>NC_023753.2:8996985-9643582 GCF_000499845.2 Phaseolus vulgaris
AATGTGAGATGTCTTATTATTTTTTGTATTTAATTCTCTAAATTGGTTCAATGAATCTTCTTCGCTTGAAGATTTTAAGGGAATACTCTTCTCTTTTGTATTTTGTATTGAGCTGTATCTGTTAGGAGTTTTGACTAACTCCTCTACTGAGTCCTGATAGTATATATAGGCCTGTAAATTAGAGACTCTGTCACTTTGGTATTCATTTAACATTAATACAAATTCTCTGTTATCTTTCTCTGGAAATCTGATTAAGATTCATCACTAGCTAAGGCCAAGGCTAAGGTCGATACAACAAAATTAGTATATCAAAGCAAAGGTAAAACCGAATTACATTTGAACCTACAGTGAGTATTGAAGATACTTATGAAATGATTTCATGCATTCTCATTGCAGAAAAGATCAGTACAAGGTGCTGTATAGAAAACTGGACCTAACAAGAAAAAGAATAACAAGGATGTGTGCCAAGTGTCCTAACAAACAAGGGAGAGAATGAGAGGGTTGTGTGACATGTGTCCCACTACATATAATGCATAAGAAATCTATGAAAAGGAGAAAATAATAACAAATTGCAACTGCAATATTCCCCCTCATGCTGGACTGTGGATGTGCAAGAGTCCCAGCTTGGCAACACATTGTGAGGTTTTTAGGAAGGAGAGCTTTAGTGAATATGTCAGCCAATTGATTGGAAGGTGCAACAGAAAGGCCCTTCCTTTTTTCCTTGCTAATTGATATTGTGTGGTTAGATGTCTAGGTAATTGCTGGTCGTTGTCATAAAAGGGCTGGAGTTTCTACTAAAAGATATATGTGAGTTTACAGAGAAGTGCTTACATATGTGTTGCTTTTAATTATATTAATTATACTTCTTTTTTCTAATGAGCTAATACCTCACATGATGCCAAACATTGGTCTCAAAGAAGAACTTGTTCTTTATCTCATGGATTAGATTAGATCTATATTCTTTACCATTTCCTTTCTCTCCCCCTTCCCCATTTTCAGGTCTTTAAGGCCTCCCATATATGCAAACAAGGGATTAGATTGGCTTTTTGTCTTATCTTTTGCAGGTATCAGAAGTGAGTTCACTTTTAGGCAGGGCTGGTACAGCTGGGCTTGGCAAGGCAGTAGAAGTTTTGGACACACTAGGTAGTAGTATGACAAATTTGAATCTCAGTAGTGGTTTTACATCAGGTGTGTCAACAAAAGGAAATAAAATTTCAATTTTGGCCTTCGAAGTTGCGAACACAATTGTTAAGGGTGCCAATCTGATGCAATCTCTTTCAAAAGAGAACATCAGACATTTAAAAGAGGTAGTTCTACCATCTGAAGGAGTGAAAAATTTGATATCCAGAGATATGGATGAACTCCTTAGAATCGCTGCAGCAGACAAGAGGTAGATTATAATGGATATTTTCATGATCAACTTAGTAGAACTCTTACTTCTTTGAAGCTTATTTTCTTCAGCTACTACTGCTCTTAAAGTTTTCACTTTCTTATACTTTTTTGACAGAGAAGAATTGAAAATATTTTCTGGAGAAGTTGTGCGTTTTGGAAATCGTTGTAAAGATCCTCAGTGGCACAATCTGGATCGCTATTTTGAGAAGTAATTGTAGTTGAATTGATTTAATCTTACATTTCTTAAGAACAAATATAGCTGAATGGATTTAGTCTTTATTTATATATTTTCTTGTAACATCTAACATTGTGTTAGTTATGGTTTTCTTTGTCCTTGTTGATGTTTAGGTTAGGTTCAGAGCTTACACCACAAAAACAATTGAAAGAGGAGGCAGAAATGGTGATGCAACAACTAATGACCTTTGTTCAATATACAGCTGTGAGTAATCCTGTTAAAAGGAACAGTGCATATGCCTGTCATCTTCTTCAGTTTTGTATGCTGAACTCATAACACTTTATATCTTCTTCGTTAAAGTGTGTATTTGAGTATTATATAATACTAAGGAATGTGTTCAACATACAGTTTGCACAAAACTAACGGGAAACTGTGTTTTGGGGTCTCTTTGAGTAAATTTTCTATTAACACTTTTAGGAGAAGAAAACAAGAAAAAAAATGAAATAAACTTCTCCATAAACTTAAATTAACTTATGCTAGAGTTTGAAAACAGATTTTGGAGAAACTATTATATAATAGCTTGTAGAGAAATTTATTTCATTTTTCATTTTATTTTTTCTCTTAAAAGTGCGTATGAAGAAGTTTATTCAAACAAACCTCTGTTGAAGTTTGAAATTCTTTGATCACCCTCATTCCCTTGACCAGAATATCACTAAAAGCAAAACTACAATCATATGAAGAAAATAAAGCTGTCTCAATTGCTTGGTAATTGCATGATATTAGTTGGATTCAGTTCTGTTTTATGCTGCAGCCATGTTGTGTAAAGGTAGCTTGTTTAAGAGATTCAATGTCACCCTCCATCTTTAATTAGATATAAAATTTCATTTTGAGAGATTGATAATTTACTGTCTAGTATATTTCCACTTTATAGCTGAAACTTTAATCTTAGATATCTATGATATTGTACTTATGATAAGAAAGAATGTGTATAAACAGATTATACATTTACACATTGAGATTGAGAGATAATTAGATGGACCTCTTTCCTGTGCTTTCTGGGTTTTACAGTCTGAATTTAACAGATTGTTTCTCAACGAAATTGCCACTTTTTTTCACATGTCATGTTATGCATATTAGGAAAACTATGAACAATTTTTCAACACTTGTATGATTTAAGTTAAGCTTGATTTCCAAATTTATATCCATTATTTCAATTCGCAAATATTGTTGTTTTATTATGAAAAAAGAAGTTTGATATAAAATAGTAATCATGAATCAGATCTGGACAATTAAGTTATATAGTGGTTTAGTAGTTTGAGATAAATATTTGCCTGGTTATATTTTAGTCAATTGTTTAAGGTTCTTTTGTAGAAATCAAGAAACACAATAATTTTCTAGATCTTAATAAAATAGTTATGAATTTTTTTATTTCACATTACAATAAAAGCTTATGATTAAAGATTAGGTGAAGAGTAAGGTTATAATTGACACAAGAGTAATTAATGTTTCTTGAAATTTCAAACTTCCAGATAAATTGAAACAAAAATCTGACACTTAAAAAGAACAGGGCCGGTACTATCTTATCTTTTATATCAGTAAAAAATGTTTGCATTGCCTTATAGGTAGCTTAGTTTTGGGATTACGAATAAGTTTTTATATTAGACTTTTCTGATAAGAAATTGTCCTTACAAACTATACTTTGACAATTTTACATACCTCTAGCTACACATATGTGGCATTTATCAGCTTTTTATTTTAATTTTCAACTTTGAACTCAACAAACACAAACAACATCTGTGCTTCTAATTGGATATCGATTTTTCATTTGTGGGTAAATAGCTTGTCAATTTAATATTTTTGAATTACTTGCATTCGTTTTATATATATAGTATTATGCATGTGAGACATCAGAGTCAATAATGACAGAATGCAACCTTCTTGAAGATAATTTTTATTATATTCTTTTGAGAAGGAAAGAAATTCACAAGACCAAGAGAAAAATTATGAAGGGAGGGTTGGGTTCATCAACTAAAGAACAAAACAGAAAACAATGAAGCAAAGACCAAATAATAATAACTTGGAGAGCACAGAAGAGTCCAAAGTTTCTTCTATTTTTAATTGAAAAATGAGTCATGATCTGATTCCAAATCATCTCCTCCCTTTACTTTGTGAAATAAGAGCAAAATTAGACATTCGAAAGGAAAGTTGATTCTTATTTCTTTAAGCTGCATAGCTGATTTTGTTAAGACTTGACATAATTAGTTAGACCTTTTTCTTTGAGTGCAGGAATTATATCATGAATTGCATGCCTTAGATAGATTTGATCAAGATTATCAGCGCAAGCTTCAAGAAGAGGACAATTCAAATGCCACACAAAGAGGTACATGTTAGGCTGGATTTACTTATCCATTGTCATTAAATCCTCTTTAGATATGAGGAAAAAATAATATTATTTCTGATAATTGAAAACTGTACAATGAGAGTTACGATGTGTACAGATTTGATAATAAATGCTATCCTAGAACCATGGGCGGCAACTGATTACTTCAGGTACAAATAAGGAAATCCTAGTTACATACAGTGAGGAAGCAACTGTAATTAAATCTGAAAAAAAATAAACAAAGGAAATAATGAAGAATAACATATGAGCTACAACAAATTCCATGTTCTTGTATTGTGCATTTGAAAAGTTATTTGTTTGAGTCAATGTCTTATTTATAGTAGTTTTCACCAAAATATATGTTGTTCCATCCTCTAATGGCATTTTTTGCCTGTATTCAAACTGCCTTAACCAATTTTCTCCATTTCTTTCTCAATAGGTGTCAGCCAATGTCTCCTCATGTACAATATTACAATTATTTTGTATTTGTCTTTGTGTGGCTACAGATTCATCCATACTAACATACTCATTTCTTCGGCCTCACCTTTTTCTCTTGATATCCCTTTAAAACCTAACATTCAGTACCATATAGTAGCAATATGATAAAGCTTTCTTTTTAGTTTGGTTGGTACTTTGTTGTCACAAATAACCCTTGATACCTTTCTCCATCTTAACTACTGAGCTTGTATCTTGTGTGTGACATCTTAGTTCATTTTCCTATCATTATCTTAGTTAGTTAAACTTAAAAAACTGTAACATGAAATTTACCTCCTAGTCATATTCCTTTTGTTAAAACTATGTTGGTCTTTGTTATCACACTGACATTCATATTTTTAAGTGATCAATGATTATAAACTGTGTAGGAGACAGCCTTGCAATTTTAAGAGCAGAACTGAAGAGTCAAAAGAAGCATGTAAGAAATCTGAAGAAAAAATCATTATGGTCTAAGATTTTGGAAGAGGTAAACAGTGTTATTTCTATAATTTTTTTGGATGAATGCAATTATTGTAATAGAAGTTGATCTTAAATATAGGATTTTTTTGTTTGTTTAGTTTTGTAGTATTGATGATTTGGCATCTGAAAAGTGCTTTCTCTGAAATCCTTGAATTATTTTTACTGTATTTTGTTGTTGTTTCAGTTACATTCATTTCCCCTGTGTTTTTCCCTTCTTTTTGCCTAAAATTTACTTTTCGAATTCTTTCCGCCTCCTTTCAGCGTCCTTTTTCTTGAGCATCTTTCTTATCATACAAGTATAAGATCTGATTGTTGTATTTATTTACAGGTGATGGAAAAACTTGTAGACATCGTCCATTTTCTATACTTAGAGATCCATGAAGCATTTGGTAGTTCTGGTACGCTCTCAAGAATTCCTAGTATTTTTAAGTTAGGGTGGACATGACATATCTAGTTATTTCCCATGTATTTGTCAAACTTGCTGGAGTTTGTTTATAGAAATAATATTTGATTTATTGATGAAAGAAACTCTTTGCTACATGATTGACCTATAGTCTGGATATGGTATTCAACAAGGGCAATAGGGCCATTCATTGATATAGTTATAGTTGCAAAGCTTATGTACTTTCAATGGTTTGATATGAAGTTGTGTGCATAAATTTGATGAAATAATAATTTGTTTCTCATAATTTATTATTAACTTATCCTATGTTTTTAGTGAATGAATTTTCTGTCTGTTCACCTTGTCCTGACCTATTTTGTTCTTTAATCCCACTCAATTTAGTTGCTCCTCCTTTCATTTTACTGATAAAATGTAGACCATCCTTTGCCATTGTTAAAATATCAGGTAAATAAAACATTTCTGTTATACCTCTTCCTCCTTGCAGATACTGATAAGCAAGGGAAAGATTCTCAAAGCAACCATAAGAATTTGGGATCTGCAGGTCTTGCTTTGCATTATGCGAACATTATCACTCAAATTGACACTCTTGTGAGTTTAGGATTCTACTTAAATTACATAATCTCTAATATTTGTTGTGGTCTTGGAAGTTCAATTATCTTTCTTTGTCTTTGTTTGCTCTAAAATATTGTTGTTAATAACAAAAATTGGAGAGGAGAAAGAAAAGAAGGGAATTTACACAAGTCACAAACAAGCATAATAGTGTGTTAAAAAAAATCACCTCAAACTCAGCTTCCTATTCACGGTAATGTTGGGGATATGGTGTGATAGCATTGTTTCTTTCAACTTGTCTTTTTATACTATTTTCATGAAATGAAACAGTTCTCTTGTCTTCTCTTCTCTCTCTCTTCTATTCATATTTGTCACGACCGTGTGAATGACTGATGATATAATTAGTATTAGACTATTCTCAGCATTGAGCCAGCTGGAGTTTGTTATATACAGTTAGATCTTAATTGACTAGGTTGCAGCTCAAGGTATCTGATTATAGAAGACATTTTACATATTACAAAATTCCTCTTTTCTGAATTCTTTAATGACTTTCTGTCATTTGACCTAATCTGTTATTCTGTTCACTTTATATAAAAAATGTTACCTGAAGGAAGAACACTACCCCTCTAATGCAAACAGGAACTGATCAGTTGGGTACTGAAGGAACATCTTGGGCTTTCCTACCACATTTTAAAATCAGTTTGATTCTATAGCTCTCTGGGTGGTCATTTGTCTAAGTGAAGTTTTTAATAACTAAAAGCAGTTAATAAACTGAGTGATATTTTTTTGTTTCTTTTGAATATTACAAGTTAAGCTTGTCCGTTAGAGGAAAAATTTAAAAGTTGATCAAATTTGATTGGCCACTTCGTTTCTTTTGATATACACACTAAGGAGCAAAGCCTGTCAATCAGGAAATGCAATTATTTTTCATTTCTGTTTTGAGTGTTAGCTACTTCCCTTGAGAAGTAAGATGAACACAGAAGCCCTTTCTTATATTTGCACGAATAAGATCATGATTCACTTAACGAGTAGCCATGCTCCAATAAGCGAGTGACACCTGACATACCAGGAAAAAATATAAAGCTAAAGTAAAATGCTTGAGATTTTCTGGCCAAATCTTGAGGTTCTAGTGTCCATTTATTTGCTGTTTTCTTTTTCACCTCTTCTGTCTGCTGGTCCTTTGTTCATTAAGCTTTGATCCATTCTGAAACTTGCCTTCTGCAGTGACAATGTAGTCAAGTGTATCTTCTTTTTTGGGCTGGCTTAATTTTTTTTTGGGCATTATTTCTGATTACTGTGATTCTGATATTATTAGAATTGATCAAGGTAAAGAACTCACAGCATGGAAAGATTATGGCTGTCTATTTAATCGTTGCATATATTTTATTGAATAAATGGTGCGAAATGTAAAAGGAGAAAGGCTGTGTAGTTTTATATATTATGCTACTCAATTGGTGGTAGAGACACAAATGGTCACAACTGCACTGTTATTTGTTTCTGAAAAAAATGATAGCAAGACTATTAGGAAGGTAGCCCTGAGTTTACATTTTAATTTAAACAGGTGTCTAGATCAAGTTCTGTGCCTCCTAATACAAGGGATGCCTTATATCAGGGGCTTCCGCCTAATGTAAAATCAGCATTGCGCTCAAGGTTACAATCATTTCAGGTTAAAGAAGAGGTGCATATTCCATTTCCATCATACATTTTTAGCTGGGTATCCATGCCATAAATACTTGATTAGTTATTATATGTTTCCCTTGAATTTTTCATTTAGAAAGATTGAATCTAATTGGAATTTTTATCTCACCTTCTTCCAAGTAAGATCATTAATATATTAAGATTGTAAAATGCACTATTTCTCACATATGTATTCCAGTTAATCGATTTGAATATATAAATCCATTCTCCCCCTTTTATTTAAGTTTTATGCATGAAAGCATTTAATTGACTTAAACAAGGGGAAGAACTATAACACTGATTTTTGTTGTATGTGTGACGCAATGTTTACATGTTTTATGTACTTCAAACTTACATGCTTGTCTATACTTTTGAAACTATAAGGACTTGTTTAAATTAATATGTAGTTTTCTTTATGATATTCTCTTAATATATTCCACATAATTTACTCAGCAGAAGATATTTGTCTTTTACAAATTTATAGTTTACATCAGAATTTTCAATTTTCTTGTCTGTACATATTATTTAGAACCCATACTTGACGAGAAAGATTTTATTTTAAATACATTAAATGCTTGTTAATGACTTTACCAGTTCTGTCTTTTAATGATTTTTATTGAACTTCTTTCTGCCGAAGGAGTTGTACAAATAAGCTTATACTACATTCCCAATATTGATTGTGACCAAATTTTTAAATCTATATCTAAAATGAAGGAAACATTCTTGCAGCTTACTGTCCCACAAATCAAAGCTGAAATGGAGAAAATATTGCAGTGGCTTGTCCCTATTGCCGCCAACACAACAAAGTATATTTGCTAATCCCTACTAAGCAATTCCTGGATGTCCTAGTATTGCATTTGGCACAACAAATCTGTTTAAATTTGTTTTCCATTATGGTCAATAAACAGCAATGTTCATCATTCTATTTTGAAGAGCATTTCTGGTTGCTCTTTCTACAGACACCATTTTACATATAGAGTTGCTTTAACCGTGTTACTATTAGGCATTAGCTTTCATAAATTATGTTCTACTATTCAATTACAAGTAACCTCTACATGTTCTGCTCTCAAATTTAACTATCTCTTTTTCACTTTGGATTAATGCAGAGCTCATCATGGCTTTGGATGGGTTGGAGAATGGGCAAATACTGGGTGAGGACAGATCACTAGAGTCTATTCCTTTATGTTTGTTTTGTATGTTCAACCTATTTTTTCTAATGTCAGTTTGTATAGGTCTGAGGTCAACCGTAAACCTGCTGGCCAGACCGATTTGTTGAGAATTGAAACACTACACCATGCTGATAAAGACAAAACAGAAACCTATATACTTGAACTTGTTATCTGGCTTCATCATCTTGTCAGCCAAGTAAGAGTTGGAAATGGTGGAATAAGGTCCCCAGTTAAATCACCAATCCGTTCTCCTACCCACAAGACAGGGCAGTTATTTACACATAAAGCCTGTTCTTCCCCCATGCTAACAGTTGAAGATCAACAAATGCTTCGGGATGTCGGCAAGAGGAAGCTAACACCAGGCATTAGTAAGAGCCAGGAATTTGACACTGCCAAGACCAAGTTGAGCAAACACCATAGGCTAAGCAAGAGTAGTAGTCACTCCCCAATCAGTGAAGGCAAAAATATTGATAAATCTGTTCCTGTCATTGACTTTGATATTGACCGAATGAAGGCCTTGGATGTGATTGATAGGGTGGATAACATTGGAAGTTGATAGTTGTGTGGCATATATTGGCCTTTAAGCCAGAGGGAATGCTTGAATTAAATGAGTATGTTGCCTTCTTGAAGCTAAGTGTTCCCCTATGTTTCTTTTGAGCCATGAGAAATGTTTGTTAATTTCTTTGGCAAGAGTGATATGATGTGAGCCTAGCCTTTTTGATATTGTTGTAGATGATTATGGGACGGGGACAAAGGTGGTCACCGTTTTCATTAGATGTATATGTACAGATTACATGATCATATAATAATTGTTCTTCTTTCAATCTTTTGTGTGTATATATATACACATATACGAAACAACTCAGAATAAACTGACATAAGAATATAGAAAAGGCAATGGGTAACAACCTTGTGTAAAGCAGATGAAGAGAAAGGAGCTTTCTTAGCAAATAAGTGCAATAGAGATTCTCATCTTCATTTGTGGATTTTGATGTTGATGTGTAAGGCATTTAGTGTTATTAAAACTGGCATGTAAGTTGACTTAGTGAGGTACTAAATAATTTCTTCAACCAACGACTTATAAACTGAACCAATTGAATTGTATATAATAGAAAGATCATAAAAAGACTGTTCAATATAATGGTTGACGTTATTAGAATTATTATTGGGGCTTCTTTTTTTTACTAAAAATGGTATAATTGGTTAAGGTATTTACTGAAATGAGTAAATTTTTATATTTTTACAAAAATAAATTAATGGTGCTTGAAAGCACGATTTCAAACGTTCAAGTACTTCTAATAATGACTTTCGTTTTAAATCGTAATTATATATATATATATATATATATATATATATATATATTTAGTTGAAGTCCGAACACATTATTTGTATAAAAACAATGTTTTTCTGACTTCAGACTTTATTTTATTTTATTTCAAGTCACCACTTTAGGGTTGAGATTTCTTTTATTTTTCAGGTTTATTTATTAATTTTGTTGAAATAATGTCTTGTAGCATGACTTTAGTAGTGTCCGGGTAGAATCGAATTTTCAGGTAATTTTTTTTTGTTTTTTTGAAAATTTTAAAATAAATGTTGTGACTTTAATTTTGAATTAAAATTTGTATTTAATGTAATTAGTGAAAAACAAAATAAGATTGTACAAATAAATAAAAATGATCAATACATAAACAATTTTTTTTAATAAAGTGATAATTAATCAATAAACTTATTTTCTTATACTCAATTAATATCATTAATTTAATCAATAAACTTATTTATACAAAAAAATTATAGATACTAATAAATTCAATAGAATTACCAATTCAAAATTAAAATCAATACATTAAATAAATTATTTAATTTTAATTTATTTTAAAATTTTAAGAATACATAACTTAAAAACAAAACATGCATTAAATAAAAAAAAAAGCAATTTACAAAATTAAGTAAAAAAATCATAAACATAAAATAAAATTTTAAAAAATCACAACAATCATATTTCCTTAGGCATTAAAACTAACATGAAATACAAACTCAAAAAAAGTTAACGATTATGATTTAAAACAAAAACTTCACACTAAATTCGCGCTCTTAGTCACGACTCAAAAAAAAAGTCTGAAAATTAAAAATAAAACTCAATCCTAAAATCCTTCTCAACCTCAATCAACACTTTAAAAAAAAAAAATTCTGAAATTTTAGAACCCTAACATTAAAGTGTGATTTAAGTCACGACATCAACAAAATAAAAAAAAATTAAGAAACAAAAAGCCTAAAAACTAAAAACAATTCCTAAACCTAAAATCGTAACCGAGTCACGACTTCAAATTAAAAAAACTGACCTTCAATTAAAAAATAAAATTTTATGTTAAAACGAAAATCATTTTTGAAAGCATGATTTTTTAAATTTTAAAAGCATGCTTTCAAATATTATTTATTTATTTTATAAAAAAATAAAAAGAATTCTATAAATATCTTAATGAATTGCACCATTTTGATAAAAAAAATACAACTATCGATATAGGTTCACTAAAAATATTTTATAACATGATTTTCAAACCTCAAACACATGTTTTATAATAATAATGTTTTGTATAGCTGCTCAATTCATTAATTCAAAATTAATTTACTTCCTATTTGTTTATTTGCTTAAGTGATAAATGGCAAAGTTACTAATTTTATAGATACTCTTTTAATTATAATTTTTGACAGATTTTTTCTACACCTTGCATATAAAAATTGAAAAGTTACTTTCGTTTCTATTTAATTTTTTTTTAAAACCCTAATTATCTCACTTAGAATCTCACACCCTCCCTTAATCATTTTCTATCAAAACCACCGCACCTTCTTATCTCATTTTTTTTTTCTTTAACGACAACACCTTCCTTTTTTAGTGGTCGAAATGAGCTAGCTATGATGTTGGTAGGTGACTTCTCTGAAGAAGAAATAAGGAATGCAGTTTAGAATTGTGAAAGTTCAAAGAATCCATGTCCTGACGAATTTAACTTTGGTTTCTTAAAGTTCTGTTGGGATATTGTAAAGTTGGATGTGGTGTCAGCAGTGAAGGATTTCGCATCTAAAAGTCATTGGCCTAGAGGTTCAAATGTTTCATTCCTCTGTCTCGTCCCGAAAGTAGAAAACCCCTAACAACTCGGCGAGTTCAGACCTATTTCGTTAGTTGGATGCTTGTATAAAATTATTTCAAAAGTGTTGTCTCTACGCTTGAAAAAGGTAATTAGTAAAGTTATTGATTTGAGACAGTCAGCTTTTCTTGAAGGTAGGGGTTTGCTGGACAGTGTGTTAGTAGCTAATGAGGTGCTGGAGGAATATAAAAGAAAGAGGAAGAGTTGTGTGTTTTTCAAAGTCGACTATGAGAAGGCGTATGACTCGGTTAGTTGGGAATTCATTTATTATATGCTTGATCAGTTGGGTTTCTGTGCTAAATGGATTCAGTGGATAAAATGTTGCTTAGAATATGCTTCAGTTTCTGTGTTGGTGAATGGTAGTCCTACTAGGGAATTTACTCCTAGGAAGGGTCTTTGCCAAGGTGATCCACTAGCTCCGTTTCTCTTCCTTTTAGTTGCAGAAGGGTTGGCTGGTGTTTCTAGGATGGCAGAAGAGAAGAAATAGTTTGGAGGTTGGAAGAGCTAAAGTAAAGGTGAATATGTTGCAATATGCTGATGATACTTTATTCTTCTGTGAAGCTAATACCAAAAGTATCTTCAATATTAAGGCGATTTTGCTTTGTTTTGAGCTTGCTGCTGGGCTTAAGGTGAATTTCTTAAAAAGCAGATTGGGCGGGTTGGGGATGGATTCGAGTTCGCTTCAACGCTTTGCGGCTATTCTCAATTGTAATGCGATGGTAACTCCATTTGTTTACTTGGGGCTACCGGTAGGAGGGTGTCATAAGCGCAGTGCTTGTTGGAATGGGGTGTTAGAGAAAGTTCAGAATAAACTGTCTAGGTGGAAAGGCAGGTGTCTATCAATGGCAGGGAGGATTTGTTTGATCAAGTCTGTTCTCTCTTCAATCCCGTTATTTTTTATGTCTTTATTTAAACTACCTTCTGTGGTGGCAGACAAGTTAGTTCGGATCCAAAGGAATTTCCTTTGGGGGTGGGGCTCTGTTGGAAGGAAGATCGCTTGGGCTTCTTGGGATAAGGTGTGTGAGCCTCGGGATTCTGGAGGTCTTGGAATCATTGATCTTAGGAAATTTAACTTGGCTTTATTAGGAAAGTGGATTTGGAGACTGGGTACGGATAAAGGAGGTTTGTGGAAAGAGATTCTTGATTCTAAGTATGGTGGTTGGAGAAGTTTGAGAGAAGACGGTAAGTCTAGAAGGGGCTTTCTCTGGTGGAAAGATTTGAAGGAGGTGTGGGATTCAGAGGGTTGGGGTAGAAGTTTTGAAGATGGGTTTAAGTGGAAAGTGGGGGATGGTAAGGAGATTTCTTTCTAGGAGGACAGTTGGTTGAGCTGTGATACTTTGAAGGGAGTTTTTCCGAGACTTTTCTCTCTAAGCTCAGCTAAAAACGCAAAAATGGCTGAGCTTGGGTATTGGTATAATGGTGAATGGGTGTGGAATTTGGTCTAGCATAGATCCTTTTTCGACTGGGAGAAGTCTTTGGTGGAACAGCTGTTTCAGAGTCTGCAAGAGGTGAAGTTTGTTTTTGGGGAGGCGGACAGTTGGGTCTGGAAGGAGTCAAACTTTCTCAGTCAACTCTGCCTATGTTCAGGTAAGGCGGGTTAGAGGAGGGGAGTATTCTCCTGTGTATAGTAAGTTGTGGAGGTGCAAAGCCTTGCCATCTGCTTTGTTCACTGCTTGGAGGGTGTTGGAGAATAGGATTGCCTCTAGGGTTAACTTGGTAAGGCGTGGAGTGGCGGTAGAAAATCTCTTATGTTGTTTGTGTGGAGAGGAGGAGGAGTCGTCTTGTCACTTGTTCTTTGTTTGCAGGTTTGCTTGGCGTGTCTGGTGTCTGTGCTTTAAGTGGCTTGGTGTGTCGTCTGTAATTCACAAGGAACCTAAGTCAATTTTTCACAATTCAGGATGAGTCAGGCTTCTGTTTCGGTTAACGAAGTTTGGGGTACAATTTAGGTTGGCATTGTAAGCGAAATCTGGAAACATAGGAACTCGGTCATCTTCAATAGAGGTGTGGCAGATGTGTCTGAAGTGTTCGCTTCGGTGCAAGTAAATGTATGGTCTTGAATTTTTGCAAAGTCTCGTTCTGCTTATTTCCCTTATTCTAGTTGGGTTTTAAATCCTCTGGCTTGTATAAGGTTGATTCATTAATATTGGTTAGTGTTGGTATGGTTATCCCTTTGCTAATTTGGTAGGCGTTCTAATAGGAGAATGGTGTTAAGTATTTTTGTATAAGGGTTGGACCACCCCTGAAGTGGTCCCTATTTATTTATTTATTTTTATTGCTGATAAAAAAAAGGAACTAATTGAAGGAAATAAGAGAAGATAAAAAGTTGTAGAAACTGATGGAAGGTAATTGTACAAGATTGTAAAACTGTTGAGGTGATCTTATTCATTTTGATTTATTTCAATAATATATATAAATAAAATTACAATTACTGGAAGTTATGAAATAGGAATACTATCATAAAATCAGAATTAATAATCATAAAATCAAAATTAATAACCAACATAGAGGAAACATTAGAGCATAATTATTGAGGAGAACATTTGTAGTAAACTAAGTTTTTATTTTTTGACTCGGACTTTCGCACTACCATTTTTTGACCTTTAGTGACAAAAACAATTATGTATTAGATTCAAGTCGAATTGTATAAACCAAAAATATAAAACACATACTAAGATTTTTCATATTATATCATATTATTGAAATAGTATCTTAGGCTACCTACCTAATGTAAAACTTTATTTTTAATAGTGTAATATCCTGGTTCGAATTATGTAATATTATTTTGAATGATGTATTATGGAAGTATATTTAAATTACATAATCTTGGTTCTTAATTACAAATCCTATTTTGTATTAGAGAAATTTAGAATTATATTTAAAGCTATATAATGTAAAATATATTGCAATTTGATTATATGAAGTATATTCTGATGTTATGGAGGTATGAGAAGAAGGGATGGAGGGTGAGTTGGGAGATGGGAGAGATTCCTCTATTCTGTTCCTCAAAAATGTTCACTTTCTCATATATATACTTTTATAAGCATATTTTATATATGCTTATTCCACTTCCAATTAATTGCATATGCTATACCATTTCACCTATCTCACCCATATAGTATATACATCCTACCTAATAATTTCATGTCAACAACTTTATACCATACTCATCACCATAAAGGATATGTAACAAATTCCATGGATCTATTTATAAAGGTTGAAGATCAAATATCTTGTGAATTATTTGATACATGATTATTGCATCTTTTTTTCAAAACAGTCAAAATTTTACTATGAGTAGTTTTATAAATTGGAGACATATTTTGGGCTTTAGTCTATTCTCTTTATTATCATACAAGACTATGATTTATTATAAAGAGTTTAATTTTTCTTGTTTCAACGCTGCTAGGAAAAGGCTGGTATGATGTTTTTAAGATGAAGTACGTCATCTTTAAATGTTTATTAGGTTATCTGTTAAGAACTTCTAGGACTTTTGTAGATCTATCTAACATCTTGGAGAATTGATGTAATTTTTTTTTTCAGAATTAGGTGGATTATTTTTTTTATAAGAATTGAGATATCTTTTAAATATTATTATTTTTTCGATAAAAAAATCATTTGTGGAGAGAAAGAATCCAGAAATTAGAAGCGAGTACCTACAATAATAGTAGTAAGAGATTATATCTTTTTATTGTCGCATTTGTATGATATTTTTTTTAATCTTTTATCATGTTTAGATTATTAGAAACATTTTTTTTCTATCATTTAGTATCACAAGTATTTATAGATTGAAAAACTGCAAAGCTAGAATAAATTTTATATTTCACCAATTCAAACATGTGTTTGATTCATGAATTTAGAGACATAAAACTTGTTTGTAGGCTAAAGTCTTACTAAATTAGACTTATCATGTAACTCTATGATAGAACTACCAAATTATGTTATTTTTTTATAAAATATTAAGTAAAAATACATTTAAATTATATAATTATGAAAGTTAAAAGGAAACAACTTCTTCATGCTCTCTAGTACACAATGATGTTGTATGATGAAAAGGAAAGTAACCTCATAAAACTTGTATCCAATTATAAAACTTAACATATCATAAAGTTTTAATCGATTTGGAACAATACACTAATTAGGTATCAAATAACTCCCAAGATATTTGATAATAGATTAAATTAATATTAAAAATGAACCACATTCATTTTAATGGTGTGAAGAAGAAAATCTAAAATGAGTACATTTATTTCATATGTTGGAAAAGATAGAATGAATATTTCAATTCCGATACTATATTAATCATAAATTTACTAATTGATGGAGGAAATTCGAACAAATAGAGATGGACATTTATATCTTTTTTTTCCCAACAACAAAAATACATAATATAATAGAGACACTTGGAGTGTACCAACTTGTATACAAAGACTTAAAATACATAGACAATAAATAAAAATGGCATGTATATGCATGCTCCACATATTATTTTTATTAATAAATATATATACGTTGTAGGACCATATGTTGAAATTTCCCCTCCCTATTGTTTACCTAATAAAGTAAAATCACATTAATCCATGGAAACTTTGATATTACTTTTTATTCAATTCAAAATAGATTATTTTAACTCGACAAGAAATAAAATAAATAATAATTGGAACATTTGAGAGATGGCTTAACTTGTATACAAAAATGGAGCCAACCATCCTTCAAAAAACTGCCATAAAACATATAAAAAAGCCCCTAATCCATTTTAGGACATTTACAATATCCATATGATTGCATTGATATTGTTCCTCCAAACAAAAAAAGGAAAACACATCTACATTATTATGCATTTAGATAAAATATTTGGTCAGTTAAAAAAATAGCAATCAACGTAATGCTCCTGTGACAATGAGGAAAAGCCCCACAAGGCAAAATGTGAGTGCAAAAGAAAGGGATGTAGAACAATCCACTTGTAGATGCTTTATTATTGCCAACACAAAATAGATATGTGGTATTCCATACTTGACATCACTTAATGTAGCAGTTCCAAGAAAATTATTTGATTGCCAAATTGATACAAAGGATTAGACATGTGTCAGGGCTAGGATTTCCTCTACATTCACCTTTGCTTGATTAAACACTATCTTGTTCCTATGTTTCCAAATACACCAAATGATAGATACCCACAAACTTTTCCACAACTTTTTTCCTTCATTATTAAAACATAGACAATTAAACTGATCAAAGTGTTTAAGCAAAGAGTTGTGGTTTACTAAACTTACCCCCAATCCATTTGTTGCACATGTTCCAGACCATTTGATATGTTACAAGAAATAAAGAGGTTTGATGTCGTTTCCTACTCCCTCCCTCAGAGGGCGCACAATGTATGCCTCAATTGCACCGCCCTCCTTATTAGATTTTGCTTGGTAGCAATTTTGTTCAACATAGCCCTCCATGCAAAAAATTGAGCAGAAGGTAGTACCTTTAGGCTCCACAACGAATGAAACGTTTCTGATTTTCCCTTATACTAAGATTTGTCAACTTTGTGTACGCAAATTTAATAGAAAAAAAATATTAGTGTGTGGGTCTCTCCATAACCATTTATCCTCCCTTTTTGTGTGCAAGGTTTGTTGTGTTAAGTATAACATGAAATCTACTAGCTGCGACTTTTCCCAGTCAAACCAGTCCCTTCTCCAACTATATTATCACACTCAACCTACTCTAGACCATCTACCATACCTATTTATTGGTTTGTCTTTGAGCAATGAGTTGTTTCCAGGAAATTATTTTTAAGCTGAATATTTTCTGCCCAAATATCCTCCCACAATTTGATTTTAGATCCTGAACCCACTTGTCATACAACATTGGAATCAAACCAAGTGTTAGCTAGCCATGTATCACACACTTGACATAAGTCATTCCACCATCTAGATTTGTGCTTTTTTAGACTAGATAAATTTAAATTTAGATTCCTCCCGAAGTCATACTTTGATTCTAAAACATCCTTCTATAGACTTACCTCTAATAAACCCAAGCTCCATTTATGTTTTGACAATAAAGCCTTATTGAAAAGATAATGCCAAACATCTTAAAAATGTGTGTTATTCCTGTGGTATATAGAAACAAATTGATAGCATGAGAGGGAACTAATAAGATTATTCAAAGTGATGAGAAGATTGGGAGGTTTGAAAATGCATTATGTCATCAACGGCAACACCAATGAAGTTAACTATCGACCTAATTCGCAAGAGATTATTCCCACGTAAATATTTTTCTGTTTTTGTGGCTTTAACAGCATATGAAACGTAATTGCTTTCAGGTTTATGTGCCTTTCACAACATATACATCCATGATGGCATGCTCCGCAAGCAAGATATTCTGTTTAATGTTAATTTCTATCTTAGCTTTGACATTACAAATATAACTGAAGCAGTTAACAATTATAATCACATAATTGACTTATATAACATCACTTCAATTGCATGGAGTAAGTGAAATTGATGTTTGTGTTTTCATTGTTAATGAGTTGTTCTTACTCTCTTTTTTCAACTACAGCGTATGGTGAAATAGTAATAGCCACTAAAACTATTATTATTCTCACGAAGATTTGCACAATATTTAATAAGTAATATTTTTTTATTGTTGGAGCAAATAATAGTTAGTAACTGGTGTCTGGTAATTAAGTAATTTAGATTTAAATTAAAATGATACTGCTAAATAAGTTAAAAATAAATATTCATTATGAAAATAATAAATGGAGAAACAACTATTTATACTAGGGAGATGATACTTTGACATTTAAAAAAATATATTTATTTGAAATATATTATATTAATATTTTTATTTTTTAACTTAATGAATTGATAACTTGGGTTATTTTATCTTAAAGGCCTCACATTATTATTTTTTAAATATTAATAGTGTATGGTGGATGCTCCAAAGTAGAGAAGTTGTTTAAAATTTTGTTCACATCCAATTTATTTATTATTGATAGTATGTCCAATAGTCTCACATTACTTAAGAGTCAATACTTAAATACATTTTTCTCCCTTAAATTTACAAGGCACCTTTTAGAGACGAAACTTCGAGTTTCAAATCGAATAGTACCACGAATACGATTATTGATCCTAATGAGCTATCTCAATAAATTTAAGGTTGGAACATTGGCATTGTTTATGAGAATGAAAGAATACTAAGAGAACAATGATTCATATATGAAACCACTTTTTCATTCTCACAGACGGCTTAATATTCTGACATCAAATTTGTTGAAAAAATATTGTTAATTATCGCATAAGAGATATTGTTCATTTTACTTTAAAAATATTCTCACATACTAGATATTGTCCATTTTAGAGCACATAATTCCATCACGGTTTTCTCTTTAAAACCATCTAATATATATATATATATATATATATATATATATATATATATATATATATATATATATATATATTACTTGTGTTAATAAACTGAATGAATGAGTAATGATTATTGAGCTAAATTTTTTTATATTAATAAAAGTAATATGTATATTAAATGATATTTGTTACTTAAAACAATATTATCTCATATTAATTATATAAACAAGATTATGCGCATAATTAAAAGATAAAACTTAGTACTAATAAAATTTTATAATAATTCAATTAAATTAACTTTTATTGATTTAAATAAAAGGCTCATCAAAACTTTATAAATAGATTAACATGTTTTAGTTACTGTCGATCACTTTTCACTAACTTATCTACAGGAGTAATTTTCCCCCTTTCTCAATCACTTGAACACATCTCGAATAATATAATTTGTGAAGGTCTCGGAAAAAGTAACCTTATAGAATCATCTCGCTAGTTTATATTTTTTTAATTTCTCTTAATTAGTTTTCATGGGTTTAACTTTCTTGGCTAATGTGGCATTGATCACCATTTTTTAATGTGGTCATTTGTGCTAAAATCATTATCTGTAAATGATGGTATATGACTATATAGTTATATGACTATATGTGTATGTGTTATTTTTACTTTAAAGTTTATTATATTAATTAATTAATAAAGTATGTTTCAAGCAACCAACGATCAAAATTAAATAACATAATTTTCTTATTAAAAAAGTTTTAACCATTACATCAATCATTTTGTTATCATAGTATATAAATATTATTAATATTATTCATATATATAATATCATTCATATTATTAATTTCATTAATACTATTTTTATTCAAATTAATAACATTATTAATTATTATAATAATGTTATTAATATTATTAAATATTATTAAATACTACTAATATTATTAATATTATTATTATTATTATTAAAATCATTAATATTATTATTACTAATTTTAGTCATATTATTAATATTACTAATATTATTAACATTATTAATATTATTATTACTAATTTTAGTCATATTATTAATACTACTAATATTACTAATAATATAATTATTCATATTATTAATATAATACTAATAATATTATTTATATTATTATATTAATATTATTAATTCTATAATATTAATGACATGTATATATATTAGTTATGATCGATTAAGCAAAAGAGCTCCAAATCAATAAGTGTAGTAAGATCCATGATGGCTTCATATAGTGGGTTCCTATAATTCTAATCATTTGCATTCCTATAATTCTAATCACCATATATGGTATAATTCTAATCACCATTACATGTTGAATTCGCTTTTACTATTATGATGGTATCATCAGGCAGGAGTAGGAAACTTGATAGATACATGCATCATAGAGATAATAGCTCCAAGATCAGTAAGTGTAGTACGACCGATGATGGCTTCATATGGTGTGTTTCCTTCAACTAAAATATACTCGACTGACAAAATTCGAAAGTGTGAATTGGTACCGAATATTGTTAGCAAATTAACACATCCTCTTGTTTGTCGTTCATATCCTGTTAACGAAACCAAATGTTTTGAATAGGGCTGGAGAAAGGAAGAGGGATACCCAACTGTAAATGTGATGGTAGGAATGGTAAGAAGGGAACTCATTTTAGACTTTAGAGATGTCTCTTTCTTGTGGAAAGTTATGTAACAGCAAATACCCTCTGCAACAATAGTATTAATTGTGCCTCTGGCCTTGTTGGAATTATATAGAAAGATCTCATGTGAATATTACAAGTAACTCGTGAATATTACAAGTAATTCATGTGAATATTATTAGTAAATGAAGAATGCATTTTGGTTTGGTGAAATTGTTACGAGAAGATATTAATTATAAATCTTATGAACACAATTTTTATTAGTATTATGTTGATTCTATACATCATTTCATATATAAGATTTATTGAGACGTAGTTTCCTAAATTTTATTTTCAAAAAAATTAATCATTTATTTTTGTAACTAATTTTATTGTAATATTTAATTAAACAACTTTATATTTAATAAAAAAAAAGAAATATTTTATTCAATAAAACACGTAAATTATAACTATTTTTCTCAAAAAATAATATAATAGGCATGTACCTTGCACGTAAATTTTATAAAAAAAATTACAATAATTAAAAATTATATTTATTATAATATTATTTTTCAAGTACACATGTTATAAATTAAAAATTATATACAACAAATAAAAATTAAAATTAAAAGAAACAATAATATTTTACTTAATATTTAAATTACTGTAGAAACAAAGTAATAAATAAAATAAAAAAATATATAGTTATATGATTATAAGTGTATGTGCTATTTTTACTTTAAAGTTTATTATATTATTTAATTAACAAAGCAGGTCAACCAACGAGCGATCCAAATTAAATAATATAATTTTTTTAATAAAGAAGTTTTAACCCTTATATCTATCAAATTTTATTATCATCATATAATTATTATTATTATACTTATTAGTATGACTATCAATATTAAATAATTAATAATATAAATATTATTAATATTATTCATAGATATAATATCATTCATATTATTAATTCTATTAATTTTATTTTTATTCAAATTAATAACATTATTAATTATTATAATAATATTATTAATACTATTAATATTATTATTACTAATTTTAGTCATATTATTAATACTATTAATATTATTAATACTATTAATATTATTAATAATAATATTATTCATATAATACTAATAATATTATTTATATTATATTAATATTATTAATTTTAGAATATTAATGACATGTATATCTATTAGTTACTATCTACTAAGCGAAGGAGTAACCCAAATCATTATCTTAGTTTCAACCCCGAGAATATAAAGTATTTTCATCACTCCCAAAAATATCAAACATAAAGATTAACTCAATAAAATATTAAAGAATTGAAATAAAGTATTATTGAAATATACAAATAGTAAATATGTAAATGACATACATAAATGTAAATTTTGTTTCAAACCCAAAAAAAAAATCAAAACACTACTGAAAATTATTATAAGAAGATGTTGGAGGCAAATTTTGTTTTTCTTTGCACACAATTTATTTCTGCGATGATACAATCTTTATTCTTCTCTATACATTACTTCTCTCTTTCATGCATAGTCATAACAATAAGAAAGTAAAAACGTAATAAATAAATTTTCTTTAATTAACAATAAACGCGTCAATTTTTATGTAGGTGATCAATGTATCACTACCTTATTTTTAATCCTTTTTTCTTTTGAATAAAGATTCTTTAATCCTTTTTTCTTTTGAATAAAGATTTTGACACTAGAAGCGCAGTATTGTCCAGATAAGACTAACTCGGTACTGACTCGGTACTCGATTCAGATTCAAGTCTACACCGACCGACATGATCAATAGTAAAGTTGATTAATAATCCGCATTTATTAATCTTCTTTTATTAAGCCCATTAACGATAATGGCTCCACACTAATCATATAAATGAGCACAAATTCCAAAATATCAGGCACACAATCATCTAATCTTAAACATTGAGTGTTGAATGCTGAGAGTTAACTTGAGCGTCGGAATACATTTTGCAGGTACCATTTGAGTCTGGAGCGAGCAAGGAGGAGGAGTGGAAGAATGAGAGGATGAGAGTTCAACCAAGAAAAGGAAAGAAAGTACAAGTCGACCTACTAAAATAGTAGTTCAAATAGTTCTCTTGATTTCAACTTCGTTCGAGAACATAAACATTAAAATAATTTACCTAATAATTCCTTACAATAATATATTAATATTTTAAATTGTACAGTGTATGTATTTACTGAATATGTGTATCAATGTTTTTTTTCAACGAAGCAACCAGACTTTATTGAATAGTATATTTTTTAAATTACATACTATAAATATATATTCTAATTGAATGACAATGATGCTGATAAAGAAAAAATAAATTCAGTGACAGCGAAGATAATAAAGACTTTTTTCCTATTTAAAATTATTATGTACATTGCGCGATTTTCTATTTTTTTCAAAAATTTTAAATTTTCAAATTTTAATATTTTCAAATAATTTATATTTTAAATTTTTCAAATTTACAAAATTTTAAAATTTCTCTAATTTTTAAACTTGGCTTTTCGAAACACTTCAAATTTTGAATTTTTAAATTATCAAAATTTGAAATTTACAACATTTTTAAATTTTCAACTTTTAAAATTTTAAAATTTTAAAATTTTAAATTTTTAACTTTTCAAAATATTTTTCTCTTTCACTTTCTTTAATTTTTTTTCTGCCTATTTTATCTTTATATCAATATTTGATTTTATTTCATTATAATGGACATTGCGTCATTTTCTATTTTTTCAAAAATTTTAAATTTTAAATTTTCAAACCTTAAAACTTTTTTGAAACACTTAAAATTTTTTAATTTTTCAAATTTTCAAACCCTAAAACCTTTTCGAAACACTTCAAATTTTAAAATTTTAAAATTTTAAAATTTCATATTTTAAAATTTTAAAATTTTAAAATTTCATATTTTAAAATTTTCAAAATTTTTGAATTTTAAATTTTTTAAAATATTTAAATTAAAAACTAAACTAAAGGCTTTATAAACCCATCAAACATCTTTTTCATTTTCCACAGTTTGAATAAGCGAAGGAAAGCGCGAAGGGGCAGCTCTCCATTTGATATAATGGGAAAAATTTTATTTGATTTACGGATCACTTTTTCATTTGACTTTGTCATTTCTTACTATTTTAGTTAGTTCAATCAAAGAACTTACGGTCGTATTGGCACATGCTCTTTTTTCATGTTGATGTTCATGTGGTTTCTTTTCTCTCTCTTTTGATTTTTATCTTTTGTTGAGTGAAAATTAGAGTTGTCCTTTTTGTTGTTAATTGGTTGTGGATGTTCAGGGTTTTCTGCAGTGGTTATGGATCGTTGATTGGGAAAATCTCTAGAAGCTTTGGTGTTTACGGTATGTTATGTGAAAATCTCTCCAATGTTGCCTTTTTTTTTCAAGGAACAAAAGAAGTTGACAATTTATTGGCTTTGGTTTTGTTTCAGTTTTGTTTTAGAGTATGCAATATACTGATGTAAGTTATTGGGAAGAAGAATTTGTTGAAGACCTTCTTGAGCATCTTAAGAGGTTTGTTTTCTGATAATTAGTTTAACATTTTTTCCTTTTAAAAATGAAAAAAAAATCTTCTACAATAAAAAGCAATCGATGATAATTTCCCACTACAAAGACTTTAGAAGAAACGAGATCCGATTGTATTTGAAATTATGAATGTCGTTAACTTGGGTATACATATTTGAGTTATTTACAAATTAAAATATTTGTATACAATATATGTACCATAAACTAGAGTCAATGACCATGTGGTGTTCTAGATATTACATGAAGATTGTGACTTTAACAACAAAGAAACCACAATTTCTCTCCCTTTCTCTTCTCAATGCAGTAGTTCTCCTTCAAGGAAGACATCAAGGTATTGCTTTATCAAGTTCAAAAATTGAAAACTGAAGGTACCAACAATGCCAACAACATCGACACTGCAAGGAATACTTCTTTTTGACATTTGTAGGATAGGATTTGGGAACAACTTTCTTGGATAGTTTCAATTCCATATTGCAAGCATACTAGTCCAAATCTCCATCATGAACATGACCCATACTTTCTACGGACCCATCACAACATAGTACCAGTACAAGAATGGCCGAAAAATAACAAGTTGACCTTCATTGACACTTCTTTATAAAGCCTTACAACTTGATCCCCAATATCAGAAGCCATTTGGGTTTGCTGCAGCAAGTTCAACCTCACTAGAGTGCACACCATATGCAGTACCAACACTAGAGCACTTCAAAAAGTTCATCTTCAAGTTGGTCTCTCCATCCAAATTCATAATCTCCATTTTTTTTTGGCAGATCATCTTGTTGCAAAATTTCAATTGATTTTTTTCTCATAATCAACCTGTTGTTCCAAGAAAATTCAAATATGGTTGTTACACCCAACTTATAGGGTTATGATATTTTTACACCCAACTTCACCTTACATTCATAACAAAATATTAATATTTGTAATAAAAAATATCCTTAATAAAAATATAAGTAAAATATAAAATATTAAAATAATTTTTAAAATTAAAAAAATTATAAATTTTTATAAATGATTAAAATATTAATATTTATTGTAAGTGGGAGATGGAGCATCAATTTAGAAAATATCATTTTTGTTATTTATAATAGATGAAGCTGATGTGACAAAAAGTAATCTGATAAATGTAACTTTTTATGTGGGTGAATTCACAATGAATGTCAATGTATCACTACATATTTCAATCCCTAATTCTTTTCAATAGAGATTCTTTTGACATCAGAAACATTAAAAACTATTTACCTAACAATTCATTACAATAATATATTAATATTTTAAATTAAAAAATAAAACAAAAATAATTAAAATTATAAAGTGTATGTATTTACTGTATACGTATCAATGTCTTTTTTTTCTTCAACGAAGCAACCTGACTTTATTGAATAGTAGATTTTTTAAATTACATACTATAAAATATATATTCTAATTCAGTGACAACGATGCTGATAAAGAAAAAATAAATTCAGTGACAGCAAAGATAATAAAGACGAAATATCAACATTATTTAATTTAATGACTAAATTGAATTTTTTTTATTTAATTGAGGTGCAGATTTTTTTTTCTTTGCAGTGTTATGGTTTTTTTTTAGTTGGGAAAATTTTGTGCAAATTTTATTTATAGAAACTTCTTTATTTGAGATATATCATCCTAATTAATACTAAATATAATTATGTAATTATTGTTGATTTATTTTTTTTACTAATTTAAGTAATTATATTATTAAAATATTTTAAATTCTTAAGTTTATGAGTTGAGTCTAAGAGTTCTCTGTTTATAACTCTTCTTGTTTGATAGTACAATTTTTTTTCTATTAAAAAAGAATTTGCTCTAAAAAAATTAAAGATTCTGATTAAACTAATAATTTTTTATTTTTCATTTTAAGTGATTGACTACTTCAAATTTAAAACCATTTAATATAAATAATCATAAATTAATTTTTAAAATGTAATATAAAAGCTGTAGCTTACAAAATAGATTAGACTAAATTATTTTTTCAGGTAAAACATACACATGTAAAAAATTTAAATATATCTAAAGTTAATTACTCACTAAGGGTGAAATCACAAATTAAATTATTCTTAAAGCATAAGATATGCTACATCCCTATAATTATAATCATTTGCATTCTTATAATTCTAATCATCATATATGCTATAATTCTAATCATCATCACATATTGAATTCGCTTTTACTCTTACATGGTATCATTGGGTAGGAGTAGGAAACATAATAGACACATGCATCATAGACATAATAGCTCCAAGATCAATAACTATAGTAGGACCGATGATGGCTTCATATGGTGCATTTCCTCCAACTAAAATATACTTGACTGACAAAGTTCAAAAGTGTGAATTGGTACCGAATGTTGTTAGCAAATTAACACATCCTCTTGTTTGCAGATCATTTCCTGATAACGAAACCAAAAGTTTTGAATAGGACTTTAGAAAAGAAGAGGGATACCCAGCTTTTGAAAGATAAACCAGTATAAAATGTTAAATAAGAATTTTTTTAACTTTAATGTTGGCTACTGTGTCACTCATCACCATTTTATAGTTGTGGTAATGAAGAATGATTTTGGTTTGGTGCAATTGTTATGAAAATATATTAATTATAAAAGTTATAAATGCAATTTTTATGAGTATTATGTTGATTCTATATATCATTTAATATATAAGATTTATAGAGATGTAGTTTCCTAAATTTTATTTTCACAAAATTAATCATTTATCTTTTTAACTACTTTTATTATAATATTTAATTAAACAACTTTATATTTAACGAAAAAAGAAATATTTTATTCAATAAAACACGTAAATGTATAACTATTCTTTTCAAATATAATATACTAGACCTGTACCCAGCACGGATATTTTATAAAAAAATTACAATAATTAAAAATTATAATACTATATTTATTATAATATTAATAAATTAAATAAATTACGCAATGCAATATTATTTCTGTAAATACACATGTAATAAATTAAAATTAGGTACAACCATAACTAATAAATAAAAGTAAAAATTAGAAGAAACAATAATATTTTACATAATATTTAAATTATTGTAGAAACAAAGTAAAAAAAAATATACAATAATTAAGAAAAACAAGTAATTTAATTGGCAACGCATGTCAAGTAACAAACGATCAAAATTGAATAACATTAAATTATTCTTAAAGCATAAGATATGCTACATCCTATAATTCTAATCATTTGCATTCTTATAATACTAATCATCATATATGCTATAATTTTAATCATCATTAGATGTTGAATTCGCTTTTACTAATTATGATGGCATCATCAGACAGGAATAGGAAACTTGATAGACACATGCATCATAGATATAATAGCTCCAAGATCAATAAGTGTAGTACTACCGATGACGCTTCATATGGTGCGTTTCCTTCAACTAAAATATACTTGATTGACAAAGTTGGAAATTGTGAATTGGTACCAAATGTTGTTAGCAAATTAACACATCCTTTGTTGTTCATATCCTATTAACGAAACCAAAGGATTTTAATAGGGCTGGAGAAAGGAAGAGGGGATAGTCAAGTTTTGAGAGGTAGACCGGTATAAAAGGTTAAATAAGTTTTCCTCACGATCAAGAACTTTTTTAACTTTAATGTTAGATAATGTGGGACTGATCACCATTTTATAGTTGTGCTAATGAAGAATGCATTTTGATTTGGTGCAATTGTTGTGAGAAGATATTAATTATAAATCTTTTGAAGGCAATTTTGACGAGTATTATGTTGATTCTAGACATCATTTAATATATAAGATTCATTCAGATGCAGTTTCCTAATATTTATTTTCACAAAATTAATAATTTATCTTTCTAACTACTTTTATTATAATATTTAATTAAACAACTTTATATTTGATGAAAAAAGAAATATTTTATTCAATAAAACACGTCAATGTATAACTATTCCTCTCAAATATAATATACTAGGTTGTACCCAGCACGGATATTTTATAAAAAATGACAATAATTAAAAATTATAATACTATATTTATTATAATATTAATAAATTAAATAAATTACGCAATGCAATATTATTTCTGAAAATACACATGTAATAAATTAAAAATTAGATACAACAACAAATAATAAATAAAAGTAAAAATTACAAAAAACAATAATATTTTACATAATATTTAAATTATTGTAAAAACAAAGTAAACAAAATACAATAAATAAGAAAAACAAGCAATCTAATTGAAAAAACATGCGAAGCAACAAATTATCAAAATTGAATAACATTAAATTATTCTTAAAGCATAAGATAGGTTACATCTCTATAATTCTAATCATTTGCATTCCTATAATTCTAATCATCATATATGCTATAATTCTAATCATCATCACATGTTGAATTCACTTTTACTGTTACGATGGTATCATCGAGCATGAGTAGAAAACTTAATAGACACATGCATCATAGAGATAATAGCTCCAAGATCAATAAGTGTAGTACGACCGGTGATGGCTTCATATGGTGCGTTTCCTTCAACTAAAATATACTTGATTGACAAAGTTCGAAAGTGTGAATTGGCACCGAATGTTGTTAGTAAATTAACACATCCTCTTGTTTGCAGTCCATATCTTGTTAACGAAAGCAAAGGTTTTGAATAGGACTATAGAAAGGAAAAGGGGATACCCAACTTTTGAAAGATAGACCGATATAAAATGTTAAATAAGTTTTCCTCACGATCAATAATTTTTTTAACTTTAATGTTAGATAATGTGGGACTGATCACCATTTTATAGTTGTGCTAAGGAAGAATGCATTTTGGTTTGCTGCAATTGTTATGAGAAGATATTAATTATAAATCTTTTGAATGCAATTTTTTTGAATATTATGTTGATTCTAGACATCATTTAATATATAAAATTCATTGAGATGTAGTTTCCTAATTTTTATTTTCACAAAATTAATAATTTATCTTTCTAACAACTTTTATTATAATATTTAATTAAACAACTTTATATTTGATGAAAAAAGAAATATTTTATTCAATAAAACACGTAAATGTATAACTATTCTTCTCAAATATAATATACTAGGTTGTACCCAGCACGGATATTTTATAAAAAATGACAATAATTAAAAATTATAATACTATATTTATTATAATTTTAATAAATTAAATAAATTACGCAATACAATATTATTTCTGCAAGTACACATGTAATAAATTAAAAATTAGATTCAACAATAAATATTAAATAAAAGTAAAAATTAGAAGAAACAATAATATTTTACATAATATTTAAATTATTGTAAAACCAAAGTAAAAAAAAATACAATAAATAAGAAAAACAAGCAATGAAAAAGCATGTCAAGTAACAAACTATCAAAATTGAATAACATTAAATTATTCTTAAAGCATAAGATATGCTACATCTCTATAATTCTAATCATTTGCATTTATATAATTCTAAACATCATATATGCTATAATTATAATCATCATTACATGTTGAATTCGCTTCTACTATTATGATGGTATCATCGGGCACGAGTAAGAAACTTGATAGACACATGCATCAAAGAGATAATTGCTCCAAGATCAATAAGTGTAGTACGAACGATGATGGTTTCATATGGTGCGTTTCCTTCAACTAAAATATACTTAATTTACAAAGTTCGAAAGTGTGAATTGGTACCGAATGTTGTTAGCAAATTAACACATCCTCTTGTTTGCAGTTCATATCCTGTTAACGAAACCAAAGATTTTGAATAGGGTCGTAGAGAGGTAGAGGGGATAACCACTTTTTGAAAGATAGACCTGTATAAAATGTTAAAAAAGTTTTCCTCACGAATAAGAATTTTTTTAACTTTAATGTTGGCTAATTTGGCACTGATCACCATTTTATAGTTTTGCTAATGAAGAATGCATTTTGGTTTGGTGCAATTTTTATGAGAATATATTAATTATAAATCTTTTAAATGCAATTTTTAAGGGTATTATGTTGATTCTAGATATCATTTAATATATAAGATTCATTAATATGTAGTTTCCATATTTTTAATTTCACAAAATTAATCATTTATTTTCTAACTACTTTTATTATAATATTTAATTACACAACTTTATATTTGATGAAAAAAGGAATATTTTATTGAATAAAACACGTAAATGTATAACTATTCTTCTCAAATATAATATACTAGGTTGTACCTAGCACGGATATTTTATAAAAAATGACAATAATTAAAAATTATAATACTCTATTTATTATAATATTAATAAATTAAATAAATTACGCAATGCAATATTATTTCTGCAAGTACACATGTAATAAATTAAAAATTAGATTCAATAATAAATAATAAATAAAAGTAAAAATTAGAAGAAACAATAATATTTTGCATAATATTTAAATTATTGTAAAAACAAAGTAAAAAAAATACAATAAATAACAATAAATAAGAAAAACAAGCAATCTAATCGAAAAAGCATGTCAAGCAACAAACTATCAAAATTGAATAACATTAAATTATTCTTAAAGCATAAGATATGTTACATCTCTATAATTTTAATCATTTGCATTCCTATAATTCTATTCATCATATATGCTATAATTTTAATCATCATTACATGTTGAATTCGTTTTTACGATTATGATGGTATCATCGGGCAGGAGTAAGAAACTTGATAGACACATGCATCATAGAGATAATAGCTCCAAGATAAATAAGTGTAGTACGACCGATGATGATGGCTTCATATGGTGTGTTTCCTTCAACTAAAATATACTTGACAAAGTTCGAAAGTGTGAATTGGTACCGAATGTTTTTAGCAAATTAACACATCATTTTGTTTGCAGTTCATATCCTGTTAATGAAACCAAAGGTTTTGAATAGGATTGTAGAAAGGACGAGGGGATACCCAACTTTTGATAGGTAGACCGGTATAAAATGTTAAATAAGTTTTCCTCACGAATAAGAATTTTTTTAACTTTAATGTTGGCTAATGTGGCACTGATTACCATTTTATAGTTGTGCTAATGAAGAATGCATTTTTGTTTGGTGCATTTGTTATGAGAAGATATTAATTATAAATCTTTTGAATGCAATTTTTATGAGTATTATATTGATTCTAGACATCATTTAATTTATAAGATTCATTGAGATGTAGTTTCCTAATTTTTATTTTCACAAAATTAATAATTTACCTTTCTAACTACTTTTATTATAATATTTAATTACACAACTTTATATTTGATGAAAAAAGAAATATTTTATTTAATAGAACACATAAATGTATAACTATTCTTCTCAAATATAATATACTAGGCTCTACCCGGCACGGATATTTTATAAAAAATGACAATAATTAAAAATTATAATACTATAATTATTATAATATTCATAAATTAAATAAATTACGCAATGCAATATTATTTCTGCAATTACACATGTAATAAATTAAAAATTAGATACAACAATAAATAATAAATAAAAGTAAAAATTAGAAGAAACAATAATATTTTATATAATATTTAAATTATTTTAAAAACAAAGTAAAAAAATACAATAAATAAGAAAAACAAGCAATCTAATTGAAAAAGCATGTCAAGCAACAAACTATCAAAATTGAATTACATTAAATTATTCTTAAAGCATATATATATATATATATGCTACATCCTTATAATTCTAATTATTTGCATTCCTATAATTCTAATCATCATATATGCTATAATTCTAATCATCATTACATGTGGAATTTGTTTTTACTATTATGATGGTATCATCGGGCAGAGTAGGAAACTTGATAGACACATGCATCATAGATATAATAGCTCCAAGATAAATAAGTGTAGTATGATCGATGATGGCTTCATATGGTGCCTTTCCTTCAACTGAAATATATTTGATTGACGAAGTTCAAAAGTGTGAATTGGTACCGAATGTTTTTAGCAAATTAACACATCATGTTGTTTGCAGTTCATATCCTGTTAACGAAACCAAAGGTTTTGAATAGGGTTGTAGAAAGGAAGAGGGGATACCCAACTTTTGATAGGTAGACCGGTATAAAATTTAAATAAGTTTTCCTCACGAATAAGAATTTTTTAACTTTAATGTTGGCTTATGTGGCACTGATCACCATTTTATAGTTGTGCTAATGAAGAATGCATTTTGGTTTGGTGCAATGGTTATGAGAATATATTAATTATAAATCTTGTGAATGTAATTTTTATGAGTATTATGTTGATTCTAGACATCATTTGATATATAAGATTCATTGAGATGTAGTTTCCTAATTTTTATTTTTGACAAAATTAATCATTTATCTTTCTAACTACTTTTATTATAATATTTAATTAAACAACTTTATATTTAATGAAAAAAGAAATATTTTGTTCAATAAAACACGTAAATGTATAAATATTCTTCTCAAATATAATATTCTTGGAAACTTGATAGACACATGCATCATAGATTTTTTTTTTTTATCAGCAATGAATAAATTAAATAACATATATACTTTAGGGGTATCTCAACCCGTATACATACTCACAAGGTACTCCCCTTATGGTCAAGAACAAAAACAACCATTGTGTGGTATAATCTGCACCACAACAACTAATCTGGTTACAGATTCTACGCCAGCACTTACAAAAAAATCACAAAAACAAACCCGCACCCCTTCCTGCATTGTAACCTTGAAAAAGGGAGGAGTACATCATGTAGCTGCAGCCACTAAGGACTGCACCAAGGGGCATGCCAGCATCACCTAACAAATTATATTGACTGTGGCAGCAACCATATTAAAGATATACAACATTCCAAGTTATGCAGAAAAACTTGCCAATTAGCACAATCATTGGTAGCACCAATCGGACCTTACCATAGCATATATAACCCCTAGCCAACTTTATATCTGACACCTTAGCATAAACAGAGGCTCACTCCAACATTGCCATCACCTTAAACTATTCTTTTCTCAATTCCAGTATAACTTCAAGTCAAACGTGTCAATCCTTTGCCAGTGATAGCATTTAGCAGAGATACATAAGCGAATCCCTTAGAGAGAATTCCTTTTTCATTTAGAATTACAGGGCAGTGTTTGATACTCTTCCGCAATACCACTTCACCTTCCTCTATTACAGTCAGCCTCTACATAGTTGAGCTCAATTCCTAAACAATCCACTACATATTCCAAATTTTCATCACCAAAAAACATGCATCATAGAGATAATAGCTCCAAGATCAATAAGTGTAGTACGATCGATGATGGCTTCATATGGTGTGTTTCCTTCAACTAAAATATACTTGATTAACAAAGTTCAAAAGTGTGAATTGGTACCGAATGTTGTTAGCAAATTACACATCTTCTTGTTTGGAGTTCATATCCTATTAACGAAACCAAAGGTTTTGAATAAGGTTGTAGAAAGAAAGAAGGGATACCCAACTTTTGAAAGGTAGACCGGTATAAAATGTTAAATAAGTTTTCCTCACGAATAAGAATTTTTTTAACTTTAATGTTGGCTAATGTGGCACTGATCACCATTTTATAGTTGTGCTGAAGAATGCATTTTGGTTTGGTACAATTATTATGAGAAGATATTAATTATAAATCTTTTGAATACAATTTTTATGAGTATTATGTTGATTCTAGACATCATTTAATATATAAGATTCATTGAGATGTAGTTTCCTAATTTTTATTTTCACAAAATTAATCATTTATCTTTCTAACTACTTTTATTATAATATTTAATTAAACAACTTTATATTTGATGAAAAAAGAAATATTTTATTCAATAAAATACGTAAATGTATAACTATTCTTCTCAAATATATTATACTAGGATGTACCCAGCACGAATATTTTATAAAAAATGACAATAATTAAAAATTATAATACTATATTTATTATAATATTAATAAATTAAATAAATTACGCAATGCAATATTATTTCTGCAATTACACATGTAATAAATTAAAAATTTGATACATTATGAATAATAAATAAAAGTAAATATTAGAAGAAACAATAATATTTTACATAATATTTAAATTATTGTAAAAACAAAGTAAAAAAAATACAATAAATAACAATATATAAGAAAAACAAGCAATCTAATTGAAATGTCAACCAACAAACGATCAAAATTGAATAACATTAAATTATTTTTAAAACATAACATATGTTACATCCCTATAATTCTAATCATTTGCATTCCTATAATTCTAATCATCATATATGCTATAATTTTAATCGTCATCACATGTTAAATTCACTTTTACTGTTACGATGGTATCATCGAGCAGGAGTAGAAAACTTAATACACACATGCATCATAGAGATAATAGCTCCAAGATCAATAAGTGTAGTAGGATCGATGATGGCTTCATATGGTGCGTTTCCTTCAACTAAAATATACTTGACTGACAAAGTTCGAAAATCTGAATTGGTACCGAATGTTGTTAGCAAACTAACACATCCTCTTGTTTGTAGTTCATTTCCTGTTAACGAAACCAAAGGTTTTGAATAGGGCTTTAGAAAGGAAGAGGGATACCCAGCTTTTGAAAGGTAGACCAATATAAAATGTTAAATAAGTTTTCCTGACGAATAAGAATTTTTTTAACTTTAATGTTGACTAATGTGGCACTGATCACTATTTTATAGTTGTGTTCAGGAAACTCATTTTAGACTTTAGAGATTTCTTGGGGAAAGTTATACAACAGCAAATCCTCTGCAACAACAGTATTAATTGTGCCTTTGGCCTTTTTCGGATTATATAGAAAGATCTCATGTGAATATTATAAGTAACTCATATGAATATTATTAGTAAATGAAGAATGTCTTTTGGTTTGGTGCAATTGTTATGAGAAGATATTAATTATAAATCTTATGAATGCAATTTTCATGAGTATTATGTTGATTTTAGACATCATTTAATATATAAGATTTATTGAGATGTAGTTTCAAAACACTTCTCTCTCTCTCTCTAACTTAATTGAAAGAACTTGTGTGTGTAAAGGGTGACGCCGATGGAACACAGAGGAAGGACTCCTTTCTTCTTCTCTAACTTAGATTTATGGAAAATTTTCCAAAGATGGGGAAGGGTGAGTGATGTTTTCATTTCAAGCAGATTGAATATAAAGAAACAAAGGTTTGGTTTTGTTAGATTTCAGGGTGTGCAGAATGTCAGGACGTTGGAGAATAAACTAAACACAATATGGATTGGGAGTTGGAAAATGAAGGCTAATAGACCGAAATACAATAAGGCAGCTGATACAAAGAAAGAATGGAATGCTAAGTTGAAAGAAAAGGCAACAGAAACAGTGAAAGAGATCAAGCAAGTGTGGAGGGCAAAAGGTAGTAATTCGTATGCTAACACTGTCAAGTATGGAAACAAAAACAGAGCACAATCCAATGACAGGGCAAGCTTGCACGTTATTCACTTTAGAGCAGAAGAATCTACCAGGGAATGGCTAAAGATGTGTTATATTGGGAGAGTATCAGACTTAAGTAAAGTTCTAAGTTTGAACGAAAGATTCATCCTGGGAGGATTCGGTCATATAAAGGTTAAATATCTGGGTGGTTTTCATGTATTGTTGAAGGGGGAAAATGACACAAAAATCAAAGAAACTGTAGACGATAATAAAGAGTGGTTCGAAGAATTATTTGACACAATCATACCATGGGAAGAGCAATTTGTAGCGGTAGACAAATTGGTATGGGTGAGGTGTAGGGGCCTACCATTGAAGTTATGGAACGCTGATTTCTTCAAACACGTAGCAGCGTTATTGGGAACTTTGGTTGAGGTGGATGAAGCAACATTAGCACTGGAGCTCGAATACGCAAGGTTCAAAATTAGAGTATCAGTGGGTTGTGAGGCAAAGTTAACAAGCTATATGAGAATCAATGAAGTTCTGTATCAGGTATCGGTAGAGGAAGAATGCAATATCCCAGATTATAAGCTCTGCCAATGCCAGTGGGACGACGAAACTGGAAGTGCCGATACAGAGGCGGAATCAATTGGGTCCCAAGCATCAGCCCAATCGGGATGTAGGGAGTTTGAGGAAAGCAAAGTTGAAGAGGAAGACTCGTCGGTAGAACCGCCTCCCATAGTACAAAGCCGCCGCAGATCGGAACCGATTTTTCCGTCAAGATGTTGCGTGCCGCTTTTGGCAAGACCTACTGGACCTATCCCTGCACCTATTCGATCTACAACTAAGGGAAAGGAAGTGTTAGTGTCAGAACCCCCAACGGTCATAACCAGGGCTGACGTGGCAAACTGGTTTGGGCCTGTTGAATTGGGCCAAAGTGTGGAGCGTCAAAAAACTGCTGCGAAAGGAGTTGGGAGGTGCGGAGATCAAAACCCTAATTTCATTGAAGGCCCATCCGCAGGTAGGGAGGAGTTTCTATGGAGCGGTGTGCTTGGAAGCCCGCCTATCTCCGAAAGGAGTCACGTTTTGGGCGAAATAGAACAAGCAGGCCAGATTCAAACCACCATGGAACCATCTTTGAAGAACAAAAACAAAGAAAAGACCGCGACTCTTGTCAGATCGCACAGAGACGCGGCGTAGAGGAAAAGGGCAACGTTAAGCGCGTCGTTTTCGTCTGAACAAAGGGCTAGAATTTCCAATTCTCTATCCACATCATTGAAGGAGGTTGAAACCGCGGGGAAGCACGAACCAAAGACATCTATTTCGAGGGTGGAGGGCTCTTTACTTCAGACAAGTGAAAAGGAAGTTAACAAACTACCTAGGCAACAAATAGATAATGCCGATGAGCACAAATACAAGCAGTGCAACATCAATTTGGGGTCGAATCCGGGCAGAATAAGAAATTCATTCCTACCGTTTGGCGAACAAAGAGAAAGGGGGGCTCAAACGCTTGCGGATGGTTCGCCCAATTTAACAAAGGTAATCAACGAATCCTTATCCATTTGTTCCCTAGGTACATCTGAAAGAAAAGTCTGTTGGGTGGGTGAAACAAGCAAAAACAACACGCGGGAAGACCAAAAATATGTAAGGTCAGCATTATCTCAAATTAGCAATTCTGTTTCTAATTTGGCTATTTATAATTGTAATCGTTTATTTTGGTTAAAAAAACGGTAGTCTAGAAACGATTAGGTTATGGGAATTGGGGAAAAAGATAGGGGCGTCTTGTGGGGAAGAAGGTAATGTAATGTTAAATTTAGAGGAACTGAAAGTAAGGGATAGGTGTCTCAAATCTCGAAGGGAAGAAGGGGAACATCGGGGGTTCTAATGAGAATTTTACCACTAAATGTGAGAGGGTTCGGGAACTCTGTGAAGTGGAGGTATGTTAAGGACTACATTAGAAAGGAAGATGTGAAAATGGTATGTTTGCAAGAAGTAAGAATGGAAAGTTTTAGTTTAAATAAGTGTTGCCAACTATGGGGGGACAATGACATTGATTATCTTTATAGTGAACCATCAAATAGGGCAGGGGGTATTCTAACGATATGGCACAAAAAGTTTTTAAAGTGTACTAATCACATTATTGATAGATGGTTCATTGTGTTTATTGGTCTGTCAAAGGAGAAAAATATCCATGTTATCATTGTAAATGTGTATTCTTCGTGTCTTATGCAAGTGAAAAGGAAAATGTGGGCAGATTTATTAGAGATTAGACAAAGGGAACAGTGTAATTCTTGGTGTGTTCTGGGAGACTTCAATTCGATAAGAAATGAAAGGGAACGAAGGGGGATAAATCGTCCTAGCGGTATTAACCGAGAAATGCAAGGTTTTAATAACTTCATTGATAGTATGGGGATGGTGGATTTACCCTGTATTGGAAGAAAATTTACTTGGTACATGCCCAATGGCAAAGCTAAGAGCAGGCTGGACAGATTTTTAACTACTTTTTGACTGGTTACAACATTGGCCGGGAAGCAAGCAATATGTTTTAGATAGACAAATTTCTGATCACTGTGCACTGGTGCTTAAATCAAACGTGGTGGATTGGGGGCCAAAACCTTTCAGGTTTCTTGACATCTAGCAGGAAGAGAAGGAGTTTGAAATTTTTGTCAAAAGTAAGTGGGAGAATTACTTGGTCCAAGGAAACGAAATCCTAGTGTTAAAGGTGAAACTGAAAATGCTAAAGAGTGACTTGAAAGGGTGGAACAAAGACGTCTTTGGGCATACTGATAAGATTAAACTAGACATCGTGAAGAAAATACAAGAGTTAGATATGAGAGATGATGAAGATGGTTTGGATGAGAACAGGATTATGGAAAGAAAAGATCTCTTAAATCAGCTACAGGTTATAAATACGAGGAATGAGTCGTTATTACAACAAAAGTCAAGAGCACTGTGGATTAAGCAAGGGGATTCCAATTCTAAATTTTTTCATGCCTCGATCAAGTGGAGGAGAATGAGAAATGGGATAAAAGGAGTACTCTGTCAGAATTCAGGTAGTTGGGTGGAAGAACCTAATACGGTAAAGGAGATGGTTAAAGAGTTTTACAAGAATAAAATGATTGTTGTTGATGATATTGGAGTAAGGTTGGATAATGTGGAGTTCAAGAAGTTATTTGATCATGACAACAATTTCTTGACGGAACCTTTTGATGGAAAAGAAATAAAGGAAGCCATTTGGAATTGTGATAGCCATAAAAGTCCGGGCCCAGATGGTATAACCTTCAGCTTTATTAAAAACAACTGGGGTCTTCTTGAAAAGGACGTGGAGGGAGTAGTGAACTGCTTTTACAGAGAAGGGAAGATACCGAAGGGTTGTAATGCTTCTTTCTTAACGTTGATTCCAAAGATTGAGAACCCCCAATCTCTAGAGGAGTACAGACCCATTTCATTAGTCGGTTGTGTGTACAAGTTTCTGACCAAATTGTTAGCTAACAGGATTAAAAAAGTTATTGGGAAGGTGGTAGATGGGACACAATCAGCTTTTTTGTCTAATAGAGGTTTATTAGACATTGTCCTAGTGGTGAATGAGGTTATAGACGAGCTGAAAAGAAGAAAGAAGAGTGGGGTGGTAGTGAAACTCGATTTTGAGAAAGCATACGACTCAGTGAGTTGGGAGTTCTTATTTTACATAATGAGAATACTAGGGTTTTGTGAAAAATGGATCCAGTGGATTAGAGCTTGCCTAGAATCTGCTTCTGTCTCGGTTTTAGTAAATGGTAGCCCGACTAAGGAATTCAAGCCTTCTAGAGGTCTTAGACAAAGGGATCCGATGGCACCGTTTCTGTTTTTGATCGTCGCACAAGGATTAGCGGGTCTAGTAAATGAAGCGATAAGGAAAAATCTGCTCTCGGGAATTAAAGTTGGGGGAAAAAAGGTGGATGTGAATTTACTCCAATTCGATGACAACACCCTTTTCGTCTGTGAATCTAAGGTTCAGAATATCATATGCATTAAGGCAATCTTGAGATGTTTCGAATTAAGCTCTGGTCTTAGAGTCAATTACCATAAGAGCAAAATTGGTGCAATTGGGGTAGGCAGGCATGAGATGAATGTGTACTCGGAAATACTTCATTGCAGTCTAATGAATATACCCTTTACATATTTAGGTCTACCTATAGGAGGTAATCCATCTAGATGTTCATTTTTGGAAACCTGTGCTTTTAAAGGTTAGAAAGAAACTTTCAGTGTAGAAGGGGAGGAACCTGTCTTTCGCAGGAAGAGTATGTCTTATAAAATCTGTCATCAGTGTTATACCACTCTTCTTTCTATCCTTTTTTTCAAAGCACCGATTGGAGTGTGCAAGGAGATAACGAAACTACAAAGAACTTTCTTGTGGGGTTGGGGAGCGGAAGGAAGGAAAATCGCTTGGACAAGTTGGGAAAATATTTGTAAGGCAAAAGAGGAGGGAGGCCTAGGTATTAGAAGCATTGAGTTGTTCAATAAGGTACTCCTGGCAAAATGGCTATGGAGATTGGGATCTCAAGAGTCTGGACTCTGGAAGGATATTCTAGAATCAAAGTATGGCCAGTGGGGAACGGCGATATCATATGCACCAATTCGAAAGGGGTATACATCTAGATGGTGGAGTGATCTAGCCAAGGCTAGTCTTTCTGACCAAGGGGCCAATTGGTTCAATCAGAATTTGGGTTGGAAAGTGGGTTCTGGGGAGAAGATCAAATTTTGGGAGGACGAGTGGTTAACCAATGGTCAACTCAAAACAAGATATGAGAGGTTATATAATAACTCGGAACTCAAAGACAAGTATATTGGTAGTTGTGGAAGCTGGACTATGGAAGGGTGGGAGTGGAACTTCAGTTGGAGAAGAGATTGGTTTGAATGGGAGAAAAGTATGGTTGAGGAATTCATGACAATTATATCTCAAGCGATACCACAACAAGAGGTTGAGGATATTCGAATTTGGATCGATCCTCCGTCATATACATTCACGGTGAAATCAGCCTACAACAGGTTAGTAAAGCATAATACAGGGGGGGTTTGAAGGTGTTCGAACTACTTTGGAATTTAAAGGTCATGCCATCAGCTAAGTTTTTTGTGTGGAGGGCATTATCGGATGATTAGCAACAAAACAGAATTTGCATAAAAGGGGCGTGTTATTGGGGGATATTCTATGTGTGTTTTGTGGAAAAGAGGAAGAAACATGTTCACATATCCTTGTTTCATGTGAAGAATCAATTAAAGTATGGAACATGTGCTATAGTTGGATGGGAGTAAGTTCGGTGAACTATAATGTATTGAATCATCATTTTGAACAATTTCCTGGCATATGTTCTAATCAAGAGGTCAATAGGTTATGGAAAGGTCTTTTGGGTATCAGTTGTTTGGTGTATATGGAAGCACAGAAATAGGATTATCTTTAACCAAGCCAAGTTAGATGTGGAGGAAATCTTCACTTTGGCACAAGTACAATCATGGGTTTTTATGAAACACAAAGAAAGGAAAGCCACTTTTTCATTTTCCGATTGGATTTTATCTCCTATAACATGTATCAATATGGTTAATAGATAATGTTTTATTCTGTTATTAATATCATGCTTGTTGGTTGGCTGCTACAACATTTTTAAAATTAAATTGCTTAAGACCTATGGGTTGGACCTGGTTTTGCTTATCTAAGTTGTGATGAGGTGGGGAAGGTGTTTTCTCTCTTTATTGCAGGAAATAGGGAGGATATCAGATAAAAATCAGCAGATTCCTATCAAGCAGTGGCGTGGAAGGTGTTTGTCTTGGTGCAGGTAAACGGGAGGACAACAACTAACATTTTTAAGATGTTAGAAGTTTAAGGGAAGCGGAAGAGAAGAATGTTGATGAAAGCTGGGACATAGGGAGATTATAGAACAATCACAATCTTAAGCTGTTAAATTTTCTGTTAAAGGAGCTACCTTAGAAGTTAGATTATTGGAAACCAAAACTGGTTTGTGCAGTAAGTGTTAGTGAGGTCCTGTAATGCTAGAATGTATAAATGGCTTGGGGGTTAGCTTTATGCAGATGTCTTGTCTTAGGTTGTGTGGTTACACATGTTTTGTTAGTTTGCTGTCAGGTTTTTATAAGTAGTTGTAAGAAGGTAAGTTTTTCTTTCTTTCTTTTGCTTTCTTTTTGTTTGTTTTTACTTTCCCTTTCCCATTTTTAGTGGGTTTGTATAAGGGTTGGGACACCCCTAAAGTGCTCCATTATTTTATTTAATTCTTTGCTGAAAAAAAAAATAGTTGTTCTCTCTTTCATGCAGAGTCATAACAATAAGAAAGTAAAAAGTAATAAATAAATAAATTTTCTTTTATTAACACAAACGCAATAAATAGTGATAACTAGAACAAGATATAACTAACACAAGTTCTTGTTAAAGAACATTTATTTTATTTATGATAGATGAAGCTGATGTGACAAAATGATAAATATCACTTTTTACTTTTTATGTAGGTGAATTGACAATGAGTATCAATGTATCGACTAAGAAAAACATGAAATAGAAACCAATTTTAGAGACAAAAAATAAATTCTAAATTCGTTTGTTAACTAAATTAGAGACCATTTTAGAAACTAAAAAAAATGGTTTCTAAATTAGTTTTTATTATTGTTAAATGATTTCTAAATTGGCATCTAATTAGCTACCAATGTTTTAACTACCAATTATTTAGTTTCTAAATTTGGTAGCGAAAACCTTGGTTGCTAATTAAATATCAATTTAAAAACCATTTAACAATAATAGAAACTAATTTAGCAACCGAAATTTTTTTAGTCTCTAATTTAGTCACTATAACAACTAATTATTTTTTGTCTCTAAATATTGGTTTCTATTTTATGATTTTTATGTAGTGATCACTACCTTATTTTAATCCCTTTTTCTTTTGAATAAAGATTCTTTGACACCAAAAACCCAATATTGTCCACACGGTGAAGACTAACCCGGTACTGACTCGGTACTCGATTCAAATTCGGATCTACACCGACCGATATGATCAACCGTAAAGCTGATTAATAATTCGCGTTTATTAATCTTTATTAAGTCCATTAACAATAATGGCTCCACACTAATCATATAAATTAGCACAGGTCCCAAAAGAACAGGTACACAATCATCTAATCCTAAATATTGAGTGTTGAATGCTGAGAGTTAACCTAAGCGTTGGAGTACCTTTTGCAGATACCATCTGAGTCTGGAGCGAGCAAGGAGGAGGAGTGGAAGAGCGAGAGGATGAGAGTTCAACCAAAAAAAGGAAAATAGTTCTCTTGATTCCAACTTCGTTCTAGAAGATAAACATTAAAAAATATTTACCTACTAATTCCTTACAATAATATATTAATATTTTAAATTAAAAAGTAAACAAAAATAATTAAAATATTATTTTTTTAAAATTGTACAGGGTATATATTTACTGTATATATGTATCAATGTTTTTTTTTTCAACGAAGCAACCAGACTTTATTGAATAGTATATTTTTTAAATTACATACTATAAATATATATTCTAATTCAGTGACAACGATGCTGATAAAGAAAAAATAAATTCAGTGACAGCGAAAATAATAAAGACGAAATATCAACATTAAATTCTTTATCAAATATAATTTCAAGCTTTGGAATTTCATACATATGAGTGTGTAATTAATTTACCTATTATTAAATATATGTAGAATGCATGGATGTCCTTATTTTTCTTACATTTCATTTTTTATTTAATAAACTTCTGGTGTCATCATCATGTATTTTTTACTGCTCAGCATTTTTTTTTTCTGGAATATATTTGAGTGGGTTACAGAGTAATGAGCAAAGGCCTTTTAAAGGCCTAAAGGGAGGCATAAACTAAGGGAGATTATTCCTGCACCATATCATTTGTGGCAGAACCAACATGTCTATTGTATCTTTAACGAAATAAAATTTAACTTAATATCTTTAATGAAATAAAATTTAGGCAAATAATCAAGTTATTGTATTACATTACCATCAAACATATCCATAAACGATTATCCAATTTTTTGTCCTTAAAACTAACACTCTTAGAAAAATTATGTATCAAATTAATTTTTAACATTACATAACTTATTACCCAATATATAAACAATAAAATTAAAAAAAAATTATGACATGGCAGAAGTCGTGCCAAGTTGACACGACTTCAGTATGACATGGTTGAAGTCGTGCCAAGTTGGCACGACTTTAGTATGACATGGCAGAAGTCGTGCCTAATTGGGACGACTTCTGCATATGAAGTCGTACCGAATTGGCACAATTTGTCTAAATTTGTAATTTTTTATAAACGGATCCCATTTTAGTAAAAACCAAAAAAAAAAACCTCTCTATTCGTTATATATATATATATATATTGTAAGGTTATTTTACATAAATGAAATTAATTATAAATCTTGATTATAATAATATAATTGTACTCTTTTTTATTTTACCTATTTTTCTCTCTATCTAATACAATATATACCTGTTTAAATTATTTAAAATTTATTAACAGCCAAGAACATAACAGCAAAACAATAAGAAATATATTTATTAGAATTTTAGAAAGAAGAATAATTTTTTTCTAAAATAAGAAAAAATAACAAAGAGATAGATATGCTGTCTTTCGATCTGTCTTATATTACTTACTAACAAAAGAAAATCTTGCCTCCGAAATAGATAATAATTGTTATCAAATTCAGTTTGATTAACATTAAATTAATCTTGGTTAAGTTAAAAGGGTTGAAATATGATAATTTGTATTAAGTTATACGTGTGTATACATAACCCAACTATTATATTTATATATGTATATAATATAATTAATCAGTGTAATTATCCAACCTGAACTAAAGTTACGATGAATTGCTTAAACAACAAGAACAAACCCAACTATAACCTAGCTATATTCCATTAAATCAAGTCGAAAATTAAACCAAACTCAAATTTACTCCATGATTATAACGCTTTAACAGTCTAAACTCATTTGACACAACATAAGATAACATAACTACTACTGCATTATCAGTCTTTCCTTCTTATGCTTCTTTCTCTCCAGGGAATAATATAAATATATCTGATACACATTATAGCAGGCATCTGAAGAGTGGATAGGAACAGTGGCTATGGCTAATGCAGATGAGATAAGTGATGCACAGTACCCGAAGTCATGCTGAGAAAATTCCTCACTTACCTCTTAAGATACCAACGGTGAAGGCTTGATGTAGAAGCCAGATATGTTAGCAAGAGTGCGGTGTGACCACTGGTGAATGAGAACCTGATACCTAACAAAGAAACTAAACCCCACAACCCCATTCTCTCGTCTACTCTTAATTATGTATAAATGTTCTGTCACAATATCAGATATGATACGATTTCATCTCAACGATACATATGCAGTATATACAAGTATTGTACCAAAATTAATGTCATGACAACGTGTACACCACCTCCTCTTGCCTTCTCCAATGCATATATATACATACGTATGTCAATTGACAACTTGATCGCATCAGATCTGTAACTGCAGATCATTCTTCTCAATTGGTTCAGTTAGACTCGTCATACTTAATTGACTCGTTGACACAGAAAAGTAGTAATTGACAGGGGTCCATGAAAAGGGCATGCATGCATCCATCTTCGACGTATATATATGTACAATTAATTTGTTGATTCATAGATTAAAAGTATACGTATAGCATTGTAGGACCATATATAGGTATAGATTCTGAATTTCTTCCTCTATAAAAGACTACCTGATGAATGTGAGCGTCACCAAAACTCAGAAACTGTCAGATTAATCTCTTGCCACTTCCCACCGACCATGTTATAAACTCTTTTACATGTCCAGCTTCTTTCATTCTTTGGTGGCCTTTGAATGAACGCGATTAACTTATCTTGCAGTGGATATCTTTGAACCTATCATCCCATTCATGCTGTTGATTTGTTTCTCTGTGAACTTTTTGTCTAAATTAACCCTTCATGCTTGCTTTGTGTCTACACATCTACTTCTTTAATAATATATAAAGGAATACGTACTGAGTCTCTGAATTTGATAATTAAGTTATATAAATTATTAGTTTAATTCACTGAAGATATAAACGCAGCGTGTAGCAATTAATACCATTTTGTTCTCCAACTCACAGCAATTGTCGGATTTTTAAATATACCTATGCTTATGTAGGAAGAAGATATTCTTCCCTATCACGTCTTTCTTGCATTCATACAAGAAAGCTCTTTAGCAATTAATACCATTTTGTTCTCCAACTCACCGGAATCGAATTTATTACATTGATTTTATATAGTATTCTATATTTTTATTTCGTAACTCTTTTTTTTAGTTATAACCACTCTATTAGACATAACTTTATAATTACTCTATCAATTATCAAATATTATTATTTTTTACTTTTTTTATCTTTTTATGTGTTGTATAAATATAGTATTCAATAAATGGCAACAATTTTAATTAATAAAATATATCCTTTTTTTCTCTCTTTTCTCTTTTTTTCTCTCAATAAGATTCATAAACTATATAGGACAAAATTATTATTAATTTTTGTACTTACGTGATTTTTTTTAAAATAAAAATTTAACTAATTCAATAGTTAAATTGATAACTTTTATAAATTATATTAAGGTTACAAAATTTCGTATAAAAAAATCAATTAATCCAAGCATTTTTCATTTATTTTTATTTAAAATTTAAAATTAAAATTAAAATTCTTTTTTCTGCATAAATATTAAAAAAAGGACCATATGTTTCATTATATCAATAATTAAATAAAATATAAAATTGAAGTATATTTTTCAAGTTAAACTGATCAAAAGTTATAATTATAATTATATATGATTAACCGTACTTAAGTTGTCCAAATCCAAAGTAGGAAAGTCCCACATTGACGGTGTTGGTTGATGGAGGTATTAGATAGATATCATCTCACAATGAATGTTAAAAGTGGTGAAGTTGAAAGTAAACCTTTTCAACATCACACTTCCTTCTATGTAGAAAGTTTACATTTTATGCTAATTATATTCGTAACTGAAATTGCAAGTGAGAACATTCTATGTCAAATAATAATTTTCAACAATATAAAATTTTCAAAAATAAATATATTATTATTTTTATCAGCTAAAAATCAATAAAATTAAAATGAAACATTTAAAATTAAAATAGAAATATAATAAACAATCACTTGAATGATGTTATACAGTATGATACTCTAATCAGAGGTCCTCTTGTCTTCAAATTCTTGCTATGATCAACAATAGCACGCTCCCAGGTCGTAATGATGATCAGGTCCTAATGATGATCAGTTTGACTAGAGTCAGGCATTAGTTGTGTTCGCTAAGCCCATTCTACAGCTTTCTGGGACATCATTAGATCCTATAAGCTACAACTTTACAACAAACCCATTCTCTTGTTACACCCGTTTGGTATCAGAAGTTCAGGGTAGAACAGGAAGTTCTACCTTGTTAAAGGAAAAAAAACTGACCCTTCCCTCTGTGACGAGGCAGATCTTCAAAGGAATGCCACCACATTGTTTCTCAAGGGCTTCGATCTCTGTTCTAGATGGTGGATAACCCCTAACAGAAGATACATACATGATTAAATAGATTTCCATCAACAGGTAATAAAAAAGGAAAAGAAAGAAATCAGAACCAAGGACAAATTTGCTTAGCTATTAATTAATAAGGGACAAATTATCAAGTATCTATCATTTTCAGTTCCTTTTCTAAAATAAATAACCATAATTGGTAAATACCCACAACAGTTACTTGCTCCACTTGTTTTCCAGGAATTAGAACTATTGATCCAAGTTTCAGATGGGTATCAACTTCTCATGGATGTATTGAAGAGTATTTAACAGAACAAATATCTTTCAATATTAAATTGGATTTTTCTACTGTCAGTCACCTTTAAATCCTATAAGACAACAGACGGTGACAATGTCTTTATCAATTCCTAGTGTTTACTGTGAGAAATAACATGGCCACATTACTTCCCACCTGCACCTTAAAAATCCCAAACCCTACCACACACACACATGCCACAAAATGAAGCACAGCATGTTTGTGCCAGTATTAATTCTTTTGATACCATGGAATGAATGCAAAAAATTAGGTCATAATATGCTTGAATTCCTTAGTCACGTTCTCAATTAGTCCATTTAATAACAATATAAAGATCACTTACCATTAAATTTATGAATCTAAAGTAATCATACTGATGCAATGAGACATGGTTATTACCTAGATAAGTACAGTAAAAAACTGGGATCACCAGGGGAAGACTTTCTAAACCGGCTATTCGGAAGATAAACATCAAAATCTGGCCTCAACTCATTAATTCGCAACTCAGAAAATAATCTTTGCACAGCACCCATGTCTACTAGTTCTTTGCTTTCTTCTGTGATTTCAAGAGCAGCAGGTCTATGGGAACATCTAATACTTTTCAAACTCCAAAGAACACCATGCCGCCCAATTATGTAACCAAGAGACTTGAGGTGCCTGTAAACCTCAAACAGCTCCCAACAACATCCACTCGTCCCGGCAACAACCTTTTCATACATTTCTGTGAGAGATATGCTTCTACCACTATTTTCTAACTGGTGTAAGGCTCCAAGTTCCATAAGATACCTGCCATATCAGCCTTTACATAAGCAAGAGTTTTCAAAACAGCTTACAAAACATCAGTATATACTTTTTTTCTCATCCAAACAAGTGTACTGCCTAGTTACATAGTTTATTATTCACAGAAAGCTACGGCTTTAAGAATTATGTGACTCTTCCCTACTTCTGAATGTCGAAAAAGGATAAAAAAAAAAAGATGGCATATCACCTACAAAGTCTCCTCAATTGAAGAATAAATCTTGCCACTACGAACAATTCCAGTTGTTATCCACATTTTGCCATTTTTCTCAATGACTTCTCCCATTCCCATTTCTTCATTCCAACAGCTTTTGGATTTCACGTTCCTGGTAAATGAAATAGAAAAGTCTTCACTTTGAAAAGCATACTTAAGCAGGGGAAACAGAAATATCTTTACTAGTACGTACTAATTTACAATGTAAAGATGCTTGACCTGAACTGCAACTTGGGTATAGAACCAGATGAAAAGTCAAGCTCCTCTTCATCACTTGCATTTTGCAAATAGACCTCATCATCACTATCTTCACTTGAAGAACATCCCCATGTCTTGTCTTCCATAGTTCAAAAGCTGTAATTTAAAATATTAACCAATTGATCAGTTCATAGGATAGGATTGTTGGAAACATCGTTAAAATAATATCTAAATCATAATTAAACAAAAATCACAGACAAAGAAGCACCTAGTTATAGCGAAAGCAAGTTGCTTGTGCCCTCGAAAATATTCATATACAAAACCCAATACGCATAACACATGTTCAAAAGACACGGAAAGCAAGAAAAAGCAAACAACTAACAAATTTCCATTTCATTTTGCATTTAAAGGCCATGATCACGGTTGTCAAACTCGCGAGTCAACTCGTTGACTCGTCCGAGTTCACGTTTCCACACACCTTACCGAGTTAACTCGGTAGTAAACTCGTTCTGAATGGGGAAAACTAAATGAAATAAACTGACCAGTTTAGGGATTCGCGTTTCGTTTTGGCGTTGTTGCGTCTTCTCTAGAGTGCGGAGGTCGTGCGTCTTCTCTGAACGAGTGCGGCGGTGGTGGCATTCGAGCGGAGCAGGTCGCGCGGTGGTAGCGATTGTGCATAGGAGGTCGCGCGGTGGTGGTGGTTCGTGCGCCGTGCGGTGGTCGCGGGTTGCGGTGGACGGTGGTGCCGTTCACATATAACGTTAGAGATGGGCGGTGCTTGGAATTAGGGTTACGTTGTTCTGTAGTGTGATTTAGGAAATTAGGGTTTTTTTTTGTTATTGGCCGCACTAAATTGGGTTTTTTTATTTAATTGAGGTGCTGATATTTTTTTGTTTAGAGTGTTATCTGTTTTTTTTAATCGAGAAAATTTGGTGGAAATTTTATTTATAGGAACTTCTTTGTTTATTTATTTGAGATAGTTTAAAGTTATATAATTCTCATTTATTATTAAATATAGTTGATCCGGTTGGTCATCGGTAGTCGATGACGTCAGCAGTAGATAATCACGTGGACCACTCGCAGGGTGACACGTAGATCAGGTGGCAGAGAAATCAGGGAGGAGATCGCCCCGAACGGTGATCGGTGGTCAGTAACCGAGTGGCCACCGACAGATCAGTTCCAAGACAAACACCTGGGGAGAGAACGTGAGAAGCAATAGAGCACCGATCAGTCATCGGGTGCATGGTCATCGGGGTTTCGTGTTACACGCAGTTAAACTGGGACTGAGATTCCCTGCGAGAGCGTTACGCATGGACCTCGCATGATCATATGTCAAAGAAAGAGGAGCTGCTTGCCGGTAGAATCGTGCACGAGAGTGGCCTGAGGGAGTTAGTAAACCGGTCAGTGATTGGTGACTCTCTTAACCCATTACGTGCATGACATCGTGAAGGGGAAATCGTTTAGGTAGAGAGCAATGCTTGGTGAGTGTGCCTAGTCCAGCCACATCTGGCGTTCTCCTGGGAGTGTGCGATTCACCTAGATGGAAGAAACGCGCTAAGTTACTCCGCAAGGGAATAACTTGGGCGCACAAAGAGATGCGCTAGAGCCCTTCAGGTGGTGGCACGTGAACGGTTAGATGTGAGTTGCATGCCTCCACGTGTCAATATCATGGTTGTGGTACGTTTTCGCACAATAGCGTAACAGAATTCTGACACACGCAGAGGATAGCCTAACAGAATTCTGTTAGGCACAGACACAGAGAGAGATTCAGTGATATTTTTTGTTGGTGGTTTTGTAACCTAACTTGAGCGTCGGAGTGCAAACGGCCGCTAGAGGTGCCGTCTGTGTGTTTTGCAGGTTGCGTTTGAAGTTCCCGGAGAAGGTCCTAAGAGCATCCATTCCTCCACGCTTGAGTTGGCAACAGGATCAATAGTTATTTAATTATTGTTGATTTATTTTTTTAATTAATTGTAGTAATTATATAGGCTCCATCCACCTTCCCAACCATCTCTCTTACGCCTCTCACTCCCACCACTCCTCTTTGCTGCCTCTTCAATTTTCACCTCCTCCTGCTCAGTCTCCACCACCTGTCAGCTCTCCTCCTCCGCCCTCTCCACCACCTGCCTAATGGCCACGGGTCATTAAAAACTAAACAATATTCATCTAAGCTTAAATGTAGCACATCTCAAATTTAACAAAATTTATCAAAAATATCAAATCTATTGTTTGAATAAAATTGAGGATTACATGAAGTGCAAAAAAACTTAAGAAATTATATTAATTAATTGGGATAAATATTTGTTATATTGTCCCTTAGTAGTCCTGGTACTGTGTGAATGCATCGCATGTGAACATTTCGATTCCCTATAAACCTTATTGTATATTTTCATTTTAATAAATCTTAAAGAAATTTTCTATTTCATCACATCTTTCATCTTCCAACAATGAGATGGTAGTTGCAAAAACTAAGGTTGCGAATGGAGTGGAAGAAATTACGAATGAAGAAATCGTGACTGCATTCCTGAATTTCATAGGGATTTCGTTTTCAAAAATTAAAAGGAGATTTTGGTGTAGATTTTGAAAAACAGATTAGAGATTTATGTTGCAACTTCAGAAATATATGGGGAATTTAGATAATATATTTTCAAATCACAGTAACGATTTCAGATGGATTTTGAGTGACTTTGAGAACTCTCAAAGTTTAGATTTCGATTTCAAAACTCCTTTTCATTTGACAATAGATTTATGAAGAAATTTAGATTAAAGCTTAAATTTGAAGAATATAGTGCATAACCACCAGATTTGAAGACTCGTGATCTGTTTTCTCTTTTGAAACATTACAAGTTTTTCATATCTAAAATATTTTCACAAATCATTTGAAACATTTTTTTTTATTTAAAAAATTATTTTACTTATGCATATAATAATGTTCTATGTTAATGGTGTGAAAGGATAATTAAAAAAATTTGTGTAATCCCAAATAGGTTATAAAGTCTATGTCTGATCAAATTAGGGTAGAAAAATAGAGTTAGATTTGTTATACCGATTCTTAAATAAGTTTGATAATTGAATTTAAGGGGAACAAACCACAACTTTTAAAATAAAGATTTGCATTTGAATTGTGTGACAGAGAAACATATAGATATGGAGAAAAAAAAGTTTAACTACACTATCATACACTACTTTACAATGAACACTAATATGCACATATCTAAGTATTGCTTTTAAAGTTCACAACTCAAATATTCAGTCTATAGAACATATTTCATTCTCAAACTCCCTAATAAATTTAAGTCATATATATATATATATATATATATATATATATATATATATATATATACTTTTGATGTTTGGGTTTTTATATAAATTTTCTCTTTATTACTTTTTAGAAAATAAAATATATGTTAATTTGAAAAAAAAAAATTCATAGTTTCAAAATTATAATTTAACATGTATATAATTATGTTTAGTTTATAAATTAACTCAATAATTTTTTATCTCATAAAAATATTTCTTAAAATAATTATGTAAATAAACCCCTTATTCTCTTAAATTTAAAATATTTTAGAAACATACACCACATCATACAATAACAATCAATATCATGCAAAAGTTAACTAAGTATCGATAAAAAAAATTCTAGATTGAAGTATTTTCTGGAAAAAGTCATAAACTACTTCCACATAAATATTTTTTTTGAAATTTTAAATAAAATATTTATTTGTGGTTATTTTAGTTTAAGTTTCTAAAATATGTTTAATTTTTTAATTTGATCCTTTAATTTTTTTTTACTACAACAATCTATATATTTTACATTTTATCATAATTTATAATGTTGATATAAGTAATTGAAAGGGAGTGAATACTTATTACTATTTAACACATGGAACTCTTGATTATATGTTATGTTGAAGAGGCAAGGTTATGATAACATGTTGAAAAATATTAAAAGATAAAAGAACATAATTATATTATTAATTTAATGTCCAAATTGGAATGTTCTAGCTCTTACCATTCTCTATTGCTTTTCGTTGATTTGTATCTATTCTAGAAAGTAGATGAAGGTTGTGTGGTCTGTGGCGGGAAAGATAACTTTTAGAAACTTTTGATTTGTGTGCTTTTGTTAACGTGACTCAAGAGACTAATTATAAAAAAATTATTAAATAAAAATTATTTTAACTAATTTTAAAAATAAATAAAAAATTAATTATTATATTAAAAAAATTAAATATTATTTTAAAAAATAAAAATTATTAATATTTAAATTCATTTCTATTGTTAATAAATAATTTTTAAATTGAAATTAGTTATTTATCTAAATTTTACGTAGTAATATAAATTATTTTTGGTAATCATGATGTTTTGACTTGTCTCTCTTCCATCACTTTATTAAAAAATATTGAAAGTTCTTTTAAAAAATAAAAATAGAAAAATATTTTGTCGAAGAGTTATTTAAAGTATAAACTTATTAAAGATAAATATTTACATTTTATGGAAAATGGTAAATGATAAATAAAATTGATAACCTTGTAGTTAATGTTAAGTTAGAAAGATTTATTTAATGTCCAAGTCTAAGGTTTCTTTTACACCCTTCTAAAATTTAGAAAAAAATACTGTTTATTTTATTTTATTTTATTTACATGTATATAAAGATTTTTGACATCATATTTACTAACAAACAATCTGTTAAACCTTAAATTATCGTAAAACACCATAAAACCTTTGTTTCAAAACACTTTATTTTCTTGACAATAATCTCTATCTTTCACTTTGTAGTGTAATGTCATATAATGTGGACATTTGTGATCTCTAAACAAAATTTATGTTTATTTTATTGAAACATATCATAAAATATTAAAGTATAAAATTAAATGATGGTAAAATTTAAATCAAATAAAAAAATTACCTTCCTATTTTCTATACTTGTTTTCTTGTTCCTATATTTAACATTAGAGTTTAGATAAATTCTTTTTACGATCTGTTCCATTACTTTTTTTTCTTACGGATATACACTAGGCTAAATAGATTCAAATGCAGAGGTCAAGATATTCTAGAACTAATTATTTTCTTATTTTAAGTAAATACATAAATTTCTTAATGTTAATTTTTAGTACAGTAATTTAATAGGAAAATTATGATTAAAACCATAAAACATTTAATATATGTATTTCTATTATTTTTTAAACGCAAGCTTAAATATGATAGTATTAACTATAAACCAACTATCATGAATACCTTTTTATTACTTAGTTTCTTCTAATTTTAGTTAGATAAAATTTCAAATTCATAAAATTTTCAAAAATTTAATGCATTGAATATTTTACTTTCGGTGATAAAGTTCTTTAAAATACATTGGTCTAAAATATTTCAATGATTATAATTTTCGCTAATTTGAGCTTTTATCGTCACAATTTTTAATTCTTATTTTTAAAAAAAATAGTTGGTTTAGGTCTCTATCCTTAGGTACGGTATCCGTTCAATTTCATCACATTTTTCCAACTTACATTAAAAAAAAAGTAAAATCAATTCATACTTCCAACTTCCAAAAAATATCCATATAATTTAATTCAGTTAGGTGTCATGTTTTCAACCAGCCAAAACTTTATCTATTTCCATCCCGAAAATAAATAAATAAATTCACTTCAGTGACAAAACATGTTAGAGTCACTGATTTTTTTTAATAAATAATTTAAACAATATTAAACTTGACCTCATTATTCATTTAATTAGTTTTTTTTTATGCTGGAGGTGCGAATTTGAATACTAAATCTGAAGAAAAGCTACGTGGGTGTTCCTAATTGCACGCAGCAACCTCCTTTATATAATAAGTATTAATTAGTTATATAATAAGCATTGTTTATGTTAATAGTATTTATGATAACCAGTGATTTTGTAACACGTGAGTAATCCAGAAACCACAATTCATATTCATGAACACAATCAGCTTTTTAGATGTCGGCATTGGCCACGTTTGAGCCTACTCAAAAGTTTGTGTAGGAGCTATCAATTCCAAACCACAGATTTTTTTTAACTTTCCATTGCTTTTGGACACTTTTCTAAGGAAAACAAAAATGTGTATCTTTTGGTCCCAAGAAGCTTCGATCATATGCATATGCAAAGGGCTCTGAATTACGATTTCTCATAACTTTCTTAGTGGAAATGTGACTTCGTGTCATGCTTCTCTGGTTTTGCAGGTCAAATTCTTCTAGAACATGAAGATGTAGTTATAGAAGTGCTTAGAGAATAATTAGTCTTATGGAATACCACTACAGTTTCTTGTGTTTTTCTCTTTCTGCTTCTTGTGTTTTTCTCTTTCTTTTATCTGTGTATTTGTCATTTGGTTTTTATGAAAATGATGTTATGATATATTTTTGGAAATAAAGATGAGTGTCGTAGATGATTTTTTCCGAATTTAATTAAGAAGTAGTATCTTTAGACTTAGGCGGGACGTGTCTGAGAGAAAAAGGTTAAAAGTTGTATGTTCTATATAAAGATTGAATCATCTCTAAAGTGATTTATATTTCTTTATTATTTATTACTAATAAAAAAAACTTTGTTGAAATCGTCTGATTTGAAGTTAAATACATAAAATAATTTTACATTACTTTGCTCATAATATGATTTATAGTATGATTGAGATTGTGTTGTCGCGTATAAACAATATGTGAGAATCATATTGTTAAAGTAATTATCTTTTATTTTTCATTATCTCCAATCCCAAAATATCACACCAAGTTAAACCCTTTGCATTTGTATAATGCCATGCTTTTAAACGAATATAATGTAAAATCAACTTTAAATCCTAAACCTGATTATGAATTATAATAATTATTTAAAGAAATACCAAACAAACTGATTTTTAATTGAGTCACAAAGAAACACAGTTGATTCAAGTGAATTTGAGTTTAGTTTTATAAGTAATATTTTATAAATTAAAATATTATTACTATATTAACTAAATTAAATATTATTTTATAAATTAAAATATTATTAATATTTAAAGTAGTTTCTATTATTAATAAAAATTTATAAACTAATTTATAAAATGTTATTACAAGAAAATAATTAAATAGTAATCAAATTTAGAGACAAAAAATAATTAGTCACTATTTTAACTAAATTAGATACTAATTTAGAGACTAAACAATTATTCTTATATAAAGTGAGTTTTTAATTAATAAAAATTTATAAAATGATTTTAAATTAGCTATCTAATTTTTAGCAACTAATATTTTAGATTCTAAATTAATCTTTAAAATACTAATTGGGACTAATTTATAATATAAATTAGTAAGTAGCTAAAGCCTTGTAACTAATGGTTAGATACCAATTTAAAAACCATTTTATAAATTTTTATTAATAATAAAACTACTTTAGATACCGATAGTTTTTTTATTTTATAAAATGATATATAATTTAATCAAATAGTAAGTAATTATTTTGGTTTATAAAATTAATTTTTTTAATAAATTTCTCGGAATGTGATATTAACTATTAAGATTTTAGTTATTAAATACTTTAAATTATAAATTAGTCTTTAATTCACATAATCATACATTCAACGTGTGAAATGTGCAAAATTGATTATGCAAAATTAATATAGAATGGAAGATTGATGGTGAAAATATGGTATTGTCAATAAATATGTATAAAAATAATGTAAATATTATTTTATAAGTAAATTTAGTTCATAAATAAATCTAAACTTTTTTAATATAATATTAAATTTTATCTTAATAAACTTATTCAATCTATCATATTACTTGTTATTGTGTTATTTTGTACTTATTCTATAAAATTCACAAATTTCTAATCTCATACTAAATTGAGGAAGACTTAAATTTATTATTAACTATTTTAAAAACTGTTTTGATATTTTATTGATTCTAGAGACAGATATAAAAACATTATATTTTTCTAAATTAAATTAATCATATATTTATTTTTTACTTAATTTTTTTTAGATAAAGAATAAAATCATCATCTACTCTTTTTTTAATTTCTTATTTCAAGGCAACTATATTCTTTAGTAAAACTATTATTTTTTTTATCTACCATCAAGTCAATCATAATATTAACTTGAACATCATTACATTATTGATCTCAAACTATCAATAGAAAAAAAGACTTAAAGAAAAAGAGAGACTCAAACCGAAAATGATATTTTACATGTTACTTTTTATTTTTCATTTTCAACTCATCCAAAATTAATTCTTTATGTATATTAAATTTCTATCATCATAAAAGTTGAATAAAAAAAATCATAAACACCGCGCGCTAGTGTTAATAATATTCATTCTCTACGTAGAAAGGAAATGGTGCATTGTTAAAAAAATCTAGTACATCAACATCTAGTATATAGAGACATCACACGGTAGCCATATTTAATTTTAAAAAAATATTAGTAATTCTGAAAAATAAAAATAAAAGGTCCTAACTAATAAACCTATTTCTGGTATTAATCTAAATGTAACTAAAATCTGGATTCCTAATTGATATGTAATTAGCCTGGTATTAAGCATAATAATGTTGGAATTGGGTGATTTGGTGGTGCCATTGCTAAATGATGACATAAGCAATGAAATAGATTTCTCTTTTTTCCTGGTCACAATTCTGAACCTTTGATGTGTGAGATCTGGAGTCCCCTTCTCAACCGTCACACCTTTTCTATTTAATTACTCACCCTATAAATAAAACGTAAATTCCCACTTCAGCCCACCAACATCCACATTTTGCTACCTTATTATTTATTAGATAAAACTCGTTTTTATAAGCACGAATAAGTTCCATTATCAATCAATTTTCTATGTTTCCTTCTACTTTCGGCTTCATTCTCTCTTTATTTATTTATTTTTGTCTTGGTTGAAAATGTTTTTTCTTTTTTGTCTTTTCCTCTGTTCTTATAAAAATAGATTCGGAGGGTACTTTAGCGAGGATGGTGTATTTCTCAGAAAACAAGTTTTCAGTTGGTTTTTGATGAGAGAGGAAAGTTTATCAGCAAAAACTCTCCAATGCTTAAGTCAGTAAGAACATAAAGATAATGATAAATTTTTAATAAAGAGCTAAGAGTAAGAGTATAAAATAGAGTTTTGTGTCTCCTCTCACCGTGAGAGAGTCATCAACTATTTATAGGTCTGGTTGGACTCAGACCATTAAAAAAATCATTGAATGGTTATCATTAAGAAAACCCTATAAACTTATAACTGATTTATGGTCTAATTTACGTGTCTAAATATAATATTAAATGGACAGATATTGTCTGATTTATATGTCTTGAATATTATATTATATGAACGCTTATTGATTTGAATGTAATTGATCGTAATTATAATTAAAGATATCTCCATCGTCCAAAAGTCTTTTTTATTTTTTTATTTTTAGTTGGAGATTTTCTAGGTCTTTTCTATCTTTGTTGAAAATCTTCTTAGTCTTTTCGTAATACAAAATAAAAGTAGGTACTTCCACAGATATTTTATATCTTTCCATTAGATATCTATTTATACACATTTCTGATGATAAAATTTTCTTTGACCTATTTAATTTATTTTTAAATTATATTTATAATGATAATATTCAGTTGAACTTGTTTTATAGGATCAACTCAAACTTTACTAGAACAAATAGGTCGAGATAGTCACGAGCCGGTTGTTTGTGGGGACTGTGCTTCGTGCTTAACCGAGAGGTAGAGAGAATGAGGGTAATAAAGGAATAATACTGATTCAATGAGATTTCTTACATGGTGATGACCCCAAATCACCCATTCAATTGTTTGCTCTGTTTCAAAATAGAAATTAACGAGTGGTTATAAATTCATTTTCATTAATGGAAGGTGATCTACTCTTTCAAATAACCAATTCCTGAACTAATTTTAAAATCCATATATATGAAAAAAAAGTTTTTTATAAATGCGAAAAATGGATTAACACCTCCAAATAAATAAATAAATAAATAGTAATTTTAATGATTGATAAGAAGATTAAATATTTGAACGCATTTCTAATTTATTGATTTTTTTTTATCATTGATTGAGTTTACGAATTTGATTATCCTTTAGAGTGAGATTACGATTATTGGATGAAGATATATATTATTAGTGAATGGTAATAATTAGGAATAAATAAGAGAAAGAATATTATTTAAAATGGTCATAAGGCATCTTAATTATTTTGTTAGAAGTCAATTATTAGTGGAATTTTGCATAGAGAGAATATAGAATGGATGCAGGAGTAGTTTTCTGGCAGAATTGGGTCACCCTTATTTGTCGTTATCGAAATCTGAGTAGGGCACATATGCCTTACTTCATTCATGTATTCTTCTCCAAAAAGTGAAAAAGACTTCTTTAAACACCTCTATATGCACAACCTACACCTTATACCCTTATACCTACCTTAATTATAAGGGCTTCTAACTTTTAAATTTACATTTTACCTTAATCTTCGTCTCTATATTTCTTAATATTTTCTTTAATTATATGTGATAGGTCAATTCACTTAAAAGTATTTTTTTCTACTAAAATTACAATTTTTTCTATATATATCACAAAAAATCATGAAATAGATAATAATTTTTAGAAACAAAAAATAATTAGTTACTATAATAACTAAATTATGGACCATTTTATAGACTAAAAAAATTTTGATTTCTAAATTAGTTTATAATATTGTTAAGTGGTTTATAAATTGATGTCTAATTAGCAACCAAAATTTTTGTTACCAAATTTAAAATCTAAATAATTGGTAGCAAAAACCTTAGTTGCTAATTAAACACCAATTTAGAAACTATTTAACAATAATAGAAATTAATTTAGGAACCAAAATTTTTGTAATCTCTAAAACGGTCTCTAATTTAGTCACTATAGTAACTGATTATTTTTTGTCTCTAAAAATTGATTTCTATTTCGTATAATCATCAAGAAAATATCACATTATTTGATCAATACCTGAATTAAGACAAGTTTAGGATTTCTAAAGAAAATTAAAAAAATATATAAATTTACTAAGTTTAACAATTAGTATTATTTTTTCGTTCCCAATTATATTAAAAAATTATTGCTAATATAAGATTAATTTAGTTTATATTTACGCGTAAAACATATTTTACCGTGATCCAATAAAAACTATGGTTTTTTAATGAAATTGTTATGGGAGTCAATAAATTTATGAGAGTGCGAAAATGATTTGTACGACTAATATATAACTATTTACTCTTATTCTATTTCTTTTTTTAATAATATGTTGGCATTATAATATTAGAGAATGATTTAAATTTTTGTTTATCATATTGCCACTATGCATGTCAAGGAACAAAGAGTACATTTCAAAAATCTGAAAAAGTATTATAAATTAATGTCATAAGCAGCGAACTTTGTTATGATGAAAAAAAATAACTAATCAAGCAGATAATAATTTGATAATTATACAAAAACAAATAATTTTTCGGGTTATTAAAAAGCTGTTAGATTCCATTGTACGTGTACTCAGTTGGAATTAATGATTAATTACTATTATAGTTTGAATATTAATAAAGTGACAGAATTTAAGGAAGGAAAGTCAATCCTGCCAAACAAAAGAGGCCAAAAGACATGTCATATATATATATATATATATAATTTTATTTATTTATTTTTTGCTATGGTATGGTATGTTTGGTCCATCACTCCAATTATTACCATTACATACCATTGGTCCCGCTGAGAGAATTACGTAGGATTGGAAATTAAAAAAAAAATGTCTGTGTTTTATTGTTTTTATCTAGAAAAATGTTAATTTTACAACTCATAAGTGAAATCGAACAATTAACAATTTTTTATAGTTTTTTCATCTTTTTCACGGGAATTCATATTTTAATAAGATTTTTTATTTTATTTTTAACAATTGTAATATGAAAATTTTTATTTTGTATTCATTTTTGAATTGTGAACTTATCAAAAGTGATCTAGTTTTATCTATTGGCATATTTTTGTGAAGATAAATACGATAAATTAATGAAATAAAATGCATGTGTTGGAAAATTTGATTTAAAACTTTGGTCTGGAAAGAGAAAGTTGTGGGGAAGTGTTTTGAAGTGTGTATATTAAGTTTAGGGTGTAGAAAAACCAAAGTTAATTAAGCAAGTGGTGTAGCAGCTAAGAGTTGTGGGAGAAAGAGAAGATGAACCAAAATTGGGTATGAAAAAGTGAAGGTGGGCATAGAGAAAAACCTGAAGTGGGTAAGTGGGTATATGAAAAAGCATTGCAGGCAGAGAATCAAGCTCCATAGAATTTGCATTGTGGACCTGGGATTTGTTCTCGTGGCTCGAGGTTGCTGTTAGAACATGGAATTGGAAGGTAAACACCCGTGACTGATACGGCTAAAGTTTTTGCTTATTTGTCCACACTACACTTGTTTTTAACAAGAATGCACTGATTCTTCTATCACAAAAGAATATTGGAAACACCTTGCTAAGCCAAATGTGGATGGTTATGATTATAAAAAATGCAACACTGAAAAGGAGGACACATGCATAATAACTGGTTAAGATCACAGTAGCTTCATAGAGTTTACTTCAAATACTGCAATTGCTACTGTTTAGGTTGGCTTTATTACCACCAATGATGACCCAACAAAAGGGTAACTTAATGAAAAATTATACTGCCAGAATAATTTGTTTTGTTTTCCTTTTTAGCTTCGAATTAGATACTATAAATACGTGTATGAGGTGAAAAGTCAGATCAAAATATGCACTTAAAAGGATACAAGTTATTGCAATGTCTGAGGAACAGACAAAAAAGGTCATATGGAACATTAATTGAGTACTAAAAAGATTGAGAATTCATAGATATTTCCCTCTCTGATTTATCTCATCCTTTTAAGACATTCTGCAAATTGTGATCAAATAAGAAATTGCCAATGGTGTGACCACAAAAAAAAATATTCTATAAATTTTAATGCGAATCAAAAGGTCTTTCATCAATATAGAGTATACATATATTTATATTCAATTATATGGCAAAGAACATATCTACCTGTATGGATAGAAAAGAGTGGCACAAAGAGTTTTTTTTATTTATATCTGAGGCTTGAATTCTAATGCGAATATAATGGTTTGGCGCATGATCAATGCATGCAGATACAAAGGTGTAAACAGTGAAGAAACAGAAACATTTTTTTGGAAAGGACTGAAAATTTGTGTACTGGAACAGGTAGAACAATGAAACTGATGTGAAATGGAGAACATTAAAAGCCTGTAAGAATGTGAATTAAGTTCTTCTCTCCCCGATCTTGTCTTTAATCTTTTTATGTCATTTCACTTTTGGTATTTCCACCAACATGCCTAAAACCTTATCATTTCGCATAAAGCACTGGATTCTGTGGTGGTTTATTTAATATACATATTCTTCTTCCACTTTCTTAATTTTTTTTTTAAATTACGGGTTTACTTGAATTAACTTCATTTGTCCTATCTATATGTATTTGTCACTATCAAAATGGATGCTTCTCTCTCTTTTTCTTATGAACGAAAACTATTAGCTCCGTCTTGAAAACAAATTAGGTGATTAATGGTTATGTCCACTAGTGAATTACAAGGCTCTTAATTGTTCCGTATGGTCCCAAATGAAAAAAAATAGTTAACACTGTGAAATGAAAGTGAAATAGAGAATCAGATTTGTGTTTGCACTGCACTTTGTTCCACTTCAGACAAAGGTTTTCTCTAGTCAACACACATGCCAAATCTGAATAATTAGATCAACTAGAAAAAGGCACGTCCTTTCACAATGGGTCACAAGCACTACCCTTGATCTCTCAAATATTGACCTCACACGGCTTACCTAGCTGGTCCCCATTAACAGTTAGGTTATGTTTCGTTTCAACTCCTGTGTTTTCCAGTTGTTGCCATTTGGCTCTTTCTCTGCTTCATATAGTGCACAACACAAAATAAAAACTAATCACTGTACCAAAATATCCCATCTAAAATTCTGTCTAAAATCCTAAGCAGAGTGAGTTTAGTTTTATCAAAACCAATATCACATTGCATTATCAGAAGGGTGATATATTTCAGTTTACTTGCGGTAATATTAACCAAACATGCTGTAGTTTGTAATGAGTTTCCTTATTTTAATTTGAAAATACTGACATATCTTTTTCACTTGTATCCTAAGTGTTGCTAACGTGAAAATGCGAAGAGGAAATATAAAATAGGGTGCTTGGTGGAAAATGACACCACTAATTCCAACATCAATATCATAATGTTTGCAACACTCATTGTCTACCTTAAACCTAATCATGGTGGTTTCAGTCCACACTATTCCCTTCTCTTACAACCATATATTCTTCTCTCGCAATCATCAGCTCCATCATGATTCAAATTCTCATCTCATAATGCCACCACAAGTCATACATAATTCCATCACAGTATATTTCTTATAGGCATCAACTCTTTGATTAAAACAAAATCATTTCCAACTTCAGTGTGAAACATTTAGAGAGAACTTTGTTGTCTATAATTATATCCAAATTGAACTGTGTACTGTCAGAATCATGATTTAATCTGAAGCAAATTCTGATAGTTGCTTTTTACTTAATAATCACGGGTAGGGTCTGAATTCTATTTATTTACATAGATTTGATTTGCTCAGTATCGTAAGTCTGATGTTTGGTTTTGGCAATCTCTTTCATGTGTGCTTCACGAGTCCATTAATTCTTGGTAGTTTCATTCTACAGTGGGTGTAAACCAATGGCTATAGGGCTTGCAACCTTTTTTAAATAAAAGTTTTTATGTAAGGTATAATTATATAACTTGACATCTCAACTATGCTAACACATCCGGTAACAACAATTATTTGTCATTACATGAAAAAAAATATTATTAAAAAAAAATACAAAAATATGGAGGATTAAACCAAAACTCATATGTTAACAAATACGATACATGAGTAGATTATACATATTCATAAAGAATTATAAGAACATACTAGATGATAACTTATTATACCAATAAAAATATTTTCTATGAATAAATCATAAATTAGTCAACTTATCAGCGTACGCATTCTTTTCCTCAAAATATGAGTAACCATAAACTTGATTTTTCCATAATAATTACAACAAATATTTCATTGATTACGAAACATCAAAAAAACATTAGTCTTATAACAGTAAACGTAACACAAACCAAAGAAGAATCACAGTCAACCAAACATTAGTAAGCCCATCTTTTGAGCTTCTTCCATAACATGTATAACCCCATCAAATTCAGCAACCCATAACAATTTGAATTTCAAGAAACTCAGAGAAATATAACAATTTGAATTTCAAGAAACTCAGAAAAATATAGTGTGTGCTACCTTGAGGTGTTGTTGTTTGCTCGGATGTGATCATGTAAGGTATTTTGGCAATCAGATTATACATCTTCAAATTGGTCAAGCAAAAAATGGTTTAACTTCTGATCAATATCCTGAATTAATCTATTGAGAAATATATATAATGTTTTTTTTATTTTAAAGGTTATGCTATATTTTTTAGAAATTCAATATATTATATTAAAAAATATATTTATTTATTGAAAAGACAATGATGGTAGTGAGAGATATGAGTTATGAAGGAACGAAACCACGTAAGAGAATGGCGTAGAAAAGGGATTATAGTAGATGGTCGGTTGGGAAGAAATATGTCACACTCGTAGAACTAAAAAGAAAAGTAGAATGAAAATTTTGATCATAGAACATTTTAGATAATGCGGAAAAAATAATTAGGAAACTACATGATCCCTCTTCTAATCTTCATAAAATTAATTAATTTGGTCCTTCTATAAAATTATGCATCAATAATTTTATTTTTTTTATTAATAAAAAATAAATAAATTAAAAAAAATACTTTTGAAGTGTCTCAACCCTTATACAAAACTCATATTAAAAACAAAGGTAAACCCAAAAAGAGATGCATCAATTTGTTTACAAAATCAGATTGTAAGATTAGTTGATTAGTAAAATTAAAAAAATACTGTTAGAGCATATCAATTTTTTAAAAATATAATAAAGTAAAATAAATATATTTCATACAAGTTAAATAATAAATTCAAATTATAACTAAATTTATGAAACTAAAAGAATAATGCGTATTGTGAAATAAAATATGAACATATGAATCAATAGAATTAAATTTAAAAAATTAGGCAGGATGAATAGAATGAATTTTTTTATTGGACAAACTCTTTATTCTTGTTTTTTTTTCTTTCTACGTATATTAGAAAAAAGTACAAGTGAGACTCTATTATAAATCATATTTTTGAGTGGTCTCACTTCTAAATTAGAAAATAAAATAAAAATGTGAGTTTCTATATATTTTTACACACAATAGGGGAAAAAAAATTAGAACAATAGTATTACTCATGCATTCTCCTTATAATTTATCTATTATTAACAAATTCTGGTTATTGAAATTGTAAATATTAGTATACTAAATTCTTTCAAAAATTTGCAGGGTCTAATAGTTATAGGTATGTCTCTTAGATTCAATTGTATGTTGAGTAAATATTATACTGCAGGCATTCTTATTTGTTGTCACGTAATTTTAAGTATTATTATTTCTATAAGAAAATTATTAGATATAAAAAATAATTATTCATCATATTAATTAAAATAAATATTATTTTATAAATTACTGATATTTAGAGTAGTTATTATTATTAATAATTTATAAAGTAGTTTTTAAATTAATATTTATTATTTACTAATTATTTTAAATTATAAATTAATCACTAATTTAATTAAAAAAATTAGAATTAAAATAGTTAGTAACTACAACCTTTTAAATACCAATTCAAAAATTATTCATAAATTTTTATTAATAATAAAAAATATTTTATATATAAATAATTTTTTTTATCTCTAACTTAATTTAATAATTTTTTATAATGTGTAAATAAGAATAACTCTACTTAACGAATAATATAGAAAATAAAATTAAAGTATATATACTTCAGTAAAGTTTTTCTTATTAATAAATGAGACAATTATTCATATCTATTTTGCTTTATATTTTTTTTGGTGTGGTTCATGATTAATAATTATCTTTCTTTTGTTATTCAGCGGCTCATTTATATTTTAAATACACTACTTTGTACTAATAGTGGTAAGCAATTTTTTTTTATTAATATCTTTATAATATTTATTTTACTTTTCATTTAATCTCACTCTATATCTACATTTTCACTACATATTTTTCTTTGTTTTTTTTTAAGAAAGGGCCAGTAGGGATGAGAATCGATCAAACAGAACTTTATATAAAAATAATCCAATTTGTTATGAAAAAGTAAAACTTACATGAGATTATAAGAAAGGTATTAAGTTAAAATCTAGAGTGAGTTAATAAACTGGACAGAACTTGTCATAAACTACAAACTTAGTAATTATAATAATATTTATCTTATCAATAATATATTTTTATCTTGATTTTTTTTAATTTTTAATAGGATACTTTATAAAAATATTAACTATAAAAGTATAATATGTGTAATGTATTTAATTAAATAATTGTTTTAAAGTTGAAATTGAAGTTTTTTTATAACATAAAAAAGGTCAAATGAATCATTATAGAGGCTCTAGAATTGACAGTATTTATTCTGAGCCAAGATAGCACACACAATGTGGTATGATGCTCAGAGGTCACAGTTACCAAGGCAACCCCTTATCCCATCTCTGATGCTCATCTTACCCTACATAACTCAAATTCAATGTGTATTCTGCATGCAATGCAAATTCAATGCAATGCACCAAAGTCAATGACCCTTACTTATTGTTATTAATTGCCACAATTCAACCAGATAAACCACATTTATACACACTCTACAATATTTCCTTAAAAACTTTTATAAGAAAAAAAAATACACTACTATTTAGGATTAGCTTATTATTGCCTTCGCTATTCTCGCTAATGTTCCTACGTGATCAAAAAGTGAGTTTTCATAGTGTTCCTTCGTCTTCAATTTATTCTGAACAAAGTGCATGTAAATGTGTGAAATCTTATCACCCTTGTAAGAAGAAGAATCTAAAGGCAGAGAGAATGGACCTTATATTAAATATAAAGATAAACACAACTCTGATTTTTTTTTCCAACTCTTTTTATCTTATATATATCACCATTATCGTCATATATATAATACATGGAGAATATTTATCTTTTTAAAAAAAGTGTATGAAATAATATGAAAGTCTTGTTTTAGAGGAAGGGTGACGCCATCACATTAATACGTCGTCGTGGTGTTTGGCACAGTTTCTTACATCGTAAACGGTTGCTGGGTCCACCAGTCAAAGGGTGTCGGTGGGTTTACGATCAACCTTTCATATCAAAGCTTTCAATTTTTTATTTTTTTTATTTTTTTATTTTTACTTTTGCGAATCTGATTCTTTTTCAAGATTTCCCACAAAATATGAGAGAGGAGTTTTTTTTTTCTTTATCTGGTTATTTTATGAAAAGTGAAAAGAAAAAAATTAGAAGGCATGCGCTTTAACCGTTATCAGTTACTTGATTTGAAACCGTGCTAAACTTTATTTATTGGTGTAATGGATTGCGAAATTATTGTTTAGAATGAGCTACATGATTCGGATATCTAGGACAAGTTCCCTAACACTTGATCCATATAGATTTTTCATTGATGGTTGTGTGAGTGAGAAGAGAAAGAACTTATCAACTTTTTATAGGTATCAGCATCCTAAACTAGATATAATTTCCTAGGATTTACAACTTATATCCAACAACAACAACAAAAATCACGTGGGAACTCAACTTATATTTGCTTCTGTGTTATAAATAGGTAGAAAACGTTAGTGTCTAGTCTTCAGCATCAATTCTTAGTTTATACATCTTGGAATTCGTTGCATTCATTATTAATATATATGTACACTATTTTATTGCTATTATTCACACTCAATCTAACTTGGGTTCAGTTTAGATATACTTCTCCTATGATTTATGTTTTTCTCTAATTAACTTAGATATGAAGCATTGATTCATAAGCCCACCTAATTTCCTCAAATCTTATTAATTCCTTCACAATGAATGCAAATATTAATGAGTCCTTGATAATATTATTATGTTGATAGTTGGTGTGTTTAATGTGGAGTTGAGTTTTAATGAGAAAAGTTGGGTTGTGGAAATTAGTTAGAGAGAGCAGTGTGAGTTATAAGTTTTACCGAAACGGATAAGGGTGCAGGTTTGGGTTTCCAATTACCATATCCACAGAGAGTAACAGTAACACAGTTATCGATTTTCAAAGCCAACAGATTCTCCATTATATTTACATGCAACTCCTCTCTCCCTCAATTATAAAACCCCCCAACACTCTCCAAAACCACACAACACAAAACTAAACAACACACACTCTCTTCTTCCAACATGGAACCTCTCTCTGCCACCAAACACCACAACAATCTCGCCAAGCCTTCCTCCCTCCACATGGAGGCTCCGCCGCCGGAGCCCAGTCCTCTCCGGAAGATCATGGTCGTGGCGTCCATCGCCGCGGGGGTGCAGTTCGGCTGGGCCCTACAGCTCTCCCTTCTCACCCCCTACGTCCAGCTCCTGGGAATTCCCCACACTTGGGCCGCCTTCATCTGGCTATGCGGCCCAATCTCTGGCATGCTGGTCCAGCCCATCGTCGGCTACCACAGCGACCACTGCACTTCCCGCTTCGGCCGCCGCCGCCCCTTCATCGCCGCCGGAGCGCTGGCCGTTGCCATCGCCGTCTTTCTCATAGGCTACGCCGCCGACCTCGGCCACATGTTCGGTGACTCCCTCGCCAAGAAAACCCGCCCACGCGCCATCGCCATCTTCGTGGTGGGCTTCTGGATCCTGGACGTGGCCAACAACATGCTCCAGGGCCCCTGCCGTGCCCTCCTCGCCGACCTATCCGCCGGCGACCACCGCAAGACGCGCAACGCCAACGCCTTCTTCTCCTTCTTCATGGCCGTGGGCAACGTCCTGGGCTACGCCGCGGGATCCTACAGCGGCCTCCACCACGTCTTCCCCTTCACGAAAACCAAAGCCTGCGACGTCTACTGCGCCAACCTCAAAAGCTGCTTCTTCCTCTCCATCGCGCTCCTCCTCACTCTGGCCACCATCGCCCTCACTTACGTGAAGGAGGAAAGGGTGTCGTCGGAGAAAAGCAGCGCGAACGTAGCGGAAGAGGATGGGTCCCGCGGGGGCATGCCCTGTTTCGGGCAGTTATTCGGTGCGTTTCGGGAACTGAAGCGTCCCATGTGGATCCTTCTCTTGGTAACGTGTCTGAACTGGATTGCTTGGTTCCCCTTCCTTCTCTTCGACACCGACTGGATGGGCCATGAGGTCTACGGCGGAACCGTTGGAGAAGGAAATGCCTACGATAGAGGCGTCCGCGCCGGTGCCTTGGGTCTCATGTTGAACTCTCTCGTCCTCGGAGCCACCTCCCTGGGGGTCGATGTCCTCGCGCGTGGAGTTGGGGGCGTCAAGAGGCTCTGGGGAATCGTCAACTTCTTGCTCGCTATTTGTTTGGCCATGACGGTTTTGATCACCAAGATGGCCCAACATTCTCGCCAGTACACTGTCCTCCCCAACGGCCACCAGGAGCCTCTGCCTCCTCCCTCCGGCGTCAAAGCCGGCGCGTTGGCTCTCTTTTCCGTCCTCGGGGTCCCTCTAGCGGTAATCCTCATTCCCCAATCAACTTCAACTTCCTCTCATCTTTTTCTTCCCTCAATTGAATCATTTTTTAGAAAATTTAAAAAATAATCACGAGGAGATTTTTTATTAAAAATGTTAGAAGGGGGTTGGAATCTCACCGTTGGCATGCCAATGCCATGCATGAAGGAGTTATTTTTTTCAAATATTTTTGGTGGGAGATAGTGCAGGGAGGCCTTTGGGGCACGCCTTGTGACTACAAAAACGGGGCTATCAATTTTTTTTACGTGGACAATATTTATTTGGACTCTACCTGATATAAAAACTGTGTGTTTGGCTGTTGTTTTTGTTTTCGCTGCAAAAAACAATACTCAAATTGTTTTCAAGTATCTTTTGATTGCGATTGCCAGTTTGATTGATTACAAATGCTAGATACCTTCCCACTCGTCACTTGTACATTAATATTGGCATAAAGCTGCTGAGGTAGAGGACTTATTGTACCCTATCCTCACTTCATTTTTTACATATATAAATGTGATAAAAGACTTAAAAAAATGTTATAAAAGTACTACTACTACTACAATAAATGAATGATATGATTATTTTAGTTATCCAAAGTTTGAGGTCCCTGTTTATGCATATCGTGATTGTATTTAATGCATATAGGTACTGCGTTGTAAGTTTGAAAAGGCAGCGTAGGTGGGTTTTCCGTGTAGAAGGAAAGTTGTTTCCATTTAACAATTTTTGTTTGTGCATGTGTTCAGATTACTTACAGCATACCCTTTGCTCTGGCCTCAATATTCTCCACCACCTCAGGGGCAGGCCAAGGTGAGTTGAGCAATTTCAGTGAATTGGGATGTGTGCATGTATAATCAATCAGTCAATGCTTAACGTCTTGTGTTGCGTTCAAATTTCAGGCTTATCTCTGGGAGTCCTCAATCTTGCAATCGTCATACCACAGGTTACATTTATTTCATCTTGCTCCACTCAATTCCTTCATTGTATTGTGAATTACCATTACTAACTATCAACCTCTATGTGTATATATAGATGGTGGTGTCTGTGATAAGTGGACCATGGGATGCTCTATTTGGCGGAGGCAACTTGCCGGCTTTCGTGGTGGGTGCCGTGGCGGCTGCGGCGAGTGGCATTTTATCCATAATCCTGCTGCCATCTCCACCGCCGGATTTGGCGAAAGCTGCAACCGCAACCGGAGGAGGGTTCCATTAATGAGTTGATAATCTTTCTTTTTTGTCCAAGTGTTTTAATATGGAAAAAAGGAGCAGGGTTTTTTTGTTTTGTTTGAAGACGTCAGTATAAGGGTTTTAGGTCCCAAGAAATGCTACAATTGCCGTTTTGGTGGCATGAATGACTAATAACAGTCATTTTAATTGTAAAGTTTGAGGTGGCTGTACATAACCCTGTTGAAGCAGGACCCAGCCCTGTCTTTATTTATATATTAGTTCGTAACTGTGGGTTCTCAGGGGATGTAGTGATTCAACTTACCATGCATATGCATAATGCATGGATCTTAATCCATCCAATAATAACATATATGTTGCCTGGATTCCACCAACCCAAGGGATCACTTCCTTCTTCTTTTTCCTTCAATTTTTATAAATAACACTGCACCTATTTTTACACCAATTCATCTCAATCACCCATGGATAAAAAATTCTTAGCAAACTAATTAACTCGCAGGCTTCTTGATTACCAATTATGGGACAAGCTTCTAAAAATAAACTGTGGAGCCAAACATTCTAACTCAGTCTGCAAATATACTTATTTTCCAAAATCTTGTGGTTTTGGCATTTTGAGAACAGATCTAGCTGTCTCACTTGAAACTACTTTGATTACAACTTGGAGTGCATGAGAATCACTACCATGTTTTTTAATTGGGGGAACGTAGCAAAGCACCAACCACTACCACATTAATTTTGTTTAAGCAGCAGCGATCAAGTTGCTAAATTAGGTGTGATGATTGGTGAGAATAAAAAAATTTGTTAACCAAGCAAGACTTGAAATAAAGGTTTCTACTTCCATGTCACGGCAAGTGATGATGGATGAACTTGACAGAAGAAGAGAGATTAACGAATCTTTCTCCTCTCCAACATAGTAATTGATGCTGCTGAGATCACTTCACTCCAACTTCAGTAAAATCGTTGTTTACATTTTTCTATCATCACTTTCTGTTTATCAAAAGTCACCATACCAAAACTACTGATAAATCTAATACAAATAACAGGTTTAACCAGGTTTTTCTTATAGTCACTTTCCAGCATTCAATAAATCAAATTTACTTAACTCTTTACTTAAAATATTGAAATCTGAATTTTTATTGCTTTAATCTAGAAAGCCAGTGCATGAAACTTATTCAGGAATTCTCCAGATTTTTTTTCACCCTCCTTTGCTTCACATTTTCTCCTTTTGTCCTTTTCGGTTACAAGTTCCATGACATGATTCTCAATTCAAAGCCCTACTAACCCCTAAAGAAAACGAAAAGTTATAGACTCTTGGAAAAATTTATAATACTTGTCTTCACGCACACTTTATCAAAACCAACTCTCTCTGCGAAATTAAGGTAATAATTCTATTCAATGCATATATAAAAACAATAAATAGTTTCATTTTTAGCTTACTTCTATTTGGTAATTAAGTTTAAAAATAGACTAGTATTGCATCTTCCTACACTTCAATCTTAATTTAATTCAAAATCTGAAATTCACATCTGTTTTAGTGGCTCTTGTTTTCATAATATTGCAATACTGCAATTTATAACCACATCTAAAAGATTGTGGTCCAAAAAGTTACCATAGTGGATTTTATTTCAAAACATAAAAATGATAAAGTATATTGGAAATAATAAGTCAAAAAGTTAATGTCTTTGCTAGAAATGAAAGTAAAAAAGTGAATAATTTGCCTTTTTGTTTGGTTCTAAAACTAATCCCACAAAAAAGCAAGTAACTATGCATGTGTCTTGAAACTTCTCAATATCTTGAAACATTTTCAGCTTACTTCTATTTGGTAATTAAGTTTAAAAATAGACTAGTATTGCATCTTCCTACACTTCAATCCTAATTTAATTCAAAATCTGAATTTCACATCTCTGTTAAATCTTAAATACAATTATTTTAATAAATTTAAATTCAAAAGTTCACTGCAATCATTTTACAACTTAGCATCAAGTGTAACTTTTCTAAAATGTATAGTTTAACATTCTTGCAATAATTTAAATTTAAACTATATCATACATATAATAATAGAATTTGATTATTGTATAAGATAAAATATTTTGTATAAGATTAACTGGTTGCCACTTTTAAGTCTAAATAACATCTTACACACAATGTCAAATATTTAAATACTGCAATTTATAACCACATCTGCTAAAAGATTGTGGTCCCAAAAGTTTTCATAGTGGAATTTATTTAAAAACATAAAAATTATAAAGTATATTGGAAATAATAAGTCAAAAAGTTAATGTGCTTGCTAGAAATGAAAGTAAAAAAGGTGAAAAATAAATAGATCTTGCCTTTTTCTTTTTTTTTCTAAAACTAATCCCACAAAAAAGGAAGTAACTATGTATGTGTCTTGAAACTTCTCAATGTCTCTTATCCTTCTAAATTGCAAAAGTGTAGACTGTCACACTTTATTTCTTCCACCCTCCTTTTTCCAATAAATCCACATCTTTCGGTATCCACTTTTGTTCATTTTGAGAAATTTTTTAATGAATAAGTGTTTTTTTTATGATCATGAAACAACTCATGAACTATAAGAAAATCATAAAATAAAAATTAATTATAAAAAAAATAATTAATTATTATAATAATTAAATTAGACACCATTTTAAAAATTAAAAAAAATAATTTTAAAAATAATTTTTATTATTCTTAAATAGTTTCTAAATTTGTATCTAATTAACAACCAAGTTGTTAATTAAATACAAATTTAGAAACTATTTAACAATAATAGAAACTAATTTAGAAACCAACAAATTTTGTAGTTTCTAGTATGATTTTTAATTTAATCATTATAGAAATTAATTATTTTTTGTCTCTAAAATTAATTTTTATTTCATGATTTTCTTGTAGTGGTGATTATGCAACAACTCAGTGGTAAAGCTACGAGACTTTGTCATCTGTCTATTTAAAAGTGAAAATTATTTTATGACGAAAGAATTAACACTACTTTGGTTTACTTCTATTTCATATTTCTAGTTTTATCTATGATTTGTTATTAATATTAATACTTTATTAATAATTTCATTTAATATTTATTCTTATGAAAATCGCTTTTATTAGTTATTAACCTTAAATATAATTTTTATTAATTATGTTAAATAGATTAATTATTAATTATATCAAGTAAAAATATTATTAATTATTTTTATTTAAATAAACGAAAGTAATTTTTTAAAAATATATTAAATATTAAGAAATATTACAAATTTATTAATTGAATAAATATGTTTATTTTTTGTTTAATAATAATCATTATAACTCATAAATATATTATATATATAAATATGAATTTTAATAATTATTATTATTAAAAATAATTATTCTTTTCATTTATATCTAAATAACACGTTATTAATATATTTTTTCCAACAAGAAATAGAGATGTTAGCGAACGAGCCTGAAGTAGCGTTTGCAAATGGTCTGGGCCATATCTTCTGTTTTTTTTGCCATCAACAATGGGCTGATTAGGTTTATTATCTAGGATTTTTCTTCCTGCACCTCCCTAGTATAAAAAATACCCACCTATTTCGATTATACCATATTATAATCAACTCAAAATAATATTTTGAAACACTTAATTCGAGAAATTCCTATCAAAAATATATTTTTATTGTGTAATTTAAAATAAACATATTCTAGATCACCTGATAAAAATTAGATCCTACATTCTGATAATTCAATAATTATATAACATCATTATAATTACATAATTTAGAATATTATTCTAAAATAAATAATTTGAAATTATATTTTATACTGTGTAACTTATTTTAGTTTATACAATTTAAAATACTGTTCAAGATTACTAATCTAAAATCATACTTTAAATTAAGTAATTTTAAAATATATTATGTCAAAGATATTTATAGTATGAGTGTAGAAGATGAGAAAATGGAAGAGGGGAAAGAAATAGAGATATTTATTGTATGAGTTACCACGAGTTACATTTCTTACCTCACATTCTTTTTGCTCATAAGTATTTCATAGTCGTAGTGTACGTTAGATTAAATACATACCTGATTAATGAAATACATAATTTTTTATATATAAATCGTACGTTTCATGCATCCATCTTCTTTTAATAATTAATAATTTTATTAAGTTAGTAAAATATATTTTTGAAATATTTATATAATTTTTTTGAAATGAAAAAAGAATGTTATTTTTTCAAAATTTTAATAGTTGCCATATCAAATGATTTTAAAAAGTAACATGTTTTTCAGCTTGTGAAAGTTAATTTTTCATTTCCTGTACTAGAATGTTTATGTAAAATACTTAGCTTAACATTGCTCTTAAAAATTATTGATAGTGTTTGTTTTTAAAAAAGTAAACCAATCAGAAGAAACCCACTTTTCCAATTTAAATTACGGAAAAACTAAGATTTTCTTTTGATAAAGTACAATGATTCTGAGAATTTCATAATAATTGTGTCACTTTCTTAGTGCAAGTGAAAATGTAAAATTCATCCAGACCTGAAAAATTCACCAAACGGATTCATAGAAACGTGAGACTAAAGAAGAATAAGAAGAAACAACTGATACGTGATCGTTTACTGCGACCCAGTCATTCCCATGTCTTCTCTCTCTCCGAAAGAGGGATAGAACCACCATGCCAGTCCCTCCCAAACCCATCAACACCTTCGCCATCACTATCATGCTCACCTTCACCTTTTTCCTCCTCTTCTTCTCCGGCTTCCTACAATTCCCCTCCGTCTCCTCCTCTTTCCCTCCCATTAGCCGCCCCATCACGCCGCAGGCTGCTGAACCCTTCACTGATCTGGTGGGGGCCTTCAGGAAATGGGACTCGCAAGTGGGTTGCGCACGCTTCAAAGAGAAACCAAACGGGGTGCCCTTAAACCAGTCAAAGGTCGCATCTTTGCAGGAGATTGGAAACTGTGCGGGGTTGAAACTGAACCATGTTAGTGTCTTGGTCAAAGGGTGGACTTGGATTCCTGATAACTTGGATAACTTGTATTCGTGCACTTGTGGGTTGAGCTGCTTGTGGACCAAATCGCCTGTTCTCGCCGACAAGCCTGATGCCTTGCTGTTTGAAACGACCACGCCTCCGGTTCAGGTGGGTTTTTGCTTCTAATGGTTGTTTGGAATGTGTAGGAATGCAAATGGATGTGCTAGTTTTGTTTGCAAAATCGCATTTTGATTGGAAAATGAGAATGTATTAAGGACATGAATGGTGTTTTATCTCGGGTAGAATCATCTGGGTGATCATACCCTGCCATTGCTGAGAGTTCGATTTATGATCCCTGCTTTGTGGTTGGCTCTTTTGAAACTTGGTTGTCATTTCTTATTTCAGTTTTCACGACTGGATCAAGATAGGGATAATTTCATATGATCTATCTTGGATTGCTCTTGAAGATTCGATATTGGAGTAGATCTGTGACATATGGTGTGTTAATATGCTAGCATAGAAGGAGATGTTCACAAATCATTGACTGTCACTATTTTTTGGAAAAAACAGCTAAATTGATCTGATTTTTAGAAAGTTATGAGAACATATGGGGAACAGTTGGTCAATAACTAGAAGGAAATAACATTTCAATTTGAAAGGTTCTCTCCTAAGTTGTGCCTTCGCACCTTGGAAGGCAGATTATTTTACTAAGCCTGTTTGTTTTGGTGTTATAAATTATAATATTAAGTCTGGCACTTTCCAATGAAAATCTATGACTGAGAATCTGAGATTAATCAAAACACATTCCAATTATGTTCACTTATTCAAAATTAATTCTATCAAAATCAACTCTACCCTACTTTAAAACAAACAAGCCTAGGCATTTCTGTTATCATTTCTAAGCAGTGTTATCTGGAAGTATGATGTGGCCTTTGTGTGAAGATTGGGTTAATAGATATTGAATTTGAGATTTTGTGTGAAGCCTCAAAAACTGAGTTAAAGTCCTTTTTTATTGAACTTAAGCTAGTCGTAGCATATAATAGATATCTGGCAAAATGATTTCATGGCAAGAACTATTTGCTAGGGTAGGATCTGGCGACATCATTTATTCATCATGATTTCGTGTAGTTGTTCTAGAAAGCTTTGTAATTGTTTGCTATGTGTTGGAAATGCATTTTATTTAGGAATGCTGCATAGAGGTAAAAGCAGCTAATAATAGCAAAATAGCTCCTTTTCTTTTAAGCAAAACGGCTACATTTCCATTTTTGTTCCTTTGTGTCTCTACCATTCTGGGGTTAATAATAGCAAGAAGAAGTTCTTCTTGGTTCCTTGCACAACTTAACTAACTGCAACTATAGGTGATGAAAAATTCTTTTGGTGATTATATTTCCCTTTTTTCCATTTGGGCTGTGGCTGGGTTCATTTTTCTTCAATATTTTTAACTGTGAGCCTGGTTTTAACTTATTGTTCTGTTCTGAGGGATCGGATTTAAGTAAGTCAACAACTAAAATGCCTTTTAGTTTAGTTGTTTTCAAAGTATTCTATTTCATGAAACGTGATCCTTCCGTCTCAAAATACAAAATATAACCAAAACAAAATAAACACGAAACCAGGCGTAATTTATTTGGTGGTATGAATGTGATGTGATAATATCTACACTGCCATATATATATGAAGTCATGTATTCCTTTGAGGTTTAGGTGTTTTAAAATCTGGTTAAGACATGCTTACAGTTTCAACTATCTTTTCTGAGTTCATTAGCTTGATACAATCATCTTTGTAGAAGACTTTAGTAAGCACTTTTTTAAGCAGTTGAAAATCACACCAGGAAATCATCTCCTTACTTTTGTGGTGAAGGGTGCTTCTATTGTCTACCGTTTCTTGCTCAAATGCTTCTCATGCGTGGTTGTCTTGCATGGTTTTTAGGATTTTTTTGGCTGAGAAAACATATAAATATTGCATATTGCTCACTTTGTTACGGTTTCTTTTTTATTTCAGAGACGCATGGGAGAACCACTTCGTGTATATATGGATCTTGAAGCTGGCCGACATAGATCAGGTGAAGAGGATATATATATTAGTTATCATGCTGAGGATGATGTACAATCAACCTATGCTGGTGCACTCTTTCACAGTGGTCGAAACTATCATGTCTCCAGTGATAAAAACAGAGTAAGTAATTTATCAAGAATATATTATTCAATCACAGATAACAAAAGATGGATTCACAGTAACATAACCCCATTTATCATTTGTAGGATATACTTGTTTATTGGTCTTCATCACGGTGTCTTTCTCAAAGGAATGAACTTGCCAAGAAACTCCTGAGCTTACTGCCTCATCATTCATTTGGCAAGTGCCTAAATAATGTTGGTGGTCTAGACGCAGCTCTTTCGCTTTATCCCGAATGCGCAAATGATGTCAATGTTACCCCAAAATGGTGGGATCATTTACATTGTGCCATGTCTCACTACAAGTTTGTTCTTGCCATTGAGAACACTTTTACAGAGAGTTATGTAACAGAGAAGTTATTCTATGCCTTGGACTCTGGTGCAGTTCCAATCTACTTTGGTGCACCAAATGTCATGGATTTCGTTCCTCCACATTCAATCATAGATGGTAGAAAATTCAACTCATTGCAAGAGTTGGCCTCGTATGTGAAGGCAGTTGCTAACGACCCAGTAGCCTATGCAGAATACCATGCATGGAGAAGGTGTGGTGTGCTGGGAAACTATGGAAAAACCCGAGCCATGAGCCTTGACACATTGCCATGCCGATTGTGTGAGGTTGTTAGCAGAAGAGGTGGAAGAAATGCAAGAACATAGGTTAAGTTTTTGGCTCTGCTTGAGAGAAATAGATGCATTGGATGCTTGCGACCTGTATAGAGGCACATTGCTTGTTTCTCTTAGCTAAGTAACATTTGAACTGTAAAGGAAACAAAATCACAAAGGCTTAACACACATGATGATGAAAAATAGTATGAATCATATTCCATTTGTTTTATTTTTTTTATTTTCCCTCCCCCTTTTCTGATAGATAGAAAGTGGTTGATGCCACCACCTACACTACAGTGAAGTGTTCTTGTTAATGTATACTTTTCTTAGAAAGTCGTGCATATGTGAACTTGCCATGGCAATTCATGCAATACCACTCCTCAACAAGTGTTCCACTTCTTGCCACAGCCTCTCGCACAAATGTATACAAATGCCATTGGGATATATAAAAGAAAATGCATTTTTCTTAAAATGGAATTTACCAAAAGGTATTTTTTTTAATAACCTTCTAATAAATATAAAAATATACTACAACAGGATAAACAATTTTGTTTTAAAAAGAAAAAAATAAGAACCTTTTTAAATTAATTTTAGAAAAGAAAAAAAAAACGAGAGAGAGAGAGTGAATGGGAGGAGGTGACGTGGAATGAGTGACATGGCAATGAAGATAGTTGAAAAAGTGGTGAAGAACCCAGCCGAACGCATGTCATAATATGAGACTGGGAAGCGAATGAGAAGTGGTTTGAGAGTATTTAAACATAAGAAAACCCATTTGATGAGAGTGTCTTTGAAAAGTGCTGCAAGGCTTCTTGTGGCGCATCCCGTTTCCAATTTGAGTGTGACGAATTTTTCACTCTCACGGTCTCACACATTAACACCAACCCTTGTTCTTCCTCTCCACTCTCACCGTCCCGCCAAAACCCTCGTTCGAATCGCCGCGCCGTCGTTTCGGAATTGCGGTTGCGCACCAATGTCTACGTTTCAGGTCCGTGATAGAATCGACCTCTCAGACATCGAGAGAAGCATCTTCGATAGGCTTCTCGCCACTCTTCGCCACTTTCACCTCGAAACTCAGCTCCGAGTCGCCGGTGGCTGGGTTCGCGACAAGGTCACACACTCCATTAATTTTCAGCCCTATTTCCTTCCTTGTTTTTCTTCTTGTCTTCTTTTGATTTTTTCTGTTCTGCAGCTTCTGGGAAAAGAGTGCTATGACATCGATATCGCTCTGGACAATATGATGGGAACTGAGTTTGTGGATAAGGTTAGGGAGTACTTGTTGACCATCGGCGAAGATGCACAGGGAGTTTGTGTCATCGAGAGGTTTTTTTTTGTTTCTTTTTCTTTTGTGTTTCTTTACAGGTCTTGTTGCTGGACTAGGTTGTGATTGTCAAACAGGCCATACTAACTTACTGCCGTAAAATACCTAATGGGAAACTACATGTTCGATATTCGTTACTAAGAATTATACGGATGAATTGTAAACTGAAATAAAGTAATGATGTGTTTAGATATAGTATTAGATTATTGAGGTCTAACTCGAAGAAATCACAGCACGGCTTTCACTTTTTGTTTTTTCCAAACTTGTTCGCATAATTTATTAAGCAAGTTTTTGTAACTGAAAGTTGAATTTAATATTAGATTTTTAATTTGATGAGTATGGAGGATGTGTTTAACTGGAGTACGAGTAAGGAAGTAAGTTTACACATTTTTGTCACTGGTGTTAACGATCTGGAAAATGTTCAAGTTTGAAAATATATATAATAAGCTGTTTACTTTTGGTTGATTTTTTTTTTTTTTACTTTTTTCTGTAAAGCTTTAATTGTTATCCTTTCTTTTTGCAGCAATCCTGACCAGTCCAAACATTTGGAAACAGCCAGGATGCGTTTGTTTGATATGTGGATTGATTTTGTTAACCTACGGAGTGAAGAGTACACTGAGAATAGTCGCATTCCTTCTAAGGTATATTATTGCCCAGTCTTTTGTTTCGATACAAATTTATCTATTCTGCTGTGGTTGCATATTTGCATTTTTTTTTTGTTTTCTTCTAAATTTCTTTATTAGTTTTTTTGGTTCAGTTTGGTCATTTAAAACATACATTCTTCCATTTTCTTCTTAGTTGGAATCACATACATGCATTCTCATAATTAGTTAAATGCTTTAAAAAGAAGAAAAATTATTGTTGTTTTGGTTCAATGCATCTGTACGTTGCTCTTTTATTGATATTTTAGCTAATTTTATGCTAAGATGAAACATTTATTTGCCATTTGGAGTTTTTGGCTGTCCTTTCCATATCCTTGTCAAATTCAACAGAATAAATAATGCTTCATGTCTAACAGCAAAGATTTGGAACAGCAGAAGAGGATGCATATAGGAGAGATTTAACAATTAACAGGTATCTCTATGTACTATTTTAATGAAACCTATCATTGGATAAAACAGAAAGAAGTACAAAACTGGGAGAAATTAAAAAAAAAATCTGCTTAACATTTGAGCATTCATGGTGTGTGGAATGATACATAATAATTATGCTGGTTAACTTTCTTTTATCTATATGCTGGTTTGAGTTTTCTTCTCCTTTTGTACTCATTATACAAGATAGTTCCATAAATTGATTCAGTTGTGCATGGCAGCTTATTCTACAATATCAACACTGACTCGGTTGAAGATTTCACTAAGAGAGGTTAGAATGGATCTTTACTGAACAAGGATTCTGTGAGCTACTTGTTTGTCCATCTAATAATCTGTTTGGCACTTTTCAGGAATCCTAGATCTTAAGTCTGGAAAGATTGTGACACCTTTACCTCCAAAGGCCACATTTCTTGATGATCCATTACGAGTTCTTCGAGCCATTAGATTTGGTATTTTCTAATCTTCATGATCAATTTATTTTTGTATATCCTCTGAATCTTTTTTCCCTTGCTTTTTTTGAAGTTAGAACTTGTTCTCCTGTTATATTGAAGAGACATTTTTATTATTTCTAGGTGCTAGATTTGAATTCACCCTAGATGAAGATCTGAAAGTAGCTGCTGCATGTGATGATGTGAAAGATGCTCTGGCTGCTAAAATTAGCAGAGAGCGTATTGGAACAGAGGTATGTTCTAACTCTTCTATTACTCTAGTGTAGTTATGTGCCTTAATGTTATTTTAAAATCTGGAATGCTATTGGTGCCTCTTATTACAAGAATGTACTTGTGCTTTTTCTTCAGCATTGAAAATCTTGTGCTATCTCTCTGTTTGTAGATTGATCTTATGATATCTGGAAATCAGCCTGTCAAAGCAATGACTTATATTTGTGATCTGACACTATTTTGGATTGTATTCAGTCTTCCTCCTGAATTCGAACCTGCTATTTCAGATGGATGTGAAAGGTATTGTTTGTAGATAGATTAAAAAAATTGTTTCTTTGTGGGTTGAAAGTGCGTAATGATTGCAAATCCATTAATACTGAGTATTTTATTTACATCTTCTGTACAGAGTAGGAATTAGCTGGATATTATTGCCACTTTGTCAGAAAACAAAGAAGCAGTTAATAGAAAGATAAAAAAAAGATTGATATTTGTGATGAATTTCACATTTGAAACAGTATACCTTTTGAAATGTGCACAAGTGTATGTGTATCTACTGTTATGCATGTACGGAAGGCATAATTATTTTTCTTTTTTCTGTCAACTAGTTATTGAATCCTCATATATAATATGGATATTTCTATTTAGCCAACATATATAGGAAGTCTTGAGCAAACCTCACTTCATGAGATAGCTGTTGAGGTTGAGACCCTAAAGATGTTACAAGAGTTTATCATAAATTTAATATTGGGCCATTCATTTGTCCTAGTAAAAAAGCTACTCACCTATAGATATGGCTGGCTAAAAATAAAGCTTTTTAAGGCTTGGGTAATCCTCACCTCATGAGCTAGCTTTTGGAGGTTTGAGTTCAGTCCAGTGCAAATTCAAGATCTTTCATCCATGCTGTAAGAATATTATGATTTTTAGGTTAGAAACCTTATTTATCTTAGCTGGTAACGGCAATATACAGCTAATAGTTGACCTGATTATTTGTATGAAGTGAGTGACTCTGGGTATATCCTGTATTATATATACCTTATATCAATCTGGTATTTTTGAGAACCTACTTACTCTCATTTCTTACTTCTCTATGTAAACCTTATCATTATGCTTAATTGTTATTTTTTACTATTCTCTTGCATGATATTTCGTGGGTCATGCTGATCAATTATTTTATAAATTTTTTCCAGGCTTTGCATTTCTTGCTTGCAAACCGCTTGGAACCTTATTCATTTACTTGGAGAGTCAACTTTTACTGTAAGTAATAAATGGAAGATTAATTTTTGCCATGTATTCTTTTGTTCTTTTTATTCTTTTCTAGTAGGAGTTGCATGGCTACTCCTGTATCACTTTATGTTTGTTTAGCAGTGTACTACCTCTAGACTCAAATATAAGCAAATTTAATTATTTTCAGATTCATTAAGAATAAAAGGTGAGTTAATTTAATATTTTTGTTTTATACAATAGAGGTGCTTTTCTAACTTTTCTAAATTACCCTCATTTGTATTTATTTAGTTGGATGTTTTGATTTCAAGGTAACGGTATTTTTTAATAGTAGTATTAAATATGCTTTGGGAATTTAAATTTTTTTATATTTAAGTCTACCAAACATTTGCTTATGAGTCTAGGGGATGTATCTTATGTGCTGATACACATTTTCTCTATGTATTTTAGGCTGAACAAAAAAGGTTAGCACTTTGTGCTGCTTTGTTTCTACCTCTTAGAAATACCACTTACAAAGAAAAGAAAGCAAAGAAGGTATATAAACAAGACTTTTTCTACATGCTAGTACTATCTGTGATTTGTCAACATTAAGCGGCAAGTAACTATGAGCTCTGGGATTTGAATTTAGTAGTTTAAACATCTAGCACAATATGTTGTTGTTTTGTGAAGGAGTTATTTGTATGCCAGTTATCAAAGGTTAATGGAGGAGTTATTTGTATGCCATCTGTTCTAGCTTCCCAACAGTTGGCAGACATTCTAACCAGTTGAATGTTTTACCCTAATTCTGAATTTCTTGTAAGCAAATTGGACGTGTTGGATATGTATGCACTAACTTGAGGGGAGGTTGTGGAAGTTTTTAGGGATATTTCAGATTAATGAATCCTATAACCCTTACAATAGCGATCTCATTCTTGTCTTTTCTGTTTAGTTTTTCCTGATGTATCTATCTTTTTTTTTTTGTTTAATTTGAATTGTAAACTGACTGGTTTGAAAATCCCTAACCAACTCTGCATATAAATCTCAATCTCTGTAAATCTGAATGAATATGAAATAAAGTTATCTTTCTTCTTCTAAACTAGAAAATAAGACAATATTGTCTTAGTACCTGCATTGCAGATTGCAGGCACTTCTAGTTTGAAAAAAGCATTTAAAAATAATTATTTGAGTGGAGCTTAGCCAGTCAAGCCTTGATCTAAAAGTTAGTTACTGTGTTCATCAATTTGGACAGTTGTCTTGCGCTCGTCTCAATTCCTCCTCTCCTTAAGATGGAGACTAATATATTTGCTGCATCTGATCATTGTACCATGTGTCTATTCATTCAATTATATTTCAAATAAAATGTTGCTTCAATAGCCTTATATTGGATTCTAAATTATAGATTCCTGTTGTCAATCATATTATCCGGGAGTCACTTAAACGGAAAGCTAAGGATGCAGAAACGGTCAGTTTTCTTTCTTTTTAGCCTTCTTAAGATCCAAAGGATGTATAATTACTTTTATAATGTTACTTATTTTTTGTATTATTGACTCTTGTTGATAATTTGTATTGATATTTGCATTTTTTCCTCAAAATCTAGGTGCTTAACTTACACCAAGCATCACATAAATTCTTGTCGTTGTTCCCTTGTCTTGCATCTGATGAAGATGTCCAAGTTGTGGATCATGATTGGATGGGAGACTTGGTTGATGTCCCTGTCTATTCTAGAGTCAGGGTACTGACAGGTATAGTTTTCTTGCTTTGCCACCAAGGTTTTGCATTTGCAGTGTGCTGTTTTTGGATTGTTAAAAATCTAATATAGAACCTTTTATGGACCTTCACCGAACAGCTTAAGCTTTTTGGAATCGTTTGTTCATGGCATGACATGGTAATCACAGTGAGCCTCTATGACCAAATGGTCTAGATTTTAATCTCTGTTTCCCATTCTTCTAATAAAAAGGTTAAATTCCAGAGCATGGCAGCCAGGCCTGGGCATTGTCCATGTCCCAAGCCCAAATGGCTTTTTAGTAAAGGGACATGCTAAACATTAATATAGTAGCTTAAGTTTTTTGGCATAGTTGTTTAATGACAAATATCTATTGTTGACCTTAATCTTCATTTATAGTCATTTCATGTTGACATATTGTGCTGTAGACAGTAGTTTTTTATGTTTCCGGATGTTGCAGTTTCAATTGTACTATTGGATTTGTAGTAGAAAGTAACTAAAGCCTACAGCCCATATTTCCTTATATTTCTTTTGCAGTCATACTTTACCTTTTAAGAAGACATCAAAAGTTTTTAAGCACTTCACTAGATTGTGTCAATAAAAGAAAGAAACAGAAGTTTAGGGTTTTCCTTGAAATATGATGGCTGAATTCAATGTTGTGATACTGCATTGTGTGCGATTTTTGCCTGCTCTTCCATATGCTTGTATAGGAAGTTAATGCTAAGCTATTGTGCATTATGAATTGTATCTGTTATGGCTGAGCTTTTTATATTTTTTTCATTTAGGGTTTCTCTTGAGAGAGCTCAAAGATTTTTGGCGAGTTGCACTGTTGATATCCACTATACTACATCCTATTGACATTGAAGATGGACCCTCGCTGCTGGACAAAAGAAGAGACCTGTTTAATACTGTGGATAATTCTATAACCAAACTCGGTGAGCCTAGTGTCTCAATTGTCTATTTTGTGATGTCTTAACTTTTAGTTTCAGTACCTTCTTGTTTTTGTGCTTTATATCTTTTTAAGAAGGCAAATACTTGTTTGTCAACTATATTCATACAAATTATCCTGTCCTTGTAGAGCAGTTGAATTCTATTTCTTTTTGTATTATATCTGAACTTGTCATATGTGTTCCTTTGATCTGAATAATTGAATGTTCATTTGGGTAATCATCCTTTTCTTATTTTTCCTTTGGATTTGGAATTTGGAAGTTTTCTTCTAGTATAGGAAAACTTTGCACTTGCCCCTGATGCTGCAAGCCTGCGGCTGTTTTAAGTGACTGTCTGTTTCAATGAGAATGAAACTATATTGTGGTACAAAGTATAGTTTACACTAGAAAATTATAAACAAAAAACTGCTAGGGTAATAGGGAAAAAAGACATGATTGTTTGTTTATCATGTGGCACAAAAGCGTGTTTGACAAGAGGTGTGTTTATTTTGTATGCTGCTGGCGCCACTCAAGTAGTTTGCTATGCCTCAAATTACATTTTTTAACTAACACGTTTTCGTGGATAGCAGGCCTTGAGAAGGTATGGGACGTCAAACAATTGATCAATGGCAAAGATGTTATGAATACCTTAGAGCTTAAAGGAGGACCTCTTGTAAAGGAGTGGGTAAGTCAAATACTTTGTTTGGTTTATAATGCATTTTCATTCGCTGCCTTGAAATTTGAGATTTTCATTTTCACTTGCAGCTGGATAAAGCAATGGCTTGGCAACTTGCCCATCCATCTGGAACTGCAGAGGATTGCATTGAATGGTTGAGAGAAACAAATTCTAAGCGTGCTAAGTTGCAGTGAGGTTGATTGCCATATCGATTGTATATTCCCTCTCATTTTTTGGATTGAGAGAACCTGCGTTGGATGAAGGAAACTTACCCAGCTGGCTGTGACTTGAGATGATACCGGGAATGCTTCAAACATTCTTTGCTTGAAGTTGCTCAGACACTCGCAACTTTTATAAAGGCGGAAGCAGTTCCTACTGACTTTTAGGATGTAAATGTACGCCCTGGTAAAATATAATTATTTATTTATTGCTAATTGTGCTAGAATGGGTGAAAATCTCATAGCCTTGTTTTGGTAGCCTGTATCTTGTTCAATGGTATTTATATTCCTATTAGGAGTCAAGTAACCATTGTGTCGTGATAGTAATAAAACGACATCAATACCGTAGCCCCAAAGGTTACATTTTGGATGAAGTTACTTTGGGTGGTGGTGGTGGATGCATATTGATGGCAGTAGCGGAGGGATGAGTGGAAGGAAAAGTTATTTCGTTTTATTTATTTATTTATAAAAGTTATAAAAAAAACAGAAATGAAACATAAACAATGGATATTGCTTCTCTTGTTTGTTTAATATTGATTTCCTTCTCTTCCAATATGGACTTTATATTATATAACAATAACAATTCTTTTGCTTACTATTTTGTATTTGCAAATTTCATCCTAATCTGTTGAAATGAATATTGTTTATTTCAATTAATTCTGTTCCCTCTTTTCAGATAATAATAGAATGAAATAATTCTCGTGTACTATTGTTAAATATTTAAATAATTTTATTCTATTTCACTTATTCTCCAGGTCTTGCAGATTAAAATTATATTTCACTTATTTATATAACTTGTGTCTACATCTTTGTAAATTTATATAAATACAAATTTATGAATCTAGATTATTTAATTAGTGAACTAAGAGTTATTATTCATTTGTTTTAATTTGGCTGTCTAACTTCTTAAAATAGTTATTTTAAAACTCTTTGACTGAATTTTATTTTCAATAATAAGTTTTTCAAATCAAAGGCCTTATACATATAGTTCAAAATTATGTTACTTTTATTGAAAAAAGGCTAATGTAAATTGGGTTCTCGTTAACATTTTGGATCCAAATTCTTCCACTTTACTAGGGTAATTGCATTTTGCACCCTCATATATTCATGTTGCTTCTCTATAAAGATTAACTTTTCAATTTTATCATATAAGAATATGTATTTTAGAATATACAATCTGAGATATGTATTTTGTATTTCAGAATGCATATATATTTTAGATTGTACTTTCTTGAATATAAATTTTTAAAAATTTTATTTATGTTTTAAGGTTTTTATTAAGACAATATGATATTTTTTAACATAAAATAAATTTTATTTAATATAGAATTTAATTTTTTTTATACAAAACTTATATATTTTTAATGCAGAATTGTTTTTTATTAATAATAAAAAAATTTCATAAATTAAATAATTACAATATTTCTATAAATTAAAGTTAATGTACAATATAATTTGAAACTTAAGATAAGGAAAAATCTAAGTACATAAGAGAAGTATCTAGGTACTATGTCTGGTCACGTCGCAAATAACATGTGGACGTTTATTGTAGACTATCCTCTTATTTGTGATGTCATGGGCCAGCTATAGTGCATTCTAGATTCTCTCACATGCCTACTGTTAATCATGTGTTACTGGATGTTGGCAATCATCCTGAATATGTCTTGCTTTCAGTGAATTGACATGAGTTACTGAATATATTGAAATAAATAATTATGATAAATAAAGATATATAAAAAGCTAAATTACTCATTCTAACGTAAGTCATGTCTTATCATCATCTGAACTATGCAGCTGACGGTCAATCTTCCTTCATCCCATGAAGTATGTAGGAGTGCAACAAATATGAATCGACGTATGTATCCGGCTGCACACATAGATGAATGTGTATATCACACCCGTGACAAGGTGGTTGGTAAAGTGCAACAACTTATCATCTATTACAACCACAACATCGTCCTCATATGCAACAAAAGGTTGATGAACCGTTTGCTAATATTCATATTGTTACAAGACACGCTTGGACAAATGACAATGAATGCACTATCCATACAGATGTATCTGAAGAACATCAATATCAACTTGAATGATCTACTGTAACAATGATCTTTGTAAGAATTGTAGATCATACCATTATGGGTGAGACCATTTAAATAAATGTGTACAATGTCAACTATACATATATATGTATCACGCAGACGAAGGGTGAACCTCTTAATACTGGGGATTCATATCCTTTTTTCCCATTCTTGGAAAGTTCTCATATATTAAGACTTGTTGCAATTTGAAGAATACAATATTCATGTATTTAATTGGACATAAATCTAAGTGGTTCAGATAATGTATATTATTTACTTGCAAAAGCGTGATATAACTACCAAATTGTTTTTTGTGCACAAAGCATACATTTCTTGACTGGTGAGACATGTGGATGAGTGTAGCAGCACCCCATGAGTACCCATCACACATGCACAAATTACTAAACACCTACAAGTATGACATATTAATAGATGTTGCACTTTGATCTATAAAGATTGGGCATCTCACAAGATGCAACAAATAAACTCAAGCTCCAAACCCCCACCTTTGGTCGACGTAATATTTCTCATAGACCTTTCATTGCCAACTAAGCCTGACATGTGCACCACGATGCCTCAACTATGTTGTCACACCCAAATCCAATTTAAGAAGCTTTACGAACAATGTATGATGTGAAATCTAACGTTACACATCCACAAAATTGTTCCATGGGATATATAGCAACACAGACACATCATCTAACATGATGGTCATCTAACCAATGAGAAGGTGAAAAATGTTGGTGTCCCGATGTCACTTTTTCATAAAGGTTGATATGAGACCCTTATCAGCAGTCTCATAATTGATGTTTTACTAAAACAATAATCCAAAGTTAAACACGACAACCTTGATCTATGGTTGAGGGATCCCAAGTTTACTTAACTTGTGTCCATGTGATGCCAGTTTTAATTCCTCTCAATCCTAAAATAAATATATCAATGTTTATAACTATAAAAAATAATAAATGAGCAAACATAATGTCATTAATTGAAGGTTTTATTTCTTATGTCAATCTCCCACAGTCTTAATGCATGTCAGAAGGTCTATCAGGAATCCTTGTTGCTCATCAAGTCTTCCTGTAGTTTCATGCAAGACATCACCACTAATGTCAATGAAAACTTCTTTATGAGCTTTTCTATGAACTATGTTATTGGTCTCTATCTAGATTGCCTTAAGATGTATCACTTCTAGTTCTATACATAATTGCCAAAATTTCTTTATTAATAAACTATTTTTGAAAAAAAAATAATTTTGAATTTACAATCCATATTAAAGGATATGGATACAAGAGTTATAGAAGGATGTTAAATATTAATTGTGTCTTTTCTAATTCTTAGTTGTTTCTCTTTTTGTCTATGTATGTTATGATTCTAGTATTTATTGATTGATTCTTTCTCTCTTTAGCTAGACCTAGAATGAGTCTATTGCTTGTATATATTCAGACTATTTCTCATATCTTTTGTTCATCTTTGTTCTCTTTTGTTCATCTCTGTTCTCTTTTGTTCATCTCTATTCTCTTTTGTTCATCTATGTTCTATTAAATAATATGCTATCAGAGCTCTGGTTGCTACATTTATCCATGGGTAAAGTTGTTGACCCCTCACAAGATCTTTGTTCACCTTAACATGTTAGTTCATCAGATAATTCATCATTGAATAGAGTTTGCTCTCTCGTTACACAACAAGAGAGGCAATTTTTTGGTGATCAATCCAAGACAATGATTCCTACTAGCAAAGGAAGTTATAAAAACAATGCTACAACCTATGACAAAGGTGGTGGATACGAAATAGGAAGCTATGGAAGAGGGTATACTTCCAAAATTTGCAGTCATTGTGGAAAGACAAAATAAAGGTCATTCACCTCTATAAAGATAAACAACTAAGAATTAAAAAAGACAAAATTAATATTAGCATCCTTCTATAACTCTTGTATCCATATTCTTTAATAATCATTAATGCCTTTTCAGATCCAAAAATGCATTGGAGAATGTACAATCCTGAATGCTTGAATACAACCCATAATGCACAATCTAAAATGTACTTTTTGATGGGGAAAAACGCACGCGGAAGCAACACACAATCACAAATCAACTGCAGAAAATAAACAACATAAGACTTAACATATTTTATTACAAGCACAAAGATCTCTTAAATAGAGATTATAAATGGGACACAATAATTAAGCTGACTCACTAAAACATGGTGTCTAGTCAGCTTAACCCAATTGGTCATGACTTCACACTCAACACTTTTGAATCTGTAAATGTGTTATGGAATTTCCATTTCATAATATATAAGATATTTCAGATTGCACATTCTGGAATGCATCTCCAGATCTAAAGATGTATTATGTTTTGGATTGTGCAATCCAAAATGTCTTAATACATTATGGATTTTACATTCTGGAATGCATTTCTAGACACAAAAATACATTATTAGAATGTACAGAAAAATTTAAAACTGGTTCTAAATTATGTAATTCAAAACCTTCTTAGATCGGATCATCCACTATCAGTGAACATATAGAGATTCACAAAAGTCAACATTTTCAAGTGACATGACGGAAAGCTTGAACGACATATAAAACAAGAGTGAGGCAAGGAAGATGAAGTTAAGAAAAAATAAATAAGATTGTTTTTTTATAAAATATGTGTTATTTCATTAAACATTTTTTTCTTTCACCTTCTATAAAATTCAAATAAGACAAAAAAAAATTTATTCTTCTCTTTTTTATTTTCTTCCATATTAAATTATTTTTAAAAATATCATCTTACTTTTCTTTTCCTTGTTTTATTTTTTTTCTAAACCAAAATATCCTTATTTTACCTACATAATCTGTGTTAAAGAACAATAGGTTGGGTTTGATCTTTCGAAAATTTATGATATTACAAGTGAAGTTTGAGTAATTTTATATTGGTCCAATCTGATTTAATACGTCCCCTTTTACACGACGGTATTTTCTTTATATACGAATCAAGGAAAATGTGTGGAAATATATTAAACCTTACGTTTAGAGAAAAAAAGTAACCAACAACAAATTTTCTTGACTTGAACTAATATATTTTGCATACTTTCTATCAAGATAATTTTATTTTATAAAAAAATATATATTATAAAACACTTGTTAATTTTAATTTATTTATCATTTGTATAACTTAATTTGTACACACAATATCTAAATTTAATAGAAATTCCGAGGGAGTTTACTTTAGTCACGTCTCATGTACCGAACCAGCCATGGTAAGGTCATATTTTGAATAGTAAAGTGAAATTAAGTTTAAGTTTTGATCCAATCCCATTATGTGATCCGATCTGATCCGTGAGAAATGAAAATTAAGCATGCAAAGTAGGAAATAGTGGTTAGAAAGTTGAAAGGCGGAGAACAGAGTTGGAAGTGTTGTGTTGGGTCGTGTCGTGTTGGGATCCGACACAAACTAACGAGAGAACATGAGGATGAGGGTTTCGGTTGTTTTAAGTGTTGTGTTGTTGATCCAGTTTTGGCCTGGTGAAGCTGAGACATTTTCGGTGGATGGAAGGGTTTTGATTTTGGACGAGTCCAACTTCGATTCCGCCATAGCCTCCTTTGATAACATCTTGGTTGACTTTTACGCTCCCTGGTGTGGTCACTGCAAGCGTCTTGCTCCCGAGGTGGGTGCCCACTATACCCTTCTTTCATGGGTCGCTTCAAGTTTTCCTTTTGATTTCAAACTCTTTCATAATTCTCTTTTTATTTCCCTTTGCTTGACAATATAGTATGTAATGTATTTATGGAAGCATATGTATCTTGATAAGAGAAATGCCAGCAGGACACTCTTTGATGTACTGTTTCTAACACTCTGCTATTGGTTGAAATCTATCTGAAATTGCAAAATTTTGTGGGTTTCACTCCTTATTTAATAAGTGGGAATGAACTTCAGTCATGATTTTGTTGTTTCTAGTGTGTTATTAGGGCTCCTCGTTTTGATATTGATGGACAGTACATCTCAAGCATGTTGCTCATTTTTTTTTTCTTTAGTGGTTTGTTCGACGAGTGTTGGTTTTAAATGTTGCAGCAGCGCTGCTTGTTTCTATTATGTGTGAACTTTGTCAAGATCTCTGAGATAGTAATTGACTTGTGATGTGAGTTTTATACTACATTGCACTTCATGTTTAATTTTGCTTGACGAGAGATTGACGAGTGTCATTTTATGTTGCATTTATTTGTGAGGATAATGCCTCACCTAGTGGGATAAGTCTTGTTGTTGTTGTCGTTGCTGCTTGTGTGAGATAATAGCTGTGGTTTTCTCCCTTGCAGTTAGATGCAGCTGCGCCTGTACTTGCAACCTTGAACAAACCCATAGTCATTGCAAAAGTTGATGCAGACAAGCATACCCGCCTTGGAAAAAAATATGATGTCAGGTATGTTTCTGCGGCCCAAGAGTTATATGGCTTGATGGAGCTGACTTTGTTTCTCAATAACTATGACATATAAGTGTTACTTTTTGGTTCAGCAATTGAGGAGACAAATGCTTGTATGTCATGAATGAACTCACAATACTTCTATTCTGTTTCGTAGTGCATATCCAACCATTTTGCTGTTTAATCATGGCATCCCCACAGAATACCGTGGACCAAGGAAGGCAGATTTACTTGTTAGATATCTGAAGAAGTTTGCTGCTTCTGATGTTTCCATTCTGGATTCAGATTCCGCTGTGAATACGTTCGTTGCAGAAGCTGGCACTTTTTTCCCGGTTTTTATAGGTTTTGGTTTGAACAACATGCTAATAGAAAAGTTTGGCATAAAGTACAAGAAACAGGCATGGTTTTCTGTGGCAAAGGATTTTTCAGAGGATCTCATGGTATTGTATGACTTTGATAAGATTCCTGCATTGGTTTCCCTGAATCCACAGTACAGTGAGAGGAACACATTCTATGGACCCTTTGAAGGTTGGTTGATATTCGATAATCGAGGTTATCGTGTATAGTTATTTTATGTGCTACTTAGTCCATCTTCACTTCTCCTAAAGATTCATGCCTTTGAGTTGAATTTGACATCCTAGAATATGTGCTGCTTTGATAGTGAAATGTTGGTTCGTTTACATTTTTAATAAACATAGACAACGGTAGTTGATTTGTTTGTTCTACTATTTTCTCTAAGTATGGTTTTTAGACTTCACACACTGTTGAACACAGCTTGTCTTGGTAAAAAGGCTTGATGGACCGAGACCTGTTAGTGTATGTCACAGGTTAATTTTCCTAAAAGCTGAAGCCGCTTGGTAGAGAATCTAGAATGATTTTTATATACCTTAGTATCTAATACACCTCTTCATACAAGATCCCTTTGGGCTTAAAGCATGGATAATGCAAATCCTCATTTTATCTTGTGCTTGTGCTGAAGTTTTTACTTCAGTTTGAAGAGTCAAGAATGGTGTTGTCATGGATCAAACTCTAACTACTTGGTCAAAGAGGAACCGTCTTCCTGTCAAAGACCAACTCTCGTAATGCTAAAGCTGCTACATGGAGTCCCAATAATGATGTTTAAACACTATATTTTGTGATTGTGCTGACTTCACTTGATTATTTGTCACACCTTATTTAGATATTGGTATTTGGTGAGTGTCTCTATAGAATAAAAAATCATTAGTCTAGTATTTATAATCATCCATAACAAATCCATTGTGCCTAATTAGTTGTATTTAATTATTAAATACTCCCTCAGTCCTTATTTAGAATACATTTTCAAGTAATTCACGACCTTTAAGAAAATTGGTTAATTTAGTTATTTACTTTAAATTTGTATGTTCTTCTAAAATTACTCTTAATATTTTTAAATTAATAATCTTTTTCTGTCCTCTTAAATATTTCTCACCTAATTCATAAATATTGAGAGAGAATAATGGTTTTTGGGTACCTATTTTCTCCAATCCTATTAACAGGGATAAAGAGTTTGTCTCATTAATTTCCAGCATTTATTATTGTTAATTAATTGATGGTACTTTAGGGAAAAATATTTAATGAAACAGGCAATTAGTAAAGGGTCTTGTATATAGGAACGGAGGAAGTACTTGATCTGATACCCATGAGTGACAATTTAGCCCCAAGTCGCACTGTTTCTTTCTGAAGAGTCAGGTTTGTTTCCCCGTGGATACAGAACTTGTAGTCATTAAATAATCTTTTATCACATTTTAAGATATTTTGGAAGCTTTGGAGTAATTATTTTGCTACTTTTGGGTCTGTTTGGCTATTTGGAATTTGGAGTGCATAGCACCACTATCCAGGTTCTGGAGGCATAAAAATTGTATATATCTATGGAACTAAGCTCTGCTTTTTGTCAGAATTGCTTATGTAAAAGAGTTAACTTGTTAGAATAAGTTAACTTATCCTTTGTATCACCTATCTACATCTATGTGTAGATCATCATATTTTTTTTATTTCACTACTGATGTAAGTTTCCTTATAAATGAATGAATCGGCTAAGAGAGAATTAAACTCTAAGACATTTTTCGTATTTCCCAGTCTCTAGTGTTTTAAGATGTTTGCATTTTACTTGAGTGGAATGATAATAAAAGTTGATGCTGTGTCTTCATCTTTGCAATTTTTGTGGGATAAGGTAACTTTTATGGCATCCTTTTGTATTTCTGCCTTTGGTTTCTTTGTCTAGACCGTGAATAAGGTATGAAGAAATTACCAAGGAAATTTGACTGAAGTTGAAATCTAAGCTTAACACAGTGATTTCATTTGAGAGTTTTTTTTTTTATTCTTGGTAAGAATTGAAGTTTGAACTCAAACACTTCAGTGATTTTTTTTTAAAAATAAATCTGAGCTTAAATGTTAGCTATTAATCAAGAATGCCTTTCGTGTGGGTGTGACTAGAAGTTACTATGATGTCCAAAGCTCGTAGCACTTCTTGGATTAAGTGTCATATTTTTGTTTTTTCTTCTCCCGCATTGTTCTATGCTGGAATGTTTTTGTTTTTGTTTGTATACTCTTTAAATGTTTAAAGTTTAATATAGCATTGTAGGAATCATTTGATGAATAATGTTTGTTTTCATAAAGCAGATGAATTTTTGGAAGATTTTGTTAGACAAAACCTGATTCCTTTGGTTGTGCCTGTATCCTACGAAACACTTAAGTTGGTGAAAGCAGATGGTAGGAAAATAGTTTTGACAATTGTTGAGGATGAAGATGAAGAAAGATCAAGAGAACTGACTAAGTTATTGAAGGCTGCTGCATCTGCTAATCGTGACTTAGTATTTGGTTATGTTGGAGTAAAACAGATGGAAGAATTTGCTGAAAATTTTGATATTAGTACCAAACTACCAAAAATGGTCGTTTGGGATAAAAGTGATGATTACCTTTCGGTAAGTCTATGGTCTTTACTTTTAAAAGTTATTTTAGTACATCAAATTCTAATTCTCTAAATGATGTGTAGTTTGGACCCTCGTTGTCTTGTACTCTTATTTACATGCCTAGTTTTAAGTTTGTCTTCACGTGCTGATACTCTTCTCTTGCATGTTTATTCTTTTAGCAATTTGAACCTATATTTATATACTTGTGTATTTTCAAGATGAGTTGTGAAGCTGGAGAAAACTCCTATTCTGACATTGAATCTAAAATAGAAGTGTGCATTGAGATTCCCTGGTGTTAAAAATACCTGGAACTTAATATCCCTATGTTAATTTGCTTAAACTTTATTTCATTTATAGCTGGGATACACTAGAATAAGATTATGGGTTGCCTCTTGCCATGTGTTACACATTCCTACTAACCCAGCATTTCAAAATTAGTGTCCTAAAAATATGGGGTGTCTTGCTTTTTTGGTGAGGATTTGTGAGCATACTAAATGCTTCTGTTTACTGCTATAAATCTGTTTCTCCTTTGATCATCAGTTGATAGGTTGCTTTGTGATATTTCACCTGAATGTCATGAACTAGCCTATATTGGTTCTTCATTTTTAAGGTTGACGATGTTGATGGGATTTTACATACTTCTACCATCTTTAAAAAAAATAATGACTCAAACTAGTTGGGGCAAGTGATTGTTGGAAAATTTATTAAAATTAGTAACTCAAACCAATTTGGGATGTTGAAGTGTTATCAATCTTGTTGTATGTTCATAATGGGTTTTAATACCTATTTGGGGCAAGTGTTTATTGGAAAATTTGTTCAAATGAATCAAATATCTTCTCCACATCTTACCTTTCTTCCTCTCAAGATTTTTGTATATATCTCAAGGGAACGTACCGTCATACTGTCAAATGGAGCTTTTATTGAATATGTACTAGTTTCACTGTTATGTTTTAGTAACTTCAATATAATGGAGTTGTGTTAGAAAAATCTTTCATATAATATATGTCTTCCAGATAAACTATGAACTGTACTCATCAGTTATGAAGAATTGAAAGGCATTGGTCTATGATATATTATCAATGTCATTGTTTCATTCAAAACTTTCAGATACATCTTTCCACCGTTAAATTAATGCACGGTAACATGAATTATTTGTTCATATCAAGGTCCTATAGACATCAATCTGCTGATTTTTGTGTACATATGTATGCAATGTCATTTTTTAAATGATTTTTCAGGTTGTTGATTCAGAAAGCATTGATGGGGAGGATCAGGCAACTAAAATCTCTAAATTTCTGGAAGGGTATAGGGAAGGAAGAACCATAAATAAAACATTTAGTGGACCTTCTCTGATGCAATTTATCCATCGGTCTTTTGACATTAGAATGGTATACATCATTGTTTTTGTTGTGGCAGTACTGATACTTATTCAGACCTTCAGTAAAGATGATGAATACCATCCTGTACCAAATCAAGTTCAAGAAGATGATCCAAGCAGTTCAGTTTCAGAAGCTGAAAGCAAAGAGTATAAACCAGGTGACAAGGAAGATTAAATTAGCATATAGAATGATAATCAGTGCAGTGATAAGGAGCATTCTAGAAACTTTAGAAGTACCATACCTATTGGTATGTGTAAATATTATAATTTGAGTGTGAATCTCCATAATTTTTTAGTACTGCCCAGATTCGCCTTTTCTTTTACACTTTTTCACTGGCTATTAAGATGAACCAAAAGGACTATTTATTACTTTAAACATGACAGTGATGTGTTAGCTTTATTATTATTTGTATCCTTCCTAGATATTAGTTAGTAATTATGCTCTTCATTTCACATTAATTGTCATTTAAAATTTAAAAAATATGTATTTTGATTGATGTTTTCAGTTTTTGATGAAATATTAAAGTCTTTATTTCAATTCTACTTTTAAATAAATACAAATATCTTGGAATATTTAACAGGGAAACCACAGAAAGTGAGTAAGAAAGAATATTTTAGTAAAATTTATCACTAGTAATTTATTTTCTATTATACTGAAGTAATCGTTCTTTTGTGTGAAAAAGAACCCTTAAAGGTCAATGAGTATAAAAGACTATATTCTTGCATCCCTATTATTACTAATTGCACCCTTATACAGAAAAAGATAAAAATACCTTTGCTTACCGCACCATGCCACCGCCTCTCAAAATTTTCTGAAATTTTGTTCTAGAAAGTTTTCTGGAATTCATATATTTTTAAAAACATGTTTTAGAAATCCTATTCTGAAAATCATGTTCTTGAAATTCTTGAAATTTTGTTTATAAAATCATCTTCCTGGAATTTTAAAAAATTCGTTTTAAATTTTTTTCAAAACAAATAATTTAAAAGTAGCTTACACAAAAGGTAAAAGGATCATTTTACAAATTATAAGCATGCAGTTAGTAATTATAGAGTTGCAGAACAAAAAAGTCTTATAAAATAGGAAGCATTTGACTAGTTAGTATAAGGGTTTTTCTTCCTAAATCCATTAAAATTCTTCTTGTACCCCTATCAAATACATAAAATGTTCCATCTAATTTGCTCTTAGAAATTTTTTTCATAAAAATATTCTAAAAAAATGTATTATATAAATTCTGAAAATTTTATTCCAAATTTATTTTTTTCAGAAAATCTTTTCAAGAAATACATTTGTTAAATTCTGGAAAGAATGTTTTGAAAAACTTTTGAAAAAAGATAATTCAAAAATCATTTAAAAAATAAAATAAAAAGTGTTTTGAAAATTGATATGATGTTTGGAATTTGATAGGAATCCGGAAGAAACAAGGATAGAACTTTCTTGTGGCCACATCTTTTCGTTAAATAATCTTTTACATCCTTCACACAAATACGAAAAAGAAATTTAGAGTTAATATTTTTATAAGAAAATGTAAAAGTCGAGATTAATTTTACGATTTTAATTCCTTGAAAGAAAAGTTGAAAATGTTTAGAGCTATTAAATTTAACATATAATTAAATTCTATCTATATACGATTTAAATAGGTTTTTTTTTCAAATATTTTGTTTTCATCTTCCTCTTTCTTCTTTCTACCCAAACATTCTCCTAACCCATCATCATTATTATTCCAATTCCAAATTCTAATATTCTCAATAATACAATATCACCTACTTTATAAAACTAAATCGCATCACCATCCACCACCAATATTTAAACTCCAAAAAACAATCCAAAAACTCAAAATTTTCCCAACTTCGTCATCAACTCTAACAACTTCATAAAATTCTAATTTGCAATTACCTAAAAAAATAAATTAAAAAACATCAAACTTCCCTCGTAAAAACTACGCGGAAGTCACTTTTAAAGCTGAAACAAAACCACTACAAAAATAAATGACAAAGTTAGATTGTAAAATCCACTTTAAGTTTCTAAGAAATTTCAAAATTATAGAAGAGCATGTTTTCACATATAACAATTTCTAAAGAAAAACAATAAATTAAAACAAGGAAAGAATAGGAAGAGGAGAGAAGACATAGAACGAGAGAAAAAATGACTTGTTTGAATAAAAATTAAAAATTATTTAAATAATATGTATTAAGTTTGATTATATTTCAGTTTTATCTCTATATAAGTGACAGGCACCTACATGAAAGGTAGTATTTCATATAATATGTCATGTAATTAAAACTTCATACATCCTAAGAACTAAGTGAATAATGAATTTTATTTTTGGGATTGATTTTAAATTTTGATATATTTAAAGACTTTACAAAAATTATTATACATATTTAAGGACGACAAAATCATTGAACCTAAAAAAGAACTCATAATCTAATAAGGAATCTGGTTGTTTTATAAAGTGTTTAATGAATTTTAAAAGAAGTAGGAAATTAAGTAGCAGTTGACAACAATTTAGACACCACAACATAACATAATTGTTGAAAGGAAGAATCAAACCGTTATGAATATGATTAGATACATGTTATCTGAGAAGAAGATTCTCAAGATTTTTTGCCTAAAGTTGTGAATTGGACAACATATGTTTTAAACAAAATTCCTACTCTAATTGTGAAGAATGTGACCCATCTAAAAACTTGGAGTGGAAACAAGCCATTTTTGAACACTTCATGATGCTTAGATGTGTGATACATGTGCATACACATGATAAGAGAACTAAGTTGCAAGATAAGAGTTTTCCATGTGTCTTTTTTGGAGTAAGTGAGAAGTCTAAAGCATATAGACTCTTTGACCTAAGAGCAAAAAAGACTATGATTAGTAGGGACATTGTGTTTGAGGAAGACTAGCCATGAAATTGGGATTGAAGCTATGATGAGCAAGTTCTGGTCAATTTGGAATGTGGTGATATGAAGATATAACTATAGTGGATTACACAAAGAATGAAAATGAGAATAAGAAAAATGAAGAAATGAGGGTCAACTCTTTCAATTTAGAAAATATTATTACGAAGTGGACTTTAAGCCTAACTCAACCCTATAAAACCGGCTCAATGAGGTGAGGTTTGCCCCCACTTATATATTATGAAAGACTCTAATCTCTAGTCGATGTGGGATCTCCAACACACCCCCCTCACGCCGAGACTGCCAACTCGTGCGTGGGACTATACATTATGGGTGGTCCGATAGAGGCCCGATAGCGGGTGGCACGATAGGCCCAACACAAACACTCGCTAGGATAGGCTCAAAATGGCTCTGATACCATATTACGAAGTGGACTTTAAGCCTAACTCAACCCCATAAAATCGGCTCAATGAGATGAGGTTTGCACCCACTTATATACTATGAAAGGCTCTCATCTCTAGTCGATGTGGGATCTCCAACAAATATAGTTTTGTCATCTGATACCAATGAAACAAGGATTCGTTGCGCTCCAGTGTGGATGAAAGACTATATAAGCGGTAAAAATATTCTAGAGGAAGATGTTGAATCTAATTTAAAAATATCTATTCTATTGATCTAATATACTCTGAAAAAATTATGTAATATGAGAAATGGAGGTCAACTATGGATTCTAAAATGGATGCTATTGAAAGAAATGACACATGACAACTCACTAAATTATCGACTGGTGCAAAGTAAGTTAGGGTTAAATGGGTCTTACACTGAATTATTGACTGGTGCAAAGTAAATTAGGGTTAAATGGGTCTTACAAGACTAAGCTGAAGGAGAATGGAGAGGTAGCTAAGCACAATGCTTGATTGGTGGCAAAAAGCTATATGCAAAAATATAGAATTGAATATAATGAGATGTTTCCACTTGTTGCAAGAAAAGAGATAGCTTGGAAGACAAAAAAAAAGGAGGTTGGAACCTAGGGAATTGAAGAATGTTAATACCCAATTAGGAAAAAGATGGTGTACGCAAAAGGTGTGACATTTGTCAAGGGATAGCCACAAATAAAATCGTATCCACAACTTCCTCCAAAAGCCCTTGAAATTTCTCAATTAGAATACTCCTCTATTTCAATCCATCATTCTCAACCACCTGAACCAACACATCCAACCATCCCATCTCACCATCTCAACTCATCCATGTCAACCATCAGAGTCTTCTCAACCAACCCATGCACCAAATAGTGACAATATTCAAAATAGAACAACAACCAAAAGAGGTTTCTCATCAAGATCAACAAATGGTAGATCCAACAACAAACATAAATTGCATAATAGGAGGGAAGTTGTTTGAAAGTCATGACTATGTTTAATTTATTGTGTTTTTCACATGTATTTTGGAGTACAATTTTATTTTTCAGATATATTTATTATCTGAATGTATTTTGAAGTACAATTCTATATTGGGATGTATTCACGTATTTATAGGACAATTTGGATGCATCTTTCAAACACTATTATTACTAAGTTATGAAGTTCGACTAAACCTAAACATCTCTCTTTTATCATGGTTCTTTTTTATATGATAAGTCCATGTTTCCATAAGTTCCCTTCATAATATACTTGATCCTGCCGGCAACTCGAACGTGGAGGAATCGCTTCGTAGCACTCTCTGCCCTGTCTACGCGTCTGCGTCTTCTGCAGAATCACCCTTAGAACCTTCTCTTGCTTCTCCAAACGTGGCCTGCAAAACACACAGACGGCGCCTCTAGCGGCCGTTTGCACTCCGACGATCAAGTTAGTCCACAGAACCACCAAATGAGAAAACTCTTGCTCTCTGTTTTTCGTATCCCCCCACTCTCACCCTGATTCTCTTTTTTATCTCTCTTTCCCTGCTTCTGGCATAACAGAATTCTGTTATGCTTTTCTGGCATGTGTCAGAACCCTGTTATGCTTTTCAGAGAAAGCGTACCTTCAGAATCAATAGTGGGAGCGTGAGAGTCTGTGAGAGTCTGTGCATGTCTGCGCGTCTCTGCGCTTGGCTGCGCCTGTCTGTACCTCTGATGGTACGGAGTGCACTTTTGTCTGGACCGCGCTCCTCTCAGATGGTGACACGTGGAGGCCTGCAACTCACATCTAACCACACACGCTTCACTTACTGGAGGGGCTCTGGCGCTTCTCTTTGTGTGCCTAAGTTACGCCCTTGCGGAGTAACGAAGGATATCTCTCTCAACTGTGTAAGTGTGTACTCTCAGGAGAACGTCAGGTGTGGCTGGTCTAGGCACACTCACCGATCGTTGCTCTCTGCGTATACAGCTTACCCTTCACAGTGTCACGCACGTAATGGGTTGAGGGAATCACCAGTCACTGACTGGTTTACTAGTTCCTTCAGGCCACTCTCGTGCATGATTCCCTGGGATGTGCTCATGCGAGGTCTATGCGTAACGCTCTCGCTGGGAACCTCAGTCCTAGTTTAACTGCGTGTAACACAAAACCCCGATGACTATGCACCGAAGACTGATCAGTGCTTTATCTGCCTCTCGCGTTCTGCTCCCAGGCGTTAATCTGAGAACTGGTCTGCTAGTGGTCTCTTGGGTACTGACCACCGATCACCGTTCTGGATGATCTGTCCCCTGACCTCTATGCCGCCTGATCTGTCGGTGGTCACTTGGTTACGGACCCCCCGATCACCTCTCTTGGCGATCGTCTCTCTTGTCTCTCTGTCACCTGGTCCACGTGTCACCCTGTGAGTGGCCCACGTGGTTCTCTACTGCTGACGTCATCTGCGACCGATGACCGATCGGATCAATACTAAATACAAATATAACAACAACCTTATACTCATTGCTTATAGTCAATATTACATATACTCATTTAGCATTACATTACAAAATGATACATGTCTTGACTACACTTAATGCAAATACAATGTGACCACAAACATATCTAGGTTTAAAATATCTCAGGGTAATATGAACAATACCACCATAATTATGTTAGTTACAATAAGAAAACACACAATGACTAACAACAATTGCACCAATTTTATAGAGACCTTTATACATTTATCTAGATTATATATTTTATCTATTTGTCTCACAATGCATCTCTTTCATTACCAACCTCTTTAATGTAACATTTTGAAAAAATTACACCCTACCGCCACTATGTTTTTTAATAGAACCATAACATAAAACAAATCAAGTACACACATCCAACTAATCTTCACAAAACCAAAAATAAAACATAAAATATAAAGAAATCCCAAATTTAATAAAACAAAGTTCCATAACTATAACCTTGCAGTTAGGATAACCCCAAAATTGTTTCTCAACATTCTTAACAGTTGTAATTGTTTTCAATACTTAAAAATCTACACAATGACAAATAGGTGCAACCCCAAAACTCCTACTCCCATAATCATGAGAGGAATTACATTGGTTTTGCAACCGTAAGATATTACAATTGCATGAGGATGAAGCTTAGTAGAATGAAGTACACACATAAACCTAGAAGAAGATAAGAATAACACAAATAGAAGAGGAGAAGATGACCTAATTACATAAAAGAGGCAAAGATGCAAAGATGACACAACCTTATTTATCATTGTACAAATCATTTGCTATGGGTCCTTGTGCATCCACCAAATCAACACCTTTTTATTAACTATTTATATTAGAATAAACCAATTTAATTCACTTATAAAAAAAGTTACATTCAATATTTATTATTAATTTACACATAATTTTTCTCAATAACAAAGTAAGTTATGAAGTCAACATTTTATATGTTTACTTAATTCCATTTTAAATGAAAATATTAATTTTTTTATCAATATACAAAAAAATAGTAAATATAAAAATTATAAAAAGATTATTTAATACTCTTACAATTAATTATAAACTATGATAAATACATATCAATATGTAATAAAAGAACACTGATTAAGTACATTGTACTTTGTTTTCTTCGATCCTCCAATATTCCATTTTATGAATACTTTAAACTATTATTAGTTTATAAATAAATAAATTAAGATTTGAGATTGGAGTGCAGAGGTGGACAGAGTAATGAAGACTCTTGGGACTAAATTTTTGATAATAAGATAATATTAATAAGTTTTAGATATTAGATAATATTTTATTTGTTAAAGATAATGATAGGACAGCGATAACTAAAACTATCAAATTTTAATATATAATTGACATGATTTATTTTTATTTATTTCAATAATACATGTCCCACGTTTTCATTAGGTAACTTTTTAATTTTTTAAAATATAACTAAATTCTGTTAAGAAAATTAATGTTATTATATACATATATTTTAGAAGATTTTGGTTGTTTGTTCTGAATATTATCATTTATTGTTTATTTTGATAAAATATTTGTTCTGATATAAGAAACAAACAACAATTGGCTCAGTTTATAATATTTTTAATTGATTCAGTCACGTTATTTATTTACGTATTTCTCGTACAATATTGATCTAGATTAGTGTTTAGTTTATCTTCTGATATTAAATTTCCCATTTTGCTGACATAACATTATTATTAGCAATCAATTTGGAACAGAAAAAGATTATAACAGAAGGATCGTGGAATGGAGATTTAGAACATTCAGTTTTTTCTGAGATGGAAGCTGATGTTTCTATTATTTTTGCTGTGTTTTCAAAACCCTAAATTTCAAAAATCCCAATTTATTATTCTGCCCCTTTCCCTCTTTCCCTCGAATGATTTCCAACAAAAAATCTGTGCTTTTTTCTTAACGAATCTTTTGCTCTGATGGGTACGTTGAATCTACTCTTTTTCTTCTCTTTGGTGAGTCTGTGTGCTATGGCTGCTGCGAAGGTGGTGCTTATTGGGAACAATATAACTCTATCCTTCGATGATATTGAAGCAAATTTTGGTGAGTTTTCTAGGCTATTTCTTCTCCTACCAGGTTAGGATTTAGTGTGCTTTGTGTATTAACTCTTCTGGTCAAGGGAGGATGTGGTTTTGGTCTTTGGGCCATATGAGTATTGAAAATTTCATTTGGGTGATGGGTACTAATTTGGGGCAGCTTTTTCAGTGGGAAACGAGTTCAACTTTTCGATCTAGGATCATGAAGGCAAGTTTGTTCAGCTAAGAATTTGGTTCTGCTGAAGCATTTTGTCATGATAGAAATTTAAAATCCTGTCTGAAGGGAGAGAGAGAAAGAGAGAGAAAGTGTATGACCGATTTACTGTGGATAAGAGGAGAAAAAGTGAAAAAAAGAGTTTTTGAAATGACTTGGGGGTGGGGGTGGGTATGTATCAAACAGTAGATGCTTATATGTGGTATGAAGTATGGATTAACGAAGCGTGTGCTTTATGCATATGCCTATCATTGTAAAGTGAATTCAAATTTTTTGTATTTGTAATACTAAATTCATGTTGTCTATTTTTTGTGTGGAATAAAAATAGTGGTGAAGAACTGATGAAGAATGTAAATGTGTGTCATGTTGTTGTTTGCATGTGATGGTGTGTGGATGTTATTTTTATAAATTATTTTTTGTTGACATGAAAGTTTTTTGGTTTCAGCTCCAACAGTCAAAGGTTCTGGACAATATGGGGTCTTATATTTGGCGGAGCCACTTGATGCGTGTACAGAACTGACAAATAAAGTTGAACGACTTCTCAATGTGAGTTCACCTTTTGCTTTGGTGGTTAGAGGGGGATGTAGCTTTGAGGAGAAAGTCAGAAGGGCACAAAAGGCTGGCTTCGAAGCTGTAATTGTCTATGACAATGAAGAAGACGGTGTCTTGGTTGCGAGTAATGATCAATTCTTATATAGAAGCCACATTTGTTCATCATTCTCTCTAACATGCAATGGCTATTAAACTTGTTTTTTCTCCAATCCCCAAAGATAACATGAGTTGTATTGTACATTCACTGGTTGTTGCAAAATGGTTTTGTATAGATTAGAGATTCATCATTAGATTGTGGTAGCTGTTAATTTTTCATTGATTATAATTTTTGTAACCCTAGAAGAGCTTATAATGTTTCCTGTACAAGTTTCTGTGAAGTAATTTTTTAATATGATGTAATTTGGAAGACATGTATTAGGGATGGTTGGTTGCTGTTTTTCCTTTTTAAATGTTAAATGGAAGTTTAGAGAAACAGTTTCATTCAATGCTAGAGTAGATTTTTTTATGACCATTGAAATTGGGGTGTGTCTGCAATAATGGCATTACAGACTAAGATTTTAGATGTATTGTGGCTTTATATGTAGTTAATGGATATATTATCAAGGAAGAACATATGGAAAGGATGACAACATGTATACAAGACGAGACTGAAAAAATTGACACCAGTGAAGCATATGAATTCTATCAAATAATGGATATTAATGATAACTTACCATTGAGCAGATTTATTTTTTCCTTGCACATTGTATTGTTTCGTACACCTACATCATATTTTGGGAATTCTAATTCACACTTTTTCGAGTTTCAGTGGCAGGAAATTCTGCTGGGATAAGAATACATGCAGTATTTGTATCTAAAGCTTCGGGTGAAATACTAAAGAAATATGCTGGGTGGACTAATGTGGAAATATGGCTCATTCCAACTTTTGAAAACTCAGCATGGTCTATCATGGCAATTTCATTTATTTCCCTACTTGCAATGTCTGCTGTGCTGGCCACTTGTTTCTTTGTCCGCAGGCATCGCATAAGAAGAGAAAGGCCTCGAGGTTCTCTTCGTGAATTTCATGGTATGAGTAGTCGCCTAGTGAAAGCAATGCCAAGTTTGATATTTACTGCTGTTTTGGAAGACAACTGTACATCAAGAACATGTGCTATATGCCTTGAAGACTATTGTATTGGCGAGAAGATCAGGATTCTTCCCTGCTGTCACAGTAAGCGTTCCCATGACATTGTTTTAAATCCAGTATATTATTCTGTTGGTTGATCTATCTTCAGTGTATGCTTATGTACTAGGGCATTTGTCCAACTTAAATTTCCTGATACTTTGTGCAGTTCACCACTGGATCTAATTTTGATCCTGTGTTAAGATATTCAATATTCACCACATGTTTTTAAACTTCTGGTGTGATATCAGTTAACATTACCTGACAAATAAGTATGTTGTCGATCAGGAGGCAGGTTTTGCTTATTTTCACAGCCATCGTCTAAGGGTTTGTTGGAAATAAGTATACAATGAAACTTGTTAATTTTGAGGTGATAGTAAGTTATATATTTGCATTTCTTGGAATCCTCAAGCAGGGTGTTTCTTTACTTCGAGGCTTACACTCATGTTTCAGCTTCTCTCACCCTTACGTTCCTCTACAAACTATGGTTAAGTATTTAGTTGTTTGAACTGTGTGATGTTTGCCTTTAGCATGTGAGTTAAAATCTCTGAAATGGGAAGTGCAATCACATGCTTGTTGCAACATATAAAAACTACAATAAAAAAAGAAGTCTTCTAATGGGATTTTTTAAAATGGCAAACTGGGAGCAATTCTACTTTCTAGGTTCTACCTACTTTCAACTTGCACTTCTTCTTACTCATATTACTTGATAGTTGATTCTACCCATTTCTTTGTTAATCCTGGTAGGGGAATTCTGACTTGGATTATTCTGGTGTTTTTCTTGCAAATCCCTTTTCCTGTTTTTAACTGATAAGTTGTCACCTCGAAATACCTATTTGGAAATCTGGAAGATCCCTCAAACTTGTAATTAGGATTTTATTAAGACATCATAACATTTTTCCCTCAAAGTTTGTGTTAGTTTAGCTGTTTGGAAGAAAGTTAATTGTTTTTATTAGAATCCAACAGACCCAACTCACTTCCAATGGCTAGCTGTATACTATACTCCAGCAAGTATTTAATAATACTCGATGTGGGACTTAGGCATCTCATAATACCCAAGTCCCCTATCACTATCTCAAGGTAGGGGGTTGCCAAGTCTTATAAGCAGTGTCCTTACCATGTTTTTAGCTAATGTTTTGCATCTTAACACACCCCAAACCCAATATTGAGCATTTGAAGTGTGAAGTTTGTGTGACTGAACATTTACTGGTTGTTCCAACAGACAGGATATGATATTGTTAGGCTACAGCTACTGTATAATTCAAGAAAAGAGAGGCACAAAGGAAACAACACAGACGAAGAAGAAATAAACAACAACCAGTAACCATCTTGTACAATCCTGTTGTTTCTTAACCTCCAACCTAAAACAGACATTTACATAGATGGTTAGAAAATGTTCATTCCATCTTAATCTGGAAATTCTTAAGTATGCCAATTTTGAAGTAGCTATAATAAAGAACTGCCACCCAGTGTTTTTTTTTTTTTGCAGTAGAATAGTAGGACAATTTATTTTCAAGTTAGTTTGATCTTTGTACTCCTCACGAGTTGTTAAGTACTGCAAACTTAACAAATTACTTAATTTATGTGGAATTTTGGTCTGACTTACATGTGGTATATGAAAATTGATTGTAATGGATGATTCTGTAAAATTCTCATAACATGACCTGGCAGGGAAAAGAATTTAGGAAGTTTTCTAATTTGCAACCCTTATCTCAATCTCGAAGTAGTCAACCCAGTGGGTTGGAAGGTGCAGATTTTACCTGGGATACAAATGGAAGTCCTAGAATTATCTGGACCTTTTGTGTGGCTCTATGAATCTAAAACTGCTTATGTGTGGTGTAATGCACCAGATTAAAACTGCTCTTTATCCTAAATCATCTTGAAAAAAAAACAGCTAATTACATCACCTACTTCTGTTTGTATTTTTGTTTTAAGACCATGTTCTTGTCCTCTTCGGTTAGTCTGAGCCATCTGAAGGTTTTCCTTTGATTTTGATATTGCATTACATAACATGCTATCATGTTTTGTTACTTAACATTAGTCTCGTCTGCCTGTATTGGCATTACTTGTATATTTGCATTATATGCATGTGAAATTATGATTGTTACACAGATTATATTAATTCGTTTTTCATGATTATTTATTGGCAGAGTTTCATGCTATCTGTGTGGATTCTTGGCTTACTTCATGGAGAACCTTTTGTCCAGTTTGCAAGCGTGATGCAAGAACTGGCTTAACTGAACCACCACCTTCAGAATCCACACCCTTGCTCTCGTCAAGCTCAGCAGCCTCTGTCTTATCTTCTGTGAGATCATCACTAGCTTCATCTTCAGCAATACAAATTGCCCGGACTGCTTCGCAGACCTCATCTATTTCTCGTAACCACTCCATTGCCAGCACACCTCATTTTCATCCATCACTTAGGTCCTCCTACCATCAATCCCCCTCCCTAAGCATGAGCCGAAGCTCAGTAGATCTTAGGAATGCATCCCAAAGATCTCTAGCTTCTCACTTGAATTCACCGCATTCCATGGGGTATCCCTCTTTGCCATCCCTTAACTCAAGGTACATGTCTCCATATATTCCAAGTCCAAGCAATGCTTCAGTGAGTTATTTGGGTTCATCCAGTCATCAACAACATCCTCTCCGTTATAGTGAGTCAGCTGCAAGCTTCTCACCATTTGCATCGACACACTCCCTTCCGGAATGTTAAATTGTTTCGTTATATCATATATGACTAAAAGGTGGCCATGTGATGACCGATGCTCTAGTGGACTAGTCCCATGCGATGCTTTGGCATTCCTCACCTATGTCTCCTCTAGCATTTGACTTCCTTATTGGCACCTGGTGTACATTGTAGCTTCTCCTGTGATGTTTAGTTTCATTTATATGTGCTGGTTGAGGTTCTTACATTTTTAGGGTGGTGAGTTTGCGTACAGTCAATCGTGTGTATTGTTTTTACTTGAAATCTTGATGTTTTCATGGCTTTGATTTCAAAGTATAGTCAACTACTAACAAGAGAATGTTGGGCTGTATAGACAGATTGAAGTCATACGAGTTCCTTATGTTCTGTCTCATGGATTTGTCCAACTGAATGATGAGAGATCATCTGATACTCTGGTGTTACCTATACTCGATCATCTAATTGCAACATTATTATCAATTATGCATGTAAAATTTTCTGTGGGTGTATAATATAATAGATATGCTATTGCTGGCAAATGTCAACATATATCTCTACTTAAATCTAAACTTTTCTGATTTCTTGATACAGAGAAAATTCATAATCTAAAGATAAATACCTTTCTGTGCGTGAAATTGTAATACTATTCTCCATTTTTTGGATTACTAACATTGAAAAACTAATGAGACTCCCTCTTTGAATTGGGTAAAGTGAGTTAAAACGGTTCTTAACTTTTGCTTCCCTTCTTCCTAAATAGAACCAGAGTCTATTCTGTGGAATCATGATGAACTTTAACCAAGGTTTTTTGGTATGCAGTTATCAACATGTTTTATTTATGATGAGTTTAATTGGCCATATATATATACAGCTGTGTTTGGAGTAAGATGATGCAAACAAACATACATTGATTAGAAGAAATAATATATAAATAATTTTGGCATAACTTGTTATGAGGAAAATGATAGTGATACTTGTGGGTATATGTTTGCGACAAATAAAGGATGGGACACGAGTGGACAACAATGAATGAAGGTTTGATTTGAAGAGCAAAATGTTAGAGTTTAAGAAGCTTCCCTTACAGAGGAGAAGTGTTAACTGAGTTATGGATTGGTTGCTATATAATACAATCATTTTTGTTTTACTTAGATGATTCAGATGCACAACTGGGTAAAAATGGTGAGAAAGAAAATATATTAAGAAATAAATAATAGAGTAAAATTTATATTTTTAATCAATATACAAATATTTTTCATATAATTTATTTTATTTCTCTCTCTTTTTACGTTATTGAATCAAAATAAATTTTTCTACAATGAAACAATATATAGTAATATATTTTTTTTGACTATTTTTATAGATTTTTTTTCTTCTCAATTTTACTCTGACTTGCTTGGTAATCAGTATAAAATGTAAAATATAATATAAAAATAAAATAAGAGTATGATATACCACGAGTAAGATAAATATTAAATACCTTCAATGTTTGATGAAATATAATATAATAACAAACATTAACTAATAATAAAATAATAAATCACATTTTATTTTAGGTAAAAAAGTAATTATAACATGATAACTTTGAAACAAAACCTGTGAGAATGAGATTATTGATAACATAAATAATTTATCCTAGAATTATTAAACTCAATTTTTATATTTATAAATGTTTAAATTAATTTAATGAATTCTAAACATTTTTTTTCTTGGATTTTTTTAACTTTTATTTTGTTTGTTGATTAGATAATTTGTTATCTACCTTTGGTTTTGCTTACAAGAAACTACTTGTGATTATTTAACTAAAAATAAATACAAATTTAACGATCCAATTCAGAAAAAAATGTTTACGAAAATATTCACATTTTAAAAGATGATCTACCATAAGAAGACTTAATGGAATTTTCAGGGCATTAGATATCAGATTAGTACGACTTTAGTAACTTTATCGTTAGAATTAATTTCTCATTTTTTTTCTCATTTTAAATCAGTTTTATTTATTTAATTTTTATTTATCTAATATTTAATATAATTATTGTTGATGAAACAAACACACTAGACATAATATCTAAAAGGAAATAAATAACTACTATGTACTAATTAAACAACTTTAGAATAACTAAGTGTCATGACCATATTAATTTTTATTGATAATATTTATTAATAATAATGAACCATACAAAATATTTTCATCACGAAAAAATAATATTCAGTAAAATTAGTTGATTAGACAAATATACAAGCCTGGAGAGTGCGTAAATATGATGTATAAATTAAAACTCAAAATATTCAAATTATAATAACATAAAATATGTTTGAAAGAACTTCTTTCGAAACACTTCTAAAGAAAAAAGAACTGTTTTTTATGTTAATTTTTGTTATATAAATTTAAAATAAGAATTTAGAGAAATCATATATGATTTTTTTATAAATTAATTTATATATAAGTTAGTTTTATTTATGGAGAACTTTATTTTTTTTCTTTCCATTTTTATTTTTAGAAGTGTTTATGAAAAATATTATAAACAGGTTCCTAAAGATGCTTTATTTTTTCACTGATTTGTTAAATTGACCATGTTGGTGGATACTATTTTTATGAAAATAATGAACAAATAACAATAAAAAGTATAAAAAACTATTTATACCGTAATTATTCACACAATTTTGAAATAACTAAGAGAAATAAAATAAATGATAAAATGAAAGACACATAATTTTTTTTTATTAAAAACAGTGTATAATTCATTATATGAATAGCTTAGAGAAAGTGAGTAGTTAACTATAGAAATTAGATCCAACAACTTACAAAGTCAAAGCTTGACAAAAGAAATGTGGTGACATTCCTTAACAAAAACGTTAGTGTTTTGTGCAGCATATGGGTAATGTCTTAGTACACAATTTGTTTACTACTGAAGATGACAGCACAATCCCAGAAAATGAACTCTTCTTAATTCTCCCATTCAGTTTATGACAAGACTTCCAACACTAACGTATGCGTCACACTTAGGTCATTCAACTTTTCATTTAAACACTCCCCATTCTTTTTGCCAATTGCATTTTTTTTCTCTTTTCTTTCTTCTTTTTTATACATTGCATTAGGGCAAACCAGTTGAGTCAAGCTTATTACAGTATATTATACCTGTCACTCTTTCATGCAATCACGTATGATTAGATCTTGCGTATTTCTCATCAATAGTGTTTGATTCTCTTTTTCTTTCCCAATATATAATATATATTGTTCCGATTTCAAGTTTGAGAGATAGCATTATTAGGGTCAATTATCACATTTGAGGTATTGTCTGTTTCGCAGGTCGGTGCTCCGTCACGGTTTTGTTCTTAAAAGGCGTCTCGGTAGGTTGAGGGATGAGGGAGTATATAAACTGTCTTTGGTCTCGACTCCCGAACGATGTGAAATTATATTGCCATACCGGAATATATATATATATATATATATATATATATATATATATATATATATATATATATAACATAGTGTGAAGAGAAATTAATTTGATTACTTATCACTTTCACTGTAAATTAATTATTAGATGTATTTTAAAATAGAGTCCTTAATTTTAAATATTTTAAAATTATGAGAATTAAATATTAACAATTATAACTAAAACTAAAATTGCACATAAGATATATGCACATCAAAAGTTAAAACAAAATAATTCAGATTTTTTAAAGTATGAACTCGTAACAACAAAAAACTAGAAATTATATAAACCAACTACCATCAATTATAAAAAATATGTAAATATTGTTGAAATACTTATTATCCAATATTAGTTATTGAAATACTTATTATCCAAAATTAGTTGTTGAAATACTTATTATCTAAGGTCATTTTCCTGAGTTTTTAAAATAAATTTTTGAAACTTTAGAAAACTTATTTGTAATGTAAAATTACACTTTTAAAATTTTAGAGAATTTAGTTATATAATATATTCAAACTATATAGTTTTTAATTATCTATTTATGAATAGATTTAATTATATTTATTTTTTGAAGTTTGAAAAATTTGGAGTGTTTTATTGAGGTTTTACCATAAATCTTTGGAATTTAACGAAAGTTAAAAAAAAACTCCATTATTTTGTTAAAATCTTAGAATAAACCTTTGAAACTTAACAAATGTTAAAAAAACTTATTAGAGATAAGGCAAATGTGTATTCTTCTTGTAATTTGCACGTGAAAAGGCAAATGTGGGCTGACTTATTAGAGATAAGGCAAAGGGAACCCTGTAAATCTTGGTGCATTTTGGGGGATTTCAACTCCATAAGACATGAAAGGGAACGTAGGGGGATAAATAGTTCCAATGGTAACAAGAGAGAATTGCAAGGTTTTAATAATTTCATAGATAACATGGAACTGGTGGATATACCCTGTATTGGTAGAAAATATACTTGGTACAGACCTAATGGTAAAGCAAAAAGCAGGCTTGATAGATTCTTAATTACTTTTGAATGGTTACAACACTGGCCAGGATGCAAGCAATATGTTATAGATAGACAAATATCTGATCATTGTGCATTACTGCTAAAATCAAAAGTGGTTGATTGGGGCCCAAAACCCTTTAGGTTTCTTGACATATGGCAAGAAAACAAGGAGTTTGAACATTTCATTAAAAGCAAGTGGGAAAGTTACTTGGTTCAGGGCAACGAAATTTTGGTGTTAAAGGAGAAATTGAAGATGTTGAAAAGTGACCTGAAAGGATGGAATAAAGAGGTCTTTGGTCATAATGATAAGATTAAACTTGACATTTTGAGGAATATAAGAGAGTTGGATATGAGAGATGATGTAGATGGATTGGATGAAATTAAAATCAGGGAAAGAAGAGAACTTTTGAGTCAGTTACAGGAAATAAATGAGAGAAATGAATCTTTACTACAACAAAAGTCAAGAGCACTATGGATTAAACAGGGGGATTCGAACTCAAAATTCTTTCATGCTTCTATCAAATGGAGGAGAATGAAAAATGAATAAAAGGAGCACATTATAATCTCTCTGGTAACTGGGTGGAAGAACCAATTCAGGTAAAGGAGATGGTTAAAGAGTTTTACAAAAACAAGATGTCAGCCATCGAAGATATTGGGGTTAGGCTGGATAATGTGGAATTCATGAAGATATCTGAATCTGATAATAGACATTGACTGATCCGTTTGTTGAAAAAGAAATAAAGGATGCCATTTGGAATTGTGATGGTCATAAAAGTCCCGGTCCTAATGGAGTAACTTTCAGTTTCATTAAAAACAACTGGAGTGTTTTAGAAAAGGACGTGTTGGGAGCTGTTAAATTCTTTCACAGAGAGGGAAAGATTCCGGAGGGATGTAATGCTTCATTCTTAACGTTGATCCCAAAGTCTGAGAATCCTCAATCCCTTGAAGAGTATAGACCTATATCACTCGTCGGTTGCTTTTACAAGATTCTAACAAAAGTGCTCTCGAACAGGATTAAAAAAGTAATTGAAAAAGTGATAGATGGATCACAATCAGCGTTTTTGTCCGATAGAGGATTGTTAGATAGTGTCCTTGTTGTGAATGAGGTAGTCGACGATTTGAAAAGAAGGAAGAAAAGGGGGATGATTGTGAAACTTGATTTTGAGAAGGCATACGATTCGGTGAGTTGGGAGTTCTTATTTTACATGTTGGGAAGACTAGGGTTTTGTGGAAAATGGGTCCAATGGATTAGAGCATGCCTTGAATCAGCTACTGTCTCGGTTTTGGTAAATGGTAGCCCGACAAAAGAATTCAAACCAACTAGAGGCCTTAGACAGGGGGATCCGATGGCACCATTTTTGTTTTTGATTGTCGCACAAGGCTTATCTGGGCTAGTAAAACAAGCGACAAGAAAAAATTTGTTAACTGGCATCAAAATAGGGGATAAAAAGGTGGAGGTGGATCTACTCCAATTTGCTGACGATACCCTTTTTTTGTGCGAACCAAATGTGCAGAACATTAGATACATCAAGGCTATTTTAAGATGTTTTGAATTGAGTTCGGGTCTTAGAGTAAACTTCTTTAAGAGCAAGATAGGTGCAATTGGAGTAGATAGATACGAGGTTAAAATGTATTCAGAAATACTTCATTGTAGCCTAATGGACATCCCCTTCACTTATCTAGGCTTAACTATAGGAGGTAACCCATCTAGGTGTTCTTTTTGGGAGCCTGTGGTAGCGAAGATAAGGAAGAAACTTTCAGTATGGAAGGGGAGGAACTTGTCTTTTGCGGGAAGAGTGTGCCTTATAAAATCTGTTATCAACGCTATACCATTTTTTTACCTATCCTTTTTTAAAGCACCAATCGGAGTGTGCAAGGAGATTACAAAACTACAAAGAAAGTTCCTGTGGGGTTGGGGAACGGAAGGGAGGAAAATTGCTTGGACTAGCTGGGATAATATTTGTAAAGCGAAAGAGGAGGGAGGTCTAGGTATTAGGCGTATAGAGTTATTTAATAAGGCACTTTTGGCAAAATGGCTATGGAGACTGGGTACCACAGAATATGGACTTTGGAAGGAGGTTCTTGAATCTAAGTATGGTTCGAGTTGGTTATCAAACTCTTATGTACCGAAAAGAAATAGATCTACATCTAGATGGTGGTTAGATTTATTCAAAGTTAGCATTTCAGACCACGGGGACAATTGGTTCAATCAGAATATGGTTTGGAAAGTAGGATCAGGGGGGAAGGTCAAATTCTGGGAAGATGAATGGATAGCCAATGGACAACTGAAAACAAGATATGAAAGAATATATAACAACTCTGAGCTTAAAGACAAACCCATTGAATGTTTTGTAAGAAGGAACGCAGATGGGTGGGAATGGAAATTCAGATGGAGAAGAGAGTGGTTTGAATGAGAAAAAACTATGGTAGAGGATTTTATGTCTATATTGTCACATGTGTCATTACAATCTGATATAGAAGATTCAAGGTTATGGAATGATCCTCCATCATATACTTTTTCGGTAAAATCTGCATATAATAAGTTGGGTAACTATGGGTCTGGGGGGGTATCAGCGTTTGGTTATCTTTGGAGCTTAAAGGTCATGCCCTCAGCCATGTTCTATGTGTGGAGGGCTTTCTCGAATAGGTTAGCAACAAAACAGAATTTGCTCAAAAGAGGAGTGTCTTTAGGAGATTCTTTATGCGTTTTATGTGGAAGGGAAGAGGAGACAATTGCACACACCCTCCTTACATGTAGGGAATCATGTAAAGTATGGAACATGTGTTCCACCTGGATGGGAATTTGTTCTGTGTATCACAATGAGCTCATTAATCATTTTGAACAATTCTCTTGTAGGTGCTTTAACAAGGAAGGCAATAGGTTATGGAAAAGCCTTTGGGTTTCAATAGTATGGTGTATATGGAAGCATAGAAACAGAGTTATATTTAACCAAGCAAAGATAGACGTCGAGGAGATTTTTACTATGGCACAAGTACAATCATGGGTATGGTTGAAACATAAAGAAAAGAGAGTTTTGTTCTCTTTTTCTGATTGGATACTTTCACCTATAACCTGTATTAACATGGTAACTAGTTAAGAGAATAAAAGGGTTTGTTTAATTTTCATAACTTGCTGCATATATATTGAAGGTAACAATACAAGTTGAAAGTAATTTTTGTATTAGTAGGTGGATGTTGTAATAAATATTGTATATTTCTCTTTAGGTCAAGGTTATGGGTTTTTTATGTTCTTCTTGGTTCAGTTTGAGAGGTGGGGAAGGTTGTTTTGTTTTTTAATGGTGCAGGTACAACCGACGGGGAGCAGCCTTTTAATCCTTTAAAGAGAGAATAAAATAGAAAAGATCATGGAAGGTAGAGGGAAGAGTGGAACTTTGTGTACTTCAAGTTGTTGTCTTCAAACCAAAATCAATTCCCTTTGCTGAAATTTTGAAGAGTGGATGTCCCTTTAGCAATTTTAAGATTGACGTGCCGGTGCTGTTACAAAACAATAGGTAAGGTTGGGGGATTATTGGTCTTTTGGCTGGGATGTATTGTGTATTTTGTCACCATTTAGTTTGATGGCACCATCTTGTTCCTTTGCTAGTTATTCTGTTGGTTTTTCTCTTGGTGTGATGTAGTTTTTTGGGCACTTTGCTGAAAGTGTGCTTTTGTTATTAGTAGTTTTAGGACAGGTTTTTACATTCCTTTTGCAGGTGTGAGCCTTGTATGTGCTCTAATTTCTTGTACACGGGTTGGGACACCCCTAAAGTGTCCCTCTTTTAATTTCATTAATTCTTTGCCGAAAAAAAAAACTTATGTTAATTTGGTGAGGTTGTAGAATAAATATTTGGAATTTACTAAAAGTAAAAAAAAAAACGTTGTTATTTTGCTGAGATTTTCGAATAAACCTTTAGAATTTAAGAAAGGTTAAAAAAACTTTTGTTATTTTGCTAAAGTTTTAGAATAAACTTTTGAAATTTAATGAAAGTTAAAAAGACCTCCGTTATTTTGCTGAAATTTTAAAATAAACATTTGAAATTTAACGAAGGTTAAAAACACTCCTGATATTTTGTTGAGATTTTAGAATAACCTTTAGAACTTAATGAAGGTTAAAAAAAAAACCTCCATTAATTAAATCAATTTCTAAGGTTATATTAACCTCCACTAAATAACCTCTGTTAGACCTTTTTTTAGTGAGTCCATTGTTCATTACAAGAAAAAATTGTTTTGACGAGAGTTTATTTTTACATTATTCAAGGTTAAAACCTCTATTAAGTCGTTTACCCAGGGTTGTAGTTTCCCCTGCTAAACCATCCATGGGAAACATGTTCCCTAGAGTTTTTTTAAACCTTAGGAAAATCTTTCAGAACCCATGTTAAATACCATGGGTTTAAGAACCTCCATAAAATACCATGGGTTTTTAAACCTCCGTAAAATATCATGGGTTTAAAAACCTCGGTAAAATACCATGGGTTTTAAAACCTTTGTAAAATACCACGTGTTTCAAAATTTCCATAAAATGATTTGTCGTTTGAAATAACCTTCAACCCTATTTTCCACTATCTCTAACGATCCTCTTGACTTCTCTCTTCCACCATAGACACACTGTTCTTCGACACAGGCTCAATGACCGCTAGTGACAGTCCTAACAAGGAATCACAATTCAACCACACTTATGTCTATTATATCTAAGGAGAAGAAACAATGAATAAGACATTATCTTCTTCTCACTCCAATATTGTTTCTTCCATCATCTTACTGCCTCAACTTTATATATCATAAATAATTGTATTATCTGTCAGATGTGGACTTCAAAGCCATGTGTGTTCTTGGATACGAGTGCTTCAAAGATTGCAAGAACATATTGTGAGGAAAAATTAAAGTTATTACTTCTCACTTTCATAGTGAATTAATATTGGATACATTTTAAAATAAAGGTCTTAATTTAAAATATTTCAAAATTATGAGAATTAAATTTAAACAATTATAACTAAAACCAAAATTGCACATAAAATATACGTACATCAAAAGCTAAAACAACATAAGCCAGGTTTTTTGAAGTATAAGCTTATAACAAAAGAAAACTAGGAATTATATAAATCAAGCACCATCAATCATAAGAAATACTCAAATAGTGTTGAAATACTTATTATCCAAGATTAGTTGTTGAAATACTTATTATCCAAGGTTATTTTGCTTTTAAAATAAAATTTTGAAATTTTAGAAAACTTATTTGTAATGTAAAGTTACACTTTCAAAATTTTAGAAAATTAAGTTATAAAATATATTAAAACTATATAATTTTTAATTAATTATTTATAAATAGATTTAATTATATTTATTTATTGAAGTTTGAAAAATGATGAGTATTTTAATGAGGTTATATACTAAATCTTTCGAATTTAATGAAGATAAAAAAAACCTCCGTTATTTTGTTGAGCTTTATAATAAACATTTGAAATTTAATGAAGGTTAAAACACCTTCCGTTATTTTGTCGAAGTTTTAAAATAAACCTTTGAAATTTAATGAAGGTTAAAAAAATCTCCATTATTTTTCTGAAGTTTAAAAATAAACCTTTAAAATTTAATGAAGATTAAAGAAACCTCCATTATTTAGAATAACATTTTGAACTTAACGAAAGTTAAAAAAATTTCGTTAATTAAATCAATTTTTAGAATTATATTAACATTCATTAAATAATCTCCCTTTAAAACTTTTTTTACTTTTTTTTTCTTTGGTTGATATAATTTTTGTTTGTCTTATATTTGAATCTACGATACTATTTTTTCCAATACAAAGTTTTGACACAAATATATTAATATTTTGAACTATTAAAAATATTATGTAACTTTTTTTATAGAACATTTAATAGTTAAATATTGAGAATTGATTATAGATAGTCATGTGAAAAAATATGGAGTGCATTGTTGGATTTATAAAACCATATTTAATATAAATAATTTTGTCTGCAAAACCTCGTGTAGAGTAAAACGGAAGTAGTGTCCAATTTTTTACACCATTTTGTTAAACGGTAACGCATTAGGAAGATAAGTTGTTGTTAGAAATTGAAGATTAGGAGTCTTAAACTATACGCACCTCAAAACACACAATAGTCTAATATTTATTGCAATTTGAATCTTGGACACCTTTTGACTACTTTTTTTTATTTTTCTTTGTCTTATAATGGCCAAATAAAAAATTGTATACTTGATTTCCTTAGTGACAAACTTTACCTTCTATTTTCCTACTTTTCTAATAGTTCATAAATCTTCAAGGATGGATAGTGGAAGAAGACATGAGAACCACCACAATACCAAATTAAAAAACATAACTACCCACAAATACACGTTCACACCTACACTCTCTCTCACACTTTTATTTACATATATATATATATATATATATATATATTATCACTTTGTTTCTTTTTAAATTTAGAGTTGCATCATGATTTTTTCTTTAAAAATTTATCCCAGAAAATTAAGAGAGGAAAAAGTTATTAAAAAATAATTTTAAGTTTAACACAACTTTATAAAATCAGTTTATAAAGTAAGGTTTGTATCCACTTATATAAAGGTGTTTGTCTCTAATCGATGTGGGATCTTCAATACATCCCTTCACGTCGAGACTTGTCAGCTCGTGTGTGAGACTATATATTTATGGGTGATCTGGTATATGACCTAAAACCCAACAAACTCTCATTAGGATAAACTTTAAATGACTTTGATATCATATTAAGGAGTGAACTTTAACCTAACTCAACCCTTATGAACAAATTTTAGAGATCAAAATAATTAGTTACTATATTAAATAAATTAGACATCATTTTATAAACTAAAAAATTATTGGTATCTAAAGTAGTTTTTATTATTAATAAAAATATATAAAGTAGTTTTTATATTAATATCTAACCATTAGCTACTAAGGTTTTATTAATTAACTAATTTATATTCTAAATTAGTCTTTATCCGTCTTTTATAGAGACTAATTTGGAATCTAAAATACTAGCATCTAAAATCTTGATTGCTAATTTAGATATCAATTTAGAAAGCATTTTATAAATTTTTATTAATAACAGAAACCACTTTAAATACTAATAACTTTTTAGTCTCTAAAATAATATCCAATTTAATCAATATAATGACTAATTATTTTTCTCTCTAAATTTTATTTAATAATTTTAATTGTAGTATAAAATAAAGTTTACATTCACATCCACTTTATATTATGAAATATTTTTATCTACAATAATAAAAAATATTTAAATTCTCTTTGAATTCCATTCCCAAATGATATTCAACTACTAAAAGTGTGTACAATGATCACTGAAAATAATTGTTCATGAACATTTAATGTGTAACAGGTCTAGGTACAATCTTATAGTTAACAATAAAAGACAAATTTATTATTAAATAAATATACAATCAAAACGATAAAACAACTTTGGAAAAAATATTTATTTACTTTTGTTGCTTAATAATAACAGTAAATATTATATTTAATAAACTCTCTAAAATTATATCTCAAAGAATAAAAAAGTACATTAAACTTTTTTAATTGTAATATAACATTGATAGAGTTTTCCATTGTATTTCACTTTCCAACTTACATATATAAATTAATTCAAAAATATATAAGGAAATAATTGATAAAACAATAATTAATATGATACCTAACTTTATAAATGACATACAAATAAAAATTCTTTAAAAATCAATTTATATATATGTGTGTGGATTTCACGCTTACACATGACCAAAAATTTTAAAAACTAAATTTTATTAAAAAAATCATTAAATAAAAATTAGGGTTAATGAAAATAATAATTAATCATTATATTAATTAAATTAAATATTATTTTAAAGATTAAAAAATTATTAATATTTAAAATAATTTCTATAATTAATAAAATTTATATTAATTTTTAAATTTGTAATTATTTACCAATTTAGAAACTATAATATATAAATTTAGTTAACAAAATGTCAATATTTTTTAATCTACAAATAATATCTAATTTAATTAATATAGTAGGTAATTATTATTTTTAATTTAATATTTTTTATAATATTTATTTAAAATAATTGTTCCAAGAGTATTTAATGTGTAACAGGTCTAGGTACAATTTTATAGTTAACAATAGAATACAAATTTATTATTGAATAAATATACACTCAATCGGATAAAACAATTTTGGAAACAATATCTATTTACTTTTTTTTTTTAATTATTTTAACTGTAAATATTATATCTAAATACAATAAGCAAACTAATTCCGTTTGCTTTTTTTTTTTAATTTAAAATTGGAATTATTTATTTGGTTTAGAGAAAAATAATAATTTATAAAGTAGAAAATAATCTTGATGATTTTTAACTCTTAAAATGAATTTGTGATAATTTCGAATCGATTTTGAGTTTGAAGGCAGAGTTAGTATATATGATTGTTATAGAACTCTTCTCTGAACACGCATGGTTGCATTAGATCTACGTTTTGGGGGTACTCTCCTAAAGAGTCAAAGACCCAATGCATAAGGAGTCTTCAAGATCAAGCAAAAACACTGCCATGGAAACCTAATATTTACTTCTGGAAATTCTGTCGGCGTGGGAACCTATTTTTGCAACTTCATTTCCACCATCATCACGTAGCTGTTAGTGCAACACAAAATTATTCCCTTTTCCAAATTAAAAAGAAAAGAAATCTTTCATATTATTATTATGTTTGAACCATCATTGGTGTATTTATAGGTAATCAGCCACGAACTGGGGCAGCAGCATATATAGTAACCTAGGTGGCCCATGTACTATGCTGCACCATAATTATAATATGTAATACTTCGAATTTGAAGCAATGATAGACCTGTGTGATCAAGAGGGTTACGGAAAAAAAGAAGAAAAATAAAAAATATTTATGATGAAGTGAGGGTATTTATTTATTCAGCAAAACAGTGTAGAAATTGTTGATCAGACAGAATAAGTCTCTGATATTCTGTCTCTCTTACCTTCCCACGTTACCCGACCAGCATGAATTATGAGCTTTGACACATTCACAAAATATATGTAATATTTTCAAAATGTTTTTATTTACTTTTGGAAGCTTGTTCTGGTTTTATTCTTTTTTTTGCTACTGTTTTCACAAGAAAAACAAACTACACCGTATAAATTCTTTCTGAAGGTACTGTCATCAATTTAAGCAAGAACAGTTTCCTTTGTAAATTATTCAACTGCGATACATCTTTATTACTTCTGCAGACACAAGCAATTAAAGGAACAATTAACATGATAAGTATATTTATTTTAAAATTTGACGAGTATTATTTTTTTGCAATTCTTTAAAATGGTAGAGAATCTCCATCCATGTGTTGGTGACCTGTTATTTTCTAACATTTAGTGCCATGAAATCAACACTCAGTTTTTGGTCAACTTTTTTTAAATTTTTTATGTTTTAATATAATTTAAGTTTCTTATCTTAGGTCAGAACCATCTAATTAACACCCTATATGATTAGTAATATATCCAATTGGTTAAAAGTTATTTAATGTTAGTGGTGCAACACTCTAATATTCAAGAAGGCATGTATGTTGAATAAGTATATCAAATGTGACATCAAGTGAGTATATAACTCATTTGATTAAAAAGTTTGAAAGAAGTAGTGTACACTTTTAAAATTTATTGTGATTTTTTATGAATAAAAATAATCTAATTTATAAGTTTACACTTAATTATTTTAAAATAAGAAAATATTTTGCGTCAATAAAATAATTTTTGAAAAATAAAAAATTATCTTAATATAAAGAAAATTAATTTACAAAAAAACTTCATGTAACATTTTAAACACTACTTCACACTACTTCATTTTAACATGTGATACATTATTTAAAATAGAAATAAATAAGTAATAATATATTGTATGAAAATTAATATAAATTATTATTAAGATAGTATCATATGATTGTAAGTGTCAATTAATCCTCTTTTGTTATACAAAGTTTAAAAAGACACAAACAAAGACTTAGGTTGTTATTACTTTATATACTATTTATATACCAATTTTTTTAATATATAAAATAAAATAAAATAAAATATAATTTAATTAATATAATAATTAATTAATTTTTATCTTTAAAATTAATTTTTATTTAATAGTTTTCTTATAGTGTTTCTTTATAACTAAAATGGATTATGTGTTTAATTACAAATTCTTATTGATATGAAAAAAATACATGTTAAAAGAGATAAAAACACTTAATTATAAAATCTCAATACTTGGAGAGAAATTTGACAAAAATTAAGGAAATTTCATAAGAAATGTCTTGGAATTACTTGAAACAAGCACATTTTACATTAAGCCTTGTGTTAATGTAACAAAGTGTGAAGCAAATGAGGTGGTTGGTATAACTAACTATCTGAATTTCTGAGTTATCCAATTTTCCTGTTTTCCAGAGTAGCTCGCTCGACCACTTAAATGGTAACTGTTAGATTGGTTGAATCGTTTAATGCACAATATATAGTTAATTGCATTTAAAAGCCTTCTTTGTACAATATATCTCATGAGGAATGAGGAGCACATTAATTCCCATGAGGATAACAGTGTACACCTCATGAAACTTTTATTGAAGATCAAAGTGGCAATTTAATGTGTAATCCAATTGAAGAACTCGTGCACCTGCAAGTAACTTTTTGTCTACAAAGTTCTTCCAATTTCCAGTTGCGTAGATTTGTTTTTATTTTGTTTTAAGTACATGAGTGACACCATAGCTTACCTCATCAACCCTTCTCAATAATATAACCAACCAACATAGCACTCTCATTGACTTCACTCCATTTTTTAATGCTCTTTTAAGCATTGGTTATGATAACCACTTTGCAGAATAATGGTATATCACAAGGCAGATGGGCCAATTGCTCATTACACAGTCTCAGCTATGAGCACATCCACTACCGTAAAACATGACATAAAGATATAAAGGGTTTTTGCCTTTGCCCTTTACACCAACATAGAGACTTAAAAACATCAATATCCATGGATTTAACTAGGTAGTAGATCTGTCATAACAAATGCATTGAATATATTGAAACCATGTGGGGAAAACCAGATGGACCCATTTACATTACTTTAGCTCTAAGATTGTCTAAATCAATTATGATGTAGTTGAATCATGTTACTTGGTGCTTCCTCACTTGTCTCTTCTTTTTCCTCCAAAATACGATATTTTTCCCCCCTAAGGGAGGTGACGTAGAGTAATGTACCAGATTAATATGTTTCTACAAATAGTTGAACTCCACTTAATGAATCAATAAACTTAACTTGGAGTAGGTTGGTTTATTAAAAAAGAACCATTTTACTCCATATTCTTATATATGTCCCACACGTGTAATTTTGGGTACTAAATGCACGTTAAAACGTACAAGTACCATTATAATAATCTAAAAACATTTTTCTCACTTTTGGCTGTTGAAAATCTACACGGAAGTGTCACTAAATGCTAAAACCAAACGGAGCATGTGGACTTGAATTGATTGTACTGTGATATGTACAAAACAAATCACTGAAATTTTTATTTTTGTGTCAGCGAAATATAGGTGATGAAAAACACATATAATTCAGAATCCATATATCTTAGAAATCCAAGTCAAATTACCTTCAGGACCTGAAATGAGATCTCTTACCTTATTAGAAATAGGAAAATATATATGCAGGAAGATGAAAGTTCAGTCTTTTTTATATATAGCTTACACTGCAGAACAATAATAGGGTACACTCAATTTGTGAAGTTTCATCCAAGATATCCAAAATTTTAATATATATTCTGGGAATCAGAATGATATAGAGGGAGATATATGATCTGAGGGTGGTCATGAATCATGATTCGTTCACCACTAATTATAACCTTAAAAAAATATTTGAAAAGGTGTACTAATTCTATAGCCACCTCATTAGTAGAGTATGATTTTAGATAGAGTTTATCCCAAGCCTTACATGTTTGTTTAGGGTATACTAAGTATGTAGTTTTGTACAGATAGACTACAGAGCTTACGTAATTGTGTTCATTAGTTTAACAAGTAGCTAGCTGTTATCAGCAGCCACTATAGCCATCTCTGAAAATCTTTGGGAATCACATTCATACATACGATACACTTACAAATACAAAATGTGCACAGAAAATAAAAAAAAGTCAAATCAATAATATGACAGTCTCTTTCCACTGTGGTCCAGTACATTGTTTCCGCATGGGATCATGTAGTTTTCACTCATCATGTGTTTTTATCACATGGAATACAGCAAAGAGCGTATATTGTATTTAGAGATTTAGATGTTTGGTACCAAAAAAAACAAAAACCAAAGTGATAAAAATAAATTAAGAAAAATATCAGTCATGAGTGATCTCAGAATTAACAGAAGGAGACAAGCACTACTACCTATACTTGTATTAACATATTACAATAAGTTGGGTTTTCCAAAGACATACTTGTCTTCACATACCATATTTTAGAAACTAAAAACAAAGATGAAGGTTTAAAAAAATTAAGAAAAGAGGGAAAGAAATACCTCTTTCTGGGTTTTCTTACAACAACATGAACACAATCATCACAATTCACAAGCTTAGAGGGACCTGGGACTAACATGTTCACAGGTGCTTCTTCTTGAGCTTGGAAGGTAGACTAAAGACTCAGAAACAGCACAAGTTCTCTTGCAAGAACCATAAAGGCTAATGAACCCAAAACGATCACTCACACTCCTTGGCACCTTAGCTCCATTCCACAAGTTTCTACTTGTTTCTTCACTATCATCCTTTGAGCATTCCACCAGTGCAGCAAAGAAAGGATCCCTTTGGAAAACACTTTGTATTGAGTTCTTCTTCCTCACCCTTGCTTCTTCCTGACTGAGCTTCTTAGAAGAGTGTGTGGTGGTTGGTGGGGGCAATGGTAATAGTTTCAAGGATGACTCCTGCAGCTTCTTTTTGGAGTTCTGTTTCTTGGGAATTCCAGGCAAGTGTTCCCAAGAAAATGGAACACCTGAGAATCTAAGGGGAGATGAAGGACTAAGAAGAGGATCCTCAGGGAAATAGAATGACTCAAAGGAGGAAGAGGAGGATGAGGAATGAGTCCTGCGAGATGAAGGGTACTTTCCTGTATGGAAGATGTCACATTGTTTTGGAACAACCTTTGTATGCTCACTAACACTTGCTGCTGCTGATGATGAAGAAGAATCCATTGTGTTCCTTTCAGGAAGAGAAAAGATGTCTCACAAAACTTTCTCCCTCTCTCTCCCTCTCATTGCACATTTTATTATATAGGCACACAGGCAGATACATGTACTCTTTAAACAAACAAATACTTTATTTTTTATGCACTTCTAGTTAAACTAATCAAAATCATTTATATACCTATATTTTAAAAACACTATTATATTAATATTGATGACTTTAGTATAAAAAATTATTATTATTCTTTAATCTATTGAATCCCATTAATATAAAAGTTAACATTTTTTTAAATAATTAATGATTAAATATGTATTTCGTTCTTATATTATAATACAAAATTGATTCTCGTACTCATTCAAATATTGAAGTATTTGTAATATATAAATTATTGAAATGAATCTTTTCGTATATAGAATTGGTTCAATTTGAAATTTCTCTTCTTTAACTTATTTAAAATTACAAGTCAAATTAAAATAATAATAAATTTTAAAAAAACTAATAATCTTTAAATAAAATTAACAATCATTTCACATACATGAAAATTCATTTTAATTATTTTCATAATACAAGTATCACCAGAGTTTAAAGTTTAGAACACGAATGAAAATAAATTTTGTGGTGCAATACAAGAACGAAAAACATATTTAACTCAATAATTAAATGAAAATGTAAAACTATTATATATACATATATGAATTAATGGAGGTTGGAGGGGGAAAAAAGTTGTGGTTAGTGGGAGAAGAAGGAAAAAAAGAGAATGATATTATAGAAACAAGAAAGACCCATAGCATTGATGGAGGGGAGAAAATGGAAAAGATGGGGATGATAAAGGCATGTTTTAAATAGGGAGGTTACCATAAAGAGTGGTTAGAAAGCAATCACATGGATGGAGGTGGCTGGATGGGCAAAGATGAGGAATTGCAGGTGCAGTGTGCAGTGCAGGTTTAATGGTTTAATTCAATTCTGTTGTCTGTGTTCATTTAGAAGAGTAGCTCCTCAATTTAATCTCAAAATCTACACATCAAACCATAAATGCACACACCATATGTTTCAACATCTCTACTCTCATTTTATTTACTTCCCTAAAACCTCACCATCTCCCATTCCCTTCACTCCTAAATTTTCACTTTCAACACACTAATTAAACTCTACTTTTTTCTTGCTACACTTCAATTTTTTCTATCAGTAAGTCACAATTGTCTGTCCTCTAATTCCTACTGCTACTCTAAAAAAAACATCATCAGGTACAACTTTTCACCCAGTTGTTCAGACCAAACTATTTTTTTTTATAGAATAAAACCTTTGGTGGACTTTCTACACGTTATATATGTTTATAGTATCATTTTTCCTTATTCGTACATATATGTTTATAGTTCTTAATTACTGGTATGCTTTCTCAAGTTTTATAATAAAAAACTTCTTTTAGTTTCTATCCCATTTATTATTTAGGGATTAGAAGTATAGAAAATAAATGTAGGATTAACCAATATTTTTTGTTGTTATAGAATGAATTCTTGGTTGAAATTATAGAATGAAATTTTAATGATGATCATGTACTGATTATAGTACATTTTCAGTTCCGCCATGTGGCTTATGCTAATTGAATATATTTTGATTTGATTACCTAACTCAAAAGATAGTGGATAACTTCCCCATTTTAATTTTTTGTGGCACAAAATTGGAATTGCTGTTTTCGAATGTGAAGTAAGACAAATGAACAAAATAGGTCAAGATATTTTGTTGTTAAATCTTGACTTTCAATATTTTTTTTATCAAAATAATATGGAAAACAGTAACTTTCATTTATGAGTTTTTCAAAAATTATACTGTAATAAGATTCCAATTTTTAAAATTCTATACACATTTTTAATTGTTTTATAATTATATATATATATATATATGTATCGGTAGGCACCGGACGAACGTGGCCGACCGACCGAAGCCACAATAAATGTGAGGCATGTATGACAGCTAAAAGTGGTTAAGATACACCTTCGAAGAATAAGGAATGCGCGTTTAAAGAAGATATGTTCCCCGGGCATTCCGGAGCACGATTGACAGGACCTATCCACAACCACCCTGAGCCCAAGGAATAGAAAGCCCATTAGGCAATCCTATAAATATGTGCTCAAGCCAGAGAAAGGTACGTTTTCATTCACTGACTAAACCACACTTAGAATCTCACACTTACTTGAGCGTCGGAGTGCCTTCGCAGGTACCCTCCCCGCCCGACCGAAGGAGACACCAAGAAGGAGCGACCGACTGAAGGAGAAGAAGACCGACACGTCAACAACTACACTACATCAACCGACCGTGCCTGGGCCCCATCTCTCCACTCAGGTACAATTGGCGCCCACCGTGGGGCCGAGGCAAATCTTCAACTTTTTGAAGATATAATGGTTGCGACAAGAAACAACAACGACGCTATGGCAGAACAGATGACTATGATTCAAACCCTCCAAGCTCAGATGGAGGAACTGCGACAAAAGGGGATGGAAGACCATCGTCAACATGAAGAAGATAGACGCCGCCAAGAAGAAGAAATCGCCTTATTAAGAGAGCAGAATGCACAACTCCAGCAACAGGTCGATAATCCCGAACGAGAAGGCCAATCCCATATGGCCGACCGAACCGCCTCTCTCATACCTACACCGGCCAATACCAATCCTGCTTCCAGAGCTGAAACAGTCGAAAGAAAGTCAAGTAAAAGGGGTCATCCTTTTACAGACGAAATTATCACCACACCACTTCTTGACAAATGGAGAGGTCTCGCTATTAAACTCTATGACGGCTCGACCGACCCGGACGAGCATTTAAATGTCTACAAGACGCAAATGACTTTGTATACCACAGATAATAATGTGTGGTGTAAAGTATTCCCCACGTCCCTTCCGGGAGAACCTCTTACCTGGTTTACAGAGCTGCCTCCGAACTCCATTGACGACTTTGACATCTTAGCTGTAAAATTCTCCACTCAATATGCCACCAGCCGACCGCATCACATGTCCTCCATGTCTCTCCTAGCGGTACAACAAGAAAAAGGTGAATCTCTCAGAACCTTTCTAGATAGGTTCAACAAAGCATGTATGCACATCCGAGGACTCAAGCAGGAAGTTGCATTGCACCATTTGGTCTCGGCCATCCGGCCGAGCCGTTTTACTGAAAGTCTCATCAAGAAGCCGCCTCAAGACATGGAAGACCTTCGAACTCGAGCAACCAAATTCATGCAAATCGAAGAACACATCGATTACCACCAACGGTTCAAAACCGTCGGATCTAAAGTCCTCAAAGATCAAACCCCGAACAAAGAAAGAGAAGTCGAGACCGAACGAACCGTCCGAATCACTCCAAGATCCGACCGGAGCAGAGGAGGCCGAATCCCCAGGTTTAACAGTTACACCCCCTTAACTGTGCCGAGGGGACGAGCCCTAGATGAAGCACTACAAACAGACTTAATCCTGATATTGAAGCAATATCAAACGCCACCGAATGCAGACACCGCTAAGCATTGTCAATACCATTGAAACTTCGGCCACACGACCGAAGGATGTCAGGCGTTGAAGGACAAAATCGAAGAGCTCATCCAGGCTGGTCATTTGAGACAGTTCGTTAAGAGGACAAGGAATTCAAGATCCCCACCACGGAGTACCGACCGTCCATCTCGTGGTGTCGACCGGTCATACCTAACGATTACAAACGCCGAACCGACCATAACCAGGCTTCGCGGAAAACGCAGTGAAAGCCTCGTTCGGCGTACACGCGCCCGCAGCACAAGTCCCGACCGAAACACCCGCCCTCGCCAACGAGTCCGCGAAGTCATCAACATGATTGCTGGACCCGTTAACTTGGGCGAACCGAACCACGAAGCAAATTATATAGCCGGAGGCTTTGCCGGTGGCGAGTGCTCAAATTCCGCCCGAAAGAAACATCTCCGGGACATCCAGTCCGCTCATGCTACCACAAGGAGGCGTCCACACATACCTCTGATCACCTTCACTGACGATGACTTTTCAGCTATAGATCCAGCCCAGGACGACCCTATGGTAATCACTGTAGAAATTGACAAGTTCGCAATTGCCAAGACCTTGGTCGACCAAGGTAGCTCGTTCGACATATTATACTGGGAAATTTTCAAGAAAATGCGTATCCCAGAATCAGATATTCAACCCTATAACGAACAAATTGTAGGGTTCTCAGGTGAACGGGTCGACACTAAGGGGTATATAGACTTATATACAACCTTTGGTGAGGAAGACGGTCTCCACAAAACAATAAACGTACGATATCTACTGGTTAACGCCCAGACTTCCTACAACATCCTGCTCGGCCGACCGTCCATCAACAGATTAAAAGCCATTGTCTCCACCCCACACTTAGCCATGAAATTCCCTTCGGCCACTAACGACATTGCAACCATCCATGTCGATCAAAAAACCGCTAGAGAATGTTATGTCGCAAGTTTGAAAAGTGAGCCAACTCGACGACTCTACACAACCAATTTGGACGACCGAGTCCCACAAAAACGAGGACGATCTCCCACTCGGCGTTCCGGACGGCACATGTCCCGTCGTCAGATGATAGCCCTTGTTGACCTCGACCCTCGTATGGACGATCCCCGTATGGAAGCAGGAGAAGACTTGCATCCATTCCCGCTTCGCAATGATCGCCACACTACGCACATCGGCACTTCGCTGAAGCCGGACGACCTAATGGCCATTGGAACGACACTCGTTAAAAATGCCGATCTGTTCGCCTGGACGGTCGCGAATATGCCTGGCGTAGACCCACAGGTTATCACTCACCGACTATCACTGTATAAAGAGGCTAGGCCAATAGCTCAAAAGAAAAGACATGTAGGCGAGGAACGACGTCAAGCCGCACGTGACGAAGCGGATAAATTATTACAAGCTGGATTCATTCGGAAAGCCCATTACACCACATGGCTCGCCAACGTGGTTATGGTAAAGAAAACAAACGGAAAATGGCGAATGTGTGTTGATTACACGGACCTTAATAAGGCATGCCCAAAAGACTCTTACCCTCTACCTACCATTGATTGTCTCGTTGATGGAGCGGTCGGACATCACATCCTCAGCTTCCTTGACGCCTACTCAAGTTATAATCAAATCCAAATGCACCCGGCCGACCGAAAGAAGACAGCCTTCATGACTGATTCCAATAACTTCTACTATGAAGTTATGCCCTTCGGACTCAAAAATGTCGGGCCACTTATCAAAGACTAATGGACCATGTATTCCACGACATGATCGGCAGGAATGTTGAAGTCTATGTCGATGACATTGTCGTCAAGTCCGACTCATGCAAACAACACATTGCTGACCTAAAAGAAGTTTTTCAGGCCTTCCGCCAACACCAGACGCGACTCAATCCTGACAAGTGTGCGTTCGGCGTCGAGGGGGGGAAGTTCTTAGGTTTTATGCTAACTCATAGAGGCATCGAAGCTAACCCCGAGAAATGTAAAGCTATCTCCGAAATGAGAAGTCCCAACTCCATTCAGGAAATTCAGAGACTTATCGGCCGACTCACCGCTCTATCCAGATTTGTTCCTAAACTTGCCGAACGAACGAGACCCATCGTCCGACTATTGAAAAAAGCATCCCGCTTTGAATGGTCGACCGAATGCGAAGAAATTTTCCTCCAATTAAAAACTTTTCTATCTTCCCCGCCGGTCATCCAGAAACCGGACGCCCGAGAGCCCATTATAGTCTACCTCGCTGTTTCACACGAAGCCGTCAGTTCAGTCTTAGTGCAAGAAATCAATTTTGAAGAACGACCAGTTTATTTCGTCAGCCGCGCCCTCCATGGCGCCGAAATCCGATACCAAACGATCGAAAAAGTAACTACGGCTCTCGTTATTACCGCCCGACGAATGCGGATGTATTTTCAAAATCATCGTATTATTGTTCGGACAAATTACCCCATAGTAAAGATTCTCACTAAACCAGATTTAGCCGGACGAATGATCGGATGGACGATAGAACTATCCGAATTCCATATTTAGTACCAACCACGAGGGGCCATCAAGTCGCAAGCTCTTGCTGATTTCGCAACCGAACTCACTCCTTCCTCAGCCGAGATTGAACACTCATTGTGGGTCCTATACGTGGACGGCTCCTCCAACGAAAGGTCGTGCGGCACTGGAGTCGTTTTGGAAGGTCCCGACGAGATTGTCATCGAGCAAGCCCTAAAATTCGACTTCAAAACTTCAAACAATCAGGCCGAATATGAAGCCATTTTAGCCGGTCTACGCCTCGCTCAAGAATTGGAAATCACTAAGTTAATTTGTAGAAGTGATTCCAGGCTAGTCATCGGTCAACTTAATGACGAATATGAAGTCCGAGAAAGCTTTTTACAGTGATACTATCACTTAGTCAAAAAGTCGATGAGCACCTTTTCTGAAATTTCTATGCAGCACGTTCGACGCGATCACAATACTCGCGCGGACGCCTTGTCCCGGTTAGCAACCACGAAGTGTAAAGGAATGCATAGGTCGGTCATCCATGTTACGCTTGCATGCCCAAGCATCGACCTACAGGAATGCCTAACGACCGACGCGGAATCTACTTGGATTACCCCAATCAAGCAATATTTACTCGACGGCACATGTAGTCCTCTCGGCGAAAAAACCATGAAGCTGCAGGCCGCCCGTTTTGTCTTAATTGGCAACAACCTTTATCGCCGAGGTTATACCCAACCACTCCTTAAATGTTTGACACAAAACCAAGCTTCCTATGTCGTCCAAGAGTTGCACGAAGGAATTTGTGGAACTCACTCCGGCGCACGGACAATGGCTGCCAAAGTATTCCGGGCCGGATACTACTGGCCGACCGTCCAAGGTGACTGCACCAATTTCGTCCAAAAATGTCTTAAATGCCAAGAGTTTGGCACTTTGTCCCATCAAAAACCTGAGGAACTCCATTTTATGTTATCACCTTGGCCGTTCGTCCAATGGGGTATGGACATCATTGGTCCTTTCGCCCCCGGTAAAGGCCAATGTAAATTCTTACTAGTCGGCATTGATTACTTCACCAAGTGGATCGAAGTCGAGCCTCTGACTGCAATCACCGCCCGCAATGTTCAAAATTTCATATGGAAAAATATCGTTTGCCGCTTCGGGCTTCCACAAATCATCATCACCGATAACGGTCGGCAATTCACCGACCGAACGTTAGCTGAATTTTACGAGAAGCTCCACATCAAACACATCGCTAGTTCAGTCGAACATCCACAAACAAACGGACAAGCAGAAGCTGCAAACAAGGTCATCTTGAACGAACTGAAGAAACGTCTCGGCCCAGCAAAGGGCAACTGGACTGAAGAACTCTTAGAAGTCTTATGGGCATATCGCTGTACTCCTCAGACGACTACACAAGAAACGCCGTACAGCCTAACGTATGGCACTGAAGCTATGATCCCCGTCGAGATTGGAGAACCCTCTCTCCGTCGGCAAACCCTCGATCTTCATCTAAACAAGGAAAGCCTCTCGGTCGGCCTCGATCTCATCAACGAACTCCGGGACAAGTGTAGAATTAGAGAAGAAGCATGCAAAATTCGGGCGGCCAGACGATACAACTCCAAAGTCAAACCAAGATTGTTCCACAAAGGCGACTTAGTATGGCGAATGCGGAGCAGCGCTCGGAAGGAAGGAGGCAAGTTCTCTAGCAATTGGGAAGGACCTTTTCGCATAGCAGATACGGTAGCCGGTGGAGCCTATTACTTAGAACATTTATCTGGGAAGGACATACCGAGAACGTGGAATGCCACGCATCTCAAATTTTATTACAGTTGAACTTAATAAAAAGTGTACTCTTTCCTCGCTCGGTCGGTTTTTCCCTAAGGAGGGTTTACGACCGAGAAGGTTTTAACGAGGCACTATAAATTAAAATCAGTCTCCTACTCCTTTTATTACTCCCAATTTATGCCACGTTCGGCATCCGAATAAACATTACTTTAACGTAATCAGGGTTATTTATGCCTCGTTCGGCATCCAAATTAACTTATTACTTTAAAGTAATAAGGATTATTTATGCCTCGTTCGGCATCTGAATTAAACCTAATCAGGGTTATTTATGCCTCGTCCGGCATCCGAATAAACATTATTTTAACGTAATCAGGGTTATTTATGCCTCGTTTGGCATCCAAATTAACTTATTACTTTAAAGTAATAAGGATTATTTATGCCTCGTTCAGCATCTGAATTAAACCTAATCAGGGTTATTTATGCCTCGTTCGGCATCCAAATTAACTTATTACTGTAAAGTAATAAGGATTATTTATGCCTCGTTCGGCATCCGCATTAACATTACTTTAACGTAGTCAGGATTCTTTATGCCTCGAATTATCTTATTACTTTAAATTATTTATGCCTCGTTCGGCATCCGCATTAACATTACTTTAACGTAGTCAGGATTCTTTATGCCTCGTTCGGCATCCGAATTATCTTATTACTTTAAGTTATTTATGCCTCGTTCGGCATACGCATTAACATTACTTTAACGTAGTCAAGCTTATTTACGCCTCGTTCGGCATCAGAATTCACTTATTTTGCAATTACTTATGCCTCGTTCGACATCAGGATTAACTCGCATTGTTGCTAACGAAATCAACTACGCCTAGGCCGGCATCCAACTTAATAAAATCTACTTACAACAAGGTTCAAAAATATCAATCCGGCCAATCAGCAAATCCAAAATAAAACTATTGTACGATGCCCACATGCCGGGTCCAGCAATTATCTATGGCATATTCATTAATTCTTCGAACGAGGCGTCCGGTTGTGGTCCCGGAGTCTCCGCCTCAGCCTCCTCATTGATGTCGCCAGGATTGGTCGGCACAAGTTTTCCTTCGACCACCACTTTCTCAATGTCATAGCGGTCGTCCTCCAGTGGCGTACCGTGCAGACAAGCTACTTGTTGGATGCCCAACCGGAAGTATTCTTCGCTAATGCGAAGCATGAAGTCGTGACACTTAGCCACTTCCGCTTTTAAAGCCTCCTCCCGGTCGGCTCCTCCTTTCAGTTGCGCCTCAAGGCTCTTCGTGAGTTCCTCTTGCGCTTTTAAGGCCGTCTGCTTCTCTTCCAACTGGACCTTTAACTTCTCGGCCTTCTCGGTCGACATCTTCGTGGCTTGAGTAGCCTCGGTCACATCTTTCTTTAGCCGAGGTATGGTAACGGTCGTCACTCTCTCGAGCTCTTCGACCACCGTCCGGCTTGCCATAAGCGCCCGACTTTGTAACTCCAATGTTTCCACCATCAGTTTAGTTGTAGGGATGGTGGCAAAAATTTCATTCTCTTCGGCGGTCAGCTCCGCCTGCAGGTGGGCAGCTATATCCATGCCGACCGCCAACAGCGTTGGCTCAGAGGTTGTTCGGGATGGCCCAGCTCGGCCGTCCTGATTTCCCTTAGGAGGCCGACCCCTTTTCTTAGCAGCAATCGAGGCCCCCGCCGCAAGAATCGTTGTAGACGGAACTGCCGCCAACACCCCGGCCGTGTCGACAGAAGCTGACTGAGCATCCCTACTCTGGCGCAGCTTGTTCATATACTCATGCAAGGAAGCGTCCGCCCTACTCATGATTTCTGCAAAACACACAGGAATTAAACACTATTAATGGAGTTATTCAACCAAACCAAATTTACAATCACATACCAATAAAATCCGCCCAGGGATCGGACGACGCATATAACGAAATTATCTCCCTCGTAGGTAACTTGTGAGGGAGTTGGTCAAACACCACCATAACAGCCTTATCCAAAGCCGACAGGGCCGTACGGGAACTCGTGTTAAGCACAGTCCGATTCTGGGTCCAATGGAATGGAAACTTGGTAACATCATTATTATAAAAATACTCTCGTCCTTCCGGCTCCACAAATATCTTGAAATATTGCTCCTTGAAGTTCTTGTAGGACGTGGTGAAAGCCGCAAAACGTACACACCCCGGACGGCTGGTCAACGACACCCAACTTACCGGGTTGAACGAATGTGTGTTATAATAAAATAAAAACACTTCCGCTCTGGGCGTCAAGTCAAAAAGTTGACACACCATTCGGAAGGCCTGCATGCACGCCCATGAGTTCGGATGAAGTTGGGTTGGAGCTAGATTCAGAAACCGTAGCACATCCATCGTGAACTCATCAAACGGCAACGTCACTTTCAAATCAACGAATAACGTACTATAAACATAAAAGAAATCTACCGGAGCGTTCTCCCTTCCATGACAGACACGGTCGGTATACCCACATATTTCGACAATAAGAATATCTGAAGGTAAACCCGACCGCACGACAGGGGCCCTAGCTATCACTTTATCCAAGTCGTCCGGTGTCTTGAAAATAGTGGGTATATTCCTAACGCTACTATCTACCCACTCATAACTCGGACCCACGGACCCACTCGTACTTTCGCCACTTCCGGACGATGACTCCCCACTCTCACTCGACTCCCTACTAGCTCTATTTGAAGAAAGTTGAGACATAACTAACCTTTCGTTCACAAATATACAGCTCGGTCGGCAACTATGTTTCGTACAACGCAACAACTCGCAAAGTGGACTCGGCAATCGGAGCAACTCGGATGCCGAACTCAAGGAAACGTGGTCCTCCTACAACTGGGGCTGCTATTTATAGCATTTGCCTCTCACCCCCATCCGTTAGATCCCCTCTCATCCTACGACCCATATCAGCCGGAATTCGAAACGTCACTTAATCCACACCGCCGGATTCATCTCCGCCGTCTTCGACCAAAAGCAAACGTCCCATCACACCGTTACATTTAATGCCTGACACCTCGAAAAAACAATCATTACGACTCTTCGGCATTTATTCACCTCGAGCCTGGGGGCAAGTGTATCGGTAGGCACCGGACGAACGTGGCCGACCGACCGAAGCCACAATAAATGTGAGGCATGTATGACAGCTAAAAGTGGTTAAGATACACCTCCGAAGAATAAGGAATGCGCGTTTAAAGAAGATATGTTCCCCGGACATTCCGGAGCACGATTGACAGGACCTATCCACAACCTCCCTGAGCCCAAGGAATAGAAAGCCCATTAGGCAATCCTATAAATATGTGCTCAAGCCAGAGAAAGGTACGTTTTCATTCACTGACTAAACCACACTTAGAATCTCACACTTACTTGAGCGTCGGAGTGCCTTCGCAGGTACCCTCCCCCGCCCGACCGAAGGAGACACCAAGAAGGAGCGACCGACTGAAAGAGAAGAAGACCGACACGTCAGCAACTACACTACATCAACCGACCGTGCCTGGGCCCCATCTTTTCACTCAGGTATAATATATATATATATATATATATATATATATATATAATCTAAATTAAGAAAGATAAACCGAGAGAAGAGTAGGTAAGTGACGTGAAAATCTAAAAAAGAGATGAAAACGATTAGTGTGTATAGTTTTCTTTTTAACAAAAGTTTGTCCATATATAAAAATGAGTCCCAGGCCTTTTCTTCTATGTATGGGTTTTATAACCTTTGATTAATTCACAATAATCACACATTTTACAAGATTATAAAATATTTTTGTGTGTGAGAATTGAACTTCATTTTGGTGTAAGAATGAAAATAAAAAATATTAGTTATTAAATCTTGTTATAAATAGTAAAAAAACATAATTTTATTAAAAATTGTAATTTTGTAAGTGATGTAATATTAATTTTTGTTTGTAAAAATGATTGATATTCATTACAAACAATATTCATTACTGCAATGATATATTTAGAGTTTATTTTTTTTTATTCAACCTTGTACACAAAAGTAATTATATTTTCCATCTTCACCCTTTATTAGAGGTTATAAATATGGTTAGATAATCAACTCCATCTTCAATCTACTAGGAGAAGTTGTTAGAGAAGACTTAAACTTAGGTAGATAATTAGTTAACATTTTAAAAATTATTTATTAATAATAGAATTACTTTAAATACTAATAATTATTTTAATTTTTAAAATAAATATTTAATTTATTTAATATAGTAATTAATTATTTTTTGTCTATAAAATTAATTTTTATTTAATAATTTTCATACAGTGATAACTAATAACACATGAATATAAAATGGATACAATAACTAATTAAAATCCAAACACATACAAATCAAATTGAGCTTGATATCTAGAAATTATTAAAAACTCATAATATTTTAGATTAGACAATTTACAAAGAAGTCCCATGTAATTAAATAATACAATAGAAAATAAAAGTGCTAAGTGATGAGAATTTTTGGATTTTAGAGAGAAAGATTGAAGTACCCACAAGCCAATGAGTTAATATGTTGTATCGGATCCCATTAGAATCTATTGTATATGAGAAGATGCAAAAACATGTCATTAACAAATAACACAATAAATAACAAAACACATTACAATAACACAATCAGTGTCAAACACATGACAAGAACAAAGGCAATACAAATCACATGACAAGAACAAAACAAATAGACTCATAATTTGAAATCTCATTTGCAAAACAACTTGCAAAATATCTAAACACTCCATGTTTGAAATTAATTCCATGTGTGGAACTATTCTAGTGTTCAATCTCAAATTCATATCATACATTTTCAAACACAAACTTCACAATAAAACAAATTCAATAACTTTGTGTAATTATTTTTAAAGTTTTAACCTAAATCACATTAGTGGGTACTAGAGGCAAAGTTGAAGTTCTCAATAATTCAATACATTTATAAGATGACATGCACCGATTCTGAATGAGCTCTTTTGGACTCCCAACCACAAAACCCACAGAATCACAACAATTTTAAATATTAAAATTAAAATATGTTATGCTTTATATTTATGATTTTATATTTGGTTTGAGAGCTTGTGAATAAACTCTCGTGCCAATAGTCATTCTTGGATTAAACCATTGACAATATAGCAAAGGGAAATCTTCTTACTCATTCCTAAATATTCCAATTCACAAATATGTTTGACGACACTAAAGAAGTTGTCTTCTCCTCCTTTGATAACAAGGTTTACATGCACTCCACAATTTGTAGTTTTTTTTACCATCACTCCACATCTTTGTATGGAACTTATACTTATTAACAAAGTACATGCTCCATGATGTTGCACATGAATTAGGTCGTCAAACTAATGCTTTCATGTTTGGATCAATCATTTCATTCCTCTCATCATTAACTTGTGTATTAGTCATATGAATCAGGTTCAATAATTTGATTGTATTAACAAAATATAAACACTGTGGATCTTGACACTTGCATATCATTTAAACCATTATGGAAAAGACTCATGTGAAACTTGTTTGTTGTTAATGTTGTTAACTTGTAAGACCAATCTTCAAAAAAATACGTAATCAATTATACTACTATAACATTTAGTGTTATATGTAACACAATGAAAACCAAGTTGTTGAATAACTTACTCAAGTATTTGTTTAACCTCATTCCAATTGATTAGGATATGTATATGAGCATAACAAAATTCATTATAATGTAACCAATACTCTTTGTGTGATTCATTAGGTTGTTTAGATTTATTCAAGATTGAAATTGTTGGGTGGTCATTTGAATTGATGGCTCGATGATCATTTCTCAAACTTGTACTTGACAACAAGGTTATAGTTTTGAAGTAATAAGGAAAAAAATATATGTAAAAATAGGGAAAAACAGAATAAGAGATGATTGAATTATATTTTTATCAAATTTAAAAGCTTTTCACAATAACTCTCCTTCCTAAGTTAGTACAAACAATAATTACTTATAATGTAGATAGATTAGGAAATAGAGAAATACACAATAATTTAGATTAGGTTTCATTACGGAGACTAAGGCTTTTTTTTATCAGCAAATAACAATGAAATAAAATGGGACCACTTCAAGGGTGGTCCAACCCTTATACAGTAAAATGATATTCACAAAGTACCTTTCCAACTACATATCGGGAGACTAAGGCTACAAAATACGTTTCAAGTATTCTTTGGGTTTGTGGCCACTCTTGGCTCCAAACCACTATTGGCTTAATCAAGTACTTTTGAGACACATAGCCACATAGTGTGTGTGTAGTATGACAATATGACATATGCATATCTCTAAGTCTAAAAGCATGAGTCTTTTATAAGTAGAGTAAAGTGTTTGTATGTATTGGTCAATAAATTTTTAATATGAGGAATATTGAGTATGAATTATTTATAGACACTGGACTGATTTCATATAATGAAATGTATGACAGTCATAAATTATATGATTGTAATTTAAAGTTATAGTTATATTAGAAGTTTTAAAAATTGTTAACTTACCATATTATTTGTGGTGATCGTGTATTACACCAGAGTCGATGAAGTTGTGGGTGATAAAGTTTCACTATAAACTAATAAAATATTTTATTTTGTTTTAATATTTTATTTTTAAAATATGTAAATGTTAAAATTCCTATAAATAGGAATATATATTTTAAAATATTGTATGATTAATACATATAAACATAAATATTTAATTAGATATTGAATACATGATATAGTCTTTAAATAATATAAATAGAGATGTTATATAACACCTGACAGATGAAATTTAGATACTAAAAAAATAATTCATGAAATTAAAGTTTTATTAAAGTGTTTGATTTTATTTAGTAAATTAGTTATTATTATTATTATTATTATTGGTGTAGTGTATTTTTATTATACTACTAAGCCATTTTAAATACCTTTACATATGCAAAGGATTTAAAATGAGTACTTCACATGTTTCAATTACTTATATTTTAGTTATCAGTTATTAACTACGTTAATACGTCATCATGTAACTTTTTGTGCTATACATTCTCTCTTCCTAATAATATTAAAATATTTATGCGTATATTATTTATATGTATCAAATTTTAAATATTTTTCAGTTTTAATCTTAATAAAAACAAACCTTATTCAAGAAGTTTCAAATTTCTTAAACTTTGAATAGTTCTGAAATGTACCAATTTATTCACACATGCATGGTTTACAAAGTAAACATATAACAAAAGTGGAATAAAGAGAGGAACCAAACACATTTACGAACTTCTATATCACTTTACATAATCAAAACGTGATCACCAACTCATAAAAAGAGTTCAAATCCATCAAACTCTCAACTAACTCAAACCCTAACCCCTCCATTGTTACTTTTAAGAGAAAAATAAAAGGAGAGAACTTATTCAAAAATACTATTTTATCCTTTTTTTTAAATGAAAAAAACTGTTTTATTCTCTTTAAAATTATTTTTTGAAAACTTTCCAGAACATACTTTCCAGAGTCTAACAAATATATTTTTGAAAAACGTTTTTCAGAATTGAAGAATAAATTTTCCAAAATACATATAATGTTTTGGAATGTATTTTCTAGAATAATTTTTCTGAATTTTTGTTCCAGAATTTTTTTTAAGAAATAAGGATGAATTATATGGGATATTTAATCATTTCACTTATTTGATGGGGGTGCAATAAGAACTTTGATGGGGTGCAGGAAAACTTTGATGAGATGCACGAACAAACACCCAAACTATATTTCTAAACAACCCAAAATGTAAAGGCCCAAACTCCCCCTTCCTCAATTTACTTCAAAACTTTTCTATTCTCACTCTTTTTTAAAATACTACTATATCATTCCTTATATATAAAAAAATATCCCATAAAATTTAAATTAAAAATTAAACCTAAAATACTTTCAATTAAATCTTTTTAGACTAAGTCACACGTTTATATATAAGACACAAAACTCATACACTTTATAATTTATTATTTTTCAAAAGATTTATATATTAACATACTTCTTATGTTTTTAAAGTCAATAAAAAAGAGTTGTGGGCTCTGATAAAAAATTGAGATATGAATTTGGATTTTCTTTGAACTTTCTACACACATCTCAGGCTGTTTCTTCATGCACCTCCATATATTCTTTTCTCCCCTATATGATATTTCGGATTACGTAATCCGAAAGTATTTTTTCAAATTCGTAATTAGCTTCCGGATTACATAATCCGAAAGTCTTTTTTCAGATGCATGATTAGTTTTGAGATTATGTAATCCAAAAGTCTTTTTTCAAATGCGTGTCTGCATTACATAATCCGGAAGCTACTCTATGGATGACACAAGAAGGATAAAAAAGTATTTTTCCATTATCTATGGGGTGAGACACGAACCTATGGATGTGCAGAAACAAACAGTCCACGTCTCAATTAAAATTTCTTAGTTTTGAAACTAAGAAATTGTTTAAAAAAGATTTTGTCCTATGTGTGCAATTTTGAAACTCTCTTATTTTTACTTAGTTTTAAAAAAGTTTTAGTTAGACCAATATATTGATAATAATTTTTTTAAAACTTTTCTTAATTCTCATAACATAGGAAAAAATATTTTTAAACTAGCAACTACTTATTAAAATTTATTTTACATATAATTTTATAATAGTTCTTATAAAATAAAAAATATTAAATTCCTTATATTTCATAATGTATCACAAATTCTTAATTTAGTCAAAGTTTGTTGAATTGGTTTTTATACTATAAATGTTATTTACTTTACTTTTCTTTATTTGATGTAATTGATTTTCCTTTCATTATTAATTTTAACACGGTTAACGCATTTCTATTTTGATCCATATACATATAAACATTTAACACGGTTAATTTTGATTTTTTTTTAAATTTTGATGAACGATTTATGAAAGCAGATACTAGTTGAAGTGAAATTTGTAATTTCAAATTTACTTATTTCAATTGTTTAAAAATATATTGTAACAAAAAAATATCTTCTTTTTTTCAAATGTTATAACTATCTTTTTTAGAGTGAGAATAGTTGTAATTCAACAATTACATATAATTTTTTAGGATAATTTTCATATAAATTTTAAATTTTAAATATGATTATAAATATGTTCTCCAAGTTTGGAATATTTAGGATTAAATTAGTAATTTATAATTTAGCATACTTAATTATTTAAAATATTATAAATATTTTATTTAAATTTTACATTAAAAAAAATAATTGAAAACAGTTGGGTTATTAAATTCATATTTACTAATACATTCATTTAAAATTTTCATAAATATTTTTATTAAAAAAAATATTTTTCAAAACTATTATAAATATCTTCATGAAAAGGAGATTATTTGCATCTAAAAAAAGTAAAATCATACTCGTAAGGATTTCAGTTTTTTATATGATTAATTGTATGTAATATTTATTATAATAAATATTATTTATAGTGTAAGATTGGAGTTGAAATAAAGTCTGAACTTATCAAAGTAATAAATGAGCGTCACTATAAAAATTTGAAAAAAGATAAATTTCTTTCTTCAATTTAAGTTATAAGTGTAACTCTTATTTGTCAAAAACTGTATTTTTTCTTCTTCTTCTTCCTTTCTTTTTTTTTCATTTACTCAAGAACAAAATCTAAAGTTCTTATATACTTTCTAAGGTGATTTTCAAGAGTACAACCTAATTAAGATATAAAATAGAGTAAGGTTAAGTTGTCATAACTTGCATATGCCTTCCATTATTAAATTCTAAATTTTAGTCAATGAAAGATATTTGGTGATGTCTTCCATCAACATTTCATTCAACCATTTAGTTTATATATTTCCTAAGTCATCTTAAGGTAAAAGAGGTTAGAAATTTTCCTAATAGAACTGTAGATTCTATAGACTAACTATTTTTTCTCTTATAATACATATTTTATATGTGGAAGCAATAAGGTGTTTTCAATTACCCGTGAAACATTGTATCCTATGATTCATAGTCAAAATTTTGGCATAATTGTTTATGCTCTTATAGTTTGAAAACTAGTTGTTAAATTTTAAATTTGAGTTAGGTTACTAATGGTTAAGTAAATTGAATTAGATGGTAATTGAAATTGTAAAGGAATTATTACTAGAAATTGTTATGATTGGTGAATTTTTGGATCGTGATTAATTATGTATCAATTAATAGTTTATATATTAATATGTAATGTATTTAACTTGTTAAAATGGAGGAATTGATAAAGTTTTTAGTTGTTGTCAATGTTTTTTAGTGTCATATATGCATATCGTTAAAAGAGAATAATTTCATTTTAGTGGGAAAGAAATTCGATATAGATACTTTCCTTACTTATTTAAGTAATATGACGTATAAGTATGTCATTCAAATAATAAGTGAACATTTAAAGAAAAAAAATATCACATTAAGTATTTATCATTTATTTTTCCGTAGAAATATGATTGATAAGTGGTTATGTACAATTTGTTATTAATAGCATTTTAACGTTTGAGTAAGGAAGAAGACCAAAATCAACTATTTTTCTTGCACAATATTACTCAAACAATCTTATCATGGTAAAAATGATATATTCTTTTAATTTTATATATATATATATATTACATTATCTTTAAATATCAATTCATCTCTTCTAATATAAGTCCACCACCATGATAATATATGTTATTTTGTGGAATTTATAATATTTACATATTTGCATCTAACATTATTATAATTTTTTCTTATAAATTGTAAACCTTTATACTTTATAAATGTTTTTACATTATCAAACATTGGGGTTAAATTAGTAATGTTAATTACTGTAAATTTTGTTATACATGTTTTTTGAAATTTTAAAAATAATTAAAAATATTTTATTGATATTAGCATTTGAAATTACTAATTAAATTTAAATATATATTTAATTTTATTTAAAAATATTAAAATATAATTTTGAAATTATAATTTTAACGAAAAGTTATATACACGTGTTTTTTTTTCAAACGAGGTAGTAGGATTAAATTAGTAATTTTGAATTTATTAATTTTAGTTATTGAAAAACATTAGTAAATGTTTTGTTGAAAATTTAAAGTTCTAAAAACTCTAATAAATATTTTCTTGAATTGGAAATAGTATAGGATTTGTACTGCTTTATATGAAAGTTACAATAGTCCCATTTAAAGCTTTGATAGCAGGAAAATTGATCTGGATGGTGAGAAGGATAGGATAGCATATTCCCCATTTGCAACCACTGTATGGAACCTCTGTAATAGACTAAAAACTCAACAAATGTTACGAGAGTGATCACCCCACCCCCAGAAGAAGAACTTCTCATTTGAATCACAAAAGGTTTTCTTAAACGCTGGTGTAGGGGAAGATCACCATAACTTGTATAACATTTTGAATGTTCCAAAGCTGCTGGTGCATAGCAGACACTCTGTAAATGGTGGGAAGTTGAACTTTACTTTTCAATTTTTCAGAGCTATTGGAAGGAGCTGCACAAAATAGAGATGACTATATTATTTTTAATACATGTCATACAAAGTATTAATAATCAAAACTTAGGTACCATGGATAATATAAACTCATCTCTTGTTTTAAAACTTATAACGTTAAACACTACAATATTGTGGTGGACGTGTTTTGGACAACTAATAATGTTTCCGATACTTACCATTACGGATTTCCGAATGAAAAGAAATGGCAGAGCTAAGAGCCAAGAGCTGTAAAAAAACTTGAAGATTATTTATATATATTCCATTAAGAAGAAATTTCTTTATTTCTTCCCCTAACATTCCGAATACAGAATGAACTTAGAGATTTGAAATCCAAATCTACAATTACACTTCTCTTCTCTCTTCATTTCAATTTTTCTTGTTAATTGATTCTCTAACTTTACAATTACAACAGAAAATCTCTCATTCATTCTTTTCATTACAGTTAGTACGAATCAACTAGTGGTCACTGCTGCACTAGGAGCCAACAAATTGATCCATCCTTCTCTGAATTAATTTAAGCTTTCCCAAAAGAACCAAATCAGAATTTTTCAACTCTTGATGCGCCTCAATGCAAGGTAAGCCAATAATCTGTAGAACACAAACATGAAAAGCAACACCCCAGTGCAGCCCAGAGTGCCAATTTGCCCCACCACATCCTCCTCAACAAACCTGCAGCCACCCTTATCACCATGATAGCAATCTAATAGATATGATATCTTCTTGCCATCCTCATATTGGATTCTAGTCAGCAGCCTATAACAGTAGAAGGTTGTGGATATATACTTGATCCAAGCCATGCAAGATGGCACCTTATGGACATAGTATCCACCTGTCAACACAAATGCAAGCATTGTCACTGCTGCCACTGTGGAAGCCTGTTTGGCATCCATTATTGCTGCACCTAAAGCAAGCCCAAGACCCTGTGAAACCATCACGTATCCAAGCACTACCAACAAAGTCAACACAAAAGCCCACAAATCTTGCTTCAATCCACCCATCCAATATGTAATAACGAGGAAAATCGTGGGGAGAATAAGCTCCATGGGCAGGTCTCCAACAATTCGAGCCATGAAATATGAGGACAATTTGTACATACCAGAAGCTCGCTCTTTCATAAAGATGGCACGTTCTTGAGGGAATGCAAATACTGAGTTAAAAGACGGGAAGACTCCCCAGAAGATGGCAATGAAGAAGAGAAGGCCAAGCCTATCTTGAATGTTCCTGTAATCTGAGTGCCACCACATTAAACCAGCTAATAGTGCTGCAGCAATAACTTGAAAGACTCTCAGAGTGTTGAAGGATTCGTGTTTTCTTTCTTTGAGGCTCCTCTGGAGTAGGATACTGAATTGGTAAAACCAATCAAAGAAGCTAACCCTGTTGCTACGTCTACATTCTTTCGAACAGCTGCTTCTCAAAGGGTTTGTGCTTTTTGTAGGAACAGTAGCGGTGTCCATGCAGGCAGCTTTTACCTTGGGACCCAGTATTGTGTTGTATGAATGGATTAGGCTTTGCTTTATGTTTGGTCTATCTTTTTCACTTTGACCATCGACGTGGCTAACACCTGCAGGATTCAAGGATAAACTTGATTAATATCGTAGAATTCCCCCCTCGTAAAACTATATAAAGTTCATTATTCTATTATGCATTCCAATTATGGAGATAAGATTTCTTATATATGTGAATAAAACAACTGGAAAGGTGCAAAATAACCAGAAAATAAAACCACAATAATTGTCTAGTGATAATATATATCCATATCAAACACTCTATCATTATTATTTCTGTCTTTTTATAGCATATATACCTTTGTCTCTCTAAGTGTTACTAATTAACATTTAATGTCCACCACCCTTTTTCTCCTTTGATTTAGAATCTGGATTGCATTCAATTTAGAAATAGGTTCGGGCCGGGGCTAGCTTCATATTACTAGTTGGCAAAAGGGGAATAGCATACCACCACCACGACAAAGTAGGAATAGAAACGGATAATCCACAATAAAACGAGAAAGATTGAAGACTTCAACCAGTGAAAAGATGTTTGAATTAATTAAACAAGTACTTTGATTATTCAAAAAGGGCTGATTAGGGGGATGAACGTGCTTAAATAGGATAGTGGGACTCGTAAAAGCTGACTTATGTTAGTGTTATGGTGAGTCTCCACTAAGATTGGTGCTGGCACTGCTGACTGGGCCACAAGCTCCCACTTTGATTTGCATAATATCAATGTAGCTATTTACTTTCATTTCATTACACCTTTCTGCCATCAGACATCACTTTTCGGGGAGAAATGTTTATATTGATGTAAAGCAACCCAACACGTGTAGCTCTCTAACAGATCCTAAGATAAGAGACTCTAAAAAAAGTGGGAGGAAAAGAGAAAAAGAAACAAAGTGAACGGGAAAAGAGAATCACTGCAAAATTGGCCAGATCATTGTCAAAGAAGAGAAGGTCAAGTTTTTTTTCCCAGATGCAATCATGAATACGGAACAGCCCCCAAGACCATGTGCTCGAGTAGATCAAGATTAATTTATAACAAAATTAAGCATTTATAAGAAAGGAAAATAACTTTTCTATTTAACTTTTAATATATAAAACATTAGGAGCAAAGAGTAGCTTTATTAAAGGAAATAACATCAACGTACAACTGTTACATGTAAAGCAATGCAAAGTCTCAACATAGAACATACTGTTAAACATAAATCCTAACCCCAATTTAATACCCCTCATACCCCTGAAGGTTTAACCTCCTCCACAGAATACAATATACCTATAAGAGGTGTAAATTACTTGAGAATTTTATCACTACTTTTTAAGGGTAGACAAGGATTTAGTGTGCCACCTTTCCCAGGTGCTCTTCGTATTATTTTTCCTTTTAACAGCAGCATCATGGTTTCTCACGCTATCAGTGGCGTCATCAACCTTAATATCGACATTATCATCATGGTCCCAAGAATCAACGAAAAAGGTTAAGAGAGGCACATATCCTAACAATATTTTAGTGCCCAAGGTGTTGAACTCCATATAAGATAAAAATACCTAGTCAAAGAGCAATTACCATAGAGTTACTAGTTTATGAAATATTTAATCAGAGTTGTGCTTAGTGATATCACCAACCAAAATCTAGCTATACCAAAAGAAGCAAACAGAAGCACCAATAAAAGGCCAATTATCTACAACTCAAAGACTCCGGTCCACTACCTAAGCATTTCCAACTTTATACCAATGCACGTTCGTTCTCTTTTGACAGCCCACAAATAACTTTAGTCCACATGGCATGCCGTTTTCAACGATTATTACACTAGCCTACTCCAATTACATCTGTCCTTCAACAGATGCTAAAACTTCAAAATTATTCACAGAGCTTATACTAACTTCATATCTTATAAAACCAATTGTTTGCTATGTGTGAACTTGACATAGAAACGGAAACAAAGACGTTTAGTTGAAAAAGAAAATAGAAAACTGCAAAGTTATCCAGTGTAACTTTGAAAACAGAGTCTGCTTGTGAATTGTGAATTATATCTGCACCAAGACGTTACTTTCTACTCAATAAATTTTTTGTCCTCGTACAAGCTCAACCAAATGCCTATTTTGGACATCACAACAAAAGGATTGTTGATTCTGATGTTATTCTTTCTGAAGGATATCAGATTATGTTGTTCCTATTGAAAGGATATAGTTGATGGTTATGGTAACAAGGGGCCACGCCTGCATAAGTCCATGAACGAATGATATGCATCCTACTATTTTTCTTCTAAATATGGAATATATCCGGACCCACATAAAAATTGACACCATACTGAATTTGATTGGGAATCGGAAACTCTAAACTACTTTCTTTGTTTCTTAAACCACCCTTACTCTCCACTCTTCTGAGGAGATCTATCCAATCACTTAATTTCCCATTATCCATCTCTCCTGTTTTCTCTTCTCTTTCCTATTCCCTCTCCATTATCAAACACACCCTTAATTCCCTCCATATCCTAGAAAAATTCATTATTTAAAATCTTAAAGAAGGTACGTCCAGCTTAATTCCAAAATGCATTGGTAAATCTAGACTTCAAAAAATTTACTTATCTAACTGAAAGTTAACTGAAAGAAAAAAAAATTGCATGCCTCGCTGGAGGAGGTAATGGTTACAAATTTGGTTTGGCCATTGAGAGATGAAGAAATTGGAGGAAAAAAGAGAGGAAAAACCAGAAGCATAAGGAGTCAAATCAGGTTGGCCCCGTAAAAAGGAAAACTAACTGGCCATACAAAGAAAGGCAAGAAAAAGTAGAGCCAACGACAGACAGTTCCAAGAAAAGAGGACACGTGGTAAGCATCAGTGAATTGTTTATATAAAGCATCCCAATATTGATCGAAATCAAAACCCATTACGTATCTAATCGATTCGTTCCACTCAAGGAGAAATCTTTATCTTTCTCCCCTAGCTTATACCTAAAATATACCTTTATTGAATGAAAAATTATTACACCAAGCGAAAAACAGAGAAAAGTGAAAATATATAATAAGAGATGTCATGTTATAAAAAATTTAAAAATCATCTTTATTATTACTAAATATTCTTTACACTCAATAATCGACATCACCACTATCAAAGTTCAAATGGCCAACTCATTTAAAAAAAAAAGGTGATTTACAAGGTTTTTTTAACTACATCCTATTAAGTTCTAGGAGAGATCCGAATATTGTTAGAGTAATCACTACTAAATTTCCACTAAAGAGACCCGGCAAAGGAAGAGGAACTGGGAAGAAATAAAAAGTAATTTGATAAGTCTTATTCGAGAGAATCCGCTGAATATTAATTATAGAATAGAACCCTAATATATTTTGCTCAATATTTAAAATAATAAACATTAACCAATTTTAATTATTATAATTAATATTTTATTTGTATTTTATAATGACATCCTAAAAATACTTGCCAGAAATTGAGATTAGTTGTAATTAGAAAAATGAAACGATGGAATATATTATACACTATCAATACTTATTTTCTTAAAAGTAAATACTAATTATTTGTCTTTATAACGTCTTTTTTAATTAGATAACATTACCTTCACTCTTTCTTCCTCTCTAGGGTTTCAACTAGATTAAAAATTGGAAGTAAAACTGAGTTTGTAGTATTAAAGCAGGATGTAGATTCTTTTAACAAACTAGAAAAAGGGTGTGAGAAAACCAGTTGTCGAGGACCATAGTATCACGCAATCATGGCAAGAAGGAACCGAGAGTTACAGAACATGATATCTTGTCCAACTTATTGCCCTTTTGCCCGAATGACGTTTATTAATTAGTGGGATGATGGTATTTTCACACTGAACAAATAAATATCACTGACAACTCAAAATAATAATAATTTTTTAATTTAAAACTCTAGTATATATTTTAATATTATTAAAATTAGTTATAAAGTGAATGTAATTATTATATTATATTTTTAAAATAAGTTGTATGGTGTAAAAAATAATTTGAAAGTATGAGACTCCCTTTCCCTAATTCGTCCTAGGAACACATGCTCAGCCATCGTGCCCATATACTAAACATTTTACCCCACACCATGACACTATACACATTACCATAATCCTTACAATATCCATTACCAATACCATGACCCCCCACTACAATTAAAAAAAATAGATAGATAGATAGATTGATAGATATCATATCAACTTATCAATCTCACACAAACACAAACACTTCCTTCCAAGCCAACATCACTCACCACTAATAATTCACACAAATAAACAACAAACAGCTGCAAAAGCAATTGAAACCGACACAACGCAAGCAGTTGTAACAAGTTAAACCGTAATTCGTTAAGAAAAAACAGAAACGGTGACGTACCGTTAGCGAGATCGAGCAGGAAGTCCGCCGGATTCATGGGAAAAGACGGCGCGAAACCAACCGACTGAAAGTACCGCATGGCGTCGCTTCCTTTGCCGAAGTACAAACACTGTCCTTCCGATAGCAACACAACTTTATCGAACATCTGGTACACACGGCTGGAAGGTTGGTGCACCGATGTAATTACACTTTTGCCCTTCTTCGCCAGTGTCCCGAGCGTCACCACGAGGCGGTGTGCCGCCGTCGAGTCCAGTCCGGAGGTAGGCTCGTCCAGTATCAGCAGCAAGGGGTCCACCAGCATCTCGTGCGCGATGCTCACGCGCTTCCGCTCCCCGCCGGAGACGCCGCGGATGAAGCTGTTTCCGATTATCGTGTGCTCGCACTTCCTCAATCCTAGCTCCGCGATTGCCGACTCCGCCGCCGCGACCTTCGCCGCGCGCGGCAGCGCGCGCGGGAGGCGCAGCATAGCGCAGAACACCAGCGTCTCGCGAACCGTGAGATGTGGGTAGAGGATGTCGTCCTGTGTAACGAACCCGGTTCTCCGAAGAACAGATTTGTTGAGTTTGCCGGAGTTGGCGAGAATTGTTCCGGTGAGGCCGTTTCCATGGAGCCTCCCCGCGAGCGCGTTTAGGAGCGTCGATTTTCCGCTCCCCGATGGACCTAGCACCGCTAAGATCTCTCCTGGGTGTGCTATTCCCGTCACGCCTTTTAAAATAACTCGCTCCTGCGGCGCGCCTGCCCTTGATCCTTGATCAGACGGTGATGATTGGTGCGGCGTAAACAACCTCTTGATGCTCCCTCCGGTCTTTTGTTTGTCCTCTATCTTCAACCGGTATGCTACGTCCATGAACTGCGTTGCATGAAAACATGAACTCATGAAAATTAGTTTGTATTAATTTTTTGGCACTAAAGAAGGAAAATTAGGTGAGGGAAAGTAAGCACAGATAGTGAAGTGAAACTAAGATTAATAAGTCTAGTTATTGTGCTTATGAATAATGTGATAATAAATACCTTAAGGGTGATGGGATAAGAAGAAGACAAAAAAGGAGGAAGATCACATGATTCTTGAGGGTTGTGTTTGGGAGGGAGATTGGTGTTAGAGGAGTCTCCATTTGGTGTTGGCATTATGGTCTCTCAAGTATTGGGGGGAGACAAAAAGAGAGGAAGGAGTTTGGAAAGTTGAAAAAGAGGGAAGAAATGATGGTGAAGAAAAGAGAGGAACAGGAAGTGAAGTTGGTAGAGGAGTGAATGAATGAAGTGAGAGGAACAAGGGATAGGAATATGAGGGGTATTTATGGAGGGATCAGAACCCATAGCAGTGCCACGTTAAAGTGGAAGTACCAATTTGGAATTGCTACGTGGCGATCTTATACATGCAGTTGGCATGGTGCAATGTTTTGTGGAATGGTCCACTTTCTCTTCCTCATACTTTTTTCTTCTTTTATCTCTTCCCCTTTTTTCCCTGAGTTTTCTTTTTGTTTATGAAAATATAAAAGAAATATGAGGTGTTTGAATGTGTAAATGGTAATGGAGTGATGAAGTTATAAAGGTTGAGGAGAAGAGCAATAACTGGAGAATCTTAAATAGTGGTCAGAAGTTGAAAACGTACTGGTATGGTAGGAGCAGACACTGGTGATGGTGTTGTTGCCCATTGCCTTGGCAGAAGGAGGCCAATTCATGATATTTTTGGATCTTAAAATCGTGAAATAGGGTGGCTAGAACACGTGCCACCACCAATTTACCATACCCATTCATCCTCTCTTCTCCACTCTCAAACTTTACATCCTCTTTCGGATCATTACACAATCTTCTGCCATTTTCTTTTCTGCTTTTCCTCACAAACTCTCATCATGCTTTCAAATTATACAACCCACTTACCAACTTTAATCCAACTTTTTTCTTTTAATATTCTAAATATTTTTTTATTTTTTAAAGCATTTTTACTTTCTTTTTCTTCTTCCATCCAAATATCTACAATGTGTTTTACTACTATATGTATCTTTAAACGGCTCTACATTTATTACCTAAAATGTTATCGGAAACTGTGAACTCGATCTTAAACATGCATTAAACTGCACTGTGCATGTATGTGGAAACGGTCATATCTTCCTTTTCAGCAGTGATATTTTGATCCCAATTAAAAATAAAATATATTCGTTTGACATCATTAAAATATAAATATTTATTTCTCTTTTAATATTAAATTATAATATGTATGATTATATTATTAAAGTTAGTTATTAGGTTGGAGTATTTTTTTCAGGACTGTCAAAGTAATCTTTTTGTTTTTTTTTTAAATCTTTAACTCTTTCAAAACGCGGAATACATGTGATATTTTTAATAAGAAATTTTTTTATTTATTTACTTTTAAATGTCTTTCAAAACGAAAATTATTCTTTTTTACTTTTTTTAATTTGAGTCAAAATCGTTTTTTAATTATATTTTTTATTTGAGTAATACACGGAGTAAAAAAATTAATTATTACAACAGAAAAAATACAATAATACATAAATATATATTAAACTATTTTGTTTAAAAAAATAGTAAATAAATCACTTAAAATTGTATTAAAAGTAAAACATTAAATACTTTTTTTTTAGTAAAAAAATATACTATAAAACCTAGATGTAAAAGATTGTAATATGTTTTTTTACAATAAATAAAAAAATCGTAAATTCAAGTCACTATGTTCATCTTAATCTCTTACACACAAATTCTATTCAATAAAAGGTTTAAAAGTATTATCTATTAATGGATAAAAGAGTGTTTTGTTATAACTTTTCTTCTGGTCAAACAATAATAACTTTCACGTTTTCAATTATTTTGGATGGATATTGACTTTGAAAATCACAACCATTCATTTCACCTTTTGTTGTCCAGTTTTCGTAATAAATATAATAGCATGCTTGTGTAATTATATATTTACATATATATATTGAATTAAAGTGAAAATGAAAATTGTAAAGCTGCTGATGGTGTAGGGTCCATTTTTATTTATTTTGAAAATAGGAGAGTAAATTCACAGTGTAAAAACAATTATTTGCACTCTCTCTTTTTTTTAGTAGATTTACAGGAGGGAAATAATGTCTTAAACAGTAAAAGTTCATTATCCATGGTTAAAGTTTAGATTCTTTATCAAAAGAGTGTATCTGAGGTAATAATTATTTGAGGACAATAAATTTTTTTTATTAAATAGTAATTAAAATTAAATATTAAAAATAATTAATTTATTATATTAATTAAATTAGATATTATTTTAAAGATTAAAAGATTATTTATATTTAAATTAATTTTTATTATTAATAAAAATTTATAAAATAATTTTTAAATTAGTATTTAAATTAGCTACCAGAATTTTAAATTAGTTTTTAAAAGATAAATAAAAATTAATTTATAATATAAAGTAGTTAATAGTTAAAATTTTAATAACTAATAATTAAATAATATTTTTTTAAACTATTTTATAAATTTTTATTAATAATCAAAATTACTTTAAATATTAAAAATATTTTTAATTTATAAAATAATCTTTAATTTAGTTAATATAATAACTAATTATTTAATCTCTAAAATTAATTTTTATTTAATAATTTTTGTAAATGATTTAATAAGATATATTACTAATAAATAATTATCATCCACAATCAAAATAATCTATCCATCTTCCATTTGAAATTATTAATCAACTATTAGAGTTATGAAATTAACGTAACAAAAAGAGTAATTTAAGATTTTTTTATAAAAAAAGAGAGAGAATTTTAGATAATATGTTATAAATATAAATATTTGATCTTAAGCATATGTATCCTTTTTTCCAATCAAATATTTAAACTTTTACTGTACTTTGATCAACTGTGTCAAAAAGTGATCTTAATAACCAAATAAAATTATTAAAAAAAAGGTAATAGAATCATGACATAAGTAAGTGATTCATAATATTTTACATAATCCTACCTCCAATCCAACATGTAAGTTCATATTATGCAAAATAACTAATATAAAGTCGTATCACGCATAAACATAATATCAAGAGGTTTATATATTGAAATCAAGTCAGATTTTTCTTCAGTTGGATACTAGTGACACTATCAGACTTTATTTATTTCTCAGTGATGATAAATTAGTCTTCAGAGTATTAGAAATTGTTAAACCATGTTTATAGACAAAAAGCTTCAATCTTCTCTTGAGCAACTATTTACAATGATCTAAATCACACTACAATTTCATGAGATTTTGTATTTTGCAGAAGGAAAATGAGTAAAAAAGGTGGAACAACTTGCAAGAGGATTAGATATCAGAATATTGGAACTACAAAATTGCATGTTAAGAGACTGCAAAATAAAGCTTGTTGGAGGAAGAAAACCAACCATCAAACATATGCACATGTACAAAGAGGATGCTAGATTATGGCAAAATGGAATATGTAAAAGAGATCATGGTCAAGGGAGGGTTGCGTATGCTAAGAATGAGAAACATAAGAGATAACATGTTTTTAATCAAAGGACCAGAGTACAGACATTAGACAAGTAATCGAAGATAACAAAGAATAGCTTGAATCCTATTTTAAAAAACAATTTAAACGTTGATAATATTTATGCCTTTATATTGTTATGGAGTCTGAAAACTATACCTATACCTAGTGCACTACATTTTGTCTTAAGAATGTTTTTGAATAAAATCACAACAAGATTAAACCTAGTGAATAGAGGTTTGCACGTGTTTTGTATGGAATAAGAGAAAACAACAATGCGTGTATTATTTAGCTATAAATTATCTTGGAGGGTATGGGAGATTTGTGATAGGTGAACATGAATCAAATCAGCGCACCACAATCAATGATAAACTTTTTACACTCTCATCTAATGGACATAAATGGAAACCAAAATATAGCTTGGGAGGGAGTATGGTTAGCAATAATATGGGAAGTTTTGGAAGCATAGAAATATGGTGATTTTTATACAACGAAAAATAGATGTTCAGAAGATATGACACTACAAGTGACTAAATTAGAGACCATTTTAGAAACTAAAAAAAAATTTGGTTTCTAAATTAAATTTTATTATTGTTAAATGATTTCTAAATTAGTATCTAATTAGCAACCAAGGTTTTAACTACCAATTATTTAGATTCTAAATTTGGTAGCAAAAACATTGGTTACTAATTAGATACTAATTTAGAAACCAGTTAACAATAATAGAAACTAATTTAGAAACCATCTTTTTTTAGTTTCTAAAATGGTCTCTAATTTAATCACTATAGCAACTAATTATTTTTTGTCTCTAAAATTGGTTTCTATTTCATAATTTTCTTGTAGTGTGATGTATGCCACAATTGAATGCATGACTATGGTTAAAACACAAACTTCAAAATACATTTTTACATATTCTGATTCGTGTCAGTGTCAATATCATGTTCTCTTTTTGAAAACACTATGAAAGTGAGGATGAATATATTTAAAATTTGTTATTGCTCAGGATATCGTATGTTTTGCAAAGTGAAATACACAACAAAAAATACAAGGGGACCATATGATACATACTGAAAGTCTTTTAGATACTAATTTAGAATCTAAAGTATTAATAGCTAAAACTTCAATAGCTAATTTAGAAACCATTTTATAAATTTTTATTAATAATAAAAATCATTTTAGATACAAATAATTTTTTAGTCTTTAAATTAATATCTAATTTGGTTATAATATAGTGACTAAATAATTTTTGTCTCTAAATTTAATTTCTATTCAATGATTTTCTTACAGTGTTAAACTAGCCCTTTAAATAGTTTGAGTTTGGATTGACCTTTATGATTAGTAATTAATCTAAAACTTCATTTTTTGTTTACTTTTATAGTGCAACTTCACTCATTATTCCTCAATCTTCTTCCTTCACCCTTTTCAAGTTTCTTTCTACCAGCAGAACCTAAAGACTTATTCTCTTGCTCTACCTCCTCATGGAGATTCATCACCAACATAGCTATTGAATAAAGTAGATTACCAAACTAGATTTTAGCTTTGAGTAAGTTTTTTCTTCTTTACTCACTTCCATTTTATCTTCTTTTTTCTTTAAACGCTTGCATGCATGGATAGTTGGGGAAAAAAGATTTTTGAGTAAGTTTTACCATTTACTATTAGCGTTGAACTAAAAAAGTTTTTATTTTAGTGTTTTAGTTTCTCTTCCTTCATCTTCTTTCAGCTAAAAGAAACCAATGTAAAGAAAGCTAGCCTAATTCTAAACTTTTCTTTAAGTATATTTAAAGTTTAAATTGTGGATTTTGGTTAGATTTTTGCATGATGGATTTTGGTAGATTTTTGCATGAGTAGAATTTTGGAATAATAGATTTTATACGTTGATTCATGTCATGTGATATTTTGAGATTATTCAAAATTATTAGTAGAATTGAAGGTGTATTGTATACACCTAAGAAATATTATAAGTATAGATAAATTTTGGATAAAATAGACTATGCCTTTTAATTTGTTTTTTTTTATGAGTTCTAAATAGAGTTATGTATTAAGCTTTTAAAATCTTGTGTAAAAGTTTGAAAGATTTTAGAAATTGAAAGAGTGATTGGATTTTTCTTAATTGCTAAATGATTTGAAATATTTTGAATAAATATTTTTGGGTGAGTTTTAAACTAAATTGATACAAGTTGTAAAATATAAATTTAGGGATGAATTATATATAGGTACCTTAAAGTGCTAACTTAGCACAAGAAAGGTTTTCACACTTGGAGGACGTCATCGGGTTGATGCAACAACAGTTGACTATGAAAATGGAACGACAATTTAACCACATTTTCCACATTTTTACTTGTACGAATCAAGTTCATCTTCACCATGCTTTTTAGTTTGATGACCGGAGCTTCTTCCTTGAACTTTACTCATAGTGTGTTTACTTTCATATTTCATGTTATTTATTCTACTAATTATTTGATTTTTTTTACACATGCTTTTATCTTGGACAGTTTATTTTCTTCCTTTTTACTTTTCAAATATTGTAAAATATTGTTTGCACTCATTTGGATTTTTATTTAAGAACTAAATTGAAAATATAGACTGCATTTATATTATAAATTTTGATTATAGAAAGATTTATGACTATAACATCCCTAATTTTACTCATATTTGCTAATATATTATACATGCAATATCTAATTAACAGATAAACATATATTGTTTTCTCATATTTGTATCTCAAAACAAAAGGTATCCCTCTTCGTAGGGATTTAATATATACATCAAAAAGTTTAAAAAAAAAAGAAAAAAAAGCAAAACATTCAATTTACATCTATCTAATTGCTCACTGAGGAGTTCTATTACCTGCAATCTCATCATCTGCTCCCGGGTAAATACACGATTCCCGGGTAAATACACGATCATCACAGTTAAAGAAACAACACAACCAAATAACAGGTAAGCTAGCCATATAAAACAAAATTCTATAAAATTTCACTTTGAAATTAATAAAACATAAATCATAAGTCTCCTACAAATTCTCAAATCATCAAGTGTCATACAAATTCTATATTCATCTGCGTAGACACTTGACTCTATTTCCGGAAAACTCGTGCGTTGACTTAGACTCAGAGATCGGCACCTGTCATACTAAATCACTGTGAAATCCACACAGCTATGCGCATAAATAATCCCAATATCATCTTTCTCCTAGTATAACAGGTTAACTCATATAATAGGTCAAGTTAGTTGTCTTTCAAACAACTTACCTATCCATATGAACCTCCTTCGACTCTCACCACCTGAATAACTTCATCTATATGATTTCATTATCTCAGTAGAGTCAGGATATCTCCTTCTAGACCAATCCCTAGTCAATGCACATCCTAAACAATCTTAACACGTATTTTCTTTCCTGAAAATACTATGTATTGATCTTACTTTCACATCATTGCACACTTCATTTAACACATCAATACACCATTCAATCATAACATATAATTTAAACTTTCTAACAACCCAAATATATCCAAAAAGTTATATAACAAAGTCCCTGCTATAGCTAAAATTACTCTAATCAACATCAAACAACCAATACTCAACAACATTATAATTGTATAACAACAACCATATATCAAATTTCACCTTCAAATCTTCTAGCCTAGTGTTCTATTTGAAATTAAGGCTAGCTTCCCTTACCTGAAAATTAGTAAACATTCACTAAGAGCTCCAAAACCACCAAGAACCCAAAGGTAACTTAACCTGTAACACAAAGTCCTAATAAAAAATCTAACTATATCACTAGGACTCTTAGCTAACAGATATTAACCCTGAAGCTAAAAGGGTCACATGCAAGCAAGGACAAAAACACCCTAACAAATTCCAAATTTGACTCAAAGAGAAGAGCAAAAATGAACTTATTCTGATCGGGCAGTCTTGTAGTACTCACTGCCAGGAGTTTGATGGTGGACTCTGATCTGATCGTCGAAGGGAGAGGAAAGGAAAATAACTTTCTAGAGAGATGGTGGTTCTTTTTAAAATGAAACCTAGATAACTGAATTTCTATTTATATGCCTTTTTCATTTAAAATTATTCAGGAGTCATTTAAAATATACCACTTCTACTCTAAAGTAATTTTCTAGATCCTTACAATAGTTACAATGATAGATTTTGATTTTTGAACTCAATTGCAAATATATAATGATTTATGGACTTTGAATTTAGATACGCAATTACAGTAAGATTTAAGATTACTATTACAATTACAAAATGAATTTGGATATTATAATTATAAAATGTATTTGGATTTTTAACATCAATTGAAAAAATATATTGCATATGATTATAAATTTTGATAATAGCATGATTAATGTCATTTAGATTTTTGAACTCCATTTGAAAAAATGTACTACATTTTGTATTATGAATTTTGCATAATTACTCTATTGGAACTTTTTAACCTCAATTTAAAATATAGAAAAAGATTATTTAGTGATCGATTTGGTTTTCATCTGCAAATTAGCGATCAATTTGACTTTGTTAGTTAAACTATAAATAAACAATCAAAATTGGTTTTTTTTCTAATTTACAATGATTTAATGACAAAATCAAATTGATCGCTAAAATTAGTGAATTATTTAACGATAAAATTATAATTATTTTAATATTATGATTATATTTATTTTATTAATATATTACGATTATAATTATTTTGTTATTAAGATTATAATTATAATTATTATTGTATTTTTATTTCTATTTTTGTTACTAATAATTATTTTTATTATTATTATAATCATTGCAATAATAATTATAATAATAATAATAATATTATGATAAAAAGTAATTTGGTATAATGGTTATAAGTAGTACTTGGATTTAATTTCCTCTTAGACATTTTTATTATTATTATTATTATTATTATTATTATTATTATTATTAATAATAAATAATGTTTCGTTAAGTGGTTTATTACTAAAAAAGTTCTATCACATGTGTTTCGATTGCAAATCAATTTAGTTATCATTTTAATCGTCGCTAAAAGACATTTTTTAAGTGTATATATTGCATTATTTAAATTCAATTGAAAATATATACTACATTCTTGACCTCAAGTGAAAATATGTACGAGATTTTGTATTTTATTTATTACAAATTCGTGTAATTTATAATTAACTTTCACGCAAAATAATTTTTATTTTTTAAAATAATAGTGAACATCGATCAAACCTACTCAAAACAATACTATTTTTTAAAAACAGTCCACCAGCCAGCTAGAGTCAGTCAAACTCAGTCAAAATAATAATATTTTTCAACTTTTCTTTATAGCGCAAAACCATTTGTTTTTTATACTTTTGGTAGAATTAACGTCTACCAAACCTTCTCAAATTAAAAATATAATTTATTTATTTATTCTTATTAATCACCCACACAAAACTATAATTATATTTTTTTTTTTTTACATCCACGCTAAAGTTTATATTTTAATTTTATTTGAAAATATTAGCGTCGGTTGAATACCTAAGTTTTATATATTTATCTTACTTGATTCGTTTATCTCCTGTTATCTGTTATGGTCGACGTTAAATTATAGTTTTTATTTTCTAAACTTTTTAGCCGACGGTTTTGGAATGCAAAATTAGACATTAACGATTGTTTATTATTTATTGTGTTTTTCTAATATGTTACTCTCTTTATTTTTTAGTGAAAAGAGGTAAGAATAACATTTTTGCGTGACATTATCATGGCGAGCAACTTGAATTTTGAATTATGTGAATGAATAAATAATTGAGTTATATCATAATCAGAGTTGTATCGCACGTAACATTGGAAGGCCACAAAATATAACGCTTTATACATGAATATGACTTCAGAGGCAACCTTCAAACCAAAACTTTCAAGCGTTGAAATGATAAAGTTTATTCTAAAAAATGTTCTTCTGTGTTATTTTTTTACGTGCAATGAGAGTAATAGAGTTTGAGTGATTCTTATCATTAGATTGATTGAATCAAGTGTTGAATCCTGCTTTAGAAAAAAAGGAATAACATTGACGTCACTCAATTAAACGTTTGCCATGAATAGTGTGTAGCTAAAGCTTTTAATTTGATATTCTACTTTTTCTTTTCTTTTTGTTTGTGCCTGGCTCTGAAGTTAGTGATGGTGAAACAGAGAAAAATGGATCCATTTAATGTGTCAAAACCTTTTCTTCATTTGGGGGTTTGTTTTGAGGCGGCGAGACATGAACATAAAGTGCACTGGTGAAGTAAGAGCTTCTACTTTTTAGGGTTAAGTTTGGTGATTGCTTCAATGGAGTATTATTTACAACACCTAATTCAAATAGATAACATCTTTCTGAGTTTCAAATTTGATAATTAAGTTTCATCCAATCCATAACAAATATTATTTATATATATTACACATATTGTTATGATGTTATCATTATTTAAAAATATTTGAATATTTTTAATAAATAATTATGTTTAAAAAATACTCAACTTAATAATCTAATTCATCAAAATCTTAAAATCATCGAATAAAAATTAATTTTTAGATACCAAAATAATTAGTTGCAAATAGTAATTAAATTAGATATTATTTTAAAAATTTAAAAAAAAATAGTTTTTAAATTAGTTTCTATTATTATTGTTAAATAGTTTCTAAATTGGTACGTAATTAACAAGGTTTTAACTATCAATTATTTAGATTCTAAATTTGATAATAAAAACTTTGGTTGTTAATTAGAAACCAAAAATTTAGAAACTAATTTAGAAATCAAAAATTTATTTAGTCCCTAAAATATCTTTAATTTAGTCACTATAACAACAAATTATTTTTATTTCTAAAATTGATTTCAGAATCAATATCAAAAATTATTTTTCATTAGAATCAAACAAATATCTCTACTTGTATTTTCTTATAATAAAATTGTTATGAATATAAGTGGACAGCATAAGGAATTTTGGATGAAAATTTGATATTTATAACTTATAAGTGAGTTTGTTTAAACCTTAAAAATAAGCATTTCAAGAAACATGTGATATTTATAAAGGATCTTTATTAAAAGTAACTTAAAATTAATGTTTCGTTACAATTATAAAAAGTGTTTTTTTTTTAATTTAAAAGTGATTGTCAACTTGTTTGGAAATGACATTACAAATATATTTTGTTTATTATAAAATTACATAAAAGACCTCATAAAAGAATCATAAAATATGATGTTTGTTTATATTATCTTTTATAGTTAAGATTCTCTGCCAAAAAATATAAATGCGATATTAAGTTTGGAATCTCATCTTATAATAACAATACAATCAATAGATTTTTTGTTGTTATGCGATCCAACATAACAACAATACAATCAAGAGATTTTTTGAAGTTTTATATATGCTATTCCATATACTTTTATCTCCTTTTTTTCCTCTTTGAAAATCTCTTCAATTAAGATACTAACAAATATAATTTAAAACTTTGGCTATTGATGAAACAATTCTAATCACTTTTAGAAAACTAGATTTAAATGCAAAATTCAAGAAAATCAATTCAGGCAAGCTACATAAATATATCTATTTTCCCAAATAAAAGCTAACATCCAACAAAATAGAATTATATATTGAACTGAAAATTAAGTCATAAATCATACTTTTTAAATGTTCTTCCTTTTTTTACTACTCGATCATTTCAATAAGTTATATAGAATTTATATGGAAATTTTCTCAATAAAAAGATACGACAAATATTAAAATTATAATGATAATATAAGTAAAAATGATACCTTGTTTCTAAAAAGAAGCAAGAACAATCTCTATATTCCAACTGCCAATTGCAAGAACAAGATAAAGAAGGAAAAAAAGAGTGTGACTATGACTGTAAAGAAAAATGAGCAGCTTCTTATTGTTACCAATATTAAAAATAAATAAAATATTAAGAGTTTAACGGATTACACATTATTTGTTCAAATTAAGAACGACAGTTATTATAAAAAAATAAGCACAAGTATTATTTTAAATAATAATTCTGAGTGGTACAAAGATAAAAAAAATATTTATATTTCAATATAATAAAAATATCTAAATAAAATTATCACAATTTTTGTAACTTACGAAAAAAATATTAAAATATGATATTATTATTTCATTTATTTTTTAAAATTCTATAAATAGAATAGTTATGTAGTTTATTTTCATAAAACCTATCTCTCAACCACTATTTTTTTAAGGCAAATATACAAATGAGGAACTGGCTTGATTAAAATTGTGAATGGAAAAGTTTAAATTTATTATTATTAAATAATTTTTATGGAAAGATTTTTTGGATTTTGAGGAGTTTTTTAATTGGATTATGTATATGGGGCTAATGATGTCTAAGATTATGAGATAAAAGAGAACTAAAATTTGGGTCATAATAATTCTTTTTGAGGAAAAAAATTAACAGAATTCAAGTGATAGGAGTTATCACTTAAAAGGTAATATTTATAACGTGTTGTATACATTTGGTTACAACGACTGTACATTGATTTGTTTTTTATAAATCTTATTTTTTATATTTATTTATTTTTATGCTTAACTTAGTGTTTGGTTGTATAAGAATGATTAGGAGTTAAGAAACTTGCATATTAGAGGTAAAAATGTAGGTTTTCTCCATGTGAGGATTTTTTTGTTTGAGCATTTATGCTCAAGTGAAAGATTTCCATTCAAGCAAAAGTTTTTTTTAAGTGTTATTTTTGCTCCAGTCAAAGTGTTGATGATGCTCAGGTGATGCAAGATAGTGAGCTTTTTGTTCAAGCAAAAGTTTTATTATTGTCATTTTTGTTAAAGTGAAAGTGTTGTTGGCGTTCGGGTGACGCAAGTCGATGAGCTTTTCGCTCAAGTTAAAGTTTTGGAGGTGCAAAGTTTCACTCTAGCAAAAGTAAAGACAACTTTTTTTTTGCTTTGGTGACAAATTTTTCATTCAAGCAAAAATCAATTAGATTTGTCGGGGGGTCTTTAGATTTCCATCAAAGTGAAATTGAAGGATTATTCAGTAGTTATGTATTTGTACTTTGAGGTAAGTGATTTGAGATCTATGAGAATTAAGGATTAGACCCATAATTTACTGATTGTGTGAGGTTGAGTAAAGATAGAGGTTGATACCCTATCTATTGAGACTTGTTGATAAGATGTATGATACTACCCAGAGAGGTATGACTACATTCATGTTATGTTTGTATCAATGTATCTACTATCGTTGAGGATGAATTTGACAAGAGAAGTCGTGTTTGTATCAACCTAATTACAAAGAATTGAAGGCACAAAAAGATATAGAAGACTTCAAAACTACTCTTCACATATATGCCTTGATTTGAGATAAAAGTCACCTTAGCTATCTCATTTTTTATTCTTCTAAAAAATAACTACTCAATTTTTCGTTTTTCAATGTATTTTATTTTTGTTACTTTTGTATTTATATAATTTTTGTCTTGTTTTCTATATTTACATATCTGTGCATTTTAAAATATATTAATTAATTTATTATTAGATATATAAATAATAATCGATTATATATACATAATATATATATATATAATTGATTATATATTAAAATTATAACATAGAATCAATTATATATATAATTAGTTATATAATAGAATAGAATAAAATAATATTAAATAATAATAATAACATTAATAATTAATACTAATAAATATATATAATTATTTATAATAAATATTTAAATTCATATAATAATAATATCGATTATAAAAATATATAACAATTTTATTTTATAAGTATATTTATATATTAAATTAATTTTAAAATATAATAACTTCTTTATAATAATATTAATAATTATTATTATTAATATTATATATATAATATTTATAAAATAATATTAAAAATAATAATAAAATATTAAATATTACATGAACTTATGTTTAAAAAATATTTAATAATATTATTAATAAAAATAAAAATAATAAAATAAAATTATGATATAAAAAAACATATATAATTATTTATAATAAAAAAATTATTATTATAATTAGTATCAAAAAGTTATTATAATATTATTATTGCTATTTAAATTAACTAAAATATTACCTTTTAATTATATTTAAATTAAATTTTATTTTAATTGAAAAACAATTATTTGCTGATAACTTTTTATGTTCTGATAAAATTATATAATTTGTAATTTTTCAAAGTGAGTTTCTACACAAATCAAAAATAATGTTTTAAATACGACTAATTAAAATATATAAATAAATAAATTATATTTTTTAAATTAATTTAAATATAAAAATAAATTTGTATATGTCAAATAAATTTTTTATAATTATTCTGATAATGTCAAATAACTCATTGTTTAAAAAAAATATTTTTTACTTTAAAAAATACTAATTAATTTAAATTAACATAAAAATATTTCATATTTTATTATTCAAATATTTTTTACAAAATATAAATTTATAATAATATATTTTACATCTTTAAAAAATTAAAAATTCTCTCAAATTATTATATTATTTACAAATTTTAATAATTTTTTTCCACATCTACTCTAACCTACTTTCAATCCAAACATATTAATTTTCTTTTCAAATCCTTATACATTTATCCTCTTATATCTCAATATATCTTCTTTCAAATTCAAACACAACCTTTGACCGACATACATATCTAATATCTAATGCCATGAGTTATACTAAGATCGAGTTAGATAAAAAAAAAAAAAAAAAAACTCCAACTCATGAGTGAAAAGCACACAGTGAAATACTAAGAACCGCTGCACAGAAAGAAAGTGTGAGATTTCCTAATAGGAGAAGTAGCTTTCATATATAAAATCACATGGTAGTTAGCTTTCGTACCAACTTTTTTTATGTAAAATACTCTGAGTAACTTATTAAAATAAGTTACTTTTTTAATTTTTGTTAACTTCTATTTTTTTCAGTTTAAACGTGCAACAAAAAAAATAACAATAACTGATTTTTAATTAAAATATATTTTTTCTTTAAAAAATTAAAACCCATTTATTAACTTTTTTTATAAACTAAAGTTAGAAGTTATATAAGAAATTTTTTACCAAAAAGAAGCTAATAGAACTTCTAAAATTTAGCTTATGGTTCTTCCTATATATTTCTTTTATATAAATCTTTATAAAAAAAAATCATCTAAACATGCAGATTATATATATATATATATATATATATATATATATATATATATTAATTATTGTTGTTGTTTTATTTTCTCCTAACTAAACAAATCAATAGACAATTTCTCAAAGTATGATGGAGTTACTTGAATAATTTTCTTCACAGATGCTTTTAAGAAAGAAAAAGGTAATAACCATTTTTTTTCATAAATTAAAACTATTTTTTTTGTATAAATTAAAATATAATTTTTGTAAATGATATATTTTATATAAGTTGATTGATTTATTTTTATATTTTTTAATAATTCATGAAATTTTATTTTAGTTCTTAAACTTCAGGGATTAATTATTTTAATCTATATATAATCCTAAAAAACACTGTACGTCTGTGGCTTTGCTTGAATGACTTCTCTTTTGTAGGGAATAGGTACAAAATAAACTTGCACTGTAATTAACAAAAATTAAAAGAAAAAAAAAGTTAATTTATTGAAATTCTTTTATATATATTTTTTTAATTCATGTATAAGTTAATTTTAATTTATGGAGAAACTTATTTTATTCTTTTAAAAGTAGTTTATGAAAAAGCGTTATAAAAAAACTAACAATAAACTTGGTAAACGAATGAAACAAGTAAAAAGGGTTGTCGCGGTAATTAATAACGTTATTAAAATACGATAGATGATAAAATAATGTAGCTGATTTATTTTTTAAAGTATATGCTGATGTAACTGAAAAGTTTAAAGCGAAATTATTTAGTGATTATTTTTTTATATTATACTAAAAGCTATATATTTACTTAAAATTCAAACACTTAAATAATATATAACTTTTGTTAATACGTAAGCTTTATCTTCTAAATTTAAATTTAATCTTTTAAATATGAAAAGAATTTGTTTAGTCACTCCAAACATTTTATTTTCAACGTTGTTTGAATGAATGTTTTCTAATATGTATTAATAATTAATATATATTATTAAGGATGTAGTAAATAGTTATAGGGTATAAATTGTATAATTAAAACGATATCTAAATATTTTATTTTTAAAATGAAAAGTGTATATAAATACTGTATTGGTCGTTATTTGTGACTGACCGTCAGAGTCAAAGAACATAAGAAACACAATAAGTGTAGCGTTAAATGAGTCAAGGTGCATCTCGAAATATACAAGAATATCTTCGACAAACCTGCTAAAACAGATTAACTGGAAGATGCACATCCCTAATAATAGAGAACCACGATGGATGTCAAATAATAACTTATATACGACCCACCAGAGCTAGGGTCATAAACCAACACTATAAATAAAGTCTTTTGTGGAGGAGTAAGACACGTTTTTCCCATTTAACTAGAATACACTCAAACCAGAACACTTACTTGAGCTTCAAAGTACCTTTTGTAGGTAACCCCGGACCGACTGAGCATGAACATTTGAGGAAGGAGATTTGAAGTAATTAGGAGATCACTGACACATCAACAATAATACGTCTAGTCAAAGGTACTATCTAGGCCCCTCTGCCTATACAGGTACAAATAGAAAAAGTAGTTATTCATGTTTCAATTTAATATAACCATCATCTATAAAAGTTTTGTTTTTCTCCTTTGTCTTCTCTCTAGATTGCTAGCATCATCTTTCATGGCTAATAATAAGAGACCACATTTGGACTACTAATAGTGAGTGGAGTAAAACTGTCGGATCAAACTTTTGATTAGAGTTTGAACTAGTTTCAAGGTTTCCTGTTTACTTGGATAGATTTTCTTTACATGTGATACCTGAGACTTCAGGATGAGTTAGTTCAGAGTCCCAATTAATTATATGATTGAATCATTGATCATGGCTCAGTGATGCAAGTTAGGTTATTTATATTTTCTTTAGGAGTTGAAGCTCTTATTGAGTACACTTACTTCTAATCAGGTAAGGGAAACTAGTTTTAATTTTCAATGGAACTCTAGGTTAGAAGATATGGATGTGAGGGTGACGTAATCACAAACTTCAAATTTTGTTGCAAGGTTCGTTGTTGAGTGAATTAGTATGGTTTGATTGAGATTGATTGTAAAAATTTAGATATAATAGACTTTGAAAATTTGGAAATGTACATGTTGATTGTGATGTTGAAGGTTCTTAAATGTGTTTAAATGAAATGTAGTATGAATGATTTGAAATGTAAATATTTATGAATGTTAATTGTTTGAATTTTAATGAATTTGGTTTATAAATCATTAATGTATATATATATATGTTTACATACGAGTTCAATAAGAGTATCTATCCAACTTTGAGCAATGTGATATCATTTTAGTCATATATGTTTTCTAAAATAAAAATTGAGTATCGATTTTGGGTGAAAGTTTGAAAAGAAATATATTTATGATATTTTCTCTTAAGGGAGAGATTTTTGCTCAAGCAAGAGATCTTCACTCAAACTAGAATATGACGATAAAATCCATTTATCGGGTCCATTTTCGCTTGATCGAGAGATTTTCACTCGAGCAAGAGGATTCTCGATCAAGCAAAAATATTATTGGAATTGAATTTACTATCGATCTCATTTTCGCTCAAGCGACGAAGTTTTCGTTCCAGCTATAAAAACTTAAACTTTGAAATTTTCTTTTGAAAGACGATTTAACAATTGTTTATTATTTTAATCTAAATTTTAGGAAAACATATTTTTAATATGTAGTTGAAAACAATTAGTTTATGCGTTTATGTTATTTTCTTTGATATCTTTGGATTATTAAAAAATCTAACCTTTTGTGTGATTGAATGGTGTACTTGTGTGTGATGTGAAATATGATAATGTGAAATTGTGATTGTGACATAGTATTTTCAGAAGAAGAAAAAAAATACTTAGTTGAGATTATTAGGATGTGAATTGACTAGGAATTCATCTATAATGAGGTATCCTGATTCTATTGGTATATTGAAATTATATAGATGCAGATTATCAAGTGCTGAGAGTTGAAGAAAGTTCATATGATTGGATTTGTGGTTTGAACGATAATTGGTATGATCTCTCATATGAGATAATTTGATACTAAGATTATTATGTGCATGAATGTGTGGATTTCACAACAGGGTAGTAAGACATGTACAAATCTCCGAGTCTAATTCAATGCACGAGTTTTCTGAATGTAGATTCAAGTGTCTATGTTTGTTGGTTAATAAATTTCTGACATGAATAACATTGATTAAAATGTAATGTATGAAAAGTGATGAACTACATGTTTATGATTGAAAGCTACATTTATATTGAAAGTTTTGAAATACTAGCTTACCTTATTTTATGTTGTGTTTGTTTCAAAAGACCCGATGATCGTTTGTTGTAACTTGTAAGTGATCAAATGATGTTGCAAGTGGTATAAATTCACATTTAGCAGATGAAGTGTTCTCTATATATATTAAATTTCCTAAAAAAATATATTTTGAAATACTTTATGGATATGTATATGTTTAACTACGTAAATAAATAATTTATAAACTAAATCCTTACTAACATTTGAGTATTTAATTGAAATATATTTTTTAAAATTATAGAAACTTTTTTAAAAATTTAAGAAACAAAAATAAGGTTATTCTAAATTCAAATGACTAAAAATGATGGACAATACCTTTGACGAAATGTGATAAGAAAGAAGATAGGATAACATTTTTATTTCTATGGAAGCTTTAACAAACATTAGTTTTCCAATTATTATTATTAAATTAATTACGAAATGGTAGTTATTTATATAATTGGATGTTCTAATTAGAACATGTCAGATACACCTGTTTATTTAAGAAAAAAAGTTTGTTTAATTAGATTAATACGTTTGTAAATAGAAAAATAAAAACTAGTTCAGAACCTTTTCCAAATTAAAATATACACTCAGTCATGCATGTTAAGTAAGAAACATTATACTGAAAATGAAAATATAAAAAAAATAATAAAACAAGGGCATAATAGAATTATTATTCAGAACTTAAGAATATTTTGATGGTGGCAAATGCTTCAAGTACTATGAGTTGTCAAATATATAACTATCCGCGCACGTGGCCCGCATCACATATTTTCGGAAATTATATATGATTGTGACTCACAGACATGTAAAATATATTTCTAAAGCTAAAGTTAAAATATTTATTCCCAAACTTTAAACTTAAAATATTACTGAAGAAAACCAAGTCCTCATTTAGAAACAAATATGCTTCATTTGCGTGATTTTAGTAAGTGATGTGATATTAAAAAAACTTTTCTAAGAACTTTATTTATTAATTTTAAAATGAATTGCTATGATGCCAAAAATAACTTATTTTAAGGAATTTGCAGTTTTAAAGCATTTCTTTTCCCCAAAGTGTAAGCACTTTTTTCTTTCCGCTTTTTCTCTGCATCACAACGGAGTTTTTCTAATCTAACGTACGGTTGCATGACAAGTCACCGTCATTGGTTTGTGAGGGAGGAAGTTTAGTTGGAGGTGAGTGAGAAGTTGGGAAATACATATAATTTAAGACGCAGAATATGAGAAACAAATTTATATATTATATATGTACATTAAATATGTTAATTTTTTATTTTTAGTTTTTTATAAAAGAAAATGTTTTTTATATTTAAATAAATTTTTTTCTTATATTTATAATCATAATAAAATTTTATATAATATATTTGATTTTTTAGAAAATAAATGTATTTTTTTCTTTTTAAAATTGTGTTAGACCCATGTTAGAATTGTTAAAAATTTAATAAATATTTTTTAAATTAGATACTTCACCAATACGTATTATATGAACATCGTACAAGTGTCAGTGTCTGTGTCTGATACATATGTCCAATACGGACACATCATTTTAAGAGAAATGTCTGAACTTCATTTATGAAAAGGAAGAGTGAAATATTGAAATAGATTGGGCACGTGTGAAGTGACACGTGCTCTGTTAAGGAAGTGTATAATTTTTGTAGTGTTTGTGTGTGAATAGGCATAGTGATAGATAGAAAGATAGGTTAGGTTAATGAAGAAAATGGGTTGAGTCCACTTGGTTTTGTTTTGTGTGTGATAGTTGTGAGGCTGTGATTGGACCACATAACCCACTCAAAACACACACACATTCCACCAATCATTTTAGTTTTTCAATTTGTTAGGTACATTATCACCACCCTTTCACATTTTTCTTTCTTTTCTTTCAACACAAATTTATACTTCTCTTCACTCTTTATCCAATAAAGCTTATGTTTCTTTATATATAAAACCTCACTTCATACTTTTATAATGAAAAAAAGGGGATTATTATAATCAGAAGAGTTTAACACACTTCAATATTCAAATATTTGGTCATTTAAATTCAGATTTTTTTTTCAAAATAAAAAAATCCTTAGTTTAAAGTAAATGTTTGAAATTTGGTAATAAATAAGATATATACTAATAATAAAAATTATTTTAAATATCAATAATTTTTTATTCTCTAAAATAATATATAATTTAATTAATATAATAATAATTTATTTTTATTTTTAAAATTAATTTTTATTTATTAATTTTTTTCATATATATATATATATATATATATATATATTTGTAAACGTAATTCTTTTTAAGTTAGGATCTCAATATTTGAATAGTGTTAGAATCCTCAATATTTGAATAGTGTGATAAAAAAAAAATTACAAATATGTGAATTAAATATAAAACTTATATTAAAGGTAATATTTTTTTAATTAAGGTATCTATATTTCAACTAAGTCCAATATCTTTACTTAAGTTACAACAATTAATACCAATTAATCTTAATCTGTGTTTGAAAATAAATATACCCTACATATTAATGTTTTGCCAAGTTAAAGTTTGTATTGAGTTATATATGAAATACAACTATGGTTGACACATTAAAGCCTTCCAATTGGATTGCAACAAGTAGCATTGTTTTACCATGCTTTTTTTTAGAGTAGGATAAGATTTATTCCAAGATTATTCAGATTCATCTTTTGAAACAAACTTTAAAAGGTACCTTTATTCATCAATAAATGAGTACCTATGTATAATTAAGTTATTAGTAATTTAGTTTAACAATTAAACATGGATGTTAACATAAAAATGATAGGGTAGCACATTTAAAATTAGAGTTTAAGCATATTGGTATTATGAAGGAGTCATTATTAGCATTTCATGAGTGTTTAACAAGAAATTAGTTCAATACTCTTTTAATCTCTTTTTCTTGGTGAATCCCTCTTTTAATATCAAAATGTGTTCAATTTATTAAACAAAATCAGTATGTTAACTTAAAAAAATGTTTAAACCAAAATAAAATAAACCAAATAAGATAAGATCTATAAATAAACCTCGTATCCTTTATTTTTAAAAATTAATTTTGTTTATTGTGCAAAAGGGTCGAATTCTCAACTATAAATAGTGATTTTAGAATTCAACCTCTCAACAACCGAATTGTGATAGTGTATTTTACAACTTTTTAAAAAATGGGAATATTTTTTTAAAATGAAAGTTATAATAAAAATTAATTTAAAATAATTAATTAACTTGTTGAGATTAATTTGAATTTTATTTACAATAAAAAGTAAGAATTTCAGCATAATAAAATTTAGAAAAAATTGAGTATAATTTTAATTTTGATTTTGTAATATAAATGAGGATAATTTTTTTATTATGATAATAATTTGAAAAAAAAATTAATGAAAGATAGAAGAAAAACATTAAATTGTATATCATTGTTATTATGATGAATTAAATTATTAAACAATTTTATTATAATGAATTAAAAATTTACAAATTAAAAAATAGTATAAAATCAATTAATGCAATGATAGTTAAAATTCAGGATGAATTTAAAATTTGAAAATTAGTGTTAATTTAATTCAATGTTAATAAAATGTTGAATGGTTTTAACTTTAAATATCATTTTGAAGAATATTTTTAAAATTAAAGTATTTCATAATCAATTAGTTGGATTTTATTACAAAGCAACTTTACCCCAATACCAAACTCTTAACTCATATATAATAAAAAATCTTTAAAATCTCCTTTTAAATATTTTTCAACATTAAAAAACAATTATCATAGAAAATTATTAAATTAGTAACAAGTTATATGTCATATTTATTTACACAACCTAAAATAATATTTATTTTATTAAAAATACTCTTTATTTTATTTTTTATAAATCTAAAATAATTATATTTTTATTTTTATATTTTTTTAAATTGTAAAAAAAAGAGTTAGAATTCAGCACTGCAAAAACCAATTTTCGATTTATTTTCTGAAACCAGAAATCACTATTTATAATTAAGAATTCAAATTTTTTCATAAGCTAATTTCTGAAATTTTACTTTAAACATGTCTAGTTTAAAAAATAAAATGTATGGAAATCTATTTAAAAATTATATTTATTTAATTTATTTTTGGTAAAAAAAATCAATATATATATAGAGAGATATCTTTAGTTATTTAGTGGGCCAACATATGATTTGTTTTTGGGTGTTTGGTGATAAGGCCGAACAAAAGGCCACTCTCACAATTAAACCAAATAAAAAAAAGTCACAACACAATCTTTAGTACTATTTTTTTACACCATTTTTATTACTATAAAGTTGCTCAAATTATCTAGAGACTAGTGTACACATGATATTTTATTCAAAGGACCAAAAATGTCTATTTTTTATTATTAATTTTCTTATTAACATTTTTATGTAGAATTCGATGGATGTTGATACTAAATGTTAAATTTTTACATTCACATTACCTGATAGTTTCTTTCATGAAATATGAAAATAATATTTATTATAAATGTCAACTTAGAATTTAAATAAAAATAAATAGACACTAAAATATAAAATTAAATTAAATGTAAATATTACACAAGTAAAAATAATTATAGTATTTTTTTTATAAATTTTTAATAAATTAAAATATGCTAAAATTATATTTCATTAAAAAACTATTTTTAATAAAATATGATTATTAAAATTTTAAAATTATTTACAAATTTAATTTTATTATAATATTTTTAAATAATAAATATGGTAATAATTAAAAATGTTACATTAAGATGTGAGTAGTATTCGACTTAATTCGCTTAAATTTAAAAAACTGTAAGAAAATTGAAATCAAAAGCATAAATTTCTTACAATAATAATTAAAATTGTCATTACATCCAAACTATAACTATTGTTACATTATAGTTTCTCTTATATTTTTAAAAATCAGTATTTCAGTTTAAATAGTAACAATTATACAACCTATTACTCTGTATCAATATTTATTATAATAAGTGTTCTTTGAGCAAAATTATCTAATATTTAAATGAAAACAACTATCGAATTAAAAAATGGATTAAGATAAATTTTTATAATAAAATAGTATATTAAAAAAAAAATAAAGTGATATAAAAGGCTATTTGTTCAAAATTATGTTAATAAACAATGTTATTTTCATTGTTGTGTTCAAAGGGTAGGTATGGTGTAAAGGCTTAAGTGGTGCTTTTCTTGTTGACTAAAAAACAAAGAGATGGGATAAAAAGAAAACAAAACTTGTACTGTGTTTTTTTTATGCATAAGTGTTGGACCAACACTGGTTATTACTGTTACTGAGAATAGAACGTGTTCACAACACAACCAAAATGCTATGCCACAATTCCTCAATACACATTGAATATGGTGTGTGTCAGGTTTTCTCCTTTTCATTTGTTCTATAAATTTTGTCACCATTCTTATTTGGCCTCCATCCACACCATAGCTTTCTAAAAGAGTTCCATTAAAATTGAAGTTCTATGAGAATTGTGTCCAACAATGTTATTTTATATTTCGAGGTCCATGACACTCATACATATGATTGCATTTAAAACAAAAAGAAATAATAATTAATAAGACAAAGAAGTATCACTTTATATATGTCACGATTATGAAGGATTTGAAGATCCACACATTAAATTTTTTTTACACTGATAAAGAGTGCCTACAAAGCTATAATCCGCACTCATAATACATTTTTTACTATCTTTACAAAACCTTTTGGGCCAACCCATTTTCATTTAATTTTTTTTCTCTTTGCTTTTTGAAAAATAAAAATAGTGTAAGTAGATTTTTTTTTTCTCTATTTGACTTCTCATTCCCTCTGAAAATTGACTTCAAAATTTTCATCTTTTCTATAAGAATAATAGTGAGATAAAGAATATATCCGTCCAATTGGATTTTGAAACTAAGTTATTTTTGTTCTATAATTTCTTTGATTTTCATTTTTTTTAGTTGTGTAGTTTAGAAATTTGATTCTTCTCAATTTACCTTTAGATGGTTTGAAGTTTGTGGTTTGGTTGTTTTAGAGTTCAAAACTTGTAGGTATAAAGGGTTTTAAAGGCCTAATTCTTGATTATTTCTAGAAACTCGTGTTAATTTGGAGTCATTACTAATTTGTAGAGTTAGAAATGTTAAATGGATGTTATAAGTTGAAAATAGGTAATTCTTTGTTGTTGAGTTTTTTTTACTAGGTTGTTATGCTTAATTTGAACAATAATAGTTAGTGTTTGAAATCTATGTCAATGTGTGTTAATTATTGTATAGATTAAGGAGCCAATTTGAAGTGTTTGAGCAAGCATAACTATAAATTTTTCTACATAATCTGCTTAACATCCCTAACTGTCTCAATATTTCAAGTTAAGAGGAAGTCAGTTTACTATGAGAAATTCACTCACTGGATAAAAAATTCACTTAGTAGATTTAGATCCAAGAATAACTGGAAAAAAAAATTGTTGTCAAATTTGCATGCATTGAGCATATCAATGCTTTTCAAGTTAGACTTTGTATACTTAATGAAAGTTGTACCCTTAGATATTTTATTTATCATAACTTTGAAATCATCTTAGAAGGAGGTTTAGAACTTCAATTATAACTGTTTTGGTGAACAAATGTCAAATTATCAATTTTAGTTGACGTTGTTACAACTTTTGAACTTGTTAAGCTAAGAAAATGTTTCTTTTTTAAATTGAGGTCTTCATAAGAGTTGTAATTTATCCTCTTAACTTTGTTATGGGTTATATTTGAGCATGGTTGATGAGTGAAACTCAATATGATTTATTATTTTAAAAAGTTGTGAATAATTGATTTATGATTTATGAGTTGTTTTTTACTTGTGATGCAATATAATGAAGTAAGGCATGAGATATGATATGACAAATGTGTTGAATATTATTGATTTAATTTGTTTAAAATGATGTATGATATTATGGAATGATGTTATAGTGTTTAAATATAATATCTATGAATGTTATACACACATAAAAATTAGAGGCCAAAAGTCAGAGATGATTTGTGAACCAATATTGAATTTGTGTATTAATTAAAGGAACATATGATATAAAAAATATATCTCATTGCTCATTGATAATCTAAGTCACGTAGAATAAGATATTAGGTGGTGAAAAACCGAAAAAAGTAAAAGCTTGATTTATATTATCGATTTAAAGGTATTAATGTATTTTTTTTAGGATTATTAAGTTTTTTAAGGGTGTTATAATCTTTATTAGTGGGAATACTGTCATGTTGTACAAGTTTTTTATAATAATGAAATTTAAAAAAGTTAACTACTATAACAATAACAAGATCTTCAATTCCAAAGAACCCTTTGTGCTAGCATAAATATCATCATCCAATAATCACCTCCCGTTTAAGCAAGAATTTTATGTTCTTAAAATGAACTTTTATACAAAAATATTTTTTAAAAGTAAGAACACTTAAATTTGTTAGAATGTAAAAATTTTTAAAAAAAATATTTCAAACATAATTCACAAATAAAAAATACATTGCATGAGAAACAATAAAAACTCATGTATAAAAAAATATTATTCTATGAGTCTAATATTTCATTATCAAGTGGGTCAAGAGAGAGTTACTATTTTTTTTTCCAGAATTTGTGTTTTTTTTTTTTTCATAAATGAAATAGAACATGTGAGAAACGATAAAAAATAGTGTATGTGTTTTACTATTGAAAAGATAATGAGATGAAAAAGTGAGAAGAGAGAATAAAAAATATCTTAATTTTTTTCTATAAATTTCATTTGTTCTTTTGTTCTTTATTGATTCTAATTTTTTCTGTTAATATTTATTAAACTTGAATGATATGCATTATAAAATAAATTAAAAATCCTGATAATTTAATTTCAGTATTATATGTATGAATTCTAAAATAGGAGTATTTCCCACTCCTATTAAAGCATAAGAGACCATTGAGGGGTTGACACAAAATAATAATGACAAAAAAAGATAATGTTAGATGGTATAACTATAGATAAATATCGAGTTACACAACCTAAGAATGTTATATCCAAACTTTTACTAATAATTAAAATTATATAAATAAAAATATCAGATTATGAAATGTTAAATGAAATTTTCTAAGAAGTCACAAAACTCAATGAGTGTGCACAGAATTATCATATAGTCTTTAAAACAATCACTTTCCGTTTAAGCAAGAGATCAACATATAAACAATCTAAGTTTTATTGGAAAATATTGCTTAAACAAATAACTCTCGTCTTCACTCATGCATTTTGCTGCTTATTTTAAGTTATTTTAAATGATTTTATATGTTATATAATAGTAGTACTTGATCTTATATACTTTATATGTGTTATTTCTTATTAGTATATATTGACTATGTATGTATTATTATCATTGTCACTAATACGATAGATAGATGAGTACATAATTTAATATAACTATAACTATAAAAAAAATCACACATATTTAAAGGATTGTCTTTAGTTTCTTCAAAAGTTTTAACTCAACAATAATTGAATCATAACTAAAATTTTAAAGACTAATTATCAAAAGAAAAAATTATGATAAATAAATCACAATTAAATTGATTATATATATATATATATATAATAGTTAAGATTTTATTTTATGTAAATAAAGTTTTATATAAATATAATTTAAAAATAAATAAGAACACTTCAATTAGTTAGAGTATAATACCTTAAAAAAGTTATATTTTTGCATAAACTATATGAGTAATTAAAAAAAACTAATACTATATGATATATGTACTTATTGAGTTTTATTGAGTTATGTTATATCCAAATTTTTATTAATAATCAAAATTATATAAATAATAATATCAGGTTATAAAATGTTGAATTTCTTAACAAGTGAGAAGACTCAGTGTGCAAAGAATTATCCTATAATCAGAGAAGTCATTGAGTATTGAATGTGTGATCATAATGAGGTAACGAATGAATTTGATATATTGTTTAGAAATTCTAATATGATTTTATATGATTGATCAAAATTTATTACCTTATCTTTGTGTGTATTTTGCTGTGGACTATGATACTTAAGATATCTGACAAAAGTATATAGCAGGACATACGTAAAATAACCCTAAGTATATATATATATATATATATATATATATATATATATATATATAACACAATTGTTTATGCTTTGTAGTGACTATATATACTCGGATTGTTACTTGTATTATTAATTGACTACATGTTCTAAACCTCTAAAATCTAAAATTACATTCAAAAAATTAAAAAAACTGGAAACTACTTATTATTTTGACTTTCAACGTAAAAATTAGAATTAATTATGAAAAAAATTTAAATATAATCCAAACATACACGGAATTTCATTGAAATTCATAAAAAACTTTCCCATTTATGTTTTTATTTTAATTCATAGTGTCGGTAAATTTTAATTAATAGAAATGAGTTGAAGGAAGTATTTTACTTTTGTAATATTTATTCAGAAAATAATTAAATTTTAAAAAATAATAATTAATTACTATATTAATTAAATTATATATTATGTTAAAGATTAAAAAATTATTTATATTTAAAATAATTTCCTATTAATAAAAAATTATAAAATAATTGTTAAATTAATTACTAATCAATCTTTAAAAGAATAATCAACACTAATTTAAAATAGATAGGAATTTTAAAATTTTGATAACTGATGTTAAATACTAATTTAGAAATTATTTTATAATTTTTTATTAATAATAAAATATATTAATAATTCTTTTAATTTATAAAATAATCTCTAATTTAATTAATATAAACTAATTATTTTAATCTCTGAAACTAATTTTTATTTAATAATTTTTTTTTAGTGATCTTTCTCAATTTATAATATATGATTTTTTTTTATTCATTTTCATTTATAATATATTGTATACTTTTAAAATCTGAGCAACGTTATTCTCTATTTTTATTCATTTTTCATAATATTTGGGGATAGATAGAATATCTTTTTATGAAAGTTATCATTCTTTTAATATAATTGATGCAAATTGTTTCAACACAGCAATAAAATACCAAAATATAGATATACTAGTATAGGTTTAGCAAAAAATTGACAATGCCATGACATGATTAGTCTTGGATGAAGAGGATTTTAACTTGACTCTTTTATGAAAAGATTAACAGATTTAATAAAACTATTTTTATAATTATCACTAGATAATTATATGTACTTACATTACATTTAGGTAGCTTTAGTGGAATTAGATTCTCTCATTATTTTAGCCATGCTATAGGAAGACACAAAATAATTTTTTTTTCTTTCATAAAACAATATTGACATGCTAAACTTAGGAAGGAACTAACTAGAAACCAAGTACCAATGACTAAATAATTTACATTTTTTTAGAAAAAATAAAGGGTGTTTCTAATTAAAAAGATATTGAAAACAAATTCCCATAATTATGCTGCTTAAAACAAACACTTTACTATTTTTCTAAATAACAAATATCATCTTTTGAGAGAAAAAAAGTCATAAAAATATTATACCATGAAATCAACATTTTTTTTTTGTTAAAGTTTAAATAAAAAAATAATGTTTTTTTTACAGCACAACTGAATCATAGATTAAAGGTTTTACATTATCATGATATAAAGAAATTCCCTAAATCGGTTGTGCTTTTAAAAAAAAGGATAAAGGAATAAACCCTTGTGTTGACCTAATTAAGGTGTGTTGTGCTTTTAATGACCATTACAGCTCCTGTCAATCGTCTTAAGTAACATCCCAAATTCTTTTGATTTTTTCTCTGTCTTGAACTTTTTTTTCTATCTTTTCATACTAGGTGTTTGTATGTTTGTGTGTGTGGAATATTAATGATAAAAAGTTTTTTAAAGTGGAGTTTATGATTGATGAAAGCTTTGTCGACAGTCAGAAGACATTGTTTGTGCAGATGAAGACAGAGGAAGTGTCTAATGGGATAAGCTGTTTTGTGCATTTGGGACCTTTCTTCATGTTTGGTTCAATGAACGTTTATTTGTGTCAAAAGCAAAAACACCTAAAGCGCACCAAGACCTTACCCGTGCTTCCTGCATCATTATGTTCCAAAGTTTTAACAACCATTACTCCTTTATCTCAACTTCCATCTTCACACGAAACTGCTCCTAGATCTCAAAAATCTCTTCAACTACAATCATTTTCAAAAATAAAATTCTTTCATTCATTCTAGTAACTCAACAAAAAATTATATCTATTGAGGTGAATAACACGGATGAGATCTTGTTGCTGAAATTTCATCAAGGGTAACCAAAGCAACCATTAAGATTATATTACTGTTCTTTCATCTTCCCATCATGTTTTCTTTTATTCCATAAATTTCATTCGGATGCTTGACAAGAGATATCTAAACACTCAACTAATATTTCTTATAAAGGTAGAAGTTCTAACAAAGAAGACACTTTTAACCCATTTTCTTATAAAGCAATATTACAAATTTGTTAAAAGTAACTAGGTAAAATTTAGTTAGAATTGTAAAATTATAAATGGGTAAAATTTGAATAGTTCTGTAAGCCCTAATAAATCAGTCATAGAGATTTATGTAGTGTATGCATCTCAAAAACTCAATCAGCATTAAAAATATACATTGTTACCCTTTCAAGTAAAGAATTGCACACATTTTGAGCATCCTAAAGAAGGAAAATAATTAAAATCGGAACATCAACATTAGTTTTGCGGCAAAATGACAATCATTAATTTTGCGACAATTTTTTTCTGTACCTTCATATATATTTTTTAATATTAATTATATTCATATATATATATATAGTATGTTAGAGAGTGTAGCAACTTTTAGGTTAGTATGATTGCTTGTGATGATTAAAATAAATTTTATGGTATTTTTACGATGATAACAGTCTTTTCATTCACTAATTTTTTTTCCTTTTCAAAACCACAAAATCTAGAAAAAAAATAGTAAACTACAAAATTGAAATACAAAATTAAAAAAATATCCTCACACTAATATAAAAAAATATATTTATCAACCTAAATATATTTATCGGAAAAGAATGAAAGTATCAAAACTAAAAAAAGAAGATATGGAAATGCAAGTACAACTGAACTTATTTAAAAAAGTAAAATAAGTTTCATTTAAGATAAATTAAAAATTTTAAAAGGTTAAAACTCACTTTTCATTAATATGGAAGTGGAGGGAGAATTTTTCAATTTTGTTGTTTCATTCCACTTTATTATTCCCTTTCTCCTTCCCAATTCCAAACATCAAAATAAGTTTAAATTATTTCTTCCAATACAGAATATGAATATCAAAACCATCTATATACAATATACTAATAGTGATAATAAAAACTTCGTCGTGAAGCGTCAAACGATAATTCAAGAATTACAATCATATGATTTCATAAGAAAAAACTATCAATATCCAAAGTGCACATTAAAATTTACACGAAAAATTATCAAGTGCAGCTTATGTTGGTACGGAAAATTGGGTTGAAAAATCTGAACCAGATATCTAAATCAAGATTTCACGAGAACCATTACATTCAATTTGATCGGTCAAATAAACGGCCACCATTATTTTGGTTTTGTTCAATGCAAGGCTTTGCCGAGATGATTGATAAGCTATATGTATTTATCTTAATTCACCAGAAAACTCATTCAACTTAAATGACAACTCACTGCACTCACGGTTAGGATACGGGAATGCCGACATATGTTCCAAAACTCGTTATATGTGGTAATTGCCATCCACCTTTACAAAGAGGTAACAGTGCAAAGAATACAAATTTCCGTTAACTACCAAACCAAAAATATACTACAATAAATACATAATAGGCAAACAAACAAAGAATAAAGGTGCTACTTTATACCCATCAATGTCTATGCCGAGGGAAATTTGAGGATCCGGTTTTCTGGGTACCTCTGTAGGTTCTGCTAGGAGAATCCATCGAGTTCCTGAAGGGAGCGTAGGAAGATTTGGTTGGTTCTGGCATAGTGCCCGAAGGAATAGATTCTGCAAAGCATGCTGTGTTAATGCGTGTTCTCTCAAGCTCTAGTTGAAGGAACTCGGAGCTGTACTGTTGTGCAAGAGACTGAAATACAGAAATACAGCTTTAGATAGTAAATATAGCAACAGAAAATTTCAGCAAACAATGTATTAGAACTGCTTCACAAACATAGACAACCGACGACAAAATAAAGTTCATTTTCGTATGACTAAACAAGTCTATATTAACGTTACATCCACCACAAGCATTGAAACCAAAATAATAACTAATTTATTCAGCCACCCTCAGCTCAGTATTTAGACATGCCACAAGTAAAAAGAGCAACAAACTACACAAACTAATTGCTTACAATGAGCTCATCTGGAGATACACTTGTTCCTTGTTGCTTATCATCAAGTGCATCTTCGCTGCCACGAGTTGGCCGACGATTATGTCCCGGATTGTCGATAGCATCAGTCACACTCTCCGTGGCTTTTTCCAAAAGTAATCCTTGTAAGGACTTCAAGGAATCTCTGGCATCCGATGTAAAATATGGGTTTAATATAGTCTCGAAGTACTCAAGCTGCAGAGATACAATTCGATTAATCAAACAATCTAAGCTAAAATTTAAGTTCGTGGTCATGTCTAAATTTATACTGTGCAGGTAAAGAACATGAAGCATACTGTGTTTTATCATATTATATAAAAATAAAGGATAACGATCAAAGAACACATTTTAATGGTTCCTTATTATTTACAGATCCCAGGGTACAAAGGTGTTATATATACTATACATCTTTATTTTTCTTTTCCAAAACTACAACTTACCTCAAGCATGAGCTGACAAAATCCATTTGTATCAAGGGCACTGAGATCACTAGCTTCATTTTCATGAAAAATGCTGATGAATGTGTCAATCAAGCCTTCCACAAGAATGCCAAGTGTTTTATCTAAGAGAGGCTTAGCACCAGCAAAAACCTACGACGAAAAAACATTGCATCTCAGCAGACTACCTTCAAGAAAATATAATGAAGCAATTGTTTAAATTTTAAATACAAAAGCAAAGTTTCAGAACTAGGTTTCTAAAGCGAGGATCGCTTTGACTAAAATTCCATCTTCACGTTAATTATTCACTCCTATGCATTATAAACAAATAGCCTCTAAACTGACCTTACAGCAAAAGTTCAGCAAAATACAACATTAGCACTAGGTCAATGAAAAGAATACGGAATATTTGTAATGAAGAAGACATACAATAATAAGGAATAAACCTAATAATGGGAAATATCTTACAAATATTCCCTACCAAATCATATCATGTATCTAACAGTATCTTCAGTGGAAACCAAAAATCTCTGATCTAACAGATTTTCTTGAAAGTGTCAGTCAATAGCCTTTGTTGTGTTTAAGCATACTGTATTTTAAAGTAGCCTGTGTAGCAAAGATAGAAAGACTTTTTGTAGATTTTGTTGTGGTATGGAAGATATCATATACTCTAATGCTTTTTTTCCTTTTTTATTTCCACCAAATAAAATTAATCTTCACCTTTTATAAAAAAAAACAAGAGTAGGATACATAATCCCAAATTCATGCAATCATTACCTCTGCGTGCACAGCTACCAATGTATGCAGCAACTCTACTGCTGCATCACGGACACCCTGGAACAGACCAACATAAAAGAGAGAATCACATCAAAACATCATTTCCGAAAGAAAAATTAAAACTCATTTCAGAGAAAAACAAACAAATAATGACAAGACATATTTACAATACAAACAATTGTCATTAGCTCCTCACTTTAACTGCAGGCGCTGCTCCCCAATGAATGCCAGAATTCAGCAGATAATTCATGGCAGCAGATCTGATCAAGTTTGCCTGATGAGAACACAACAAATCATCATGGAGGTGAATAGTGAAAGCAAGCATACACAGTGCAAAATTTTCAAACATGAGTAAGCCCAGTGTTACAACTCACTATCCTTGATCTTCCTGCTTCAGAATACCCAGCCTAGTTATATAAAAATATAATTTACAAACCTAATAACTAATTACTACTTAAACACCCTTATACCTCTCATCACAGCCTCTATACTCATCTACTTCCAACCTAGTTATTTTCTTGAACAGAAACGATATTTTTCACATTTTACCTTTGCAAAAGTATATTGTTCAAGCACCTTCCCTTCAAGCGCTGAGAAACTATTCACAAGATCTTGTACATCACTGTTTCCTTCATCCTTCCCGCTGGAATTAAAATCAAATCAGGAATCAGAATGCTCTCGTAAATACAAAGAGGATAATATCTTTATAGAAAATTATATACAACAGAGTGACCACTCAGTCACATAGGAAAAATTAGATATACAAGACCGTTACAAGAGAATAATTTGATTAGTTGAAATTAATTGCTAGCCAAATTGAATCTCAATCATAAAGAAAAAAAATTGAGATATATACATACTATCATATTGAATGAATGATGACAAGCAAACATCAAAAGGAAAGACTAACTGATTAAAAAAGCCTAAGAAATTTCTGACGTGAAGTCACAACAAACCAAATGATAAATTTCTAGCTTGGTTAGCGTGCAAGTTGCAACCTAACAAAGTCAGCAAACCTCAGTTAGCTTTAATAGCATGCATTCCTGATGAATTCTGCAATATTTTACCATAACTTTTTATAATAAAGGAAGAATAAGGACAAAGTACCTCGAATGCAGCCAGATGTGTTTATATTTGTTATACAACTCATATGAAAGTTCATCTTTGCAATATCCAATATTGCTTAGAACAATCAATAATTTCTGATGGGGATCAGCAACACCTCCATGAAGGTCAGATGGTGTATTTTCTGATTTATGAATATATCCATTTGGTAGGGAGCCCTCTTCGCCTAATCTATGCTGGCCAAGTTCGAAACTTATACGCTCCAAACTACCTGAAAATTAAACAGAAGCTGACTCATAACAGAAACTTCATGTGCTACAACACCATTATGTTCTTTTACCTTCTTAATTTTGCTTTATTTAATTTCATTTATATGAATATTCTGTAAACTACCCGACAATTAAACAGAAGCTGACACAAAACTGAAACTTTATGTGCTACAACAACATTATGTTCTTTCACTATCTTCTGTTTTCTTTAATTTTATTTATCTGGGGAAAAGTATGCTATTGGGTATAAAATTAACTAAATCCAACATACCAGCAAAATCCAGAAAGCAGTTTAAAAACGCAAGTCTAACAGATTCTTGAATTTCTTGAAGTTGCATAAACATTTCCTCTGACTTTGTTGCCTCGTTCCTTAAGGACTGAAGCATCCTGAAGTGATGATCATCATTGAAATATTAACCCCGAATTTTCAGAAAAAAATAATAATTGTAAAGTAGGGGTCAGGGTCTTTTATCCAAATTAAGATCTCGACATTTTTGGTCCATGGGATATACAGAAACGCTAAACTTCACTCCAAAGACAGTGGACTAGAAAACTAAAATTGAGAGATAAATTATAAAGAAATTTTCAAGTATGTCCCTGTAACAATCAAGAAAATGAGTTCTTACAAATTAAAAACACAAGTTCTGATGCTAACAACATATAATTTAAATAGTTCTTGGCTTATTCAACTTCTATGGGTTTAAAACTATTTCTCAGATCATTTTGCAAAAATTTTCCCATAGTTAAGTTCCCATTTCATATATACAGCCCTTACTTCCAACACCACGTAGTGGGCTATTGAAATCGAATAAATGTGGATCGTTCAGCCATTCAGCAAAGTAGAGCAAGTGGCTAGCTTTTTCCCATAACATAATCTTCATGGGTCAGAAAGGCCTATGGGCCACAGGCCTACACTTATGGGCTTCAAGAGCTTTCTAACATGAGAAAATATTGACTAATATGATTACCAAACAAAAATCACCCGAGAAAATTTCATCATGAGAAGACCAATAAAAGCTCCAGTAAGGAATGATCAAATTAAAAAGTTGTTTTTTTATTAAGAGAGTAACCCAATAAAACATCATAGAAAAATTGATTCAGTGGCCACTGATTCATGTAGCTAACTCCGCAATTGAGATAAATGCCAGGGTGTTATTGGACAGCCACCTTAGAACATACTCAGAAGGAAACAATATTATACTACGAATTGGCATCCCATATGTAAAAGAAGGAAAAATGAAACTCATCACCCACTTCATTATTAGAGTAGTATTATACTCTAATACCTAAAAGTTAAGTTTAAATTGCATTTTACTCACCGACTTCACTTTAAGGCATCAGATACATATGAATATATAAAAACTTACGAATTGATTTGATCCATTGCAGAGGCTAAAACTGAACAGAACATTAAAGGCAAGAATGAGATGGCGTATGGAGATTTATTCCTTTCAAGAATTGAAACAATAACCCATGTCACATCCTTTGAAACCTCTTCAACCGATGCCCGCATCCAAGAGCACAGCCTCAGTACGTATATTCTTATAGTCTCTGATTGCAATGTTCGGATAACACCAACTGCAACAAAGAGAGAGAGACACATGCACTCAGAACCTTAATAAATGACAACAACTTTTAGATTTGAAGAACTGATACCAGCAATAGGAGGAGCGGCTTCCTTCAATTCCAAAGCTGCACATGCTTTAGATATATCTTCTATTGCCTCACTCATGTAGGACCGGAGGACATTTGGTTCCTCCAGTTCGTGAAAAATGTTAGTAACCTACACAAATAGGAGGCTGGCTATCAGCAAACACACAAAACAAATAGGAAAAATTGAAAACCATGACTACATTCTACTTGTAGAATCAATCAACCATGTTTCTCTATGCATCTCTAAATGACTAGACTAAGTTTTGACATGTAGGTACATGCTTTTATCTTTATATAATAAAAAAGTAGGCTTTCAAATATCCAGAAAAGGGACTACAGAGAAAAAGAAGAGGGGGAAAATACAAGCCAGATATTCAAAAAAAAAATATTAAACATATATATGACTGAATAAACAAGTTATCTAAGTTAAATTCAAGAGACTATAAACAATGAAAGAACTAACAGAAAAACTTTGTTATAGCGTAATAGCACAAGAATGGCAAAAGGGTAGTAAAAAAACACTGTCCATACCACAAGACAAAAGCATTTCTTACCTCTAGTAAGAGGTCTTAATGTAAAAAAATGCACTCTTTGTGAACATCTATAGTCAGACAGAAAAATCTGATAGGCACCAGAATATGAACAAAAGAGTATTTATATTGAAACATAGCTAAAAACAGAGAAAAATCCACTATTATAAATTAGACTGCGGAGAATTTTAAGAAAAGTGAAACTTCGAATTCACTTCCCTCTTTCTGCAATATTATTGTATCCCCCTTACTCTCCTAGCAAGCTGTCCATTTTGTTATGCCCACCTTCTCTTTCTTTTCACTACAGCCAGTGCAACTTGCACCACTTGATTCTCTCTTCTCTCATACACTAGCAGGCCTTGTTTGAGGCCCATTTGTCCTTTTCTCTTTTATTCCCCGCCCCCTCTTTTTCTATATGCCTTCATTATGGACCCATGAAATCTAACCCAGAAAATTCGACAAACATTTCTAACCCAAATCCCCAAATTGACATGATGTTAACTCAGAGATTAAACTAAATAAATAAATAAAAAGTAAAAGGAATAAGATATTAAATAGATTAACTAAATAAATAAATAAAAAGTAAAAGGAATAAGATATTAAATAGATTAACTAAATAAATAAATAAAAAGTATAAAGAATAAGATATTAAATAGATTAAACTAAATAAATAAAAAGTAAAAAGAATAAGATATTAAATATAATGTCTGCAGAGAAAACAAATAGAAAATATATCCTCCACGCATACTATAAAGAAACTGCAAAGTCAGAAAATATAGATTTTTATTGGAGAAGGCTCGGTCATGTGAACACAATAATTACCTTGACTCCATACAGTGATATTGTGCTGCATATCATTGCAGAAACTTCTTCCAGAGAATGACTCGAGTATTTCACATCTCCAGCTTTTTCTTCAATTTTATTTGCAGAACTGTTGGAGTTTGAATCAGTGGAAACTTGGGAAGACTGGAAAAAGAAAAAAGGGCCCCCTAAATATATGGCAGATGTAGTTATGGGTGATAAGTTTACGAAATAAACAAAACTATAATAAAATATATAGAATGGTAAAATACAAAAAAAAAAAATATCATAACTGCATTTCCAGAAGTAATGGAGCCTAGACTCTAGATTATCAAGGAAGAGAAATTAAAAACTCAAAAGAAGCTAGAAAAATAAAAGATGTCAGATATCATGTAATTCAGGAAGAAAAAAAGAATTTTATAACTAACTCAAGCACACCTCTACCCAAATAACAATACCTTAGCAAATTTTCCACTAAAAACAGAGAGAGCAACCTTCCAGAATGCTGGTATATGATGGACTATAACTGCAGTTAATCTACGGATATACCTTCCTCTTAAACCATCAACCTCTTCACCAGTTAAATGTGCGGGAGACTGGACTGCAGGAGAGCTATTACCAATAGGGGAGTTGTTGATATCTGACTGACAATAGTTACAAAAAACAAAATTAAAAAAATTGACACCAAATTTTATCCTAGCTTAATGACAATAAACTTACAGATTCATTCTCATCTTGAATCTGCCTCCATCTGGCATCAGAAAGAGCCCTGTCACGCAAATCATTATGCAAATTTTCCATTCTAATCTCATGATCTAATGTACACTTCTCGAGCAGACCGCGAATTCTCTGATTCTGTGAAAGAAAAAAACCCAAAAGGCTCAACAATTTGGCCATCACACAATGAAACTGAGAATGACAAGTTTAGAAATAATTAAAGCCTAAAGGGTGCGAAATTAAATGTATGAAAAACTTAGGAGGGGCAGTAGGTACTGTTGAACTCTAGGAAAGAGAAATATTGAGTTGAAATCATGTGTTTCAAAAAGAGCACGAGTGCTTTGTTTGTATTTAAAAAAAAAGGAATTAATACCATAGAAGAGATTATAGATAAAAATGTTCTTCGTAATATATATATATATATATATATACACATATACACACACACATGATTATATATATAATCACATATATATATATATATAATCTATATATTCTTCATTATATAGGATCAGGACCTTGATTATAAACTTGCTGCAAATATAATCAATTCTTAGTCCTCTTGACTTGATGAATATGGGAGCCAACTATTCACTAGAGTTGAGAAATCTAGGGCTGATGTCCACAAACTCTAGTTTTTCTCTTATAAAATGACAATTAATTTCAATGTGTTTGGTCTTCTCATGAAACACAAGATTAGAAGAAATATGTCATGTTGAATGGTTGTCACAAGGTGAATTTGGGAACTTTCACCAAATTTGAGCTCTATGAGAAGACGTTTTAGCCCATTTGAGCTCTATGAGAACTTTCACTATATTATGCTGCTGCACTTTATCGCTCTACAACATTTTATTTTACTTTTTCATGATATTAAATTGCCTCTAACAAGAACATAGTGCCCTGAAGTGGAGCCTCTATAGCTTGGTGACCATGCCCAGTCAGCGTCCAACAATTTGAGTATTTCCTTTATCTTATAAATGAAGCCTTTTCCAAGAGCCTTCTTAATATACTTTAGGATTTGTACAACAACATCCCAATGGTCTTGACAAGGATAGCTTAATAATTGACCTACTACTCTCACTACAAAGGTGATGTCAAGAAAAGTCACAATGAGATAATTTAGTTTACCAACTAACCTTTTGTTTCTCTCAAGATTTGAATATGGTTCTTAGTCAAATACAAGTTTGACACTCAGATACACTGGTGTGTCCACAAATTTAGCATTTATCATCCTTGGATTGTGCATCGATGGTCTCTCTAATGACGATTAATGCACAATTACGACATCTTGAGGTTGACAAAATTACAGAAGATGGTGTCAAGTTTAAAACATTTATCTACTTTGAATTGTGAATCATGTCAAATAGGAAAACGTATGTGTTAGTTCTTTCTTTTGTAGTCTTAATAAACGAGCTTCTTTTCCTTCTTTCAGTTCACTCTTGGGGTCCTTTCGTATGGTTACCCATTCTAGTTATAAATATTGTGGTACCTCTAATGATGATTATTCTAGGTCTATTTAGATTTGGTTAATGAAGAATCGATCAAAATTGTTTCTTATACTTTTTACTTTTTTAGTGAAATCAAACTTTGTAGTTACAATGCTCGCGAATATTTATCCACTACATTCAATGGTATGCTCAACAAACTTAGTGTTCACATATTCGTCAACAAAATGAGGTAGATAAATGCAAAATCAAACTTCTTACTTAAACTACTTAGATGCTTATTCAGTCATCCTCCTCACCATTTTTGGGTGGATGTTGTCCTTAAAGCATGTTGTCTCATTAACCAGATGTTATCATCTATCCTTGTTACCCATGTACAATCTTCTTCCATGTATTATTAGTACCACATGTTTTGTATCTAACCTCACACCTAGCCAAGATAAACTTTCTCCTTAATTATTCAAATGTGTCTTTGTGGGATATCATTGTTGTACATAAGAGTATTGATGTTTCTTTCCTGATCTTCATAGCAATTTTGTGTTTGTTGACATCTCTTTTATTTGAGTTTATTCTATATAATAGAGTTGTTCATTCTAAAGACGACATATGTAGTCACTTTCCCACCAACATCATTTTTCTTTCATCACCACCAAACGACTTTGTCATATCTTTGAATGTTGTTCTCTAGTAGCACCTCTTTTGGTATATCAACATCATCCTTGGCTAAATGAAATTCCAGTAGGACCCATCTTCGATAGATAATGATATAGTGGAGATCATGTTTGATTCTTCCTTGACACCATCTCATGTACCAAATCCATTCTCCCTTAAAATTGGTTGGCCTATTACTATTATATTTTACTCGTAACCCTTGTCCCCACTATACAAAACTCATGTTACTATCAGCTTCCCACCAAACATTACACTTGTTTGACCTCATTATCTTATATTATATTTCTAAGTCTCCAATATCTAACCCAAAGTGGAAACAAGCGACGATCGATGAGATATGCACCCTTCAAAGTAGTAGCACTTGGAAGTTGGCTCCTCTTCCAACTAGAAAATATACTGTTAGGTTGGTTGTATACTCTTTCTTGAAGGTGGACTTTAAGCCTAACTCAACCTTACAAAACTGGCTCATAAGGTGAGGTTTACACCCATTTATATACTATGAATTATTATTATCTCTAATCAATGTGGGATCTTCAACACACCTCCCTCACGTCGAGACCAACTCATGCATGGAACTACATATTTATGGATGTTTCGATATCAGCCTGAGAGTGGATGGTCTTATAAGCCCAACAAACTCTCGCTAGGATAGACTCTAAATAGCTCTGATACCATCTTTAAGTGAATTTTAAGCATAATTCAACCTTAGAAAATCGGCTTATAAGGTGATATTAGAACCTACTTATATACTATGAAATGTTTTTATCTCTATTCGATATGAAATCTTCAAAACAGGACTTGATGGTAATATTGATCGTTACAAATGTTGACTACTTGCCAAAGGGTACACACAAATCTATGACCAAGACAGTATTGCCACTTCCTTTCACACTGCCCAAATGACATCTATTCAACTTTTTCCCATTGCAATTATTCATCATTGGACTCTATTTCAGCTTCACATAAAAAATGCATTTATACATGGTGATCTAGATGAAGTCTACATGGAGCAACCTCCAAGAATTTTTTTGCTGAAAGGGAGTTGTCCATATGGTATGTTGTCTAAGATATGTACAGAAATAAATAAAAGCATTCATATTAACACATAATCTACATATTATTGATTATATACAATCACTTCCTTCCTTCTTTCTACAACTATAACAGGTACAAATTGCCATGTTATAAAAACCAGGCCAACAACTATAACATTCTAGCAATTGACAATCAATCCTTACTACTCAATATTATTTAGCATACAGTCAACAAAAAATAAGTAAATAAGGAAATTAAATGGGATATATTTCATTCTAGCATGGATACGAGTTTTTAACCTGTATATTCAAATAATGCCATACTGGATCTGACTCTGGCTCCAAATCCAACAGTAACCTCACAGTATTCTCAAGCTACACGAAAAACCAAGTGTTATAATCATCCTAGCAACCAGAGATAACTGCAATCCATCTCTAACTTAATCAACATAATAAATATCACCAGTCCATGATGCTGTCAGTAAAGGTGGGTTTTACTACACTCCACACAAACAACAAAATTATTAGGATTAAGATGTCCATAACCGTTTTCTCTTGTGTGATTTAGAACACAACAATATCATGTAAAATATTGACAAGAACCAATATAATAGCTTAAATATTCTTCAACAAGTACAAAACAGTATCCTACACAAAGATTAGGTATCCTCAAAAGCATAAAATTCAAAAGACAAGTCGTAAGAAAACAGAATGCAGCAAGGTTCTCTTTAGATCTTAGACATGACAATGACAACCACTTTGGTATTATGAAGCATGCAGTCCAACTCAGACATTGGAAGCGACTAATTTCCAAAAACCCAAATAAATAAAAATATGTGCATGACAACAGATCTAAATTAATATTCAATAGTTGTATACTCCTGTACCTTTATCTTATCAAAAAATCAATATCAATGCCCTTGTCTTGTATATTAACCTTTAATCTATAATGGTGAGCCTCACAAAAGAATTACGAGACATAATATAATAATGTGAGCACTTATGGTTTGCTTGAATGAATAGAATGGGGAGAAAAAAAAAACAAGAGAAGGAAATTAAAAGGATGTAAATACATGGAAAATACAGAAGAAAACATGTATTGCTTAGACAGAAAGAAATAAAATGAAAGTGGAAAATTTTCCTATTACTAGGTTGGATTATTGAAAAAGAAAGTGGAAAGAAATAGGTATGTTGTAAACCTTTTACACTAATTATAAAAACAAGTTTAACATCAAAAATGAAATTTTTTATACTATTTTTTCTTAATGTATCCAAACAAAGGGCAAGTCTCTTCACAAAAAGTTCCCAAAACAAGACATTATGTTTCAGGAAAGGCATATTCAACTTCTCAAGCCAATTTGCTAAGTTTTACAATTTTTCTATCATAAGGAAGTGAGAGACATTATTCTTATTTTTATGTTATATTTAAATTAACTTTTCAAAAAGTTAAAACCGTGCTTTTTAAACACACCCCCAACCGAAATGTATGCATCCATCCAAAGAAAGGGCTAGTCTCTTCACAAAAAGTTCCCAAAACAAGAAGACATTATGTTTCAGGAAAGGCATATTCAACTTCTCAAGCCAATTTGCTAAATCTTACATTTTTTCTATGATAAGGAAGTGAGAGACATTATTCTTATTTTTATATTATATTTAAATTAACTTTTCAAAAAGTTAAAACCACGCTTTTTTTTCTTCAATAACAGTGTCCATATAGAGGTGTAAGCTCAGGAATGTCAACCTACAATTTTTTAACTGGATACATAATTAGAAGTGCCTAATACATTTTAGAGAGGTGTTAATGTCAGAAACCTGCCCAATACTGTGACACTTCAAACAGGAGAGATGTCAATGCCAGAATTTTATCCAACACCTGTGTCACTTCAAACAAGAGAGGTGTCCAAGCTTCATGGTTTGAAAGGCAGGGCAGTAACAACAAACTCAAAGAATAAGTAGCCTCAGTACTAAGTAGTCTATCACATAAGCAATATGTTTTGATTTAATTTAATTATGTTGCACACACTGAAGTATTTTCTTCAAAATTCAATCCAATAAATCATACCCATCTTATTTCCAAACATAATGCAATTTCTTAAAAATGCCTGCACAACTGTTCCAAGCTAGTATGAGTAAAGTCCAACAAACAAACCCAAACACCTTGCTACAAGCCCACTACCAGTGGCATGTCCAAGAAGATGTGCTTCAATAAACTTTTAAATCTTATGCTAAAACAGAACGAAGGAGATAAAATGGTGATGCTTCAAACAAAAAAATCTATCTGCATTGTGCAAGTAAACATCACCTCTTATTTATGCTTTTATCTTTACAAAAAGTAACAAAAATTCATTCTAAATTGGCCCAAAGCACAACTAACTCATGCAGTGTTATGAATCAGTTTCTGCTAAGCAAGATGCACAAGAAATAATGTCACAGGTCAGAAATATCAAAGGTACTGCATACTGAAATGCAACCTTGTTTATAGTCGAATGCTTCTGGGCAAATCATTTCATTTGAACATTAGCACTTAAATTAAATTGAAGAAATAAAAAAAAACTTACATTTGTCAGATCTATTTGTGGATCTTCCATAGATTGGAAAAGCATGGTCTTGAAATCATTCATCACTTTCTCAACTTCTTCGAGAACACGTTTTAGTATACCTACTTGAATCTGATTTGAGACAGTAAGATTAGTAAAGCTCAGGAAGTAAAAGATGCTTAGAAGAACCAGAAAAAATTCACAAACATGATATACCTGTAAACTAATAAATGCTTAGATGGATGCAATTCTTTATTGCTACAATGGATGGATGAAACTTTAAATAAAAAATGTATGAGCATGTATATTAGAGTTTCATGGAAACTTATCAAACTTGGTTTACGAATCAAATAAGGGGCACAATAGAAAAATCTACATCAATATAAAAGTTTCGTACATGAGAGGGTAGAGCAATCGATTTGGCCTTCTTGTACTCCCTAACTGCCAAATCATATTCACCCTTACTAATGCTGGCACAGATGGTGCTTGGCAGGTTGAAAAGCGTTCGAAACCTCTGCAGCATACCTTGGACAGTCCTAATTTTTTCTGCTTGAGCCTACAAAATTCATAGAAATCATGAATAAATTATTTTGAAATCCATAATAGCAGTCACAATAAAATCTAGAATAATTCAGCCACCTGTCTCTCAAATAAAGGCTTCAAAGCACGATTAGCCTGCAAACTAACTTCCTGAATAATATTAAACAAATGGGAAGTCCCGGATCCTTCAGGGTCATCCTCAATTCGTCTTAACTTTGACTCAATATCTGGAAAAAAATGTTTCACATCAAAAATAAGAAAATCTTGAGAAAGAATGAATAAGAGTTTGAGCATTATAGAAGTGTCAGACAGTCAAGAATAAAATAGCACTTTTGTAAGGTTATACTAGGTTTGAATACTATGCAAAAATAAGTTCATACCATCAATTGTTGTTTTGCAAGAGACAAAGCAATCAAAGTTATCTTTAACCAACTGCTTTCTCTGCTCAGTACGACTTTTGAAATCAGTTTTCAGAGAAACTGCACCAGCCTCCAGATCAGCAGCACTGGTATTCATGTGTATCCGTGCTAAAAACAGCTTTGCATCAAAGTTCTCCGAAAAATACAGCAATTTTTCTGTATAATGGCAACAAAAATGCTATCAACCTCAAACACTCAAAGAAGAAGCACATAAACAAAAATACAAAATAGAGTTAAGAAGAAAGCTGTTCCTAGGTTTCCACCAATCTTTCTAAGTGATACTAAGCCAAGGGTTATTTGCTATATTTGTAAAGTATTGACTCATTTGACAACATGCCCATTTATATCTACATCTCATAACACCATTATTTGGTATGGTAAGTACTTGTGTGTACAGTTTTGTGACTATATCCACGGGGATTAACAACCACATTTTGTTTTTAACAAAGAAGACACCATCAAAAAAACATGACACAAAGAAGACAAGCAAGCAGAAAATGTTGCCCACATGTTTGGAGATGACACCATAAAATTATGTTTCAAAACATGCTTCTGATCTTCAAATGGAAAGGGAGAATTCAAGAGTTAAGATAGTGGGAATGAGAAAATCAATGAGTAAACAGTGTGCTTTTGAGCAACTTTGCAAAAAGAGGAATGTTTATTCCTTCCAAAATGTACGCAATCCTCATTCCATTCCTTCAGAGATGGTCCCAAATGATTACACATAATTAAACCAGAAACAAGAGCGAGAAAGAGAACACAAATCAAACATACAACATCTTGTAACCAATGTTATCAAACGGCGGTGCATGGCAGTTTCACCAGCCATCCGCTATTTTGAAGGATATAGCAGCTTCCAGCATTTATGCTTTTGTGCCAACCATGGACATGGAGTCGTGGTTGTTGGAGAGGAATATGCAACTTATTGGCTTTCAACTTTTTTATTTTCAAAAAACACAATTTCAGGCTTGGCCGACTTTTAAATAACCCAAGCCTGAACACATGAGAATGAAGCCTCTTCTGCAAACAAAAACCTTCTTATTCCCCACAATGTGAGAACCTTAAGATGTGAAAGCAATAGAGAACGAACGAGTCTTCTTCGTCATTGAGCCTCCCTCTTCTTTTTCTACATTTTTTTTCCTCATTTGTTTTAATATCTTCAATCTTTCTTCTTCATCTATTTGGTATTCTGATTTTATAGTTTTCCCTTTTTTATTTTGAGCCAATTATTTGTTTGTTGATCTCAGATTTGCTTATAAAACCTTGTTCCCAACTATTATTCATTTATAGGCTATCAAAGGAACTCAACTTGATCACATCGTTTGTATCTTGTTCCTTCATACAAAAAAAAAAGCCCAAATTGCCCAACTTTTACTGTACTACCAACAAGAATGAGGTTTGAACCAAAGATCTCACACAAACTATCCATACTGCTCCAATAGTAGGTAGAAACTAGTGGATATAATAATTGTCAAAAATAATTCACAGTACAAAACCTAGCGCAGCCACCAACAGCCTCCTCTGGTTCACACACTCCATGCCGCTGTAGCATCCTTTGGTTCCAGCATGGCAGCACTGAAGTCCCACTACAGATTGCTGCTGTCCCACAGCCACTGTCCTCCTGTCCTACCATCACACCGCTGCAGCCACCTCTAAACCTCTTTTTTTCTATTTCCTTTTCATTCAGTGCCATCCACCATCCCTAAATTCTTTTTTTTATTCTTTTCCACACAATAATTATTCTCTAAATATCTAAAATATTTAATCATCTACTTTTCAGCAACCCAATGGCAACTGAACAAGGCCTTTCAAGAACATCTAACATATATTTAGAAATTTAGGAATTTTATCTTATATTTTGTTGCTATTTTAAGTTTAGAACTTGAATTTGGTGGTGTTTTGATTTTATTTTATTGCCATTTGAATTTCCAGACATGATTATATAGCATTACAATCATATTTCTGCACCTTTTAATTATCTAAATGTAAACATTTTTTACAGCGATTCTTCCACCATAACCTGTTATAGCTTCCAAAAAATTTCATATAGGGCTTTTGGTATCGATAACACTGGTATCAAGCTTGGAACATAAAAATTGAATTTGAGGTCCTCTCAAGGACATGGTCAAAAAATTTGGAAGCTAATCATTGATGCTATCAAATTCTGTGCAATTTTCCTTTAACAACATCTTTTCTCAAATAGAATGACAATCAATTCCTATGTATTCAGTTCTCTCATGAAATGCACAATTGCAAACAATGTGAATAGTTGTCTAGTTCAATGTTGTCAAACTCATAACTCGTAAGAGGATCGGAAAGGAGATAAAAGATCGTAACTCGACTCGTAAGAGTTACTAACACTGTTACAATATGTATTTATAGATAACTTAAAAGAAAAGATTAGAAGTCTGTGTGAATTAGAATCATTGGGAACTTATAATATTTTAAATGGGCCAAGTAAGACCCAAATAAACCTTGTTTAATTAGGGTTTTAAATTAATAATGCTGCTCACTTCCTCTTGTGGCTATAAAACACTTCTTCAATGACTTAATTTGAATTAGGGTTGTAATGGGCTGGATATTAAAAATGGGCCAAGGCCCAAATGTTTGAATTAGGTTTTCTGAATTTAGGATTTATTTCTGGCCAGCACCTCTTCACTTCTATGCGCCGCACACCATCCCACTTAATTTCTTCATTTTCCGCCACCATCATAGGCTCATCGGAGCGTGCGCGCCGCCGCCGCCGCCGCCACCACACAAAACCATCAAAGTCGTTGCACAAGATCATTGGACTTGTGTCGCCGCTGCAAAACCTCATTATATCCGCTGGAGCAACCAAGTTCCATTTTTTATGGCCAGAAATGGCCGTGCACGAGTCACGATTGACAACCTTTGTCAATCCTCCCACCCACCAAGCTGCACGGCGCCTCACTCCGATCTGTCGGCCGAGTCACCTCGACAAGCCCTCCAAACTCACTGAATTGTGCGAGTATGCAAATAAACTCGCAATCCTGACAACATTGGTCTGGTTTTACAAAACACAGCTCTTTAAATAACTTTTTTATCCACACACGTGCACAAGTGAGTGATGTCATCACCCTCTACTCAACTTCGACACTACATTGATCAACCACATCATGTTTCTTGTTTTCCAATGAACAATATTGTCTTTAATGAAAACACAATATCCATTAGTCGAACGCTAATCTTGAACAGCATAAGCTCATTTTCATCTAACTGTCTTCTTTCCAAATGGAAGAGGAACAAGTTCCCATGAGTAATTTTGGTGCTTGCATTTCAACAATCATGGTTTGTCGTCATCCAAGATGAACAAGTACTTTGTGTACGGTTTTTAGAAATATTAATAGAGGACACAGATGAGACAAAGGAGAAAAAGGAAGGAAATAGTCAATGATAACTTAGAAAATTGTAAACAGGATGGGGATTTCAGGAAGAGCTAGTACAAACTTGAGAGTGAAAATATGGAAAGAATGCTTAAGGAGAGATTGATTCATCTCTTAGCTAATACATATATTTATAACAGTTTCTTTTATCATAGATACAATACAAGATATGAAAAAGAGAAGACCTAGGTCACAAATAACTATTATAAAAGATAGGTTATCGTATTCAAACAATTTAACTAATTCTAACAAATGAAACTGAGAAATGATTTGTATTATTAATTCTAAGTACAAGATACGGTGAAGCCCCATTATATAGGGTGCAAGAATTCTGAATTCTAACCAACTATACTATGTAAAGAGCTGATATGGCTGTCAAACAGTTACTATTTAACTGAGACTCATAAGTAACTTTACTTCACAATAATGGCCAAAACATATCCTTCTGCTTATACAAAGATGAAACTAAACAATAACAAGCACATATCCTTCTGCTTATACTTCCTAAAACATTCCAAATCCATCATGGCCAACTTTCTTTATACACAAGTATCTTTTGAATATCAAATTCCATCTTCTAATAATAATTTCTTAGATAAAACAAGGAGGAAAATATTGATCTCTAAATAAACCATGGGTACACCCTTCAGGAAATTTAAATGCACCAAGGAACTTAAGAAGATGGAAAACTCATAAAAGTAGCTGGTCTCCCAACAAATCAGAAATAGGAACTCTTGAAATAGCCATCAGCCAAACACCTAAGAGAAACATAATCTCATCATACAAAACTGTAAGTGATTACTAATTTTATCTATAGCAGTTATATCGGTATTGAATAATAGAAAATATCAACAACCACAAAAATCGTTTATGAAAAAATATCGCAAGTCATCATAACAGGTTATGGCGGAAGCATTGCAGTAAAAAATTACAATATATACATATACATAATTAAAAAATGCAGAAATATAATGGTAATGCTACAAATAATAAAAGCAAAACCATATAATTAATAATAATATGATGTCTAGAAATTCAAATTACAATAACATCAAATCAAAAACACCTCCAAATTCAAGTTCTAAACTTAAAATAACAACAAAATATAAGATAAAAGTCCTAAATTTCTAATTATATGTTAGATGTTCTTGAACGGCCTTGTTCAGTTGCCATTGGGGTTGTTGAAATGTAGATGATTAAATGTTTCAGATATTTTTCAGAAAATAATTATTGAGTGGAAAAGAAGGAAAAAAAATTAAGGGAGCACGGGTGGCAATGAACAAAGAGGAAATAGAAAGGAAAAAAAAAAAGAGGACCTGCTGTGGAACTAGAGGTGGCTGCGACCACAGGACAGTGACAGCGAGACGGCTGCAGAGAGACAGCAGTGCTGTAGTGGAACGGCAGCACCACTGTGCTGGAACCAGAGGAGGCTGTGACAGCATGGAGCGAGTGAACAAGTGGAGGTTGTGGATGGGGGTTGAGGCTGAGTTTGGGGTGCGTTAGGTTTATTTTTTTTTTGTAGTTGCTCAGGCTGTAAGGTCCAACCCTTTGTTTCAAAAAGATACACTATTGGGTCGATCCAATATTCATTAGCCCAGGCTTCTTCCTTCCGCACACCAATGTCACACAGTTCATGATTTCCACCATGGCAGCTCCAAACCACCACTCCACAACACCCAAGACGGTTGTTGTCAGCCACCATGCAAAACACAATTCACCACCACCATGTTGTGACGGCTGGCAGAAAGTCCACCACTGAAATCCCCCATGGCTGTTTTCAATAACACTGATCTATAGAGGACCTTTCCTTAATTTATCCCAGTTATTGCTCTTGTGTCCATTTATTGATGGCTGATTAATTTCCTTGGGTCCTGAGTTGTGGATTACTTAACTCCCAAAATGTGATCAGTCCTATAATCCTTAAATTATAATAAGTTTCTAAAGAAACAGAAATCGTTAGAGAATCTTGCAAAAACTTATGATTCCACTCAAAGCCATGATGCTTAAGGACCCTAGGTGAAATGTGAAGACTAAGATTTCTTCCATTTTTCTTCATCTTTTCAACTCTGATTTCTAACAATTAAACATCATATTCCGATCAATAAATTATTTCACAATTCACAGGCCAAACCATTTACCAACAAATTCATCCATATTCTAATTCAGTACCAAAATTACTGTCCGATGGTACTGTTTACCTTCCTAAAACAAAACCTTTACTCGGTGAAAAATGACAAGTAATGAACTGCAATGAATTGGCATCAAATATCAATGATAACTACAAAACAAGACCTCATGTGTCCTGGATGGTAGTAAGAGTGCTTCCTGGGTATTTCTTTTCTCATTATCAAATCTTGTAACAAGACATGATTTGTGGAAAAAAAGTATATTATGTATGGAAAAATAAGAAAACTATAAAGGTAGATATTCCTAAAGTAAATATGCTACATAACATCAAACAAATAAAAATAATTACCACGTAGGTTGCCTTCCAGAATTTCCTTGTCAGTGTTGGGAGAACTATGTGAAGACTCAGTGATCAACCTTAGTGTTCTGTTGTCTATGATCCTGCCAAATGCCAGCACAAATAAGTCTCCAGGAAATAACACAACAATAGAGGGGAAAAGAGCAAAAACAATGTAAGAAAAGCATCAAAATGAACTTTACCCCAACCCCAGTGGATCAACGCATTCCATGCCACGAGGGAATGACTGTAAGTAGGTAAGACCCTTTCTAGCCACTGCAGAAGCTTTATTTTCAAATTTTGGTGGAGGCACAAATTTTTGAGCCACAGGTGCTGTTCTTGTTTCCCTCATTTCACGAACCCTACGTGCAAGCTGTCAAAGAAGCCCAACTACATTAAATTAAACAGAATTTCATAAGTACTTTCATATAATAAACAGAATTTCATGAACAGAGCACCTAAATCTCAAACTTCCAAGTTTGTGAATAGCATATTCCAAAAGCTACCTTAGTATACTATCATAATGAATAATAACTATAAATAACAAAAAAATAAGGAAACGAAAAACACAAATGACAGACCAAATATATCCCATAAAACATAAGATACCTACAAATCTAATCTCTTTCAACAGGCACATAGCCCTCTAAACTCACTTCATTTAAGGCAAGCATAATCTCAGCCTAGTTATACCATGCACATCAATAATAGGATCTACGATGTTATTAGTATATTATTAATACTGCCTGCAGACTTTCCACTACAGATTATTAGCTGTAGCAAAATGAAAGACAATTGTCAATTGCAAGTTATTTGAATGGCAGATAAAGCAAAATTCCATGAAACACGATAGACATTAAACAACTTGTTAAAAGAAGGAATTGATATAGACATTATTTACTGTTTCAAGTACACAGTATACATCAGGGTCTAACATCGGAACATGAAAGTTGCAAAACACAAGTAAACAAAAACAATCAAAAGTGAAACTAATACTTCACGAACAGTTTCAAAACTATCACATTGTAGTTACTTTAACTTGTTGTGAATTTAAATGTACAAGTTTACAGCAAGATCGTCTACCACACAAACAATATCTGAACAGAATTTACCGCAAACAAAAGATGAAGAAAGAGAGGTGAAGGAGGTAGAAGATCACAAGCAGAAAATAGATACCATAGTTCAATTGAAGCATTAACGAACTTCAACCTACAGCAGAATTCACTATGAAAACAGATTTTACAACTAGAAGTTTACCTCTTAGTGAACTATCGCTCTCTGAGCTATCAGTTTTGTAACAACTTTAACTAATTGACTGTTAAGCATAAAGTTATTGACAATACAAGATCCCTCTAATTATAGGCAAAGCCAACCTAAGTAACTCTGCACAAGTGCACACATGAACAATGTCGCCCACGCCTGGTCACAAGCACCAACATAAGACGCTCACAACTGGTCATCAGCATAAGACGCTTCAATCTTGGTAAACACTGTAGAAAACTAGGCATGCTACTAAGACTATACTATGTTAGACAGTCTAAAAACCTTCGAATAGGTTCTACTGAACCAATGTTTACATAACTGAAAGGGTTCAAGAGTAAAGATACACTAGCATTTATACTACCTACAAGTAGGGTTATCTGCAACACCTGTTGCTCATACTACTTTTCTCCGATTAGTTAGTTAGTGCATACATAGTTCAGTAACTTCTCTTGTTATCTAAATGTATGACGATGAGCTATGTCTATCTGCATATTATTAATCAATATATTTCAGGGTTTACTATGTCTCCTCTTCTTTTCTTTTAATTCTATGATATGTTTCCATATCAACCTTATCTACTGCCATCTCATATTCCTAAGATTTTCCTCTTGCATTACGAGGAAGTATGCGAATATTTATAGATTATAGCAATAAATCCTATCGAAATTATAGGGATTAGGTTCGAAAGTAATAAGACTACTAATTAATTAGTTAATTAATAGAATAAAATTAGATTAATTCGGTTCAGTGCGTCGAAAATGCAAAGCACAGACAAAAGCGATGATCGCATTACCTCAGCCTCGTCAACATGCTTCCAGCGACTAGGCTCCTCGCCGTCCCAGGTGCGATCGTCCTCGCGCGCCGGTCTTCCGGTGGCGGCAGCGCCTCGGGTCTTGGAGGCGGCAACCGGATCTCTGGCGTTATCCTCGTCACCACTGGAGATGCTGAGCATCTCGACTTCGGAATCGTCGTCATCGTCGGCGACTCTGCCTTTGGACTGTTTGGACGGAGGCGCAGGTTTCTTCGGCTGTTGGACGAAGTTAGCGACGGGCTTGCGTGAATTGGAGGGTTTGCCGTAGTTGAGATCTCGCTGCGCTTGCTCCTTCAGTGCCATCTGTAGGAGCTCATCCTCGTCGCTATCACTCGACATCGTCGCAGTTCCGTTCGAAGGAAGAGAGAGAAAGAGAGTATGTGGTTTTCCGGATTTTAGATCTGAGCGAGAAGACGCAAACGGACAGAAGAAATGGGAGTTCAAAGGAGAATCTTCCAATCTCAATGTATTTTTCCCCAAATTTCTCTTTTTCTATTTTATTCAATTAAATTGATTGAGACCATCTTTATCCATACCTATCGAATTTGAAAAGTTTTATTTTTAAAATGAAAATTTGTTTGGAACAATTCTATAAAATTATAAAACAAATATTACTTTTAAACCGATTTTTAAACTATTTTTTTTATTTGCTCAATAAGAGCGAAAAACATACATTAAAATATATATAATTTTATTATATTTATGATTAATTAAAAATATAATAATGTTATATTTAATTTTTAATGAATAATTTTCATTTAATATATATTTAAATATTAATTAAATATAAAATTACATCTAAAACTTTTATTCCATCACATACTATATAATTAACTATTAATTTTTTGAGGGATGGACAAATTATATAATTGTAGTTTTATATAATTATTTTAATTTATCTTGGTTACAGATTATAAAAGTTTAATGGTTTATGAATTATGGAAATATTTGCACAATGTAACTAAAGACATCACTAATGTAATTTTAATATCTATGTTTTGTTAAAAGAAAATTACAAAATGATAAATACATAAAGCATTCTACAATTATTAAAATTTGTTTAGTGAACCATGGATTAAGGTAGTTTGTATAAGCGATTATGGTTACATATATAATTAATTATCATAATTAATTATATATGTTAGCATAATCAATTAATATGTTATTCTTATGATAAGCATGGATTTTCTATAATTTAGACATGAAAATTAAAAGTACAATCATAATTGATTATGTATATTAATATAATAGATTAAATTATGTTAATTGATTATGTTATTTGTTATTTTCACATGTATGCAAGTTCATAGTTGGACATGAAGGTCACAAGCACAATATATGAACTTCCTAACATTATAATTGATGGAAACTATCGAGTCACAAATACTCACAAAATAAAGAGGATGAAGACCTAAAGTTTGTTTAAGCATTTACTTGCATATATAGACCTAATTGGACTTTTGTTTATTTTGTGTATGTCCACTAAAGATGGCAACTCTAGGATGAAGAGAGCAATAAAACATATCCAAAAAGACCTCAAAGTCATCCCAACATCAACTACAACATTGGTCAAAAGAACACAAGAAGATTGAGTCTCAGCTGACCTCAGAGGAGACAAGTCAACATCATTTTGGGGAAAACATTAATTTCTTTAATTGTATAAAGTGGTTTTGTATTTCATGGGCCATGTATTGGGCCTAGTAACATAGAATAATTGAGCATTGTATTTTGGGCCAACTAGAATGGGATTTTGGACCTTGTATTTGGGTCAGGAGTTTAATAGGGTTAGAATATCATGTCATAAACCATCTAGGTTACATTTGGGTTTCTTTGAGTCCAATGTAAACCCTAGACGCCCAAGAGGAGTTGCACACAAAATGAGGACAAAATTAACATGTGTTACACATGGAAGAAGACATGGAGAGTGTGACTAGGCACGTAAAGTGTGACTTGCCATGTGGCACTTCCTACATGGAAATGATTTGAACTAATGAAGAGGTGACACTTGTTAACGTCTCATTTGAGAGGATCAAGGCACATGGAAAACATGAGTTCTATTTGACACACTCTCATTGGCTCTTTTGGATCTAGGATTGTAATTTGAATTTGAATTTTTGAATTTTGACACTCTTTTAAACTGACCCTATCACTATAAATAAGTGTGCTAGCCTCTTATAAAATTATATTAGAAATATATGAGTGTTATGCTACCAAATTATAGCCAAGACATTTCCTGGTGAATTGCCCTAACTATTTACTAGGCTTATTCCACTCATCTACTCCAAAACAACCATGGTTCATAACTCCAATTCTTACATACTTCCACAAGTTCAATCATTCTCCATAAAAAAAAATACAATTAAAAGAAAACAAGCATGAGAAGAAGGTCGTTAACAATTTACATCGTAAGTGGAAAAATGCATGGTGAGATACAATCAATCCAAACTACTAAAATAAGTGACATGTGTAAATTTATCATTTATGCAAAAAATGAAATACACAAATTAAATTTAATAATAAATTATTGAGACAAAGATAATTCCAAATAGTAATAATAATATTATGAACATTATTCAAAGACAAAATTTTCTCACACAAAGAGATGGAATATGCAAGTGACGGAGTTGGCTTTGAGAGAAGCTCAAGAAGTTGTGACAAGTGTCAACTTGAGCAATGTTTAGGTGCAATCAAGGTTATCAAACTCAAGAGTTTACGTAAACTTCTGAAAGTTTTGTAAACTCGTAAGAGTTTATTTCATATAAAAAAATATTTCAATAATATAATTAATTAAAGAAGTTAAAATAAATAAGTCAACAACACTAAAATAACTACACTTAGTAATGAATGAGAATTATATAACTTCATGAATTTAAAAAATGACATGTTCTGAAATTAAAATCACAATGAAATTATTCTTTTTAAATTTTCATAATCTACATATGTGTATTGATTTAATATTTCCAATTAAAAAAAACAATTAAAAAATTTCTCCAATACGTAGATATTCATCCAAAACAAATTGCAATTTATGCACTCCAACTTAACTAAAAAAATTGTTATGCACACCCCAACTTAAAAAAAAAAACATGTGGATATGCACCCCTATTAAAAAAACTACAAATGTGTTTGTCCTAAATTTTCCAAACACAACACTAAAATGATGTAACCACCGTGCTATACGAACGCAACCACCATAGATCACAATTTAGACGACGCAATCACCACACGAGATGAACAAGACCACTACACGAGAAGAACACGTCCATCGCACGAGACAAACGTGACCACCAACGCGATCACCACACGGTCATAACTGATATGAAAGCAACCATGAATGTGTCAATGACAATAAGAGACGACGTGAGAAACCACGAAAATATAGCCACGAACACGATGAATGACGAAATCCTAGTGACTTTAGCCCACAAACCCTAACGCGAGCAAAAAAGGTGAGTTTATTTGATTTTTCGTTTACAAATGGAATTTTTTTGGGTTTAAAGAAAAACCCTTGGACTCTCCAACTCAAAGGCAGACTCATGAGTTCACCTGATTTTAGAGTGAGACTACTGAGTTTGCTTCCAAATTAACTCAGAAAGAGTGAGTAGAAACATAAACTCAGACGAGTTAATGAGTTAACTCGTGAGTTTGATAACCATGGATGCAACTGTAATTGATTGGAGAGACCAATGTTGATTTTATATAAACTATGAAGTTTATTACTTAAAGAACAAACCTCAAACAAATGAACTCGTTCCAATTGAGTTAAACCATATTTAGTTATTATCACTATTTAAAATCAATCATAATTAAATAGGAAAATGTCACGGTAACTTTAGGAGACAATTGAGGTTCCACCAAACAAGGTAATTCTACAAGACAAGGGATATGCTTTTGATGCCTCTTTCTCACATTCAACACATAACTAAACATACAATATGTTAAACTTCAATGTGGTAACCTTAAGTAACTTAAACTTAGTGGATGCTTGTAAAGCATCCAAATATGTGTAAGTACATTGTTGTAGGTGTAGTTGGCTCCAAAAGGGGGTTGAATGGAGTTGAACTCTTTTTGTAGCGGGTAAAGAGACTATCTAATTGATCATCTAATCAGATCGTCTAGTCAAACTATCTAATAAAGTCAAGATAAAATAAACAACAAAGCAAAGTTACTAGCAACAACATAGAGAGAAAAACACATGAGAAATTATCTTGGTTCACCAAAACTCAAGCTACATCCAGTCCCATTAACTCAACTATTTAAGAGCTTCCACTCACCAACATACTTAGTTACCAGAGCAAGAATAATGAAATACATAATAAAGGTTTTTTCCCTTAAAAAAATGTTGCAAATATATATTTGTTAAAAAAAAGCAAATAAAATATTTTGTTTTCATATATCATACTACTTTGATTAAATCTGTTTTTTAACAAGTATATGTATTTTTAAGATTTGTTTTTCACAATTAACTATTTCAAACAAAATTTGTTATGCATTCAATTTGTTCATCAGATTGTCTACCATAAACAGTATATCAAATCACTTGTCATGAAAAAAAGTTGTAGACATTTATAGGGTCTATTAGATACTTCAAATGTACAAAACATTATTAGATTATTCAAATAAAAAATAAAACATCCAGTATTAATTTTGTTATGCAATTAATAAGTTTGATCATGCGGTCTATCATGAACACATTTGTAGACACTCAAAATTTATTGTGTATTGCAGTTGTACAAAAATATTGTTAGAACATTTAAAATACAAATAAACCATTTAGGTTGTTTTTGTTATCGTCAAAACATTAACTCTTCATGATATTCTAGTCATCAAATTGTCTAGTGTCTCAAAAAATGTTCTATAGGGTCTTAGGCTATCTAGGGTATCAATAATGATCATTGTTGAAAGTCAAGATAAAAAAAGTTTGAGTTGTAAAGAAGCAATGGGCAATAATTTTGAATAATGTCTAAAAAAAGATAATTGTGCTAAAGGAATATGCCCAATGATGAATAAATGTACAAAACAATTATTCAAAGTGAAAGTTGACTTGATAATCACCACCACAACCACTGATAAACTCGTAAAAGTAAAGAAACTACAAGTTCAAAATGTCACCTTAAAAGAAAAATAAGACTACTTTTTCATTTTTAATCAAAACAAAGAGTTTGAGTAAGGATAGAAAAGTGGAGCGAGCTGGCCTGCAACCCGTTGAGAAAAACGTGGGGCGAGCTACCTATTCCAACCCACTAGCCCACTTTAGTGCATAACCCGCAACCTGCGCAAACCAAGTGCGAGACGGAGCGGGCTGACCCACATAACTTAAAAATCTTGAAATTTCTTTATGCATTCCCATATTTTCTTCACGTAGTCTCATATTTCACATTTCATAATTTTACTCACATCTTATTACACATGTGTCGTGAGAATAATATTGTGATACCATTTACCTAATGCATTTAAATTAAAAAAAATATTTTCTTATTAATTTTTTTAAAAAATAATTTTTATGTGGGTTGGCCTGTAGGCCCACGGACCAAATCTTATGCGAGACGGGCTAGTAAAATCAACCTTCATATTCTATGTGGGGCGGACCAACTCGCATTGCGATCCCTAAGTATGAGTGTAGGTCGTTTAATGCAATGTCTTGGATTGTTTGGTGCCTAGCATAGACCGTCTACTACATGAAAAGTTAACAAAAATACAGTATAAAGAGAGTCAGTTAACCCCAATTTATCTTCTAACGAATTCGATTACAAGTTCAGTACAACAAAGTTTAAAAATTGTCTGCAAATGGTTTGGGTTAGTAAGAACAATTAATTAAAAATTGTTGTTGTTTGTTGAAGATATAAAATTAAAAAAGACTAGACTAAAGCAATTTAAATAGCATATTGATTCTCGAGTTCATTCATCAGTTGGCATATATATCGTTTATCCAATTTCCAAACAGAAGTGAATTAACCAAACACAATGTCAATCAATTTGCAAATTAATCAAATAAACATTAATCAATTCATTAAATTCATCACCCACATCCAAACATATATGTATGTGAACAAAACAAATAAAAATTTCAATTAAAAAATTATTGAGACAAAATTCATAATTCAAAAGACTGAGTTTTTTATAAAAAGTTGAAAGACAAAACTAAATTGCACAAAATCTCAAAATTTAATGTGTATTAATCAAGAAAAAAAATGTCATTGCAATAAAATTCATAGAAAATATCAATAATGTTATTGAGAAAATCATAATGTTATATCCAATCATTAATGTATATCGGTAGAATTTTTTAAATTTTGTTGTTATTATGGACAAGTCGTGAACTTTATGAATATAGCTTTTCAAAATTCTTGTGATGTTGTTTGGTGGAAAAATAGATTATAAAAGGTGTATATTATTTTATTTTTGAACTTCTAGATCCTTCTTTCGTGAAATCACCAACGATTGTATTTAAAGTTTTCCAAAATGATATTTTTAAGTGTATTACTATTCGTTGTTGGTTGATTGAAGGAAATTTTTCCTTTCTTTTGCTTTTTTATTTGATTTTTCGCTTCATATACATCATAAACATTTCAAGTTGTCAAATTAATGTGAACCATTGTAATATGATATGCTCATAAGCTTGATGAAACTTAGATAATGCATTTCAGCGAAATTGTGAACAAAATAGAAAATTTCAATAATTTATTTTCTTTAATAGTATATTATATCAAATATTTACCTAAATAGTATATTTTGTCAAATGATTATCCAAATAACACATTTTAATGTAACGCTTTATAATTTGGTTTCATTTTGTACTGGATTTTTTTTATTTAAAAATGAATAACATAGAATAGAATTGATAATTTTGAGTTTTAAAAAAAGTATATAGAATAAATAATTTTAAAAGATAGTTATTTAAAAAACATATATTTTAAGCAATAAATATTTTTTAAAATATGTAAATAAGAAAAATTTGTTAACGAAATTAACATTTGAAATTTTTGAAAGAACTTATTTTTAAAAGTTAGGTTTGAAAAATTCATAGAGAAAAGGAAAAAATTGTTTTTAAAAAATAGTGGAAAATGTTTTATATAATTTAAATTATTCATTTGTGAATAATAAATATAATAATTAAAATATTTATAAATGAAATAATTTGGTCTGTAAATAATTATTCAAAGAAAAGTAAAAAATTATAAAAATATTTTTTTATAAAAAATACTATTCCCTAATTTCTATCCATATTGCTATCATCATAATTATTTTATTAATTGAGTGTATAATTAAAAACAAATTTTAAAATTGTATAAGTAAAAAATAAAAATAAAAATGACTAAAAATATTTTTTAATATAGGATTTTTTTTTTCTTACATTTTTTACATTTACATGTACTTAATCTGTAACTTATTTATAAATAAATAGCTATTATTTTCTTTTAATTCAACACAAAACTAAATAATCACTTATCTAAATATTTCATTTTATAACAAATTAAATTTTCACATTTTTTAGTGAATTAGTTCTTAAAATAATTACTTTTCTAAATAATTATTTTTTAAATTATAATATTTTTTAAATAAGTATAATTGGTTTTGTAATTTCTTTTAATATATTTAATTTTCTAAAATATTATTTCTCAGTATAATTTATTTTCTAAACTTGTATTTTTTTAAAATATAATTTTTCTATAACGTTATTCAAAATATTTATTTTTCAAAAATATTTATTTTAAGATGATATTTTTATTTTAAAATTGTCGTTCATTTTTTAAATAGAAAAATAAAAAAATAAAATGAAGTTTAAAATGGGACCGAACTCTGAACTGTTAGTAAATCGTGTTATTTGAGTAATTATTTGATACAACAAGCTTTTTTTTTTATAAATATTTGACACAATATTATAGTGAAGGAAAAAATATTCTTAAGTGTGTATTTTTTATCAAAATTTTGCATTTTGTTTTATCTAGTTTTCTCTGTTTTAGTTAGGAATCTTAATTACTTTATAGTATTCAATATTTTAAATAACTTCATTCTAGTCATAATAATAAGACTTGTTCAAAATTTAGATGGTCACATGGATGATCATATGGTTGGTAACATTGGTCGTAACTCTTTAAGTTAAAAAATATTTTTTTTTTTAACCAACAACTATTTGAGTCCTTTTGATGGATACCATCATTCCTTTAAGAGTAAGAATTTTCTTTTTCTTAATTCTCTTTTTGGTCATTACCTTCTCAACTTCAATATATATGTGGTGAAACTCAATATATAAACCTTGTCATGTTTTATTTATTTTTTAATCTGTATTAGTGACTTTCCAAACAGGTTAACATTAAGTCCTTTAAGTCCTTTAATTAATGCATATTACAATAAAAATGATTTTGGATAACAATGAAAAGTTGTGGTCTAAACTATAAAAATTGTTGTTTTACCTTTAAGCAACAACAAATTTTTAGTCGTGATCTAGATGGTTGTGTGCTAAAGTAATAAGTAGCGATTTTTTTGTTTAGACAACAAAATTTTACAAATTGTTGCCTAAAATATGATAGTAGACAACACTTTTATAACTACTTTTATTCAATAATTTTTTTAGTGTTGTTTATTCTTTTAACATTTTAAAAGTTGTGGACATATGTTTTAGGCAATTTTTAAAAATTAAATAATTGGTAGTTAAAACCTTAGTTGCTAATTATATACCAATTTAGAAACCATTCAACAATAATAAAAACTAATTTAGAAACCATTTTTTTTGTTTATAAAATTGGTTTTGATTTTTTTTTGTAGTGAAACAATTGTTAGAATAGGCTCGAAAAGACTTTGATACCATATTAAAAAGTGGACTTTAAACCTAACTCAATCTTTAAAATCAGCTTAAAGGTGAGGTTTGTACTAATTTATATACTATGAAATGTCTTAATCTCTAGTCGATGTGCGATCTCCAACAATAATTAAACTTAGTGTGGGGGACACTGAGAAAACAAATGTGAGTAAATTGTCGTAATTGGGAATACTACCTGGAAAATAAATATTAGTGTCGCCTAAATATAATAAAATATTAACTTGCATTGTATCTACTTTGTTGTCCCCATTATAGACTCAATATCATTCTGTCACTTATTTTATTTTATTACATTTACTTTATGTCCCAATTCACGACGCTAACTTATTATTATTATTTTAATAATTTTTAGTGTGAGTTAAAGGTCGTCATTGTGGACATAATATTCGTCATTTATTTTTGTGTCCAACTTGAGTAGACTTCATCCTTGTTAATTGTTTCTTTTTTATAGCTCTTGCTTTCTTTTTTTACTGCTAAAATGGATTTTTCTTGTATTGAACATAGATGAATGCATCTCCTAAATGTTGTTTGATAGTTTGATTTATTTTCCTGAAAATATACTTATTAAAATAACATAATAATTTTGTATTACAATTTTTAATTATAAAATTATGTAATTTGTTTATAAATATGTGAAAAAGTTGAAATTACATATATAACAACAAACATAAAAAATAATTTATAGCGCATATCTGTATTTGACAATTTTTCATTATAAAATGTTGAATAATTTTGTTGTAAGTTAAAATTTTATAATAACAAAAATCATAAAAGTCCCATATATACATGTGTATTATTGATCTGACTTGTTCCAAATACGCTGCTATGACCTTTGTGAGTGAATTTCTTCCTATATCTTCAATTGTAATTCCAAAAATACTTTTATGAATCTGTATTCTAAATTTTAAAATTTTAAAGTTATTTTTTAATAAAATGACTTCTAAATTTAAAATTCAGAATATAAATTTGACTTCCAAATTTTATAATTCAAAAATTATTTATGAATCTAGAAAATGACTTTCAAATTATAAAATTCAATTAAAAGACATTTTTATAAATGAGAATGCAAATTTGCATTTTGAATTGTAGAATTTGCATGCTGTGTTAAGTGTGTAGTTGTCATTTAAGAAAGAAAAAAGTGAAAGAACTTAAAAGTTATTTTTTATTTTACTAAGTATTAAATAGACTTTTCCGTGTAAACGTACTTGAAAAATGTAGCAATGATAAACTATAATGTAAAGTTTATCGCTTTTGGAAGTGAAATATGAATGGATGGAAAAAAATGTTTAAATTTAAATGTTTGTACATAAATATCATTAATTTCTATAGAGTTAAATAACCCAAAACAATTGTTGCACATCTAACCAAGAAGTTAAGAATTTTTTTAGTATTTTTCTTATTGAATAGAGGTATTTTTATTATAAAGAGATAGTGTATTTTTTTTTCTATTTAGAGAAAGATCGTAATTTCTGTTTTGTACGTATTGTTTTTCTTTTAATAAGAAGAATATAGCTTAGTAAAGTACATTTTTTTTTTGTAAAGGACGATTCAATTTGGAACAGAAATATGATGGATTTGAGAGACGAATTGAATTGGAACAATCTCCTATTCTTTTTATAAAGGAAATTTAAGACTTGGTTACATATATTGAATTTTCAGATAAAGTGTTTCCTTCTTCAATGTCATGTAGAAAAGTTATTCACGCGTGAAAAAAAGAGAGACTAATATCCCATAAAAGAGTGACTTTACTTGGTAAAAAGATATGTAAAAGGTGAGAAATTTCATTCCTACAATCATATCAAGATTTAAATTTTTAGGACCACAGAATCTAGGTATATATGAAGATCTAGTAACACTTAATTTTGAACATAAATGAATTGATGTGTGGGAAATTATAGATTACATGAATATCTTTTCTAAATTTCTATATTTCACACAGCTTTAGCTTTTGTCATCCACATGGAAGAGACTTGTTACTTGGATTCTCATGCATGTATGTGGGTGTTATTTGAGTCCTTGATTGGTTTGTAGTCTGGTCAGGCTTCATGCTTTAGGGGAGGCATGGTCTGCACCTTCATTGCTCCCTTGGTTTTTGGGATCATGAGAAGATTCAGAATTAAAGGGAAAGGAGGAATCTTTGTCGGATCTCATCTCACATCGTGTATGTGGAAGTACTAAGTACAATGTATCGTGTTTTGTTATATATCAGTTGTGTATGGAAAGAAGAGGGCATGAGCAAAACGTATGGGAAGTTGTTTTGAACACTGATTCTTCATCATGAGTTGAATGGAAAAAGTAACAGGGTTCATGAATCTGGGAGGTTATCTATCTTATCCCAACATGGTGATCCAAAATGTCCACTTTTTGTTTACAGAAGGAGTGACAAATAATAGTCCTGGAATACTTTAATGTTGTAGTGAGCAGTAACATGGTTTCCTTTGAAGCAGCAGGTAGTAAAGATAATGAAGGGATGAGTTTGTATATGTGGAATGCCACGTTGATTGAGCTGGAAGAAGGGTAATTGAAATGGTGAGTGCATTGAATTTGGAAAGTGGGAGGGGAATAATCCAGGGTGGTCTTACTAGATGAAGGTGTGTGTGTGTGTGATGAAAGGTGGTGGTTTAGAGAGAGGTTGGGTGTTGTGAAGGAGAATCATGTGGATGCATGTGCATTGGGTTGGAGAACATGCCCAAAGCAGCAAGCAACACACTTAGGTACACCTGTCTCTCTCCCATTCCCTTGGAAGCCTCTTTGGAAATTGTACTATGGCCCCACCTTCTAATCCTTAATGCAAACAACTCATATATAAATTATGCTCTCTTGGTGTGCCATTTATGCACACCCCTCTTGTGTTAGACCCTGAATTTCAAAACTTAAGAGAGCTTCATCATGGGAATTTCTTCACACCCTTTACCCGTTTCCCTCTCTTTGAAGGATCTGCATCAGGGAGCTCAACCAAACAGAACTTCATCATACAGGTGTTTGAGGACCAAACTCTTGGCTGCACAAGCAAAGAAGGGTGTTAGGAGGCCAAGGAGGATTTTGATGAAGAGAAGGGGTGGTTCTAGAAGAGGATCAAATGGGATTCGGAGACGCGTGAGAGCTTTGAAAAGCCTTGTACCCAACTGTGATTCTTTGGGGTTGGATGGACTCTTCAGAGAAACTGCTAATTACATATTGTCCTTACAAACGAGAGTGAGTGTCATGCAGGTTATGGTTAAGGTATTGACACCCTCTGCCGAGTGATTCATTTGTTTGTAAAGACTAATTATAATTAAGATTTTGTTTTCCTTGTGGTTTGTAGCTACACAACCACTGGTTTCAGATTTCATCTTCATTTTCTCTCATGTCATCTAGATTTAGATAAGTTTTATGATCATTTCATGGTGTAAGAATCATATGACTACCTTATTACAGTCTTTTTGCTATATATATATTTACCTGCAGTATTAATCAATCGCTCAATTGGGATACCACTTTATTATGTTTGAAATGATTGCGACTTGATATATAAGCAGTTCCATTCCATAATAACAAGCACGATCGATCATAACATGCACTCTTGAAATCTGAAAATGAAATTCTGATTGAAGAGTCAAAATACACATCTAAGTTGCGGTTAATCTAGCGAGAAGATTTACAATAGTGAGATGGAAGCCAAGTCGGAATTCTACTAAGCATGATCATCACTTTTTCCATTTCTATAGAACTAAAGATTTTCTTCACACTCTGAATTTCCAAATTACCTCCTTGTGACTTTTTTATAAAAACTTAGTTCTCCACAAACTCAACGTGGATGATGCACTGATATGGCTAAAAGTAGGAGTAAATGATGCACATGTTTTTAATGCAAGAATGACCCATGATCTGATCTGTTTTTGCAGCTCATTTCTGAGATTCTCTCTTCTTCTTCCTTTTTCTCATGCACGATGATGCAGTGATTTAATTTTATCAGTGATCCCAGATTATGCTATCTGTGCTTAAGAGAAACAAAAAAACATAGAAGTTATTTCTTTACGAGGAACATGATTTACCCTTTACAATAGTTATTTGTGATCAACCTTTGTCATGAGAGAAGACATGTGTAGTGCAGCTTTATCAAAAAATAATCATATTTACATTGATTGAAGAACTAGTGCGACAATGAGTGTCCTATGCCAAGGTTAACCATATATTACTTTAATTTTTTTAACATACATTTCTAATTTTTTTATCACCCTATCCTACTTTTATTCTCCCTATGCCCATTTTTTTTAATATGGATACATTGCTACCCAAATTTGGTGATAATTCTTCATGAAAAATCTTAGTTTTAAAGGTACAACTCGTAACATCAATAAATTAATTCATATTTTAATTTTTGTACTTATTATTGCTTATTTTAATTTTACAAATTTTTTATTTATTTTATTTATTAAGTTACTTTTTAATTTTATATATAATTCAAATAAAAAAATGAATATTATAAATTGAAGTAACAATATTTCATTACATAATAACATGTGAAATTTATATAGAGTGAAAATTGTAAGAATATAAATTTCATGTAACACTAATTTAAATTGAGAAATAAAAAATTAATTTAATTATTTTTTCTTGCATCAATTTATATTAATGAAATCAGTTGTCTAAATAAAAAAAAAACTATACAACCTTTAAAAAATAAGTAAAAATACCAAAAGATTTAATAAAAAATATAATTATTTAAAAAGCTAAAATTATAATTACATAATAATATATATATTTTTCAAAAATAAATAAATAAAATTTATTTACTTAATAAAATTTATGCAGTTATATTCTATGTTATATATATATTGATTTTTTTAATTAGTTTACCAAACATTTTCATTCTTTTTTTTATCAGCAATAAAAACATTTTCAATCTAATGAACTAACTTATCATATTATATAAATTATAAGTTAAAAATTGTGATTTAAGTTAAAAACTAATCAATTACCAGCAACCATATCCTATACGTAGTTAAAAGAAACATAATTCTCAAATATATTAATTTTTAGTACTTTTGGGCCCTTTTAAAAATTATTTTTTATATTATTTTATATTCTTGATATAAGAGTTTATCCACTTTTTAAAACAATAACTTTGTTAAAGAAATATGTATATGGTAAATTCCATATTTAGAATATGTCACTTATTTCAATTTGTTTGCAATGTAAAGATGATATAAAATTGAAAAGATAATAAAAAGTAATTATATATACATTTTTTATTATGTTTTTAATTATTTTAAATATGATTTAAATTAAAAGATGATAAGTGAAGACTGCAATACAAACTCGACTAGGATAACTTATGGGATCTTAATACCTTGATAATTTATATAATAACTTCATATTCATTATTTTATATTTTATTTTTTATAATAAAAAATAATTAAATTTTAATCACCTCTTAATAAGTTTAGGTAGTTTTAATTAAATCATTAAAATTTTTATTATGTAAAGTTCTTAAAATATTTTTTATTATTAAAAATTTTATTATGTAAAGTTCTTAAAATATTTGTTTATTTTGTCTAAGTATTTTATCGTTTGATTTTTATTAGTTTTGTCTTTTCATATTAAATTGATCAATTCACAGTTTTCTTATCAAATTTCCTCAAATTCGTGGGTCAACTTACTCCATCCTTTTCTAAAAGTAAATATATATTATTAATACATAAAATTAAACTCTTAACGTTGTTTAAGAAAAAAAAAACAGTAATGTTGGTAAATAATATAAAAAGTTAACACAGAACTTATAACCTATTGTATAAATAGTTTTTTTTACCAAAATGTAAACTCTAATGTTGAATATGTCCCCTTTTTAAAATAATTTGTCATAGTTATTTATTTATGATTTAAAAAAGTTGATTATTATTTTTTATATTGATAAGATTCTCCATCTTAATAAAGATTAAATGTAAAGATAGAATGAAGGTAGCAATGAAGAGAAGAATTAGGAAGAAAAGAATTAATTTATAGATTTGAAAATTAACCATTATTTTGAGATGAGGTGATGGATGGCTTATATTGAAAAATTCTATTCCCACAACCAAAACAAGACACAATAACTTGAGCACAACCTAAATAACAACATCATAATCTCATTCTTAACTATGTTCCTTTGGGTATCATGACTATGATTTCATATCCTCCATCTAAACAAAAATAGTTATAGCTTTCACAATTTGAAAAAGTTAAATAAACTCTGATCAATAATAACATATCATCACATTCATTCATTCATACCTCCCCCCACAGAAACATTTTGGAGTTCAAGCAAAATGCAGAGGAATCCTCATGCATCCAAACGTAGCGTGTTACCGCATATAACACCGAGACTAAGGGACCGCTACGTTCTGGGGAAGAAGCTGGGACAAGGCCAATTTGGGACCACTTATCTGTGCACGCACAAGACCACGGGGAAGCTCTTGGCATGCAAATCAATCCCCAAGAGAAAGCTTCTCTGTCAGGAGGATTATGATGACGTGTGGAGGGAGATTAAGATCATGCACCATTTGTCGGAGCATCCCAACGTTGTTCGGATAAAGGCCACGTACGAGGATTCTGTGTTCGTGCACCTTGTGATGGAGCTGTGTGCCGGGGGTGAGCTTTTTGACAGGATCATTCAGAAGGGGCATTACAGCGAGAAAGAGGCTGCAAAGTTGATAAAGACCATTGTTGGGGTGGTGGAGGGGTGCCACTCTCTTGGGGTCATGCATAGGGATCTCAAGCCTGAGAATTTCTTGTTTGACACCCCTGGTGAAGATGCCAAGATGATGGCCACAGATTTTGGCCTCTCTGTCTTCTACAAGCCAGGTTCCTTTCATCTATTCTCTATTCTCTAATCACAATTCTAATTTCACGTCCGTAATCTATTTTAACCTTTATAGTAATTTTTTATTAGACAAGATTATTAAGATGGAACTTCAAATGTGAATGTAGATCAACCACAAAAGCACCTGCATATAAGTTGTCTATTACACAATATTATTGAGATAAAACGCCTCAAAAGCACCTGCATATATTTTATCTATTTTGTAATGCATATACATGTCTCAGGTGATTTTTCCAATGCTTATGATATATGGTATGTCTACAAATTTTATTAATTATGAACAAGTGTTTTAACTTGTGGTCATGATTTCATCGAGATTTTTGATGTTGTAGGAAATTGCAGATAAATTTAGCTTCTGTAGCCAAAATTGCAGTTACATGTTCCAAATACCTTGGACTTTTTATATAAAACCTTGTTATTATATGCTTGGATAGAGGAGCTCATTACAAAGAATCTTCGATTCCATGGTTCCCTTTTGGATAGAAACATGTATAGTTTGGGCCAAGGGGTTCAGTGCTTGAATAGAATACCTATATTCTGCATCAGATGCAATTTTGTTCTATTTTTCATGACGTTGAACATATACTTTTTTCCTTTACGTATTAGTCAGTACCTAAAAGAAAGCAATATATGTATTTACTGCATGTACGACTCACCATTCCTTTTCTTGTTTCTCCTCAGGACAAGCCTTTCATGATGTTGTGGGAAGTCCCTACTATGTTGCCCCTGAGGTGTTGTGCAAGCAATATGGACCAGAAGTGGACGTATGGAGCGCTGGTGTTATCCTATACATCTTACTGAGTGGGGTGCCACCTTTCTGGGCTGGTAACGATTCTAATGTTTATTGTATATTTCTTGGACTCACAGTTGTGAAGATTTTTCTCTCTGTATACTATTTAGTCATCTAGTTGTTACCCTTTTTGTGCCTGAGTTGCTTTCACTTTTTGTTTGTATTACCTTCAGAAAGTGAAGCAGGAATTTTCAGACAGATTATAAACGGAGAGCTTGATTTTGTTTCTGAGCCGTGGCCAAGTATCTCAGAAAATGCTAAAGAATTGGTAAAACAGATGCTAGAGAGGGACCCTAAGAAAAGAATTTCTGCTCATGAAGTTTTATGTGAGTTCCTTGAGTACTAGTCGTCACGGATTTTCATGTGCTGTTGGTGTATGCCATATCATTATATTACCAAAGCTTTGTAGCAGATTTAACTACTATGGAGTCTTGTATAATCAGGTAACCCTTGGATTGTTGATGATATTGCACCTGACAAACCTCTGGACTCTGCTGTTTTGACACGCCTAAAGCATTTCTCAGCAATGAATAAACTTAAGAAGATGGCATTACGGGTAGGTTTGGTTATCACTATACGCCTTACTCTTTTCTGTTTGATTTCAGCAATGATATTAATTTTTTTCTTAAGATTTTTTGTTTACTTGTTGAATGGGATAAGTTCATAACTTGTGTATGGCTTAAAAGTAGCATTTTAATACTTATGAACTTGTTAATCATTTCCACATAATAATTTGTTATGAATTTCTATGAGCCAATACTTTGTGTATAGGATTGAAGATCTTAGAATGCTTTTGTGATGTCATAAATACAAGGGTTGTGATGATGATGAATGTATATTACATAAGAAAATAGGGGTAGCTAAATACAGATGTGATGTCAGTTAGTTATTTATTTAAAATTATGTATACAGAATTGCCAGTTTCTATGAATTCATTTCTTTCATATTAGAGCTTTCTCGATTTTGATGGATATTTTTATCATTTGTTAGATTTCGGCCTGTTCCAGTTAAGGATGATTAAATCACTTTTATATTTTCTTTATTTCAAAATATCAATTCATATCAAATTTATAAATTTTATTTGCTGTCACTTTTTATATAGTCTGGTGTTCATCTAAATCATGCGCTGACCCATTCAAATATTCTTTTCAGGTCATAGCTGAAAGACTTTCAGAGGAAGAAATAGGTGGATTGAAAGAGTTATTTAAAATGATTGACACAGACAACAGTGGGACAATAACTTTTGAGGAGCTCAAGGAGGGTTTGAAAAGTGTGGGCTCTAATCTCATGGAATCTGAAATCAAATCCCTTATGGAAGCGGTAGGTAGATTATTATTATTATTATTATTATTATTATTATCAGAGAATGTAATAGAATGGTGTTTAATGTTATTTCAAATAAGTTCATAGAATTTCTGCTTCTAATGTGTATTTTGAGTTGGGTGATCATTAATTGCCTTCTCTTATGAACTTTGGCAGGCTGATATAGACAACAGTGGAACTATAGATTATGGTGAATTTCTTGCTGCTACACTGCACTTGAATAAGATGGAAAGAGAGGAGAATTTGCTTGCTGCTTTTTCCTATTTTGATAAAGATGGTAGTGGTTACATCACCTTTGATGAGCTTCAGCAGGCTAGCAAGGACTTTGGCCTTGGTGATGTACCTCTGGATGAGATGATCAAAGAGATTGATCAAGACAATGTAAGTTCCTGTAATTGTGTTTGCGGTATTTTTAGTACTTGCTGATGTGATTGTTTGTTGTCACTGTTTAGTTTCACTAACACTTGTTGATTCCATTTTTAGTTTTCCCAATAAAATTGATGATATTACGTGAACTCATCATCTCTAAAATTAATGAAATAAGTTTTTGCCTTGATTCTTTTAGAAGCCAGCCATCATCATTACAGATCTGGGATGCTTTTGGAAAGTTTAGGCAGAATGGAATTTTAGTTTATAGAAAATTTGATCTTGGAGATTTAAAATTTACTCATCACAGGAATAAAAACCCATCATCATGTCATGTGTTGGGTTGTTAATTGTGATTTGGGTTCCATGTTAAGTAATTGTGCAATTTTTTTGGATGTTACTACGAAATAAAATTTTACTTACCTCATGCACAATTCTCCATGGCTGAACTTAACAAGGTAAAGAAAAAAGGTGATCTAAGTCCTATTTCAGAAAAGTTGCCTTCTTACACTGTCTGCACAATTTATTCGATATTCAATAGTTCTGTTTTCTTTATATTTTTTCTTTTCTCTGCTTTCTCATGCAAGGAATGGGTACTACTATACTATGGAACTAGTTGACTCTACATGAAGTTGGAAGTGATATATTCTTTAATTATAGCTTCAATGTAATTTTCACTACTATTCTACTAGATGATAAAATTTTGGATGCTTCAAGTGGGAAATGATTCTCTGCCTAAAGAACTTCCCATGCTGCATCAGAATTTTTTTGCTGTGGGGTGTAATAATCAGCAAAAGAGTAATTTACTTACAGTACATGATCTGATAAAGAAAGTAAATAGCTACGGCTGTCTGAAGTCAGATCTTTGTTTCATTTGTAACTCTTGGCTTGGCTTGAGTTGTCTGTTGTGAGTCAGAAAGACTGCTTGAGCATTTTATATGTGATCACCACACATTACTTTTATTTTAGTTCTGAGGATCATCCTGTAGAGTTATCCTTTCTTGTCATGTACTTCTGTGAGTTCTCAATGCCAACTTCTCAATATTTTAGAGGTATTCAACTATGTTTCTGTTGGAGACCTCACATCGAACATTTCACAGTATATATCGAACATTTCATAGTATATAAGTGAACACAAACTTCATCTTGTAGACTGGTTTGTTGAGATTGAGTTAGGCTTAAAGTTCACTTCTTAATATCTTTGTTGACAATGTTTGTTTGAAATTATTTGAGAGCTTTCTTAGGTACTTTGAGGCCTTTTTTTCTTCTGAACTTGTGTTTAGGTCCTAATTACGTACCTTTGTTTTTCAGGATGGTAGAATTGATTATGCAGAGTTTGCAGCAATGATGAAAAAGGGTGGTCCGGATGTTGGTAGATGCATGAGCATGAAAAGCAATTTGCACTTCAATATTGCAGAAGCATTTGGAATGAAAGACTCCTCCTCTTGATATGCTACCTGATGTTTTTTGTACAGTTAGGAGCAATGATGGTAGAAGAAAAATGATAGTAAAATTTTCCAACCGCATGGTTATAATCTGTTTTGTATTGGAACTTTGTTTACCTTCTGGAGCAATGGCTTATCACTTGATTTCTTTAGAACATTCGTGAAGTTGAATATGTTGACCATATATTTATATATAATGAAAATTTGTTTGAATGGTTTGCTTTCGCCCAAGAGAAAATGTGATGATGCTATTATTTGTGGAGTAAGGCAGAAAAGTATAGAGAAAAGAATGAAGGAAAATTGGTAAACAACTATGGTTTAAGGTTGGTAATTTGTGACACTAGAGATAACAATGGATTAGGAATATATAAGTCATAGTTTTTGTAACCATCCCAAGATAATTTTAGGAGTAAGTGTATGTCTAATTTTATAATAAAAATAAAATGTCTATTTAGATTTTTTTTCTAAACATGAAAAATTATTAGTATCCCTTCTCAATACAATTAATGTCTGTTTTGGAAGAATGAAAATAGAAAGAAGACAACATAAATGGTTTGGTTAAATGGAAATAAAGTATTGAAATTTTGATATTAAAAAGAGAAAACTAACCTTTTAACAACTTAATGTATTGATATTTTAGTTATATATATAACTTAAAATACTAATATATAATATTTTATTATTAAAATGAGTGGTTAAGTGAGTTTTTATTTTGGAAGTTTTAAAAGTATAATTTTTTAAAATACAATAAGATCTACTATTTTTTTAATTTTTTTTTCTCCAATCAAATATTCTTAATTTCTCATTTTTTTCCGTCTATTTTCGTTCATTCACCCTTTTGTATTTCATACGTTCTGTTTATTTTTCTTCTATGAAACGCAATCTCAAAATTAGTTGTGATGAGATTACTTAACTTTCTGAAAAGAAATCACACATTAATTTTATAAACTTTAAATAAGTTCACTCAAAGTTAGAATAAAAAAAGTATTAATTAAAATTACTGATACAAATAAAAAAAATTGAGTTAAAAAAGTGCCATGAATATAAGGTTATTTTCTAAAATATTAAATAAAATTACTTAATTTTTGCTAACAGAGTATGAATATGAATATGCTTTTCTTGGACGTAGCAATTGTGTTTGCAAAATGGTGCGAACGATTATATTTATTTAATTAGAGTGTATTAACGATGAATATAGGTTCGAAAATGGTGATTGCTGCATATAAAAGTTTTAGAATTGATTTTGGTTTTCGACCTTATTCAAAGAACAGTAATTATAGGGTAGACAGTTGTTACAAGACACTAAAAATGTGGCATGGTGATCGTGGGAAATCAGTTGCTACTAGAGCATGTACGAAGGAGTGTTGGAGATTGTCGGAGAGTGGCAAAATGTCGAAAGATTGGAGCGCATCAAAGAGCAAAAACGTGTTGCCGCACGAGACCCCGGACCTGAAGGAGCACTACGTTGTGGGGCAGAAGGTGCTGGGAAAAGGGCACTTGGCCACCACCTACCTCTGCACCCACAAGGAGACAAGGAAGAGTTACGCCTGCAAAACCATCCCAAAGGCCAAGCTCTTGTGCCAAGAGGAGTGTGATGATGTGTGGAGGGAGATTCAGATCATGCACCATTTGTCGGAGCAACCCAATGTGGCAAGGATACAGGGAATCTATGAGGACAAGTTTGCGGTGCACCTTGTGATGGAGCTGTGTCGTGGGGGTGAGCTTTTCTATAGGATCACTCAGAAGGGGCATTACAGCGAACGTGAGGCTGCCAAGTTGATGAAGACCATTGTTGGGGTGGTCGAAGGGTGCCACGCTCTTGGGGTCATCCATAGGGATCTTAAACCTGAAAATTTCTTGTTTGATACCCCTGCCAGTAAGGCCACCCTCAAGGTCATCGATTTTGGCTTCTCTGTCTTCTTTAAACCAGGTTCTATTCATCTCTTATATTCAATTCAATTTTATAATGCGTCCATTTTTGCCTATGAATTTGTCTATGAAACTCATCAAATTACCTCCCATGGAAGTAAATATGTGTAGTGTAACAGGTCCACACATTATTACTGTGAATCAACTTCAACACATTTGTTGTCTTTGCCTTGGGTTTAGCTGCGTGCTTACCCTTGACATGGATATAAAAAATAGAGAAATCTTAAATGCGCAATTTAATGAACCTCTCAGTCTAGGATTTAGAAATGTTCCCCAAATGTCTATGTCTAATTTACAAAACAATGATGCCTGGTTGTGGTAAACATAATAACAACCACAAAGGATTAATGTAAACTTTAGAATCACAAACAATGGAGTTTTGCCCAATGCCGTGCATTAAAGTCTATCTAATAAGGCAATAATTTCATATTTAGAGAAAAATATGGTGAGTACTAAGTGAAAGTCCAAGATATCATAATTCACTGTCATCATATAGTAATGTAATTAAAACAATATCCATCATGTAATTAGAACAATATAATGATTATTGTGGATCTATGACTCAAAATTAGATCATCTGGTGAACCAATGGTCTTGTACATACATTCTTTGGAGTTAGTTTTCTGTTATAACTTGACCTAACTTGTAACTGCTGTGTGCTCTGTATGAAAGAGTGTTAAAAGTAAGCAACTTAATGATTACCTTGCTTAATTCTGAATTACTTGCAGACGGTGCTTTCATTTCTAACTTTGTGTTTGTTCTTTATTTTGTTTTCAATGGGTGTAATTTGCTTTACCTATTTGCCCGTTTTTTCGTTGTTATTGGGCATAATTTGACACTTGGTGCAAAACCATTATTTTCATAATTAATATTATTTAACTAAGTAGTTCTAATCCATAAATTTCTGACACACGTTATATTCACTTTATTTTATTTTTCTTGATGTTATACAAGTTTTCCTTGGTCATTTAACCATCACCCTGTATTTAGTAATTGTGTATGATTTTTGTCATACAAGCTAATACCAAACACACTCTTACCTTTGCCCTTTTCTTGTTTCTTCTCAGGACAAACCTTTAGTGATATAGTAGGAACTTGCTACTATATGGCCCCAGAGGTGTTGTGCAAACAATCTGGACCAGAAGTGGACGTTTGGAGTGCTGGTGTTATTCTGTACATCTTACTGAGAGGGCTCCCACCTTTCTGGGCAAGTAATGATCCTAATATGTACTGTAATTCTCTTCGACTAACAACTAAACTTTTTCTTTGTAAATTATTTGATCACATTCTCGTTTTCTTCTTTGTGCCTGAGTTGCATTCAATTTTTTTACTATTTTCAGAATCCGAATCAGGAGTCTACAAACAGATTTTGCATGAAGAGGTTGATTTTGCATCTAATCCGTGGCCAAGTATATCAGGAAGTGCTAAAGATTTGATAAAACAGATGTTGGATAAAGACCCTAAGAAAAGAATTTCTGCTCATGAAGTCTTGTGTGAGTTTCTTGAATGCTAGTAATAACTGAATTTCACGTGCTATAGGTGTATGGCAGCTCATTACAATGTCATAGCTTAGTAGTAGATCTAACAAGTACGGAGTCTTATACACTCAGGTCACCCTTGGATTGTTGATGATAGTGTTGCCCCGGACAAACCTCTGGATCCTGCTGTTTTGACACGCCTAAAGCATTTCTCAACAATGAATAAACTGAAGAAGATGGCATTACGTGTATGTTTAGTATCATTGTATGCCTTACCTTTTTTTTTGTTTGATTTAAAAAAATGATATTAATTTTGTCTTGAGATTTATATTAAAAATTTGTCAAATTAGATAACCTCTCATAACTTATTGTTGCAAATTCAATCCAAAATTCCTGACATTGATACAAGTAGTGGAAAGTCAAGAGGTATATTCCAAGAGGTAGGGGTAGGAATGCATCTTGACTCTTGAAGAATCCCATTATCATAATGAGGTTAGAGGTGAAATAATTAAAGTCTATTGAGTCTTATTTATGGTGGTAGTCATGAAGCTTTGTTTTATAAAGGGATCATATGAAGAAAAAAATATACACTCAATCTAGAGAGAGGGTCACCACCCTACAAGAGAAGGGGCAGGATTTTCTCAAGATTGTCTAGAAAACTAATGCATTGTTATATAATGAAACACTTTTGAGACAATTTGGTGGAAATAGACAAGAGGTGTCGAATCATGTAAATTCATACTTTTCTGTATTTTTCATTTATGGTGTTGTTTTGTGTTTGTCTCATACTTTGATCCTCATTAGGTGTGAGAGGAGTTTTTTCCTATCACTTATATATGACATAAAAGTTGCATGTGCCATTTTTTGGAGGGGTATATCTAAATCTGGACGACATGTCACTTAGTTTTTAGTTTGAAGTTATACAAAAAGTTTCTATGAATCCATTTCGTTCTTATTTCTGCTTTTGTTGGATATTTCTATCCTTGGTAAGATTTCTGTTTGTTCTAGGGTGATGATTAAATTCAGTTCTATGGTCTCTTTGTTAATCATTTCCATTCATTTTGATTTTGGGTCTGTTATAAGGACTTCTAGAAGAGAAAAATATGAAGAAAAAAATGAAATTATTTTCTGTATAGGTTAAAATTAGCTTGTGCATAAGTGAAAAAAAAATGTAGAGAAGCTATATGAGAGAGTTTCTCCAAATTAGCTTGTGCATACAAAAGTCAATTTCATTCTTTTCTTATTTTCTCTCAAGCTTGTCCAAACATAAATAATTTGTATGCTTTATCAGTTTTTTGTATAGTATTGTGTCCATCTAAGTCGTGCACTTATATTTTACATTAAAAAATTCTTCAGGTCATAGTAGAAAGACTTTCAGAAGAGGAAATAGGTGGATTAAAAGAGTTATTTAGAATGATTGACGAAGACAATAGTGGGACAATCACTTTTCAGGAACTCAAAGATGGTTTGAAAAGTGTGGGATGTGATCTCATGGAATCTGAAATTAAATCCCTTATGGAGGCGGTAGGTAAATTATCATTATCATAGAATGCAATACAAACGGAGGTGTTATGTGAAATAGCTTCATATCTTTTTTGCTTCTTTTGTATATGTTGAATTGGGTGATCTTTAACTGGCTTCTCTTGTGCACTTTGGCAGGCTGATATAGACAGCAATGGGACAATAGACTATGGTGAATTTCTCGCAGCTACACTACACTTGAATAAGATGGAAAGAGAAGAAAATTTGGTTGCTGCTTTTTCCTATTTTGATAGAGATGGTAGTGGTTATATAACCATTGATGAGCTTCAACAGGCTTGTAACGACTTCGGTCTTGGTGTTTTGCATCTGGATGAGATGATCAAAGAGATTGATCAAGACAATGTAAGTTCCTCTAAATTCACTAGTATATGCTGATGTGAGTGTTGTCACTTTGCTTAGTTTAACTAAGAACTTCATTGTTGATTTCTTTTTTAGTTTAACAATAAAATTAGTGAAAGTGAAATATGTTTCTCCTTTCTTGTTTCTCTTAGAAGTCAACCATCAGGATTAGAGACTTCATAAGGATTCAATATTTAAAGCAACTTTTGCTATTTTTTTCAATTTTGATTTCTACCATTTACGCTTTTATTCTAAAGTTTTTAAATATTGAAAATGTTTTTAGCAATATTGTTATACTCACACACAGGGGTAGAAAACAGAGGATGAAAGGAAACAATATTTGTATAGTATTATTGAAAACACGCGTCACGAAAGTTTCTTACAAGAGAAGGAAAGAATATCCACTGATTCAATGAATGCTAATACAGATACTAGAATAGAAAATCCCCAAAGGGCCAAGGAGAGAGAGATAATTTCCAAAATGATTCTACACCCTTCTGGTACCACTGTTGTTCCTTAAAATCCCTTCACCACACGGAATCCTTCAGGGTTTGATTGACTAACTTTTTACGCTCACTTTTTCGATTGACAGTCTTTCTCTTGTCCTCGACCGTATGTGCCACCTGACTAACAATTTCACTATTTTTGTTTTGCCCTCATTTCTCATCTGCCATTTTATCAGTTGACCCTTTTACCCCCATAACATTATCAGCTGACCCTTTACATTTCCTCCGCCATCGAAATCAACCTTGTCCTCGAGGTTGAAATTTGGATAGTCTTTTTGTGATGACATTGATATCCTCCCACGTATTGTTTAATGGATTGAGGTCCTCCCATGAGATGAGGATTTGCTGAACATGTTTGGGTTGGGTGAGTGGACTTTCTACATTTGTGATCCGAGGTAATGGCACATATAATTGCTGATGGTCTCCGTAACATTTCTTCAAGACTGAAACATGGAAAACAGGGTGTATTCTGGCAGTGGGTGGTGGTATCTGTAGCTTATAAACATCTGGGCCAATCCGCTGAATGATAGAAAATGGGTTTAAGTATTGAAGTCTGAGCTTTTTGTTCTTGCGGAGGTGCACTAAGTGTTGTCTTGTCGGTATGGTTGAAGTTTGACAAACACGAAATCACCAACTTGAAAGTCCGCTAGAGTTTTTCTTTTGTCAGCAAACTTCTTCATGTGATTCTGAGCTTTCAATAGATTCTTCTTCAATTGCAATAGAATTTCATTATGTTGGTGCAACAACTCTTGTAAGGATGGAAGGTTAGTGTGATCGAATTGATACTAGGTTATGGTAGGTGGGTCACGGTCGTAGACAACTCATAATGGTGTCATTCCAATGCTGGTTTTGAAGTAACTGTTGTACTATGGTTCTGCCCAAGTTAAGAATTCAGACAATTTTTTTGGATTTTCACCAACAAAACTTCGTAAATACATCTCAAGGCATTTATTGAGAGCCTCGTATTGACCATCACTTTGAGGATGGTAAGCTGAACTCATCGCTAATGTAGTGCCACTGAGTTTAAACAAGTGTTGCCAAAACCTACTAGTGAAAGCTCGATCATGATATGAGACTATGGATTTTGGAAACTCATGGAGCTTTACGATAATCTTGAGGAAAACCTCTGCAACTTGTTTACTTGTATAATCAGTTTTCAGTGGCTAAGTGAACATATTTTGACAATCTGTCAATGACGACCATAATGACTGTACATCCTTGTGAAGGAGGAAGTTCCACAATGAAATCTATAGTCACATCTTCCCATATCTGTGCAGGAATAGGGAGCAGTTGTAACAATCCTTGGGGCAAGACAGTGCTGGATTTGGCTTTCTGGCATGTGAGACAGTGTTGAACATGTCTTTTAACGTCCTTATACATTCTAGGCCAAAAGAATTGAGTTGATATACGAGCAACACCGGCATGGCCGCCTATAGGGGAGTCATGAAATTCATGCAAAACCTATTGAATGAAGTTATCCAGGGGAGGGATAACTAATCGTTTTTTTCCAGTACAACAACTGGTTTTGGATAGAATAATTAGGGTGGGGAGGTTGACTCTAATTACATGCTCATACAATCTCCCTATAAGTATTGTCAGATTCAATTGCAGCGGTTAGCAGGGATATAAAATCCCAAGTAGGCTACGATATAGCTATGCAGAAGGATCTGGAAAGAGCATCAACACCTTTATTCTCTTTGCCTGGTTTTGTACAGTGGCAAAGTCATAGCCAAGGAATTTATGGAGCCATGCTTGTTGTTCTGGTGTTTGGGTAGTTTGGTCCAACAAGCATTTGATGCTCTTTTGGTCAGTTCTAACAATGAACTTGTGGCCCAACAAGTAATGTCTGAATTTGGCAATGGCTGTTGTGATGGCATACATCTCTGCCGATTGCTTTTGCATAGTGGGAGACAGTTTCTTGGAGAGATATGCAATAGGGTGGTGATGTTGGCTTAGGATTGCCCCAATACCACTTTCCGAGGCATCAATTTCAACAATGAAGATTTGTGAGAAGTCTGGGAGTGTCAATACAGAGGCTGCTGTGATCGCCTGCTTCAAATGTTCAAAGGCAGCAGTAGCTACAGGGTCCCAGTGGAAACTAGAAATAGGTTCCACTAGCAGCTTCAAATGTTGAGCAATTCAAGGCTGCAAAAAATTGTCAGAGCTACCAGTATCTAATAATATTGCACAATTACTCCATTAGTACCTATCCCCGTGGATCCTTTTTAAGCATTATATGACAGATGATGTTGCAATTCATTGTCGGGACTGTCCTTATTAGAAGAAATAGGGAATTCTGTGTCAGGTTGTTAATCCTCTAAGTCTGCAGAATAAAGGAGTAAGTAGTGTTTGTTGGGACATCTGTGTATAGGTGTAAACTTGTCGTCACAAGTATAGTACAAGCCTTTTTCTCGGCGTAACATTTCGACTGGGGAGATTCTTCAAATATTGGATAGTCTAACAGGTGGTGGGTTTGGTTGTTGGCTGGGCAAAGGGAGGAGGCCAGACAGGGTAGTAGGTATATGGTGGGAACTGACAGGTTTGTGAAGGGTGAAGCGGAGGTAGTGGTATGATTGTCTTCAAACAATGTGGCTAGGGATACTACTTTTAATAAGGAGTGGGGACTTTCGGATAATACCTCTCTACAAATATCCAGCTTTAACCCACTGATGAAACAATCAGGCAAGGCATCTGCAGTGACTCCAGTGATTCTATTTGCCAGTACTGTGAACTGCGTATAGTATTCAGCAACAAAATTCCTTTGGGTCAATTTAAATAGAATAGAACGTGGGCATTCAAATAGGGAGGGACCAAATTCCACCTCCAAGGCACGAGTGAAACTCTGCCAGGATGGAAATGTGTTGTTCTTCTGCATCATCTGAAACCACGAAACAGCATCTTTCATGAGGTGGATGGCAGCTATAGTCAAGTGTTGTAAATTTGGTGCTGCATTGTGGTCAAAGAATTGTTCTGCTTGGAATACCCATTGAAACACATTCGACCCATCAAACCTAGGGAAATCCAGTTTGACGTTGCAACCTGGGATGGTGGTGTGCATGAGCTAATCCTGTCTGAATCAGAGTGCGAACCCCAGTAGTGTGTGCATTCGAGATTTCCCGCATAGCAGGTTTCAACTGCTCGAAATGAGACTCATAATCAACATTGCGTTTCTCCACGAATTCTAAAATCTTCTTAACATCATTTCCGAGCTCTTTTAATCACGTATTTTTCTGCCATTGATACTATGAAAGCACCAATGTTATATTCACACACAAGGGTAGAAAAGAGAGGATGAAAGGAATCAATATCTGTATAATATTATTGAAAACACGTGTCACGAAAGTTTCTTACAAGAAAGAAAGAATATCCACTTACTCAGTAAATGCTAATACAGATACTAGAACAGAATGCTAATACAGATTATCCAACTCAGTGAATGCTAATACGAAGGATCCTTTTTCCCTCATAACAAATATCTACTAAATTCTCAGGTTTCTGAAAATAAACCCTTTAAATATCATCACCAACTTTACTTTTATATTAGCTAAGGAGTCATCCTACTCTCATAACAAATATCTACTAAATTCTCAGATTTCTGAAAACGAGCCGTTTAAATATAATCACCAACTTTACTTTTATATTAGCTAAGGAGTCGTCCTGTGGAGGTAGAGTTGATCCTTTTGTATTTCCGTAAGCACTTACATTATCAAATTCTCAATATTTTTTTGAGCTATTAATCTATATCACTGATATTGAGCAAATTTTAAATGCTAATAACGTTCTGTGCCCTTCCTTCTTAACCTTGGTCTCTCAACTCTTTCATTTTAGCGGTCCCAAATAAGGCTTTTCTTTCTCTGATATTTGAATGAATTTACCTAGGATACCTTCCTCTCTAAAGCACATAAGACATTTTTTTTTTCTAACTTATGTGTCCTTTTTCAGGATGGGAGAATTAATTATGGGGAGTTTACAACAATGATGAGAAGGGGCGAACCAGGTAGAAACAGAACCATGAACAGCAATGTTAGCACTTCATTATTGCACGAGTTAGGACTGAAAGACTCATCCTAATATGCTAATTGAAATCTTTAGTACCCTTAGGAAACATGATGATAGAAGAAAAGTCATAGTCAATTTTTCATACAAATGACTATTATCTATTTTATATTGGAACTCTGTATCCGGTGAAGTCAAAGATACTCAACATACATACAAGGTAAATAAAAGGTAAATAGGCTTTATGTGTTTGTGTTGAGCAAAGAGCAAAGAGAAGGGAGATGTGATGCTATTATTTTTCAAGCTAAAAGAAGAAGAAAAGGATACCGAAGTCTACCTACAGAGTCATGTTGCCTTTAAAAATTATGAGTCCAATTCTTATCTCACTGGACTAACCTTATTGGTTACACAATTTTCCTTATAATAAAACGAGTTCTCTTTTGATGTTTTATTAGTGTAAAATTTTCATATGGTAATTACTTAAAACAAATCAAATATAATTTTACAATTAGTTATTACAGATAATTTTACCATATGATAATTTATAATTCAGTGATAATTAAAAATCATTTACAAACTTATTCTATTTTAATTAAATTTTGATAAAAATATAGCTTAATTTTAAGCAGAATATATTTTATATGATCTACAATTTCTTAGTAAGAATTTTATTATTATTAAAACATTTCTCTATTTTTAAAAATTCTCATTTTCAAAATATTTTTCTTACAATGGTAATTTAGTTTCAGCCTTCCTGTTTCAACAATTTTTTAATGTATTATAAAAATGATACTTATTAATGTATTTCAAAAAAAGACATGAAAGTCACCTAATAATTATTTTTTTGCCTTATACGAGTATTTTTTTTATTTTTTTTAAAAATGTTTAAAAATAACAAATGAAGCATTTTGAATTAATATACATTATTTTATCAAAATAACAAATTAACTACCCCAGTATTTTAAAATTGAAGAGAAAATTATACGAATGAACCATTTTGAATTAATATACATGATTCTATTTGGTTGTATAAATTTCAACTTTCATATCTAAATTTAAATTGAGATTGATTAATATTATAAGACCTAAAGTTTTAAATGGATCAAAGATGGAAATTGTGGGAAGCTGTGCATAAAAGAATTCTTACAGACACACCACTTCTAGCTAAAAGAAAGTTAATTTTAGCATTTATTATTGGATATGTAAACTACTATAATGCAGGTATATGATTGTATTTACTATAATTATGAATATCAATGTTTTGTTGTTCGAAGTCCAAGGTTTTTTTAAGATAATTACATTGTTTGTGTTAATATGGTTATTGTTTGTAAGTGCAAGAAGAAATAAGTATTTTATATTGATTTTGATTATTTGTTATATGTGTTAAGTTAACACTCCATTCATTCAAGGGAGTGACTGATGCTTACCTTTAGAGTAAATATCCTAAGCCATAGGAGATTTCTTAAGTGGTGATGTGGTGGTGGAGCATCAAATTCTAAAATGTGTGAAACCATGTTACATGTCAATGTTAAACCCTAAACAATAATATTCAAGTGTCAAGGAGACATACCTAATTTATTTTGTTTGGATTTGTGTAACTAAGAAAGTGTGACACTATTTAGACGATAAATTCTTCCTTAATTTAGGAGACAAAGTTAGCTTAAACAACATATTTTGCACTATGTAAATGTTAATGTACACATATAATTATATATGTGATTGGTGTATCGAGATGCATGTAAGATATGCTATTCTTTATGAGTGTGTCATCTCTTTTAGGTGTATTATTCTTTTATGGGTGTATAGTAAGAATACTTGGGATGATATTGTGGTCTTAAGGGATGCAATATTAAGCACGTAACTCATTAAGAGAATGTTATATTTTGTGTAAAGTTAAATCATATTCTTGTATCAAAGCTTTTTATGTTTTCTATCACATATGTAAGTAATCTCTAACATAAGAAACTACGATTAAAGTTGACCACTAAGGTTAAATTTCACCAATGGTATTTTTGATAGGTCAAACATTAGTATTTGTTAGGACATGCTTCCTACAAGTATTTTGGAACATGTAGAATGTGAAAACTTACATTGTTTCACCTGAAATATAATTGATATTTTTACAATGTCATATGAATTGATATGATCATACTTCATGTTAGAATAACATAGAGATAATAGAGAAAAAAAATACGTGGAGATACTTAAATGATTTTTATTTTTATTTTTAGATATTATGATATGGGAACTTAATGTTATAACTACATTTAATACACCATTAATTTGTTAAGGTGTCTTTTAAGGATAAAATTATTACGAAGTTTTTTGAATTTTAGAGTGGACAATATATATGATGTGGTAATTGGTAATTGATTTTAACAATGTTATCTCAAGTGACTTGATGTCGAAACATTGATGTTGTCTATGGAGATGGAAAACTGGTGCCAAAGACGAATACTCGTTCCCTTAACCCTCAATTGGAGGTTTTTTCCAGTTAGTGTTATCCTAAGTGACTTGATGTCAAAACATTAACATCGTCTATGGAGATGGAAATGTAGTGCCAAAGACGAATACTTGTTCCAGTACGTTAATAGTCCCACATAATTTAAGAGTCGAGGTAGAAAATAATTTAAATACACCTTCTCAACCCATTGAGGTGTTTTTTAAGAACAAAAAATCATAATAAAGTTTCAAGTTCCCAAATTGACCATAATGATGTTATCTCAACAAGATGGAAAAGTGATTTTAAAGAGAAACTCTAGTTCCTTTAACCATTGATCTAGGGGCTTATTCCAATACACTCAGTAGTTCACATAACTTAAAAATCGAGATTAATGATAATTTAAATACATCTTATTTATTACAAAAACAAACAACAAACAACTTAACATGATTTAATTATGAACATTTTTTTGCAATGAAAAATAGTTGTGGAAAATAGATTTAAACTCTCTTTCAATTTTGGTCCGTCATATATTTGAGTCAACCTAGTTAAAAATGAGAAAAAAAATTACTATATTACAAATATAATGCCAAACTATTTTTTTTTTTAAATTTATTGTGTTTAATATAAAAAATTTGAAAACTTAGGATGAATAGGCAAAAAAATTATTTAAAATATGTAAAATTTAAAGTTTGGGAAGAAAATTGATATGTAAATCAGAGTAGTCTTTTTTATTTATTTTTAATTCTTTATGTATTGTATGAAATTTTTAATTTTTTTTATTATGAATTTTAATTTTTTATATTTTATTTATTAAATATAACACACATATATAATTTTTTATATTAAAAATATCTATTTTAATTGAGGTATTCTGAGTGGCGTAATCTATTAATTCATGATAAGTCATATAAGATCAATATTTTAAAGATTTCATATAAGTTAAATTAAATAAGTCAGGTTCAATTTGATAAATTGACTATTTTTTACATCTATTTAAAAGAAATCAAGTGTAATTTACATTAAATTAAACAAAATTAGTATATTTTTTCTTCTTTTAATTTAAGCTCACTTAAGTTTGTTTTAACGGTACAAATTCATAATAATACTTTTAGTTAGAGTTGAGTTCATCCTTGTTTGAGTTGTTCTAATTTTTGTTAAAATAATATATAAGAATTATTTTTCGTGATATAAGTTAGGAATATTACCCCGAAAATGTTGAAATCTAAAAATATAAAATCACTTAAAAATAAATAAATTATTGTTTGCTTCTGGTGTGCATCCTGATTTTCATTTGTTCAATTTATATTGTTAAAAAAAATAAAACTAAAAGGCAATTTAAAATGAATTTTTGGGTGAAAAATAAGAGTGAGAAGAGAAAACGGATAGCAAAGAAGAGAAGATAGATAGGCCTGAGAAGAAGAGAGAGAGGAAGAAGCTCTCAAAAATGGCCACTGCCACTGTTTCAACTCTCTGCGCAACTTTCGGAACCCATTGCACCATTTCCCACAACCCTAAACCTCTATTTTCTCAACCTTTCAATCTCAATCGTTTTCCTTCACACTCTTACAACCTCACTTTCTCGCCTCGCTCACCTCTCGCATCCCTTCCCAAGTCCTCAGAATCTGCGGTGGCCCAAACCGAAGCAGAAACCGGTTCGACCGAGCCTGAACCGGTCCAGATTGTCCCGGCTAAGCCACCCTCATGGGAACCCGGTCTCTTTGCTGTTGTAATGGTGAGTTCTGATTAATGAATAGGGAGTAGCTTCCTTTTTCTGAAGTTGGGTATGGGATTCAGTGACCCAATGTGGAAAAGTTGCAAGCTTCGGTTTAAATTGTTGACCCAGATGAGTTTTCTGGCCAATTGCAATTGTACTTCAAGATTTGAGGCTGCTTTTAATTATTGCTTATGTATTTTTTGGTGCTATTGAAAAGTGGCGGTCATCGATTAAAACAGTTAATTCTGGTTGTTCGAAGTGTTGTTTTTGTTGTCCCACTTAAATTTTGTTGGATGGGGTAAATAGGATTTTTTTGGGGTTTCTGCTAATATTATCTTCTATTTTGTGTGATTCTGAACTTGTTTTTGTTGTATTGTTTAGATTGGTTCACGCCAATATATTGTTCATCCCGGGCGAAAGCTTGTTGTTCAGAGGTTGTCAGGTGCAAATGTTAATGATAAGGTGCATAACTATGATAGCTTGTTTACTTCTTAACCTTGTTCTTAACTTCTGCTGTTTTGGAACAACAATATAAAGCCTTTTCTTACTATGCGGGGTTTGCTACATGGGTCAAATGATGTTTTAATATTCTATTCTGAAATTATGTCTGTAGACGAACCCTTGACTTCTGAATCATGCTGATGTTGCTTGTAATTTTTCTCGGTCTCCCTCTAGCTCCAGTAATAGAGATACGCCTTAAGATCATCAACCACAGTTTTGCATAATTCTTAAAATTCTATCAATGCTTTTTTTTCTGTATTTGATTATGTGCATCACAAGCCTACTACCATCACTTTCTCCCAAACATTATTGCTTCTAAAATTTCTGCCATTTGAACGTGATGGCTGCTGGGTAATAATCAGTTTAATAGTGAATATCAGAATAGTCTTTATGCATGCGCAAGTGCATGAAGTACAGCATGTCATTTTTTGGGGGCAAAATACCAATGTTATTATTATTGATGTAACTGGTAGTCACAAGAAAAAATATCTGCAACAGACAGACAATTTATCTGTTCCTTTATTATAATATAACAAAGTTTTGGCTCTCCTAGTAGAGGCCTAGATAGATGTTTGGAGAATGAAGTTCATTGATTAGTTTACTCATACGATAATACAAAATTAAGAAAGCTCCATTCCTTTTTCTGTACGATTAATTATCATGAAAATTTAACTGATTGTAGATTTATAGCTACATGTTATTGTTCAATATATAATTTTGACCTATTAATGATCTGAACCATGGTTTAGGATAGGACCTATAATTTTAAAGGTTCCGACAAAAAAGTATTTTTAAGAAACTTGGCCTAAGCTGCGGGAAATGAAGTTATTTACAAGTGGTTCGGGGTGATGATGATGCAGCTAAAGTGATAATACTAATAACTGCTGTAATTTTCTAAGATTATTTTATTATGAGTTTAACTTAGCTGTTGGGAACCACAGATTGCTTTGCATAAGGTTTTACTGGTTGGCACTGATACATCTTGCTACATTGGGAAACCAATAGTAACAGATGCTGTGGTATATGCAACGGTAGAAGAGCAGGTAAACCTCTTTCTTTTTGTTTATCTTCTCCAGATAGTATTTTTTTTTTTTTTTTCTGAAATCTTCTACCTACCATTTCAATTTTAATGCAGGGTTTAGACGACAAAGTAATTGTCTTCAAATATAAAAAGAAGAAACACTATCGCAGAACCATTGGACACAGACAGGTATAAAAGTTATGCTTTTATTTGTGCAATCAAATTATTTATCAAATATTTTGCAATTGAAATGTTGGTTTGCATGGCTTGGGAGTAGTTGGGAATCATTTATTCGAATGGGTGAATTCTCTCGTACCCTCTAATCTCTGAAGGGAGCTTGAAAATATGTGAATCCATTTTCTTTGTTTGTGTGACTGACTACGTTAATTATGTTCTTGGCTAGAGATAAGCCATTATAAGTTACAATAAGCAGTCAACATGCATGAAAATTGTTAAAATGCATTTTGCATCTTTAGTTTTTAATTGTTCTTTCTTTTATCTAGTTACTTTTCACGAAGTTGAATTCAACCAAGGGAGAGAATAACAAATCCCTGCAATTTCTTGGTCTTAATGCTCATTGTTTCCATCAAGCTTCTATTCTATCTCTCAATGAGAAGCTATTTTTTCATATTTTATTAACCCTGGTTTTGCTCCATTATATTGTTGGTGTACAATAGCAATAAGGAGATTTAAACCTAGGATCTCATGCAAACTATCATCCCACCCTTCTTGGTAGTTTGGTGGAATGATCTGTCCGAGCTTTTATGGAAATGTAGAAGTAAAATGACAAAAAAATGGTTTTCATTCCTTGGGAACCAGCCATCTCCTTCCATGGCAGTCATCACTTCACCATACTTTTTAAGTGTCTATAATTAATTCCACTTATTTTAAGATTACCATTACATTAACGTTATGCTACTTAAACCATACAATGACTTGTGGGAATCTGATTAAAAAATAATTTTTTTGTGACATCTCACCAAATAAAGCTTATTTAAAAATATGATTTCGTCATTGTGATTCTTGACAATGTGTTGATTTTCAACATGTAACAGCCACATACACGTCTACGGATAAATAGCATTATGGGCTATGAGAACTACCCAAAAGTTACTATGGACGATATCAAGGAGGATTTAGAATCATGAACATCTTGTGAACTGTCCCTATACTGTAGCTTCGTCATCTCCAATTTTATGCAATCATTCCGCCATTTTTAGTTTTGCTTTAATTAGATATGTAATTGCATATTGTAATGTATTATTGTAATCTCCCGTTTCCAAATACATTGCTATTTCTCTCTCTCCAAGTTACACGTGCCAATTTTCACTCATATAATGTGCTTTTGTTTGCTTGAAATTGTTGTATTTTCAGTTCTCTCTTGCCTTCCATTGAAGAATGGCTGGAACAAATTTAATTTCAAAGTTTTAAGTGATTGGCTTATCCTCTTTTAAGTAGTTCCGTTCTTATGTGTAGCAAGTAAAAAACTTAGTTAATGTAGAACCATTTGGCACTTGTGAATTTTTCCTTATGCGATATGAAATTTTTAGACAATCGTCTTTCCTTAATGAGTTTTCTAAAATGAACTCATGATCTGATACCTGCAATTTGTCACTTGATGTCCACCCAATGTGTACTCGAACCATGCAACAAGAGATGGGTTAGTAGCACTTAAACTTGAATAATGTTTCAAGATATCTTTTTAATATCTTAATTCTAAAGAATTTTACCTAAGTACATTATTAGTGTCAACTTTTATGGAAGCACATATTCATTTGAAAATCGAAAAGATTTTCATTGTAAAATGCAATTGAGATGTTCTGACTTTACTATGCTTAAGTTTCGTCAGTTAATGCAATGGCATTAACTACAAACGTGATTGGCTTTTAGCTATATTCACATAGAATAAATCTTATTATTGAAGCTATGTATGACGAAAGCAATGGAGTGAAACTAAACACCAACTCTTTAAGCGCAGATTGCAATATCTGGCTGATATAATATAAACAGTCCGTTTCAATCTAAGTTTATACGTAACATCGAAATGACTTCCTGTTGGAGACAGAGCATCAAATTGGATAACAATATCAGAGACATAGAGGTGAATCTAACGAGAGGAAGAGTAATGGTTGAAATTCTCTACCATCATATGTTAAATTGAAAAAGCAACACTAACAGATAAAAGTCAGATCCTAAATGGTGAGAAGCAAGTATGCATACTGCATCGCTAAACAATCACCACAACCTTCCTGATGACATCAATGCCAGTACGTGTAATTTAATGCTCCAACAAAGCCTCGTAACCGTAGCTCAATTGATTGTACACCACTCACTCAGCTATGTTTACCCTTGCTATCTCCACACGACCAAAAAATAAAAAGGGAAACATAAAAAACTTAGGCTCCACCACAGAAAATAAAATGGAGCATATGCCACTGTTTAAGTTAATAACAATACATCCTTTCTCATTGATATCTTTCTTCAATATTATCTTCTCTGATAACGTAACTTATCTTTTGACAAAATGTATAATGCAAGCTAAGCCCGCACAACTTCACTCGTATACTCTCTTTCTCTTCAGAAGTGTTGGAACTATGGAAACAAAACCAATGAGGAAAAGTACCGATAATGTCTTAAAATCATATAGATCCTTAATTGACTTCAGATCCCCAAGAGCAAGGCCAGCCTGATTAAACAACAATAGAGAGGTTAGGAGTGCAATAAAAGAAAAGCAGAAGATCATCAAAAGCATGACTATCATAGATGATACTTAGCCTTTTCATCCATAAATTAGCAATTATAAGCAACAACCATCCACGTTGATTGAAATCAAAATATGACTCGGTAAAAGTGAGAAAAACATACTAACGTAAGAACACATGGTCCGCATTGGCCTAATACAAATGAAAGGAGATACAAAATGTACAAAAGCAATCAACAAGGAAACTACTTTTACCACTTCAATAACCTAATACAGCTAATGGCAGAAACCAAAGGGACAACAACAGAAAATACATCCTAAGCAGTTGGAAAAAAAAGATTTAGATGCATTTCTCAATATAGCAGTTCTTAATGGAACTAATAATGTGCCATACATTGCTAGCATAATCTTTCAAATCCTCAATAGCCTTCAAGATAAATGCTGCAATAAATCTCATAGCTTAATAATGATTTACTCAAGTTGTTCTAATATGTAAAATATAAATGAATCATCTGTGAGCACTCATATATATGCATTGAAACAAAAATCACCTCAATACATTAATGAACTGTTTCCTTAGGAATAAAAAACATCCCACTCCAACTTAAACAGATCTAATTAATAAAGTTCCTTGGTATTAAAAACAAAACCAGTACATTGTCAATTGTAAAGCTTATACCCTCGGAAGGTATCTTAAATCCAGAGACACCTGGATCTTAAGTTGCTGACCATCCATCAAATAAATTTTTTAAGAAGCATTCAAGAAGATACTCTATCCCTCATTTCTATCTAAGAAGAATAATTTTCAAATGCAAAAGTAAAAGCAAAAAGCCCGAAGTTATCAAAAAGCAAGATTTTATTCCTGTGTAGAATAAAAAAGGGGAGGGAGGGGTTGAACTTTCATCAGAACATGCATAGCTAAATCATACATAAAAAACAAAAATGTATTTCAATGAATATTTACATGTTATAAATTAACAGACAGGAGATAGATTTCAATGATATAAGGGCGACAAAGAAAGAGATTTCAGGGCAAAAAACCATGTTGTCTCTCATTTAGCTCGCCCAATCCAACCCACAAAAATAAAAGATTAATGTTAGGTTTTGGAGCTCAAATTCACAGGGGTTAGCGATCTTCCCTAATGATCCTAGTCTCTAATTCTACAGGTTGAAAAGCTGCATATTCTCAAGCATGGAGAAGCGTGAGAAATAGTAGAACAGTGCAATCTTAGGTGCAAAATCACGATCTTGACAACCTTGTAAAAGCCTATAGGCAAGTACACGAGACCCACTAACTAAAAGGAGCTCACACAAAAAAAGAAAGCAGACACGTACAGAATAAAAATTTGGAATAGGATAAAAATATCTAATTCAGAGAAACCAGCAAAGCAAGCATATTGCAGAAAAACAATACCACCAGCACAGAAGCTTACTCTGACAGTAATATATGCAGCCGGAACAAGACCAACCAAAGTAGCCAAAAAGAATATATGAAACGGAACATCAACAATGGGAGAGGCCAAATTGATGAACAGATTTGGCAATGTCGGGGTTATCCTCAGAAAAAGCATGTAATTCAGCAGCTTATCCCTACGCTTTGCAATCTGATTCAACCACCCAGAAAACAAAATTCCACATTAACAACACCCACCAAATTCAAAGTGTTGTCATGAACATAGAAAAAAAAAGGATATAAAGACAAACCTCAGCTTGGAAGAACCTTAGCTTCTCAGGCCACATCCAAGTAACCAAAGGCCTGCCAATTAACTTAGACAAAAAGAAACAGGAAGATGCACCGGCAGTGGCATTGAAAACAACCAATAGTATTCCTCGTACAACTCCGAAAAGCGCCCCAGCTAAGAGGGACATGAAGATTGTCCCAGGAATCATGAAAGTCTGCATGAAGATGTATGTGGAGCAGTAGCCAAGAATGAACTGCGCAGGATTGTTGGTCGCATACGTCGAAAGATTTTCCCTTTAACACAATAAATAGATAAATAAACAAATTTCATACAATGATGATTAAAATATAAAAAGAAGAAACAGCATAGTTGTTATGGTTAAGGTACTTGAGGAGGCGAAGATCGGAGAGCGTGCGGGGTAGTTTGAGGCTGGTGTAAGCGGCGGGGGGCATGGTGAGGTAAATGCAGAAGAGGCCGGTGGAGAACACGAAGAAGACGGCAACGGCGGCGGCGAATTCCCACGTGTTGAGCGGGAACCTCTCCAATTTGGGCTTCTTGGCGGAGGGTGAATCGTCATCCTCGCCCTTCTCTTCATCCCTCGTCGCCGTCACATTCCTCGGCGCCGCCATAGTACGATCCAATTAACCAAATCTCATGGGAATCGAGCCGACCGGAGTTCGAGGTATTGGGGATTTTAAAGGGTGGATGCTATTATGCTCTTCTTCTTTGTTTGGGTGAAAACCCTTAGATTTGGGGCCAGAAAGAGAGAGAGAGAGAGAGAGAGAGAGAGAGAGGATCCTTCTGCGAAATTTAGCTGCAATGCAATCTGATGGAGAGAGAGAGAAAGAGAGCTTTTCAATTTCAACTTTGAAGAACATAAGAATTAAGAAGACTGTGATTTTATTTTCTCCTTCTTCTTGTTATTTCTTGCAATTTTCCCGGAATCCCTTCTTTTTGCGGCATTTTTCTAATATTTTCATTAACCTTTTTCTTCCATTTTTTTTATCTCAACAAATTTGAAAATGTTCATTTCTCTCTTCATGATATTTTGAAGAGGAGAAAATGTAAATTAAAATTAAAAAAATAAAGACAAAATATTTTGAAATTTTTAGAAATCAACTATTTTTCTTCCAATATTTTTTAACTAAATAAAAGATAAAGGTGCTGATACAAAAAAAAAAAAAGACAAAGCTTTGTTATTTGTGTCTTTTTTTTGTTGTCGTTTTATTTTCAGTCAGACAAACGTAATATTATGTTTATCCTGAATAGTACTTATTATTACTACTGTACTTAGAAAATATGGTATACATTTATTTATTTATACAATTTTTTATTTATTTATTTTTAAATAGATATTGAAAAAATACATTTTATATTTTACTAGTAAAAATACAGACACAATGTGTCTGTGTATTCACATCTTCCTAAAAAAACAGTTATAAAAACAAATTCTCTTTATATATAAGTTTATATATATAGATAAAGAGAACAAAATTTGTGTGGAAGACTGAAATTTAAATTATTTCATTATACGATAACAAAAATTGAATTTAATGATTTCAAATTTTAAATGTATTAAAAACAAAACAAAAGATAAAAAAAAAACTAAAACTAACTCAACGGAACTAAAAACATACTTAAGTATTTTAGAAATATGACAATTATAAAATTTAAGTAGATGTATATGCCATCATTGTATTTATTTTTAATTTATTTTAATTCTTTTATTTATTTTATTTCACACAAATATATCCATACATTTCATTATACTAAAAAAAGTGATTAAAAAAGTGTATATTTTAATCAAATTAATGAATTAAATCAATGGATCTCAATTTTATAATCATGGTATTTTTATCGTTAGCGTATAATTTAATTATTGTAATAAATGATAATTTATATTACCTTAAATACTAATCCACTATATGATAATAATAAATCAATAACAATCATTCTCTTATTTATACCATTACTTAACTACATATTTCTTAGATATTAATCATGTGTTTCTTGTTTCAAATTCTACTCTTAATTACTTTTTTATCTTATATTTTGATTGAAATTACTTTAAGTTGATAAATCGTGCGAGAGGTGTGTGACTTAGTAAAAATATAATAGATTCCAAAAACAACAGTATGCAACAAAAATTTGAAGAACAACTAAAACAACTTGAGCCCCGTTTAAATAGACTTAAAATAAGCGAAAAGAATAATTATCATTTCAATTCCTAAAAATCCAAAAAATTCTATCATACAAAAGTTTTATAAAATTTTCAAGTCTTATTTTAATTTTAATAAATCTCATGGTGCAAGACCATTTTTAAGACTCATAAATTTTGATCTAAACATGAAATTTTACAATATTTTTAACAAAAGTTGTTTATAAATAAAAATATTATTTTAATGTGAGTATTATATAATTTGTTTCAAAATTGAAAAAAATATCCAATAAAAATGACTCGTAAATAAAAATATTTGTAATATATATATATATATATATATATATTTAACTTAACTTTTATTATATACTCTTTTATACATCCTTTAGCTGATGCCTACTCACACACCTGTAGGAAGTCTTAGTTCTAGAATTTTTCCTATACCACCATATTTTCTTCTTATATCCCATATTTTTTAAAATAACAAAATTACTCTTATATTTTATTGTTTGTTTTTAATTTTGGACTGTAAAATCTAGAGAATTTTCAGAATACAAAATTTAAACTTTAACATTTGTGATTTTTTGTATTTTAGAAAATCTAAAATTTATAATTTTGGATTGTTGAATTCAAAATACAAATTTTCTAGAAACCTAATTAAAAAGAGTAATTATAGTGTTTTTCTAGATATAGAGGTCGAAGAAGAAACACAGAGAGATGCTGGAAGAATTTGTGGGTTGTAACTTGGGGGTGGTCAAGGTCATGTCTTTGAGATATTTGTTTAATCCAACAGGAAAAAAATGTTTTGTAGAAAAGAATATTCGGAGCACAAAACAAGCAAAAACATTGATCCAGAAAATTTTTGCTATAAGTATACCCCAAAACTTTATTTTATTTGTTTCTACAAAAATATTTTTCATCAAATACGTTTTTGTTGTTCATAGAATAAAATGGAAATACGAATCAAGGATGTGAGATCTTCATACAAAACAAAAACACATATCTGTTTCGATCATCTATTTAATTTTAAATATAAATTATTTTTTAAAAGGTACTAAATAAATGAAAACAAACTATCATTTTTAATTGAAATTACTTTGTAAGCATTTATTGTATAGTTTAAGGAATTTTTTTTAACGAATACTTTAAAATTAAAAAGTTATAAAAAAATTATAACTTTAAAATCAACTAACATGATCTGGACAACAGTAGAGTTTAAGACAATTTGATCTCATCTAATTTTATTGGTTTATTATTCTTTTGATTGCTTATAAGTGAGGTTTAATGTGCCGCATCTATGTCTAATGGACACTAGGTATATATGCTAGGATAAGTAATAGATATATATTTTCTTTGTAAATCATATTTCTTTTGAGCAAGTTAGGACTTAGGTTGTGTTTGTTTTTTTGATGACATTGTAGTTGAAGAAGACAGATGAACATGTGTCACTCCTGTTTGTTTCAATGGAGCGTTGAGTGTGAAGGTGTAGGGGGAGGAAAAGTTGTGGGTGTCGCTCGTCTTCTCACCACTGAAGAGAAAAGAGAGCATGGTAAGGAGAAAACCACGTGGGAGAGGTTGGAATACCATGTTACCCCTTGCTTTTCTTCAACTTTATACTTTATGCATGCTATGCACAAGAGATTTCTCACTTTGGTCCAGGGAATATGTATTACAAAGTGGAATTTAAGCCTAACTCAACCTTATAAAACCAGCTCATGGGGTGAGGTTTGCACCCACTTATATACAATGAAATATTCTCATCTCTAGTCGATGTGGGATCTCCAACACACCCCTCTCACGCCGAGACTAACAACTCGTGTGTGGGACAACATATTATGGGTGGTCCGATAACGACCCGATAGCGGGTGGCACGATAGGCCCAACAAACACTCGCTAGGATATGCTTTAAATGACTCTGATACCATATTACGAAGTGGACTTTAAGCCTAACTTAATCCCATAAAATCGGCTCATAAGATGAGATTTGCACCCACTTATATACAATGAATTGTCCTCATCTCTAGTCGATGTGGGATCTTCAACACAAACCATATTATGGAATGGACTTTAAGCCTAACTCAACCCCATAAAACCGGCTTATGGGGTGAGGTTTGCACCCACTTATATACAATGAATTGTCCTCATCTCTAGTCGATGTGGGATCTCCAACAATATGTTTGACCACAGTTGAATGCAATTTGAATGCCATGAATGTGAGAATAGATAGGTCATAATAAAGTGTGCTCATTCATGTATATAAAAACATGCTTATCAGAAGTTAAATGAATATATTCACGTGATTACAATTTCAACAATATATATTAATGAATATAAGTCTAAGTTGTACAAATTATGTATAATATTTCCTTATAAAAACATCACATAACCACCCAACTACTTTGTTTGCACAAAATGTGCATCCCTAAGCTAGTCATACATGTGGGTGAGGGCGACAACACCCCATGAATATCCAACACACATGTATAAATTGTTAAACAACTACAACTATGACACGCTAATAAATGTCACACTTTTATCTATAAAGATTGTGCATCCCACAAGATACAACAAATAAGCCCAAAATGTAGACTACATCTCTAATGGATGAAATACTCCTCATATATTTCTCGCAACCAACTGGGTCTAACATGTGTGACACAACAAAGCCTCAACTATGTTCTGACATCATCCAAGTTCATCTCAACTTAACTAACAATGTTGACACTGACGTTAAATCCAACGTCACATATTCACAAAATTGTTCCATGATGGGGATATGCAGAAACGTAGGCACATCATCCAATGTGATGATCATCTCACCAACGGGAATGTGGAAAGTGTTGGTGTCCTGGTGTCACATTTTGACAAAGTTTGATATGAGACTCTTATCAACAATTTCATAGTTGATATCGCACAACAACTACAATCCTGAGTTAAACTCGACAACCTCAATCTAGGAATAAGGGATCCATATTTTACTTAACTTAAACTCATAGGATACAAACTTCAATATCCCTCGATCCTAACGAAAATATATCTGTGTTTCTAACTATAAATAGTAATAAATGACCAAACGTAACGTCAGTAACTGAAGTTTTTATTTCTTACCTCATTGTCCCATGGTCTTAATGCAAAGTGATAACATAACTCACTAGTATGGAGGTATCATAAGGTCCATTGGGAAATCCTTGTTGCGCATCATGTCCTCCAACAACCTCATACAACACATCACCATCAATCACTGGTGCAGAAAAGCAAAACGAGTGCGACTATTTTACATTTATAAGGGCGGCTATATAACCGCATTTGATGAGCACGCATTTGTAAATCGAAGAGATAAGAAGGTTGCTATATAGCTGCATTTGTAAATTCAATTTATAAATGCGGCTATTTACATAGCCGCATTTACGATAGACATTTAGGGTTTCTTTGCTTTTTCGCTGTTGATTGAGTTTCTAATCAAAGTTCTCAACTTTTATCTTTTCCGAAGAACGGGATCATTATTTTAGCATTTCTTTAGATATCTTGGTGCATCCATATCATACCTCTTCGCATTTCATCCCAATGGAAGTCCAAGAAACGCGAATAAAAATTCCCCAATGAAACACAAATATATGACGGAGCAAGGCGACAACAACGACGAGGAAGGCACAACAGAAAGCAAAAAAAAACCTTCCCAATGAAGCATGACCTTAGCAATGGCATAAGACAAAACATAAGAGAAACACAAAACATACAAAAATCAATGGTGAAGAAGAAGAGAGGAAGACAATGCTTACCAATGGCACGAAGACAATGTGATGGAAGAGTGCCTTAATCCTTTGGATAATTGTTGGTGGAGTTTGCGGAAGCTCAATGGATGCTCACGGTCAAGGCTCTCCTAGGAGATGTGGCTGCCTTGGAGGTGCATGTTAGGTATGAAATGTGAGTGGTGAGGCCATCTCACTTTGGTAGAATGAAAGTTTGAAGATCAATTGTCTATCCTAGAGAGGTAGGAGACAAGTAGTGAGATTGACACAAAATTGGCAGCAATTCACTATTAGATTAATCTTTCAAAATGAGAGTCAAGCACCTCAATTTATAGGAGAGAGAGCTGAACATTTTGGACCCAAAAGTTTAAACTTTAAAATAAAACACTCCAATGAGAAGGTGCCATGTGGAGTCATGCTTTCCATGTTTAGCTCACACCTTCCATGCTAAATCCTCTCCACTCCTATGTTGCAATGTGGACGTCCATGTGCTCCATGCTAAAGTATTTTCGTTCTCCAATATACCCTAGATGTTTTAGGGTTACATTTGGCTCAAAGAAGCCCAATTGTTACCCTAACTAGTCATTTTTAACCCTAACTAGTCATTTTTAACCCTAACTAGTCATATTTTACAATTGGCCCAAATACAAGCCAAAAAACCTATGCTACTTGGCCCAAATATTTGGTCCAATTACTTTATGCTACGAGGCCCAATACATGGCCCATGAAATCCTAAACAACTTTATATAATTTATTTAGACAGTTTCTTCTTGCACCCCCACATTTTTCTTCCTGCACCCCCACACTCTTATGAAAAGACTAAATCACCCTTATTAGTTTTTAAAATTCCAAAAATATCCTTAATCTAAAAAAACCCTAAAGAGGTGCAGGCAAGGATTCTCTCTTGCGTAGTCGTGTCTTTCATGTTCCAGCAGCAGCACACTTTCATGTTTTACAAGCAGTGCGACACCTCCAAATCCTTCTCCTTCAATCTCACATTTTTTGTTGGTGATTTAGAGTGCTCTTGACAAAGGTAAGTAAATTTCTTTGCTTTTGGATCTGCACTTCCGTTTTTTTTATGGATTTTTGTTTCCGTAAGTGTTTTCTTCCATCCCAGATTATAAAATCCGATAGAATTTTGGATCACAAAATACGGTAAAATCTCGATTTTTTGCTTCCAGTAAATTCCCAGATTTATGGTTTTGGGAAGATTCCAAATTTGTGGATCCGGGAAGGTTCCAAATTTGTGGATCTGGGAAGCTTCCGAATTTGTGGATCCAGGAAGCTTCCGAATTTGTGGATCCAGATTTGTGTTTTTATGGTCATCCTTTCTTCAACATATAAAACTTCATCAAAAGATTTTTTCTATCTTCAAATATGATTTGCAATGAGCTTCTTTTTTTCTTCTTTTAATATTTTTTTTTGGTCTATAGTTTATTTATATTTGTTTAGTAGAAATGATACAATGCTTTTTTTCTCTCTTTTGGTTTCAATAGAATTTTATATTAGCTGTTTTTTGTTTGTATTGGTTCAACATCTTATCCATTAGTTTGTAATTTGGTTTAACTTGAATGGTGTAATTGAACAGTAATGGTGAAGACTAGGGGAGGAGGTTCACAATGTGATCGTCTACGTCCCACAGCCTCTCTTAGAAGAAGACATGTTAATGAAGATGAAAGACATGAAGAACATGGATAATGACTTCTCAATATCATCATCATCCCACAAAAAACCTAATCATATAATTCTTGTTCAAATTCATCACTAATGTTCATGCTTCTACAAATAAATAAAAAATGAAACAAAATCATTTCATTTCGGATCCATGAATCCATAAGTTAAAAACATTATTCCGGATCCAACAATCCATAATTCAAAAAGACCATTCCGGATTCAGGAATCCATAACACAAAAAAACAAGTCCAGATTCATAAATCCATAATGCAAGTGATGCATTCCGGATTCAGGAATCCATAACACAAAAAAACAATTCCAGATCCACCAATCCGTAATGCAATTTAGGCTTCCGGATTCAGCACTCTGGAAAACAACAATTTATTATCTTTTACCTTCTGGAACACCCCCTCATCCGGAAAACACAATTTAATCAATTCCGGATTCATGAATCCAGAATATATTACCGGATCCCGATATCCGGTAACCTCTTTTGAAATTATAGGTCAAGGTTAATGTTGGAATATTTAAAATTGTGGGGATGCAGGAAGAAAAACGTGGAGCTGCAGGAAGAAGAAGCCATTTATTTAAGCTAAATCTTGGCCCACAAATAATGTTGACTAGTCAGCAGAAACTCAGTCTTCTTGTGTTCTTCTGATCAAAGCTCTAGTTTATGTTTTGATGAGTTGGAGGTCTTCTTGGATATATTTGTACATTCCTTCACCCTAGAGTTGTCCTCTTGATTGGGCCTACAAAAATAAACAAAAGCCCAATTAGACCCATATTTGCAATTAAATTAATAAACAACCTCTAGGTCTTCATCCTCCTTATTATGGGGTTGTGTATGGCTGGACGGTTTCCATCACAATGCAAAGAAGAGAGGAAGAAAAGAGAAAACATAGTTAATGGAGGAAGCACATAAGAGAAACGAAGCGCGAGAGAAAGGAGAGTATCAAAACGTAAGTGACGCGTTTCTGAATTAGGGTTAAAAAGGTTTTAAGAAGACGACTATTTGTAAAGCCGCATTCGTAAATCAAGCGTTTTGATTTACAGGGGCGGTTGTACAAATAGCCGCCTTTGTAAATCCAAACGTTTGATTTACAAGTGTGGTTTTACTAGTAGTCGTACTTGTAAATGAACTTAATTACAAAAATATCATCGCGTTTTTAATGAAATCCTTTGAGCGCAAAGCCGCATTAAATAAACCGTATTTGTTTATACATTTTGCACTAGTGAAGTTAGTGACAACTTGTTCTCGATCTCTTCTATGGAACGATGTTTTCAATTTCTATCTAACATCAAATTAAGATGGATCACTCTAGTTCTAATCATAATTGCCAAATAATTTCAAAATGTTATGGATTGTGAGGATCAAAAGCCTTTTTATCACCCAATCTGGAATAAACCAAAACTAACAATAATGATTTTTTTTTAAAAAACAAACCTTTTCAAACGGCACTGAGCTGATTCTTCAAAGAGCAATATTGTTCTAACATAGTCTCTCTCATACAAATACATGATACAAATACATGATGGACCTAAAGAATAAAGGTGTATGATGGAAGAGAAAGATGAAGTGAGCAAGAAAAGAAAAGGTAAATTATTTTATAACTAAGAATATTTGACATTTCACCATCTCACCAATGAAAAAAAAATCAGAAAGGACTATAAGAAAAATATACTTAAGATTTGTTAGATGTAAATCGCCAAATCATTTTAATTATGCCACGTTTTTTCCTTGTTTCCTTGTTAGATGTTGTCACCGTATTAGTATTAATAAAAGGAATGATGGTGTTGTTACGATATTAATACAAGATAACTGTTCCCATCTTGTTATTGTTATTGCTTTCTATATTCTAGTATTATTGGTCTTGAAACTATCAAACATTTAAGTAAATTGATTCCCCTCTCATGTTACCAATGCTTTATCATGAAACTGAACTAATTTTTTGTGTGATTCAAACCTGACATATACGACTATCAAGAATTAAATATAATAAATAAAGTTTAACTAGCAGAGGATTGGGAATAACATCACCCACGCAGTATATATATATATATATATATATATATATATATATATATATATATATATATATATATAATGAGTCTGTCTCTGTCTCTCTACTCATTTGTTTTTTTTTTACAAAATAAACTTAACATTATCATAATATATGTATAAATGTTTTGAAGAAAAAAATAAATACAACAACTAATTATTTTTTATTTTTAAAATTTATTTTTATTTAGATTTTCTAGTATACTGCCCATTACAGTGAATATAATATGGAATTGGGATTTCATCAAACACAAAAACTCGTTTTCAATGGAAATGGTTATACAACATAAAGAGATAATATACAATTTCATTTATAGTCTTATTCATTACATTATAATTTTTGTACTTAAAAAGCGTTTGTTTTGTGTTTTCTTTCAAGAGTCAGAATCCATGCATCAATTAAGAGTGTCTATTCCATCCAAGTGTTGCTTCAAATGGTGGCTTTTACATAAGAAGACATCACCCTTATAAAATAAACTTACAGTTTGAAACCGAAAGAGAGTTGCAAAAGGATAGGAAGAAGATAAAGACGAATATGATATGCATAGAATCTTATAGGTATTTTAAAAATATCATAACATCATTTGATTTTCAACATTTTGTCTAACGAAAGTGTATTTTTGCAAATAGATTTCGGGTACCTTTGGGAACTATGTGGATGAGCTAAATGTTTTTCTCTCATATATGAACTATAAAATATGGTTATAAGTATACAAAAATGTGTATTTTTTTTTTAAAAAGATTTGTATTCTCGAAATGGTAAATATGTTTCAAACTAAAGTTTGTGTGAGTTTTCCGTTTTCTTGTCATAATTGGGAGGTTAATTGTCACAATCAATGGGAGATTAATTGCCGCAATCAATTGCAATCAATGGGAGATTAATTGCGCAATCAATTGCAATCAATAGGAGGTTAATTGCCACAATCAATTGCAATCAATGAGAGGTTAATTACCATTAATTGTATTTATTATTGTTGTCTCCTAGAACCATTATATATAGTGACTTCCTTCAAGCAATGTAACACACTTCAAATATGTTTCATATACTCTCTCTGTTCTTGGGTGTAAGTGTTTAACCCATATAGAGAGGATTTGTTTTAGGGCTATTTATCTATTAGTCGGAGAGGAATTCATTGTACTCCCAGTATCATTATAGTGAAAGTTTTTTGCTCTCTCGCCGGTGGTTTTTTACCTCTATTTAAAGGGGTTTTCCACCTAAAAATTCTGGTATCATTCTCACTTTACTTGTTACTTTACTCATAATCTTTGGTTGAAATTATCACGCTTTCGCACACGATATCCCTACAAATTGGTATCAGAGCTTTTCGATAATTCAACCAGGCAGCTTTGCTATCTGGCGAGTCCAGATGCTAGCTGTTCTCACCCAGAATGGTTTAAAGAAAGTTCTGGCAGGTAAAATGATGAGACCAACCACTATGACGGAGGAGCAGTGGGATGAGATGGATGAAAAGGCATTGTCTGCAATCCAGTTATGCTTGTCCCGTGAGGTGTTGCGTGAGGTCATCAACGAGAAAAGTACAACAGGCATATGGGGTAAATTGGAGTCTCTATACATGACCAAAAGTCTTACAAACAAACTCTGGTTAAAGGAGCGACTCTTTACACTTCGAATGTCCGAAGGTACTCCCATCCAATCTCACCTTGATGAATTTAATTCCATCATAATTGATTTGGAAAATTTGGATGTTAAAATTGATGATGAGGATAAAACAGTTCTACTTATTGTTTCTCTACCACCCTCGCACCGACAATTCAAAGAAATTATGTTATACGATAATTATCTTACCTTAAGCTTTGATGATGTCAAGACTAATTTACTAGCCAAAGAAAAATTTGATACTCAAATTCATTCTGAAAATTCTGGTGAAGGATTAGTAGTTAGAGGGAGAAACCAAGAGAAAGGTAGGAACACTAAACATAAATCTAGGTCAAAATCTAGAGGCAAGAACTCCAAATATTGTTGTTATTGCAAGAAAAAGGGACACGAGATCTCTGAATGCTATAAATTGAAAAATAAGCAAGATAGAGAAGATAAGGGAAATGGTAAACAACCAGAAAAATTTGCCGAAGCTAGTATTGTTGAAACTGAATCTGATGGGGATTGTTTTGTAGCTTCCAACACTGAAGAAAGGTCTAGAAATGAATGGATTCTTGATTCTGGTTGTACTTTTCACATGTCTCACAATAGAGATTGGTTTACCACATATGAACCAGTTTATAATGGTCTTGTTTTGATGGGAAACGATGCTCAATGCAAAGTTGTTGGTGAAGGAACAATCAAAATCAAGACACATGATGGAATTGTTAGAACTTTAACAGGTGTCAGATATGTCCCTGAGTTGAAACGGAATCTCATTTCCTTAGGCACCCTTGAATCTCATGGGTGTAGATACTCAGCTGAAGGTGGAGTTTTAAAAGTGTCTAAAGGAGCTCTTGTGTTACTAAAGACAATTCGATGTGATAGTTTGTATGTGCTGCAGGGTTCAACAGTTACAGGTTCTGCAGCTGTTGCCTCACCCAACAAAGATAACACCAAGTTGTGGCATATGAGATTAGGCCACATGAGTGAGAAGAGAATTCTAATCCTCAAGAAGAAGGGTCACCTTGGTAACCACTGTACTGGAAAGGTTGATTTCTGTGAACATTGCATTTTTGGTAAGCAGAAAAAGGTTAGTTTTTCTAAAGCCATACACTGAACCAAAGGTACCTTGGATTACATTCACTCGGATCTTTGGGGTCCGTCAAAAGTTCCCTCCAGAGGTAAATGTCGTTATATGATGACAATTATTGATGATTTCTCACAAAAACTATGGGTGTATTTTCTCAAACATAAGAATGAAGCATTTTCCACTTTTAAAGAGTGGAAATTATTGATTGAGAATCAGACTGGCAAGAAGATAAAGAGGTTAAGGACAGACAATGGCCTTGAGTTCTGTTCGAATGAATTCAATGATTTATGCAAGAAGGAAGACATTTCCAGACACTTCACCATCCCAAGTACTCCACAACAGAACGGGGTTGCAGAAAGAATGAATAGAACTATCCTGGAGAGAGTTCGTTGCATGTTCTCCCATTCTGGTTTGAGCAAATCTTTTTGGGCTGAAGCGGCTTCAACAACATGTTATCTGATAAACCACTCTCCTAACAGATCTATTGATTGCAACATTCCAGAAGAAGTTTGGTCAGGTAACCCTGTTGATTATTCTAATCTTAAAATATTTGGTTGCCCTGCTTATTCTCATGTAAACGAGGGAAAATTAGAACCTCGTGCTAAGAAGTGCATTTTCTTGGGTTATGGCTTAGGGGTTAAAGGCTATCGTTTATATGACCCAGAATCTCACAAAATAATTCACAGCCGGAATGTGACCTTTAATGAAAATGCTATGCTTTCTTATGTAAAAGATACTGTTATTTCCTCAATTGATACAGGTGACCAGGAAGATGCTCGAGAGAAGGTGGAGTTTGAGATTAAAACACCCGCTCATGAGGAAAACGTTCCCATTTCCTCTAGTACTCAAGATGATCAAGCCATTGTTATTGATGGTACAAAATGAACATGTGACTCCACATGAGCAATGTCCACCTAAACGACGAGGGTTACCACAGCCGTGGTCTATGGCTCAAGAACTTCCACAACAAAGACCAAGAAAACCAACTCAAAGATTAATTGCAGAATTTGCCAACATTGCTTATGCTTTAACCATTGTACAAGAGATGGGTGAAGAAGGTGAACCCAAGAATTACTCTGAAGCTATCTCTGGTGACGACTCAACAAAGTGGATTGCTGCTATGCAAGAAGAAGTTGAGAGTCTTCTCAAAAACGAAACATGGGAATTGGTGAAGTTACCAGAAGGAAAACGAGTCATTAGTTGCAAGTGGATCTTTATGCGAAAAGAAGGGATCCCTGGTGTTGAGAGTACAAGGAATAAAGCAATATTTGTTGTAAGAGGTTTTGATCAAGAGAAAGGTATTGACTTTAATGAAGTATTTTCTCCTGTTGTTCGTCATACTTCAATACGTATATTACTTGCTTTAGTTGCCTTGTATGATTTGGAGCTGGAACAGTTAGATGTGAAAACTGCTTTTCTTCATGGTAATCTTGAGGAAGAGATTTACATCCAGCAGCCTGAGGGCTTCGTTGTACCTGGAAAGGAGGACCATGTATGTCGTTTGAAAAAATCTCTTCACAGCTTGAAGCAATCACCAAGACAATGGTATAAAAGGTTTGATTCTTTCATGGTTGGACATGGATACTCCAGAAGTAGCTATGATAACTGTGTTTATTTTCAAAAGACATCTGATGGGTCTTTTGTATACTTGTTGCTATATGTTGATGACATGTTGATTGCTGCAAGAGATAAATTTTTAGTTAACAAGTTAAAGGCTCAGCTTAGCAGTGAATTTGATATGAAGGACTTAGGTCCTGCCAAGAAAATTTTGGGAATGGAGATCAATAGAGATCGTCAAGCTGGAAAACTTTTTCTATCACAAAAGAAGTATGTTCTTAAGATGCTTGACAAATTTGGAATGCGAGATTGCAAAGCTGTTAATACTCCAATTGCCGCCCACTTCAAGTTGTCATCAGATCAGTGTCCAAAATCAGACGAGGACAAAAGACGCATGTCACATGTCCCGTATTCAAATGCAATTGGAAGTCTCATGTATGCAATGGTATGTACTAGACCTGATTTAGCTTATGCTGTTAGCATTTTGTAGCAGGTTCATGCATAATCCAGGCAAGACACACTGGGAAGCCGTTAAATGGATACTTCGTTATCTGAAAGGTTCTCCAGATCTTGGTTTGGTATTTGATCAACATAGAGCCGATCCCGGAGGAGCAGTTGGCTATGTTGATGCTGACTATGGTGGTGATTTAGATCGGAGAAGGTCACTTTCAGCTTACATCTTTACCCTATGTGAGTCTACTATCAGCTGGTATTCTTCACTTCAAGCCATTGAGGTTTTGTCCACCACTGAAGCAGAATATATTGTTGCTACAGAAGGTATGAAAGAGGCTATATGGCTTCGAGGCTTGGTAAGTGAACTTGGTCTTCAACAAGATGTTCTTGTTATATTTTGTGATAGTCAGAGTGTTGTTCACTTAACCAGGAACAGTAAGTATCACTCAAGGACCAAGCACATTGAAATTAAACACCATTTTATCCGAGACATTGTTGATATAGGAGATATAATTGTTGAAAAAATTCATACGACCGAAAATCCTGCAGACATGTTGACCAAGCCACTTCCATCGGCTAAGTTCGATCATTGCCTGAACTTAGCTGGTATTATCTTAATCAAGGCTTCATGGCGAGAGAGTGTTCCAATCAAAGGCAAGTCAAGGTGGAGATTTGTGGATTTATAACTCACCTTTCCGTTTTCTTGTCATAATTGGGAGGTTAATTGCCACAATCAATTGCAATCAATGGGAGATTAATTGCCGCAATCAATTGCAATCAATGAGAGATTAATTGCGCAATCAATGGGAGATTAATTGCGCAATCAATTGCAATCAATGGGAGGTTAATTGCCACAATCAATTGCAATCAATGAGAGGTTAATTACCATTAATTGTATTTATTATTGTTGTCTCCTAGAACCACTATATATAGTGGCTTCCTTCAAGCAATGTAACACACTACAAACAAGCAACACACACTTGCTTCCTCTCTCTTTTCATATACTCTATATTTCTGTTCTTGGGTGTAAGTGTTTAACCCATATAGAGAGGATTTTTTTTACCTCTATTTAAAGGGGTTTTCCACCTAAAAATTATGGTATCATTATCACTTTACTTGTTACTTTAATTTCTCATAATCTTTGGTTGAAAATTATCACGCTTCCGCACACGATATCCCTACAGTTTGTTGAACTAAAGTTGTTGTATTTTGTTGGAACACTGAATTATTTTGTTATTATATATATTCACAAAAATGATCCCATTATATTTATTTTTTATTTTTAAAATTTAAAATACAAAAATAAAATAAAAATATGAAATATGTAAAAAAAAATTAATATGCTATAGTTTTTATAATTTTAAAATACAAAAATAAAATGAAAATATCGAATGTGTACAACAAAAGGAGAAATTCCGTTATATATACATAAAAATGGCACTATACATTATATATAATATTTATTTTGTCTCTCATTTTTTTTTAATTTTTTGTTATATAAAATACTTTTTAAAAAATACAGGAACAAAAGAATAATAGGAAAATAGGGACAAATATTTCCAACAGACAACTATTACTAAATTATAATGTTCTTTTATTAACAAAAGAGTAATGTTTTTCGTTAAAAAAATTAATTTTTTTGACAAGACAGTCATTATTTTTTAAATTTCATATCACTCATCGTTATCTTATGTTATAGTTAATTCGATTAGTTGATATAATTAAAATGAACCAGTCTCTAACCACTTGAAAACTCATAACAAGATAGAATAAAGGTCACATAAGTTTTTATGGCTTATATATAACATTACTCTTAAAAATTTCACAATAATAATGTAGCTGTGACCTCATTTGTCATTTGATTGATGAAAAACACACACAATGGTCTCACAAATCACTGATGATGGTAAAAGATTAAAGCAAAAGAAAAGCACACTATGCATGCAATTGAGAATGTACATTTATAAGTGACATAACAAGTAAGGACAATAGAAAGTTAAACTTAGTACCCAAAAAGAAGAAAAGAAAAGGTTGTGATCTTCTGAACTCTAAACAAAGGAGAGATTCACTCTTCAAAGCGAATCTCCTTTATCACGAAAAAATATATATATATATAAAATATCATCATCACCTAAAAAGCTTTTTGGTTCAATCTCCAGCAACTTCTAAATTAGCTTATGGTAAGATAATGGACAAGTATGATAAATGAATATTATCCATTATCTTACTTAGACTTTATTCATTAATTTTGGCTATGGATGATTATGGTGACACACAAAAGTTAACTATGAATCTGGGAAGCATCCTAGGATATGACTAGCTTGATCATGGTTATTATGGGGCATCATCAAGGCCACGTTTGGATGTGAAAAATAAGCTGTCTCACTCAACTGTGATCCGAACAAGTTGTCCAAACTCTTCCAATCGATACCTTGAGCACTGCTATTGCTCCTTTCATCACTACAATATTCCTCATTTGTGAGGCCATTGTGGTGTTGTTGGTTACATTCCTTCATTGCAAAACTTGCAGTTGGACTGTCTAGCTGAGGAAGCTCAATCAGCTGTTTGTCCATAACAGTTTGGTTTGGCAGAATAAAGGGTTGCTGATCTGAGCCAAAAGGAAGACTAAAACTTGGAGCTTCAGCAGGGTGATGATGATGAGGCACATTTGTTTCATTCAAAATATCAGCAATTGATAAGGGTCTTGCAAAGCTTTGATCTCTGAGAAACTGTTGATGGCTACTACTACTGCACCATGCCTCATAACCTTGCCTGTGACTTGGACTAGGCTTCCGAAATGCTCGGCACACAACCCATCCTTCTTCCTGAAACAGGAATTATAAACTGTCACTTTCACCTTTTCTCATCAATCCTCAGATATGCTTCTTCTGTATTACTGTTATTATTATTAACATAATATAGAGTACAAGCGTGTCCTAATTTGCCTCTCACTCTTTGAGCTTTATAAAAGACAAAGTACCTTTGGAGAAAGTGAATATCTTTTCATTACATGTTTGAAATTGTTGGTTTCATGTACCATCTATTGATTCCTAAAGTTGCATGTATATATATTCAAAATTTTACACTCACTTACTTGTGGATGGACAGAAAGAAAAAAAGAGAGAATAATATAGAATTTGGAGTGTGAGAAAACAGTATTCCCTTTTTCTCCAAAAGTATATATTATTAAAATGTGATTGAAAGTAAGAAAGAAAAGGAGAATTCAGTGAAAAGACATTTTATTTACATAATATTTTTATACTCTTTCACATTTTTACAAACAAATGTCACAGATAAGTAAAAAAATAAATTACGTTCACAAATAAAAAAGTCTCTTACAAAAACTGTCCTTTTGTTTTGTGTCATAGAAATAGTAGTGAATTTAAAGAAATGCTATATATTTTTATACATCAATTATCAAATCACGGCGTGTGCATTTTTTAAAAGGTTAAATACCTTTTAATAAGATCAATATGTTATAAAATCAAAAGAAAACTAGCACATCGTTGTTAGATTAAAAATTCCATAACAATGGTATGAAAACTTTGTTGGGCATTGTCTTTAAAAAGTTCATAAGCATGCTTTTGTCATTTAAGGCAAAGGTTTAACTAGTGCAACTACGATAATGATTAAGTAAAATTAAAAAAGATTTACTAAAAGTAGAAGCATTAATTATATTTAAAATAAAAACATTAATTACACACTACAGAATAAAAATATTAATTTATTCAAAATACTAAATGTCTTTAATACTCGCTTAAAGAATCCTTTAATATTCATTAAAAAGTTTACTTACTGAAATCCCCCTGAAAAAGGCAAAAAATTGAAGTGTTATAATTTAAAAAATAAAGTAACTTTATCGACAATTAAAAGTTATCACAGGAAAAGAATAAAAAAAGTCATATAGAAAAAAGAAAAGAAGACTGAGCTTTTACATAATATAAATATAAAACAGTTTTTTTTACCAAAATAAAAAACAGTTAGTAACGTTTTTGTCTAATACTGTGTTTATATAATTGGATTATATATTCACGCAACTTATTTAAGAAGAAGTGAAAATCATATAATTTATGAGAATAATTTCAAACCATCCTAACAAAAAATGCTTTAGAAAGTGGCATATAATGGTGCAATTTGAAAAAAGAGTGTGTATGTTTGAAAATGAAAAGTATGAAACAGGAAAAGTACTGTTTGGAGTAGTGAAGAACAGTGTTGAGGACCCTATTTGCTCAAAATGACATGTTTGCCTTCTCCTTAACTTCATGCATACAAGTGTTTTTTTTTCTTCACAACATTATTAGATTAAGAAAGTATTGGAAGCAACCATTGAATTATAATTTTCACTGTTATAGTTGATTATAGATTACTTCATATTTGATCACAGTGGTTGATATGATTGAAGTGAGAAGAAACTTGCCTGTGGAGGACCATGTTCAGAGGTTTGATGCCTATATTCATGCATAATCCAGTCTGTTTTCCTTCCATTAGGGGCACGTCCCTTGTAGAAGACCAAGGTCTTCCTCATTCCTATGATTCTATTTTTGGACATGACAGCCTTGTCCCTTCCAGTTGCTTTCCAGAATCCAGCAGCAGTGGCCCTGTTAGTTCTTGTTCCTGTAGGATACTTCTTATCTTTATGGCTGAAAAAGTACCATTCATTTTGTTGCTCATATCCTAGCTTGCACCTATCTGCATAATTTCAATTAAGCACATCAACAACTTTCTAACTATATATAATGTCATAAATTGCTCAATAATGTTATGATATGGATATAGTTAACAGATGAAGTTTATCAAGTTTCTGAAGTTGACTTTTGTTTTGAATTATAATTCCTTAAAGATTATTTATGTCCCTTTAATTTAAGAAAATGGTGTGATGTGAAGATTAGTTGCATTGTGGAAATGATATATAACTATCTAATTACTATATTTATATATATATACCTTGTATGTCCCATGGTTCCATTTTGTACAGATCAATCTCAACAATAACATCAAGATCGATTTTCAGGGAGTTTATCTTCCTCTTGAGATAGTAGCCCACAAGCTCCTCTTCCGTTGGATGAAATCTAAACCCTGGAGGCACGCATGATTCCATATCAACTGATGATCTCTCCTGAAAGAAGCAAAGGAAAAGGAGTCATTATGAAAGATCAATTTGACCATTTATGTTTCCGTTTTAATTTGAATATTATGCATAAGGGTTTGTCTTGTTCTCTTTTACGTGCATCAAGAGAAAAACAAATGATTATGAAACGAAAAATAAGATGCTCAAATTCTTTTTGCAAATTTTTCCTGATGGTAAGGGCAGCATTGGAAGATAAAGGAAAAAAAAATGAATGGCCATTGGCTCCGCGTTGCACTTCATCAAAGTCATAATAGTTTACAACCTTATAGCTCTAAAAACCTCTAGGGATGAGAGATATTTTGAAGTAATGATGATGATGATGATGTATAACTTTGGTATTGGACCCAACAATTGTGCAGCATGTGCAATGACAAAATTGGCAGACCATGTGTGGAACCCACCATAATAAAACAAATTAACTAACAAAATAGGCCTATGATTAATCCTAAGAAGCTCTTTTTGTGCCTTTATTTGCATGACATGGAGTTGGCAAAAGTATATTGAACACAAAAGTTGGCCGAAAAGCTTGACTTTGCTGTCACAAGCATGTCACATTTCTTTGAGTGCAGTGCACTCCCAACGCCTGCTGGTGGTGGAGAAAGACCTGCCCTATTGAAAATGTCGTGATCACAATTCACGACCACCAGGCACACATGTAGCCACCATATATGCTACAGATAAAGTTCCACTCATCAGCTTAAGCTAATTTTCAGAATTTTCCAAGGACACAATCACTACCTATACATGGTTTTCTTAAACCTGGACAAACCAGCTAGCCCTAACTAATTAATACTAATGGATTTAATATTCATCTCTTGCTAATGGGGAGACTGTTTCATTGATGCTTTGAAAATTTTCAAATTAATCATATCTCTCTCTTTTTCTACTGTTAAGATCATGATATTCACACGCTCTCAGTTGACAAAAACCAAGATATATCATTCTTGGATTGGTGTCATTCGTGTAAGAAAACCAAAATGTGAAAGAAAAGCAAGCTATAGATCCATTTAACATTTTCAGGCTTGTAGATGGACATGGATATAATATAATAAACCCCAGAAAGCTGTAGTTTCCCTTTGCAAAATAAATTTGAAAAAGCTGGTTCTCTTCAGATAAACCCTCCTAGAGATCATTACCAAAATAGACTCAAGGTGGTTTCAGACTTCTCTTGACACGCTGTTGAGAAAGGAGAAAAGAAACAATCGTCACATTTATGGACACAATAAATATATACACAATACTCACAGGAATTTGGGTTAATGTCATCTTCTTCTTGAGTTTGCTAGTTACAGGCACTGAGATAAGACTAAGGGAGAGGATGGAGAGAGAGAGAGAGAGGGAGAGAGAGATGTGTGTTGAAGTAAGGTGAAGGTGAATGTTTGTCTAAAGAGAGGTAGGAGAGTTATATATATGTATTTGCAAGAGCATGTATCGAAAGGGATGAGAGAATGTTGTAGAGAAAAGAAGCAGAAGAATAATATATATATAAATATATAGACATATAGAAACATATTGTAGATGAGGTTATTGATTGCGCGTGGGGTGGCAGATAGATGGAAAGGTCTTTGTTTGGACGGCGTGACACCGAGTTTTCACGCCACCCCCCTTCCACCGCTATATTGTACCCTAAGCCTTTTCCATTCCACCACTTTAAACAACAATGCTAGCTACTGTACAGTGCTCACTTAGTTTTAACCAAATATATTACTCTTGTTCTTATTATTATTATTATATGTAATGGATCATTCATTCATTCATAGCTTTCATAAACTTGTATTATACTTGGCTAATGTCCTAGATCAGAGGCTCTTCCACTAATTAACAACAGACACAAATAGTGAGTACATGCATGTCACATTCTCCTCTTCCATCCTTCACAATTGAGGTTTCACAATTGTCTGTTTGGTGCGCCGTCCCTCTACATTTGGCACCATTGCTTTTCTTACATGTGGAAGCTATGTCAGACTCCTAAGCTGTCCATATCAATATGTTAATCATTTCTGTCTTCTCGCTTTAGTGTTTTCATATGCATACCATAAGCCCTCCACCATAGTTTATCCGATTGTTCTTTACCACGGTTCTCGTTTTTATTTTTCCATTCTCTGCATTCCATGATTCATCTTCTCATTCTGCAATCAATTTAGTATATCAGATAATCAAACCCATTGGTTTCAAAACATGTACTTTGTTAGTGCCATGCTGCCAAAATCATAATTTTAGTAAGTATAAAAGTTTACACTACCTATCAGCCTGTTAAATTTATAATACCATTATTTCATAACACTAAAACAGTCTCTTATATCACCAATAATTGGAAAATAATTTATAAATATTTTTAGAGATAAAAGTATATCAGTCCTCACTTTTTGTGTTAAAGAGAGTGTGTTAACTCTATCATAAATAGTTAATTTGCATAAATATATAATTCTATACACGAATTAAATATTTTAATATGAAAAAGTGTGTTGAAAAATCTACAATGGAGTAGAGATATTATGGTACACAAAACCACTTTCATTAGACTGAGTGTTGACGAACTTAAGATCTAATTAATGGATTACCGGGACAAAAAGAACAAACTTGGCAGTTGAAGTTAGAAGAGCAGCAGTTTTTGTCTTAAACATTGAAGTTCCAGCTAAATGACTTGATCATTGAGGAAGAATAGAGTTTTATATATTATCCCTTGCAAAAGTAAGAGTAACTGATAACAGGTTTCTTTGAGAACAATGCACTCTTTTGTATATATATTATAAAAAGGTAATGGATGTAGATTGAAAAGGCAATTTCGGGATTTGTATTATGTGTGTGTATATATGAATACTCAAAGGATTAAGTTTATTTGTTTTATACAAACACATAAAGCCTAGATAAACTGGGATTACCAACCTACCATTGTACTTTGCAAGGGTTTATTGTCTTATTCAGAGTAGAGCCATTAATTTAATAAATAAATAAATATGCTGCAAATCTAGTACAGAAAATGCATTTATTATATGAAAGAGCAGTGACCAAAAGCCGAAAGCTTCTATAGAAAGCTTACTATAACCATATTATACATGAGGGTACCCTTTACACCTACTGAATACAACCTTCTAGGGACTCTGTTGCCAGAACAGCAATATTTAACCACCAACTTGTCACCTCTAAATTAAATAATTAATGGTTTAACACTGACATTGACGTCATTTTGTCCCAACACTTGCTTACATATGCTTCTTCTTTTTTTATTAATATCAGTTCACTATGCAGTTTTTATTAATACTCTACTCAAACATTCATTTCTTTATTTACATACTCCTTTTAAATTCACACTGGGATGAGTGGACCATGGTTTGCTGTTTCTGTGTGCCCTTGGATCTCTGTTACAACCCTCATTCAACCCCAGTTCACAAATTTTCTTTAGAATATATTCAACTTCGTGTGAACGCAATCCAAATATGCTGCCTATCTAGTTTTTCAGTTATGATAGTACTAGTGTGTATCATTTTGATTGATTTTAAACCTTGGAATTGCTTGTTTAAAGATTTTTCTTTTGTTTTGTAGTGCTGTTTGCTGTATGAAAACTTCTTAGTTGTCCATCTGATGGAAACCTACCTAAAGCTACACCAAATCTATTCATTGCTTGTATACATTTGTATAAATTTGCTTTTATTGTATTTTATATGCTTATGTGGTTGTGTTGTGTCCCACTATTTTATTAAAAACATGAAAGGTTATAAATTGTAGTAATAGGTTAATTATTATCATAATTAACCGCAATGAAATAACAATCATTAGTGACTAACAAAAGCAGAACTTAGACTTTTGTTTTCACTAATGAGGGATGAAGATTAAGCTCTCTTAAGTGTGTCCTTAATCAACTTGCTGGAACTTCAACTCAAAAACCTTAATTTGCAAAATCAGATTTTAATTTATAATTAAAAATTCAATTCTAATTTTCTAGGAAAATAATATTTTGTATGTGTTTATGCTGATAGCAACACGATTTTAAAGAAGCCACCGAAATATATGTGATCATTTTATTAGCGTTTCAATTATAGTTGTATGATATAATATTATTTTATTTTGACCTAGACTTAGAAGAATGGTGTACATATTAGACCAAATTATTGTGTCTAAACTCTAATGCAATTAATTTGTCATTTGCTTTATATTAGGGCTATAATAGACCCGTGGCTTGATCATATACGCTATTTAACATCTAGGTATTCCAATATGAGGAAAAAGAAGTCTACATAAAGTGACAGAATCAAAGAAAATTAATTTTGAGCACAGAAGAAAAGAAGAACTAAGAAGAAGATCACAGAAACAAACTTATAAGTTTAATTCACATGTATAAACCTCATTTTAGGTTTACATATAATGAAACAAGCTTAGGTTACAGTTTTGTTTGAATGTAGTTTTCTGAAGTGTATATTATATGCTCCACTTCAACAGAAAGGCACTAGGAAGAAGAAGTTAAACAAATATGGAAACATTCTTTGCTTCTAAATACATCTCTTGTATATTTTATGTAGTGGTGTGGAACAGATTGCTTGTGTATGAGCCCTGAAATGCTGTGAATTCGTTTATTAGCTTGCAAACAACTGCACTACAAGCTTTAAAGCCTGGAATATTAGGAACGGTGCGAATTGGTTCATTCTAGAATCAAATTTTGGCTTATTTTGTTTCATCTTTGGTTAATTTAGTTTGAGAAGATGAAGCAGAGGGAAATCAGTAAAAAGAATGTAGAATTGATGATTGTTTAGGCCCCAGACGTGAACTTTTAGAGGACCCACTTAGGGGTTAAAAAGTTCCTATTTGGGAGCCCACCTCCAACTCTCAATGATCCATGATAAAGAAGAAACAAGAATGGAAGAAGGTTTAATAAGATAGATTGGGAATGGAGGAATGTTTTGTTCCCATTGGAAAATCATACCTCATCGATCGGTTTTCATACTCACAATTTTTTATATTATCTATAGAATTTAATAGTTATGCATTAGTCTAAAAAGTTTATGTTCATATAGAATTTAATGGAATAGGGATTAAAAGTTTTTGGTATACTTTTTATTAATATTTTTTAAGATAATATTTTTATTCCAATATTTAATAAATATACTAATTTGATCCGTATAATAACTATCGAATTAACCACGGGTTAATTTATCAAAAGTTTAAATACCATTTTAGTCCTATATTAATGATAAAAAGTCAATTTATTTACCAGATTTTTTAAATTTTTTTTAATCAGCATTTTTAAAATTTTTAATATGATCTCAAATTTTGTTAAAATGATTCAATGTGTTTTGTTAATTGTCCTCATTAAAATAGATTTATCTAAGTGACTCTCACTACAAGAAAATCATAAATAAAAACCAATTTTAGAGACCACAAAATAATTAATTAGTTGCTATACTTACTAAATTAGAGACTAAAAGAATTTTTTGTTTCTATTATTGTTAAATGATTTCTAAATTGATATCTAATTAGTAATCAAGGTTTTTGCTACCAAATTTAGAATCTAAATAATTGGTAGTTAAAACCTTGGTAGCAAATTAGATACCAATGTAGAAACTATTTAACAATCATAAAAACTAATTTAGAAACCAATTATTTGTTTAGTTTCTGACATGGATCTTTAATTTAGTCACCATAGCAACTAATTATTTTTTGTTTCTAAAATTGGTTTCTATTCCATGATTTTCTTGTAGTGTTTGTTACTTCACATCTAGTTATATGTATTGTTAGCACACTCAATCGTTTTAAAAAACGACATTCAACACTAAAAAAAATCATTAAATAGAAATCAAATTTAAAAATAAAAAATAATTAGTTCATATAGTGACTAAATTAGAGATCATTTTATAGACTAAAAAAATTATTGGTTTCTAAATTAGTTTTTATTATTCACAATAGTTTTTAAATTGGTATCTAATTAGCTACTAATATTTTAATTACCAATTATTTAGATTCTAAATTTGGTAGCTAATTAGATACCAATTTAGAAATTATTTATTAATAATAGAAACTATTTATTAATAATAGAAACTAATTTAGAAATCAATATTTTTTTTTTGTCTCTAAAATGATCTCTAATTTAATCAATATATCAACTAATTATTTTTAATCTCTAAAATTATTTTTTATTTAATGATTTTTTTTGTGGAATTTTCTAAAAAGAATTAAGACCAAAGTTGAACTTTTTAAAAAAAGTTAAGACCAAGGTTGAACTTTTAAAAATATTGGAAATACATTGAGCTTTTAAAATTTGATGGATGAAATTGATTTTTGAGCCTAAAAACTGATAATTATAAAAAGTGACATCACACTATCAATGTAAAATTAATATATTTATGTTGATAATAAAAAATATCATTTATAAGGTGTCAATTTTAATATAAATTAATTTGAAAATATCAAAAACTTATTTAGTTAATGAATTAATTATACACTAATAATTCATGTTGATATATACTCTGTATTTTTTCTTAAATTTGGTAATATTGTTAATTTATATATATATATATATATATTTATATATATATATGTATAATTCTTAGTAATTTTGATATCCAAATAGAGTTCATGATAAATTTAATGTATGAACTCTTTTTTTTTAAGGTGAAATTTTAAATTTTTTATGGGATGCAAAGCTAGAAGTTAAATGAAAACTGATATTTTGTGAAATATTTTGGTCAGTTTGATTATTTGGATGAAAAATTTAAAACAATTTGAGAAGATTTTAGGTAGAAAATGAAAAAAAAAATTAGGATTTTCCGTACAAGAAAAGTTATGGCAAACCAAATTTGTTGAGAAACTTAATAAATTTTATATATTCAAGGCACTGAAATCCTACGTAATCAACTCAAACTACTAAAGCTATCATGAGTTTTTTGTAAAAAAAAAATATTCCTTTCTCTTTAGTTAATAATTACTGTCAAGTTTTCTCAAGAGTTGTTTTATTACCTATATTCATGCTTTTTACTTACATATTTTAGAAATTTGGTGGGTTCAAAATTTAGAGCAACTTACATGTTACGTTGCATATGGGTCAAAATTCTGGTTCACACCTTGTTTTCATGTATGACAAATGTCAACTGTAACTATTCATAGACATAGGTGATAAGAAGAAGCTAGACATAAACATTAACCACTACTTGTGGCAGTGATAAAGTGAAGGAGCTATATACAAGACGGTCATGCAGAGGTGGAAAAATGCTGCAACGACGTAGAAAAGAACTTGAGAAATGAGAATTGGTTTTGACATGGAAAGACCTTTAGACTAAGTCTATTCCTGTTATTTTTATTTTCATGATCTACAGACCTGTCACCAGACAAGACATTCATTCGCTAAACATGACGTAAACATCATGTTAATCTGCAATAGAAATAAAGTTAAAGATATGTGAAATGTACATGGAATCAAAGTGTTATGTCCACAAAACCTTTTACCACTTCCATAATTGTCAAATCAGTATCTTCAAATCTGATCGTCTTTCTCTTTTAAGATTAACCTATCCACATCTTCTTAGATAGTCGGTGCTCCATTTTCAACGAAACAAACAAAAGGTGAATCTAAAGTTCAGGAACTTCTATGACCCTATCAACCTTCTACTAGTTTTTAACTATGATATGAGATGAAATGAAACACTGCTTTAACTACCAAGACTATACCTTCTTTACTTGGTCTTCAATTTTAGGTTCACCCCCCAGAACAAAGAAGAAGAAAAAGACTAATAGAAGAAAAAACAGTGGGTCCCGTTTCAATTCTCATAGATCAGAGAAAATCATGAATCCAATCTGAAAAAATCATCACAAACAGATATGATCTACCGACTTTACGTTTTCAATGATATTTTAATGCTGTAATTATTGGCCAAGATATATTTTCCAATTCTAATTGGCTCTGCGTCTATCAAGTATGCCAATCTTTGATTAAGAACTAATGCTAAATGGGTTTGAAATTCAATTTTTGTCTTTAATTATTTCAGATAGGCAAGGATTGAATCAATTAGTACCAAGGTAGCAGCAAGTGAACAAAAAGAGTAATTATGTTGGACAATTAATAATCAACAGGAGCAAAACAAATGTCATTATTATTATGGGCGCGTGTGGTGGAGCTTAACATCTGCAGATCTTATGCTAGATACTGTTCTTGTTGTTGATTAACTTAAACTGTCTGAAAGTGACCTTAGCCCTCCATACCTCACCATCACAAAGTACCTCTGCTACCTATACCAATTGAGGTGGGGCAACCATTTCTTCTTCCAGATGAAGCCTCAAATACTATGATGCAGACACTGCATGTGCAGGACTATTATGTTTTTTCTACCAATACATGACCTTTTATATATATTATATATCTGTTTATAAATTTCAAGTCCATGGTAAAGATCAATTTGTGCCTGTGGAGTTAAAATTCTCAATTTTCATAACAAGCATTCTGGGCTTGTCAGAAAAAAAAGTAATATAATTCCATGCCATATGATCATATATTCATATGTATGTCTTAGTAATTATAGTTTATGTTGTCTCTTGTGGATTATGATGATTGTAGTCATCTCAATCTCTCAAGGGTATTTTGCAAAAGCAATTATCAGCAAAATGACCAACATGTGTCCACCAGGTCCACCACTTGATATTTTTTTGGTTTAATGAGTATAGTTATAATTTCAAGTTGGGGAGAAGGGAAAAGGAAAGAAAATCCGGAATCTAGTTTTCAGTGCAAGCACCATGAGACTTGCGTGTGAACAAGATACACAGTTCATTGGTTGAGAGAGAAAAGGCCCATTATTATTTTAGCATGCAACATAAGGAAGAAGGGATAATCATTGTGATATATATATGTATGCATCCTGTTCCCTGATTTTATTCATTATATGTAGTGTAACAACAAAAATATGTTACGTTTTCCCTTTTGTTATTTCTCTCTTCCACTTTTTCATAGACACAAGGATTCCTGCAATAAATTCAGTCATATATTGTGGCCAAAAGCATGTAACGTACTGTTCACACTAAACTGAAGAGCTGCAGTTTTTGTTGTAGTAAGCCAGCTAGGAGTAATTAAAGTCACACCAACTCAAAAGAGATGAGACATTAACTTTTATCTCAGTAACCACAAAATTCTAACCTAAGGTCAAAAGGGTGGAATAATAATTAAAACCCCATCTCTGTTCATATTTAGTCAACTTCAGACAGTAAACAAAAAATGTGGTTTGAGTCAAAATCCGTAGTAAGTGAGATTGATCATCAATTTGTCATTATCATGGCCGGTAACTAAGTTGTGTCTGTGGTGACCAGTGATATCTCACCAGAGTGGTCTAAATAGGAACTAGCAATAACCTTCCTTCAACTAAATTTGACTTTATTCATTTTGCTTGAAGTTGCTTATTTTGGGTAAAAATATCATGTTGGCAATGATGCTGCAGCTTGGTATGATTGTAGTCTCTAAAACATGGGGTTGGCATTAATTAGAAGTGGCACATAATATATATATTAGTTTCTCAACAACACTCAAGTTTAATTAGTTCTGCTGATATTGAGAACTTTGGTACAAGAAGAGCAGAAGTGATGAAAGAAATTGAAAGCTAAGGAGGTAATAGTTTTTAAAACTGAAGAAAGAGAATGATTCCCTTTGAGTTGTTGTGTTGAGAGTATTTTGAGGTCTGTATGAATGAAGGTGAGGAGGGGAATAGATTGTTGGAAAAGCAGCCGCAGAAAAGAAAGCATTGGAAGGTGAAATGGAGGATGATGCAGCCTACTAGATTAGAAGGCAAATGTCATGATTTTGATAAGGGGTGTGGTGGGGTTGCTTCATCAAAGAAAGAAATAGTGGAAATGAAGCAAGTTGAGAGAAGCATTTGGGGCGGTTTGTGGGACTGCAGAGGAGGTTGGGCTGCTCAGTCCCACATATACATTAAATGTATTTACAAAGCATACATTTTCAACTCTTCTCATTATCTCTCTCTCTCTCTCTCTCTCTGCTTTTCCTTTCATCTTATTTTCTTGCTTACACTATGTGTTCCTCTTTAACAGCAAACCTTCTAGAGACCAAATTTCAAGCTTAACCCAAGTTTGATAATGACATGCCTTGTGTCGCAACCTAACTTGTCTCCCTTTATAAATTTCTCCTAAGATTGTGTCAATACATCAATTCATCATTACTTCTCCTCATTATTCCTTTTGTCTTTTCCTCTAATTTTTTTATTTATATTGATATAGATTAATCATTGCTCAAAAATTAGGTTTGCTATTCTTAAAATGTTTAATAAATAAACTATGACATGTTTTTTTTTTAAATATGTTTTTTCTGTATTTTTTTAATGTGGGATTGATTTTGTCCATAGTTCAATCATTTTCTTCGTATAAATAGATTTAAAGTTTAGACTAAAAAAAATTAATTCAACTATCAATAAACTTAACAAGCTTCTTTGTAGATTATTTAGTATAAAATTAACTATGTTAACTATAAATATGAATTAAGTGATAAGATTGCTTTAGTTTAACCAATTATGAATTCGAATTTAAGAATGTACTTTATTTAAATATTTGAAAGAGGATTTGTTGTTCACAATAGTCTTACTCAATTAAAGTAAAGAAAATTGTTTAGAGTAAAAGATACATGTTGTATACATAAATAAAGTATTTAATAAATAGCTTGAGAAATATTTTATTTGGATTGCTGTATGGCCACCCAGCTCTACCTGAATTATGTTCTATATATGTTACTTCCAATTGCTGCTGACAAACAAATGACAAAGCACTTGCCCTTTACATTAATCAAAGAAAGGTTTTTTTGGAGAAAAATTCTACCCAAGTTTTTATCAAGAGAAAAAAAATCATAAGATAAAATGAATTTACATACAAATTAAAAATTAGATTTTAGAGAAGATAATAGGAAATAGTTCTATAAGTTAACTTATGAATAAGTTATTTTTAACTGATAAAAAAAACTTATTTTATTGTTTCTTCTTATTAAGTGTTTTCAAGAATTTTTTTCAAAATAAACCTAAAATTTCCTTTCAGTTTGCATTTCTAAGAGGCGAAAAAAAAAACACACCAAAGACTTAAGAGTAGACATTTACATATATTTTTTTGCCAAAGTTAATTTTTTTTATTGCAAGAATTCACATTCAATTCTTAGACAAAACTAAAATACAATATTATAGGTTTAGTAATATTACTTTCTAATCAAAATTAACTAATTAACTAATTATTACATTTATCTTAGTAATTTAAATGGCACCATCAACATTGCATTTGTGATTGGAATGTAGCAAAGGTTTTATGAGAGAAAAAGAAAAATGGATTATAAATCTCATCATCCCAGGTTAGGTAATCTTAATCATCATGGCATCAATTTTTAGACTTACTTCCAACTTTTTCTTTTCTATAGCTTTCACCATTTTTGGCACGTCACACTCAGATAGCTAACTTTTTGTTTTTTTATGAAAACCTCTCCTTCTTATACAAGACAAAGTTTTGTCAAAAAGACTTTTGATTTTGATCCTCCTTGCTTCCAGTATATGAATTCAATTCATTGAAAACTCAAATGAATCGAGCTTTAAGTTCTACAAGTTCAATATTAAGAGCCTACAAATAGTTAGAATTTTATTATATGTTATGTATTTTTCTTGTTTTTTTTTTTAATTCATTTATAGTGCAATTACCTGGAGTGAACATATAAGTAAGTATATTACGAAGTGGACTTTAAGCCTAACTCAACCCCATAAAACCGACTCAATGGGGTGAGGTTTGCACCCACTTATATACTATGAAAGGCTCTAATCTCTAGTCGATGTGGGATCTCCAACAAAGTACCTAGCTATTCAAAATTCTAACATCACCATACCCAACCGGTAAACACTCTGATTAATTTTAGGTTTAATTTCCTTTTTTTTTATTCATATAATATTTTTGTCAATATTCAATTCATTATAATGAATCAAATTAGTCCCAAAATGTTTTAAAAAGGTGCAATTTAATCTATTCTATCATGTCTCCACCAATGATGCCTAATGACATCATTTATTCATAGTATTGTGACATTATCTGATATAAAAATTTGTATTTTATATTTTAAGTTTTAGACAGAGTGAAATTGGGGGATTAGAGATTAAGGATTGAATTGAGAACACTACGGCAATTTTGATTTTACTGGGCTGAATTTTGGTGTTTTCATTGGAGTTTTGACGTTTACGATGCAGTTCGTGGTTATCTATTGTGTTTGTAAGGTTAATTGTTATTGATTTTTACTATGTGGGTTGAGAGAATCCTTGGTTTGAGGGTTTGTAGATTTAGGGTTTTTTGTGTGTTTCTGCTGGCGTTAACGGTTCAAGCTGACCTTGGCAGAGGTGCCATTGGAGATCAAGACCCTCTTCGAGAATTACTCTGAGAATGACATCATGACACCTTCGCATTTGAAAAGGTTCCTTGTTGAAGTGCAAAAGCAAGAGAAGGCCATTGAAGAAAAAGTGCAGGCCATCATCAACAATTTCAAAGTAAATTGAATATTGACAAAAATGTAGGGACCAAAAAGGTAATTAAACATTCATTTGAAAATGAGTTTATATACTTATGGAGGTAAAAATGAAGGCGTAATAGACCTTTTCAATGAATTGCTCTTTTGCTTATAATAATGAAAGTGACAGATTTTTTATTTTTTATACTAAATGGTACAATTCACATATATTATTACAAATTTGAACAATTTTTTATTATGCATTTGGTCAAGTCGTGCTAACATGACACGATTTCAAATCAAAAAATTGTACTAGAGCACACGACTTTTGTTCTAAGAGTGGTAAAAAATGAAATCGTGCCCTTGTCCCACGATTTCAATATAAAAGTTGTGTGTTGATTGAACGACTTTGATTAAGTGGATGTTTACGTTTAATTGAAGTTGTGTCAATGTAAGCAAACTAATATAACTGAAGTCGTATCAGGCAAAGGTGTAATAATTTTTTTTTTGTCCAAATAGATAATAACAAGGTGAATTGCCATTTATTTTAAAAAAGCGAAAGTGACATCATTTCCAAAAAAAAAATACATTCAGCTTAATAACAAGTTAAATAGAATAATAACAATTTATTGAGATGAAGAATGGATGTTGAAAGAGTAATCTAGCTTTTATGGGTGTGATATTTTGACAAGGTATAAGGACATGCAGGAAATTTATGGATTTCTATAGGTATAAAATATAGGTCAGAGCATTTTTGTTATTATTGAAGTGCACAAATGGTGACAATATTAATTATTTTTTGTATTAGACACGTATTCATTCCAAAAAAGTTCCTGTTTGAAAATAGAATTTGTCTCCGTCAGTTAATTACAAATTACAAGTTGTGGTACTTGTTGTTGCACACTGATATTATAAGTAATTTTAGGCTAAAGAAGATTGGTATGGGTATGATGTTTGGTTTTGGAATGGCAGTGGATAGTGGCTTTCATATTATCATTATGCAACCCGGGTGCTTATTAAAGGCCACGAAGCTGGTTATTGAAGTTTCATAATCCAAAACTGCATTTTAAATAATGCGCATAATACATGTTAATAGACAGTTGAATATGTGTTAATAGACAGTTGAATATGTTAACACATGCTTTTCAAAACCATGCCCTCTCTATTACCAGGACAGTTGTTTGTTTTATTCCCTACCTCTTTCTTCTCAAAAAACTCCTGCATTAAGGATGTTTCACTTACTATTTCTTCTTCCAATAATATAACATCCATTTTCCCCCCTAAGCCAGTTTTGGACTCTCTTACTATGAATAATAACATCAGATAGGTTGGTCGTCAATATTTTGCTCAAATTCAGTTCCTCATTGACTTTTAATAACTGCTCTCGCTAGTTTTGACCTTATTTAGAGTTTTCATATTCGTGTGTAGTTTAAAATTCTCTCAAGTTGGATTCACTAGCCTATTTAAACCTTTTTTTAAACACAAAGCTTACCAATTGATGCATAAATTAAAAAGAGTTTCATAAAAATTAACCTCGATTCATATAAAAATTGAATTTGATCAAAATGAGTTTTAATATCATTCCAATAATCTTATTCAGAATATCCCCCAAGCCACTGATTATTTGAGTAAAAAGTGAAAATTGTAAAGCTTCAGGTAGAAGATGATTAAAAAAAGGAAAACAAAAAAACTTTTAGTTCACACATAGCCATGATAAAACCTCGTTTTCAAAAGATGGCACTGCTAATGTAACTTGGATACATAAAAAAAAAAAATTAAACTTTTAGCAAGGATGCCGTTACACTAGCTCTACTATTTCTGAAGCTATAAGTACATGTGCCACAAACAGAGATGCTTCGGATAAGCATGCTTGATAGATAATTAAATATACACGGTTAGAAAAATACGCATAGGGCCATTTATTATACAAACTCCTTCGGATAAATTCGCCAGTGATGCAATTGCATAACTAGAATTCTCCGTAGCATTTGAAGCGCATGACTGTATTCAGCACCTACGGGCTACTGCATCATGCATTTGTAGAAAAGAGAATCAGTTAGCCTATGATAGAGTTGATCAAGAAAAGGAAATCAAAATAATTGTAAAATGACAGGAAAACTAACCATCACGAAAAAGAAAAATACAATTTCTCAAAGAAGCACATTGAACAGATGTTGTCCAGGTAAAAGAGGTCAGCAAATGAAACTCGAACTCGCTCAAATCAAAGGAAGTTCCTCTGAAAGTTTCCAGAAGAAAACCTTGAAGATAAATCCTTAGTCATGTTTTCTGAATCAAAATTTACAGTTTTCCTTCCAGCTGTCAGATCCTTTTCACGGTCCCATGGCTTCCATGGATGTTCACCCACCCACTCTTCCTTCCCTGGCTGTTGCTTCACTTGCTTGGACTTTTTCTTGGATTTGTTAGCAACCACTTCTTGATGTTTCTGCACCAATGTTTTTGACCGTTTTGCTTTGTTGTATTTGTCCACCAAGTCTGCATCCTCACTGGCCCTTTTCTTATCATCGTCATTTGAAGCTAGTGCAGTAGCTTCATTGTATGCCTCCAAATAACTGTCATATAAATATTGGTTATAAGGCTCTTGATCATGTGGCGGGCTATACATGTTGCAGGAAAGAGAAATTAACCAACCAAAGCACTCTGGAATAGAATGGAAGATACATACTTCATCTTTGCTTTCTGGGCCCTATCCGAAGGGGTGTCTGTCCAAGCACTAGTATCACCTCTACCTTCCTTTGGGCCCCGACTAAATTTGGTTGAGTGCATAGTCATACCACCAGGCTGAAACACAGATATTTCAATAAGTATGTTTAGCAAAATAACCGAGTTCTTCTTGATTAAATAACTTGCTCTAAAGGTTAAGCATATTTTAGTAAATTAGAATCAGATTTAATAGAGAGAATATTGTTGGAGATTTCACATCAACTAGAGATTTACACCAATTTACAGTATGTGGGAGCAATCCTCACCTTACAAGCTGGTTTTGTGAAGAATTAGATTTGTGAGATTCAACCAATGAAGATGTATTATGATAACCAAGCGGCTCTCCACATTACATTCAATCCAATGTTTCATGAGAGGACTAAACCATTGAAATTAATTGTCAACATCTTGAGGATAAGAACTACGGGTAGGTCGACTACCTTTGCGAATGACAATGGACCAACTTGTGTTATCATGATCAAGAGTTGTGGTATTAGGTGACGATTAAGAAGGACCTGTTGAAGAGGACTCACCTTGGGGTATGGACTAGCAATTTGGCTCCTGCATAGGTAATAAGAGGTAGTGACAATGGTTCAGGAGGATTTTGTATGGATTCTAGGTGTTGGGAGCAGAAGTAACGGAAAACTCAACTAAGGACGCAGGAAGAACATGTTGGAGGGAATTAGAATCCTATGTAGAAGGGAATTGGTTCAATAAAGGTAACATTGACAGACATATATTATTTCTTGGTCTCAAGAGAGTAACATCGATATCCTTTTTGAAGTCTAGAATAGCCCAGGAAGACACATTTTGATGGCTTTAATTGAGAGTTTATCTAATCCTGGGGATATATCATGAACAAAACATACACAACCAAAAACACGTGGAATGATATGAATGAGGAGTTCTTTTGGAAATAGAATGGAGTAGGGAACTTTACTTTCGAGTGAAGAAGAAGGCATTCTTTTAATGGGAAAAGAGGCAATTAGGATAGCATCACCCCAACAATGAACAGGCATATTTGCACCAAACAATAAGGTACGAGCAGTTTCAACTAGATGTCTATTTTTTCTTTCTACTATACCATTTTGCTGAGGTGTATGAGGGCAAGTAAACTGATGCAGAATGTTGTGTGAGCTGAAGAGTTTAGATGAATAAGAGAAAAAATATTATTTAGCATTATTGCTTCGTAAGACCTTGATTACTTTTTCCAACAGATTTCTAACTTCATTAAAGACGTAAAAATAGACAAAAGTTCATAATGATATTTCATTAGATAAATTCAAGTACATTTATAAAACTTATTAATGAACATGACAAAATATCTAAAACCAAAAGATGACACACGGTTTGGCCCCCAAATGTACGTGGATGATAGAAAAGGCAGAGTTACATCCAGACACAAGAATGTTTCGAAAAAGAAGACCTGACATATTTTCCTAATTGACATGATTCATTCCAAAGTTTGGAGACTACTAAGTTCAGGAACCTCTGTTTTTAATTGTCAAATGAGGATGTCCTAAGCATTCATGTAGCAGTTTAGGAGATGCAGATGCAACACAAGATCTAGATGAGCTAGTACCAAAGTAGGACTCTAGATTCATGTCCTTTGGCAATTATCGACCCATACCACGTTCCTGTAACAAAAGAATTGGCATCAAATCTTACTGAACAATTTAATGATTTAGTTAATTGTCTTAAAGAAATGAGACTAAAGGGACAGGTAGGTGCAGATTTTAGGTTTAAAGAGGGAGAAAGAGAAATTTGACCAGTTCGCTTAGAGGCTACTTTAGATCTGTTGGCTAGGTTTATAAAATGAAGTGTTTTAGGAAAGGAGAGACAATAGAACAAGATATTACCAGAAATATGATCACATGCACCTTAGTCAATTATCCATGGATTTTGACTCTCCACAGATTGTTAAATGCAAGTTGTTGACAAATTGGGAGTTATAGATGATTGGGCTAGGCTGCTGGATTTCAACCTTAAATATTCCTAATATTTTTCATTAGAGAACTTTGGCTCAAAACCTTCAAGTTTGGAAATATTGACTCTTGTCAGGAAAGCCACGTAAAGAGCAACAGTTCTCCAAGGTGTGTCCCATTCTCTTACAATATGTGCATTGAGGACCTCACTTACCACCACCCTCCTCTAGTTCCAAGAACAGAAACCATTGCAGAAGCCCAATCAACAGTGGAGGAATTGAAGATGTTCTTAGAACTTGACTCATTAGAAGAGATAAAAAAGAAGTTAGATCAGTTTTATATGGTTGTTTCTTTGTGCAAGGAATCCAGATTTTGATCATGTTAGAGATCAAATTTACTGTAGTCAAGCCCATAGATCAAAGTATATCCTTTAGCCTCCAATCGAGCTTTGATGCCATCAACATCATCATTAGGTCCAACCTTAATGGCATAGACCCAACTACAGCATAATGTCTTCTTTAGAGACAAAAAAGGAACTAACTCCCATGTTTTGTTATGTTCATGAGCCACATTTCAGTAATCATGGTTTGTCACCACCTAGAATAATCAAGTGCTTCTGTCACATTTTTAGGAATAGTAATAAAGAAAAGGAAGAAATAAAGGAATAATAGGAAGGAGACAACATGTGGTAGTAGCTAAGAAAATTGTAAATAGGATGAGGACTACTTTATGAAGATAAAGGGAATACCCAAATCTTTGGGTATTGTGACGTTGATTGGACTGGTTCTCCTATGGATAGCCGTTCTACAACAGGTTATTCTGTTTTGCTTGAGGAAATAATATTATCTTTTGGAAGGGCAAGAAACAAAATGTTGTTGCCCGATTAGCTGTTCAAGCTGTGTATAGAGCAATGGCTTCCCTCCCTTGTGAGCTTGTGGTATCAAAGTCTATCCTAGCAAAATTTGATGGACCTGTTGTGCCACCTGCTATCTGGCACTATCAAACCACTCACGAATATCTAGTCCAATGCACGAGATGTACATGCCTCGAGATTAGGCCACGTGGGGGTGTGTGCTAGAGATCCTACAATTTACAGTATATAAGTGGGAGCAACCCTCACCTTACAAGCCAGTTTTCCATGGATGAGTTAGCCTTAAACTCACTTCTTAATAAATATCAAAATAATGATGAAAGAATTATATCATTCTCATAAAACTAACAAAGAAAAGAAATAGTGTGGGTTGGAACAGAAGGACACTTTCTCCATGTTGATAATGCGCTCTCCTATTAAAGTTTAAGTAATTCTATTAATATCAACCAGATATGTTGATTCAAAAGCTAGAGGCTAGAAGATTTTATGCTTCTAATCACCTTGCGCCAAATGATTATGATTTGTTTTGAGTGTTTAATCTTGCTTTTGGTGTTGTAATTTTGAAGTTTGTTTTTATGTAAAGGGTTTGATCTAGCATATCACTGACTGAGGTTTTACTCAAACAAAATGAGATCCTAAGCACCAGACCTAATTCTTTAGGCATTACATGACCCAAAGAAAAGGGCATTACAGTTCCATTAAATGCTTAGAAATTCATTTCAAGGCTTTAGACCTGTCCTACTACCAATAACATCAATCAATTAAGAAAATCAAATATAAACACTACACCCAAATATAAGAAGCCAAGCAAGTTTACAATTTCTAGCTGGTATATACAAATTACATACCCAACCAAAATATGTCCTAGATCATTTATATAGAGAGCTAAAGTGACTCAATATTATAATTATATCAAAATCATAATTAAACCACATTTCAAAGTTACTATACATTATATCATATAAATGGATTACATTTTCTCAACGGTGTCCAATTGCACTTGTGTAGCTTGCACAAGTGTCCAATATCAAATGATTGACGATACTTACTTTCCTTTCCGGAGGCAGTGTTGTCATCCACTCATCCCTTTGTGGCTCCACTTTAACCTCTGTCTGTGCCAGAAGTTCTTCATCACCCTCCATGGAAATACCTGCCAAAGAATTCCTAGCAATAAGATAACAGTTCGCAGGTAATAATAGTACCCAAATATATGCTCTTTCCTTCCAAGAAAGACATGTATATGGGGTGGGGGTTTCCAACCTAAACAGTTACAAGACCAGCAAGAGGCAAAAGTACATCCCAAATACCACAAATTAAGCACACTATCACCAAATCAACAGGCACTGACACTTTATGTTGGTTTTCAGGAATATGAGTACAGTACCTTCTCCCAGTGATATGGTAGATCATAGCAATTAAGAAAATAAGAATAAAAAGAGGCCTCTAAAATGATTTTAATCATTATGTACAGTAAAACTAGAACATAAGGTAACTTTAAAGGTTGAAACAACCTGCAAATTTTCTCCTCTACTTCATTATAAATACAAAATATTAACAATTTTTCTTTGGCTTACATGAGAAATGATAATATGCTTTACAAACTTAGAAAATGTAATTCCCACACTAAGCTCATTTTGCTCTATATTTTCCTCCACGTCCCTTCCCACCACCTTTTCATGTTTTACATAGGCAATTGGTGCTACAATTATCTCTAACACAACTTAACCCTTTCAATTTCCCCACCCACCTTTCAAATTTTTACCTCAAAAAAGTGACCTCAAGAAACTAGACAAGAACCCTCTCTACATTGTGGAACTCACCTTGAGATCTTCTCCATAGCGCAGCCTCACGCATAGTTTTAAGTTGAGCCTGCAGTCACATGATGATATTAGGGCTTCAATCACTAATAGTATAGCCAGACAAATAAGTTCAAATTACCTTAAATTCCTCTTGTTCTTGCTTGAGTTTGATTTTCTCATCCATTGCTTTCCGCTGCAAAAAGCACACAACATCATCTTGTTAATAAAAAGAATTCAAATATATTACAAAAATATCTAATCTAGCATATGTCAAATGTGAGAACAAAACATCTCCTCAGAAAAAGAAATACATGCCAAAACAAAACAGCATTCTTAATAAACAAAATTCTATAGGGAAAAACCAAAGGAAAAGTTAAAGATACAAGAAATAAATTAAAAGGCCAGTGCTGAAATTTATATAATTACCAAGTTTCGTGTGAAACCACTAATTCATCTTACTAGTGGGCAAGATTGTTTGTTCTAGCTTCTTTTGGGGGATATATTACTCTTTTCAATAAATTTTCTCAAAAGCAGCAAAAAATATACTATTTACCCTAGAATAAGACAACCCAAACATACCTAATCAGCCCCCAATGATTGCTTATTCACTAGCAAACAACACAACACATGAATGTCAGCAATATCGTAGGTCAAATGCAAGAAATTGCTAACAGCTTTTGCTTTTTCAAATGACTTCTTCAGCCATGTCACACTAAATTATTCACTATTCAAGTTCCTTGAACAACAATTCTGCTTCACACACAAACTTTTTAAACACTTGATGATTTTTGACAGATCTGGAGTCCTTAAAGTGCAAAAAGAGCTTATCACTATTTTTCTTAGTTGAAAATAAACAAGTGCCTTCCCTGTTGCTGAATCCAAACAGAGGAAATAAATTCCCTCAAATCATAGGTAAGGATCTGAACTCAAATAAAAATCAATTGTAAATAAAATAAACCCAAATTGCCAAGAACTCTGCCGCTCATAGTGTTCCCACTACCCAACTCAAGAAGGATACATAACTATTCCCTGATTCACATCCTATCTTTTCTGTAAGAAAGGACTTTGTGCTATATTTTCTGTACAAGTTTAAAAAGCTAATATTTTTTACTTTCAAGTGAAACAATCAACCAATAAAACAAAAAGGCAAAAGAAAACCCATAGGTAAACCAATTAACCAAGTGTATACCTTAAAAAGAAAGAGTTGCAAGCATATAGCATGAAAAAAACTTTAACTTCAATAATAAACCACCCTTCTAGCAGGATCACCTTTTCTGGATCTTGTAACTCTTTGAAAGCTTTATTTAACTTAATGAATGCCTGGTGGGCTTGCGGATGAGAGCATTTATCTGGATGAACCAATAGTGATATCTTCCAGTACCTAAATGGCATTAATCAAGACAACATTAGACAACCAAATGATCTTGATCATACGTAGTCATTTGATGGCCAAAGATTGGATTTTTTTGTTGTTATTGTATAGAATATAGAACTTAATATATTTTAGAGACATTTCCCTTTTAGTTCCCAGTATAGATATAGAATGTCTCCCTTTTAGTTCCCAGTATAGATATAGAATGCCTCCCTTTTAGTTCCCAGCATAGATATAGAATGTCTTGGGTACATGCTTATGTTTTTAGTACAGAACAGACTGTTATAGTCCACATTTTGTTTTTAACATGATAATACAATTATACAATGATTTGGATCATGATGATTTACAAACTTCTTTGGAGCAGTAAGGCAGCACAGTTGTACTAAATAATCACTCAGAGAACACCCATTTCCTAACTAACTCTGTTTAGGGTGGGGGCACAACACAGTTGAATCAGTTTTTAAAATAATTAATTCAAACACAAAATTAACCACAAATGCTTTCTTCTTTGATCAATTAAAAAAATCACATAAGAGAACTTACCTTTTCTTAACATTTCCATCGGACATATTATGATTGACTCCTAGAACATCATATGGACTATCAGCCTCAACTTCCATTATTCTGGTCACCTGAGAAATAAACAGACAATAACTTGTACCTCAGCATTCAATTAGAGATAAGTATCCAAAACCTAATTCAGAAATAAAGTAACAAGTAATCTGAGAATTAAAGAGTTTCTCCCCTGAAAGAAACTCTTTAAAAAAAGATAAAAATTACAAAACAGATATAACCAGTTGTAAAATCAAAAAGATTAAATGGAAAAATATAAAGATTCCTGCGTTCAAAGAGCCAAACTACCATCAACACCACCCCCAAAAAAATCTGAGAGATGAACAACTGGAGCTTCCCTGGAGACTCCATGATCAGAGAAAACCAAACTATCTTTATCCCATAACAAAGCAGACAGTTAAAGATTAACCCAGAAGTTCAAATACATCAAACGTTAATGGCTTGTCAAATTCAGATGACAGATTGTTCAGTTTAGCTGAAGGAATCCAAATTGAAGAAGTTATTTCTCATGTCCCCCAAATAAAATCCAATCTTATAAGTGGAAAACCAATACATCATATATCAATCATTAAATCTAAGTATTTTATTTTAATATTTGAAGAAAGAAAAAAATCCTGATTAATGACACTGGGATTAAATACCTCTTCAAAACGTTCTGCATCATTAGCTGATTCTGCTTCAGAAACCATAGCTGGTGGTGCAGGTCCAATAAATAGTTCACTATCATCATCCAATTCGGCCTCTCTAAAGACATTAGCATTAAAAATCATCCACCATCATCAGACGTAAATTGACTCCATTGAGACAGGAAACATAATCAATAGGAACTTAAATGGGTTGGCACCTGAGCTCAGTCTGCGCCTCTGTTAATTTGGCAGCAGCAGCCAGTAATTCAGCTGATGGCATTGCAGGGCCAATCATCCTGCACAGTAAAGTAAGCAATAACTTCAAATAAATAAATAAATAATGTCAACAAAATGACAAAAAGAATTGTCACCTTTTCCTAGGACCTGCAGAATGATCATCTGGAGATGCGAGCACATGGTCATCCACCATCTGTTCCTTTTCAACATCCACTGGAACTGAACCGGATTCAGGCACCGGTGCAGAAGCCTCAGCTTGCTCATTTATTATGGGATTTGTGTAGGAGAGAATGAGAGGGCCAAGAACATCCAAAGTAGGGCGAGCTTTAGAAGGCAGCAAGAAAACCCCATCTCCGTTCTCCTTAAGGTTTAATGAAAGAAACAGCTTCTTCAAATGCTTCGCCAAAGATCGTTCTGATATACCCTTTATGTCAACAGCTTGTCCATCATCAATCATTTGCAAAAGCTAAACACAACCACAACAACAAAAAGACCAGTAAGAACCAAGCATATATTGTGAAATATGCAATATAATATAACCAATTTCAATTTAAAACACTAATCTAGTGTTCACAAAAAAAACACTATCAATGAAATTGGCAAAGCATGGGAAGAGAAATGAAAGTGAAACCTGCTTCAAATCGTTGCCGACGTTGGGGAACTCTATCATCATATCGGTTATCACAGTTTCAGGCAGAACCCTAGGTTGTTTGTCTTCATCCTCCGAAGAGTTGGAGGAGTCATCGGAATCATGGAGCCTCTTCCTCTTTTTCTTCTCTCTGTCTCTCCTCTTTCTCCTTCGCTCCTCCTTCTCCTCGCTCCTTCTGCGCCGCTCCTTTTCGCGTCGCCGCCGCCGCCGCCGCGAAGAGCGGTCAGAGTCCGACGAGGACGACGGAGAGGATGAGGACGTAGACGAGTCATGTAGACGACGCTTCTTCTTTCTTCTGTCACCCATTTTGGGAATTCACCGATTCGCACCAAAAATCTGAATATGAATTATCACAAACAACGAATCAATCATTACTCTTGTATTTTACCGCTTTCTGCACTTATTTTTTCCAAACTTTTTTTAAATGTACTCATACATAAATGCCAAGAAAACAAAAGTAAAAATGTGTTAAGAAATATTTGCTATGGATATTTAATTTATTTTATTTTAATTTATTTCTTTCTATTAAATCTTGTTTATGTATTAATCCTTATATGATTTAAAATAATTAAAATAAATAGTTTAATATTCAATATAACATACTTTTTTTAATAAAAGCGTCCACCATCAAATGTAATAATATAATTACATCTTTAGGAAGTTGTGTTAATAATTTGAAGTTGTTGTTTTATTAAATAAACAAAAAATAGTATCTGGTGATATTATTATTAAAAAAACAAACACTCACTTTTTATAAAAAAAAAAAAGTAGGTTAACAAGTTATAATTTTAATTTTGTAAAATTATATAATTTGTAACTTCTTAAAATATTTTCTAAGAGTATTAACTAATAAAGGTTTTTTAGCATGCTATAATTTACATATTACATGTGTTAACTATTATTAGTGTAAAATGTAAGATATTCCAATATTACCAAAAATATTCAAGTTTTCATTTTTTTTATATTTATATAAATAACATGTGACTAGTATGTTCACTTTTTAAGCCAAGTTGTGATTCTTTATTAAAAAAATAGTAACTTCATTGTAAGTATTATTACTACAGCTATAGTAATACTATATATTGTATGCAATATATAGTGTAAATATGTTTGCCTACTTTTAAAATGTTTATGAATCCAAACATGCATGTATTCTTATTTATTTGTATTGTCCATGTTTCTAATATTTTAAACATATCGAACACATTACTGAAATCAATACTCTAAACACTAAGTATATTAACATTTGCTTGCAACTATAACAAATCCTATGATAGTTTGATTCATGAAAAGATCATTCTTATTATCCAGAGATGGCTTTATTTACTTCTAATATAAGAGTCAAAAATAGTATTGATAAGAACAAATTTCTAATACTTAAGTGTATAACACATGTAAGATGTAAACCATTTCATACATATTTTCTTTCTTTTTTTCTTGTTAGCAATTCTTTTTTATTTTTCTTGTTTTGTTTGAAAAACAAACACAATAAAGTGATGGTTGATTTTCCCTGTAACATATCAGTCTTGATCTTATCATAAGAAATTTTTTATTTACTCTTACTGATTTAAAAGACCTTTTAGAGTTTATTGAGCACATTTCATATCCATCACTTGAATCCTCGTACTTATGTATAGCGACGATGACACGCGAAGAAGAACTGTCGTTGGAGAAGAAAAGTGGTGGTTGTCTTGCTAGGATGGTTGTACTCATCAAAGAAGAATGTAAGTTTTTCGTGAACCTGTTGAACTTCGGATATGTATATCCGAAAGTGAATTTTGTTATGTAAGTCTTATGCGAATGTTGAAATTCAGAGGTTTCCCGGATGTTGTAATCTAGAAGCACAAAGTAGGAGTGATGACTTGTGGATTTGGATATTCGTAAATATTTTGGATACGATAATCCGGAAGCCAATGCTCAGTGATTTTTCTGGATGCATAAATCCATAAGTGTGTTTCAGATATGATAATCCAAAAGTAATTGTGTGTGTGTTTTTTTTTCATTTGAGGTCATTTTATGAAATGCTTAGGAACATGGTGAGGACTAGAGGAGGAAGATCTTCTAATGTGGATCGCATGCGACTAACTGCATCTGTGAGAAGAAAGTGTGGTGGTCCTAGTAATTCAGTTGCAAATGGGGACTTTGAATAGAATATTGAACAAGAAGAAGTGGAAATTGAAGACGAAGGCTATCCAGGAGGGTCAGTGGATAAGTCATTACTAATTAATTATGAAGATCATGTGGCGAGACAGTTATGAATGATTTGGTAAGTAATGAACATTTTATATGACTGGTTAATTGAGTGTGTTATGTATGTATTTGTTGATTATTGTAGGATCGTGGTGAGCTTAAGGTGGTTTCTCATGGGAGAAAGGTCAATAAGTTAGGAGCACCACACAAGAGCACAAAGGCTGCAGTAGATATGTCTGGCTTAGGTGGTTTCATTCATGCAAATTATGAGAATTTAGACAGAGGATTGTTTTGTGCATTCGTAGAGAGGTGGCATGTAGAGACAAACATATTTCATTTACTTATTGGGGAGATGATCATCATTATAGATGACATGTCAAATTTGTTGCATCTGGCCATTGTTGGACAATTTCATACGCACTAAACCTTAGATGCAAATAAGGCGAATGACTTGTTGTTAGAATCCTTATGTGTTGACCGTGGAGCTGCAATTGAAGAGACATGACACTAGCGAGATGACTCTAGTAACGTTGGGCCTATTTACGTTTTGTTTGCCCAAGCGAGCCCATTAGCGCCTAAGCGAAAAGTCACTTGAGTCCAAGCAAAATAGGTTAAATAAGAGGTTTTAGGCACAACCCTAATGTGCAAGATTGAGAGGAAAACACCATTGAGTGACTTGTGATCCAATTGGGATAATAGAAGGTGTTAGAAGATGTGTGGCTAATTCTACTCTTTAGGATTGAGAGTAATTTGCTCAAACTTTAATGTATTGAGATGATCTCTGAACATAATATTATGTTCTTGATTTATTATTGGTATTATTGTTTTGCATCTAATTCTTGTTTTTAAATTTGATTGGAAAGTATTTTTAGGGTTCTGACCTAAACAATAATAGTTAACATATTTGAGTGTTAGGAATAGACTTGAAATGTTAATTGTTATCAACGTATGATCTGAATTCTAAGTTGTTTTTATAAATATGCGAGAAATCAATATTTAAGAAGCATCTTAATAATTTTATATGCGAGGAATCGATATAAATGATTTTTATACGGATGTCAATATCAATCAAAGGACATAATATTATTAGGCTAATCAAAATATACAAGAGTGAGAAAGATGAAACTCAATCCCTATTTTTCCAATTGAAGCAACAACTTTTTGCCTTGTTCTCTTCTTAATCATTGCTAGCACAACAAATTCCAACAAAATTTTATTATTTTGTTTTATATTTAGTGAATGTTTTACTTGGTTGTTCAACTGTTCCTTGTGGGTTCGATATTTGTCCTTAGGGACACATTATTACTTCTGACAACGTGATGCACTTGTCATAAAAAGTCATCAAGTTTTTGGCACCGTTGCCGGATATTGACTGCTCCAGATCAACATCGTCTAATCCATCCCACACATCAATCTCCCCTGAAATTCCCATGTGTGAATCCACGAAATCCATTGGCACTACTGTATACAAAAAAAGAACATATGTCAGGAACCTTTACCTTTCGGATATCCATATCCGTAACCCAAATTAGGAAGTTTCGGATATGCAAGTCCATAACTAATATGTCACTTTCAGATATGGCCATCCACAAGCTTATATGGACAAACATTAATACCTTCTGGATGCCAAGATCCACAAACCTATTATCTCATTACAGATATGGAAATCTGAAGTACACACTACATACTTCCGAATTTCTGCATCCGTAGGCAACTTTCTGGATCCTGATATCCGGTATAAACTCAACATCATTTGCAAGTGAAAAGCACACGGAAACGATTTTCCTTACCTCAAAAGTCAACTGCACCGCATATAAAAGTAATGTCTTGGCCTTCACCACCACAACAAACCACTACACCATCACCACTTCTACTCAAAACGCCTTCACCACAATAAACACCTCTTCTGCAACTTTTTTTGAAAATAAAGATGACATGGGCACTTTGGAGTTTTAAAATATATGTTGGATGCACATCAGAATTGAAATGGTGTAGGGAGAATTAGCCTAAAGTGATTTCAATAGACGAAGAGACATGAACTTATTGATGTCCATAAATTTTGATCAAAATGAAGTGAGAAGGAACCAAGAAAATGAGCAGACATGATAACATTTTTTTATGTCATTGGCCAAATTCATTTATTCTTTTAAGAGACTTCATTTTTTTAACATTTTACATCAATTTTTCAACGATCGATGTAGAATCTTCTAACTATAACCATGTAGAATCTTATTTTTATGTCACTTTGATAATGTAATAAATCGTAACCATGATGAATAATCGGTAGAGTAATTCTTTTACAAAAATAACCATTTTATGAAAAAAAAATTATCTTGAAAATAAATAAATTGTATTTCAATATATGACTTTTTCTTTTATAAAATTGTGTTTATGCTTACAACTTCTCTTTTATTTTACTTTTTTTCTCTAAATAGTCTTGGTATTTTGGACTTTTTATCTTCCATTTTTGGTTATGGTAATTAGAGTTATCAATTTGACCCATGATTCATGGGCTAACTCCAACCCATTATACAAATAAGCTCTTTTTTTTATTTTCCTACCAAATGAGTAGGTTGAAAAAGCCATAATCCGCAAAACTCACATTAAGTGGGTTAGAATCAGTATTAAAGTGTGTGAGACTTACTATAAGACTTCAATTAATTTTTAAATTATTTTAGAATCATATGAGTCTTTAAAATATTCTAAATTGAAAAATGATCCCTAAATACTTTACATTAACTATAAGTTGGTCCTTAATTAATTTTCATTATTTGTAACTTAATTAAAAAAGTTAGGGTCCAACCAAATTGCTGATCCATCATTATTTTACATGGGTCTATCCTTGGCAGACCTTGTATTAACTTGACCTAACACAACTCAATCTCAACTTGGCCTAACATGGATCCAATTTGACTTGGCCTCAGCTTGTCATGAACCTGAAATTACTCGACTCAATGCAGTCTCGACACAACTTAGTCTGACATGAGTTTGAGTCGACTTAACCCAACATGGGCCAGACTTGACACAACCTGACATGGACCCAACTTAAGTCGGTCCAACCTAGATCATACTTGACTCGACATGATATGGGCCTTACATGACTTGGCTCGAGGTGGGTCTGACTCATCTCGACCTGAGCTAGGCCCGAAATGAATTGACCCAAGGTGGACCCGAAATAACGTGTCTTGAAGTCAACCTATTTGACTTGAGCCCAACCCAACCTTGCCCAAATTGACCTAGAATCGAATTTAGAAAACCTAGTCTCTGCCCGACTCAATCTGACCTAGGCGTGACTCGACTTGGCCAACGTAACTACAACTTAACTTGGCCTAATATGAGTTGAACCTTTGTCAAACTGACTTGCCCTGCCTGAAACTGGACTCAACCTGACCTGGACTTGGTTTGACCTAACTTGTCCCAACTCATGCTCAATTTGACTCAACATGTCTTAGGTCAGGTCTAACTTGGTTTGAATGAACTTGATCTGTCTCAGCCTAGCCTAGACTCAACCTGATTTGCGTCCATCTCGGTTAGTTAGATATGGTCGGTTGACCTAACATGACCTAAGCTTGACCCCACTTTGTCTTTGTACTAAGTTTGGATTTTGATTGAGTGAATATTTTTTATGTGTATAAAAAAATTTAAGTAATTTTTTTTTCATTTTTATTTTTAAATAAGATTTTTTTGCTTTAAAAAAGTGGTTGATGGTTGACCTTGGGGCATTGAGCTTTTGTTGACATTTTGGTCCTATGAACTTTTTCTTGTGTAGGATTTTTGGTCTTGTGGACTTTTTAACCCTAGCCCATATGAGTTAGGGACAAGTCGTTTGGCCAAAGCTAAATTCAGAGGTCTAATGGTAGTCTTCATTGATTTATTTGGATGCTTTCTTGAAAATAATTAATGAAATCACTTTTATCGTAATAGTTTTTAACTTTTCAACAACAGATAACAAGATTTAATTCAAAGCTTTCCAAGTTGTTTAAAAGTAGACTTAGTAGAGTTAGTTAGGGGAATTGTTGGTTTGAAAGTTTGGGGAGAGCCTATGTCTCTCAAATATTTAGAATAATAGGGATGATGTATTATAATCCTACATTACTATTAGAATCTTCTTTTCTCTTTATAATCTTTTATATCATATAAAGGTTCTTTTTCATAAGTGTTTTGTTTTCTTTCTATATTTTAATATAGTCCATAGTCCAATTACGGATGTGGTTCCAAAGGCTTGGAACCTTGGTTTCATGAAATTTTTATTTTTTGTTTTACATTGTACATTTAAGAGAATTTATGTTGAATATTATGCATCTTCACTTTTTCAATAATGAAATCCTTAGATGGTACTAAATGGATAATTAACATGGTAAATGTTTATGACTTGAACTCTGCTTAATCTTGGATTTATATTTCTTGTTGATGAATGAGATCTTATGTAAATTTTGATCCCACGAGATGTATATTGGGGATGAACATACAAAAGGATGAGATGGTTGAGATACTACGTTTGTCTCAACAGGGGTACTTGTAAAAGGTGGTTGAGAGGTCTAGGATGCATGAATTTAAATCTCTGGGGACACCTTTTGGACACCATATGAGGCTCTCAATTGCTTAAGCTCCAAGTACTAAGGAGGAAAGGAGGAAGATGAAGACTACCATGTATGCTAATGAGCTTGGTAACATCATGTATGAGATGGTCTGTAGCAAATTAGATTTGACTCATGTTGTTAGCAGGTACATGACGAATCCTGTATAAATTCATTGGGAGGCTTTGAAGTATGTGTTGAGATATATAAGAGCAATAACATTGTCTGGTTGAGTGTATAAAAGGTCTGTCCATGACAAAGTTGTTATAGAAAGGTATCTGGACGTTGATTATGTAAGAAATGTTGATACCAAAAAGTCACTTTCTAGGTATGTATTTATCTTGGGTCCTGTAGTTTGTTGGAGATCTAGTATGCAATTAGTCATGACTTTATCTACTATCCAAACATAATATATCGCACTCATAGAAGGGGTAAAGGAGGAACTGTGGTTGAAGGAGATGATTGGAGAGGTGGATATTGTGTAAGACTATGCAATTGTTTATTGTGATTGTCAAAACACCGTACATTAAGTTGATTAACAAATTTACCACGGGAGCATGAAACAAATAGACATCATACTGCATTTTGTAAGAGACATTATTGAGTCTATAGAGGTTAGGATCGAGAAGATAGTATTGAAAGAAAATCCAGCATATGTATTTACATAATTCTTCTCAAGATCGAGGTTCATATGGTTAATTTTCTGATTAAAGAAAACGGAAGTTGGAGTTGAAGTTGTTCTATGATTTGGAGTCAATATTGCATCTTTATTTAAGTGCATATATGGTGTGGTGAGTACATTATAGATTATTAAAAGCATGTTTATGGGCACTTGAGTTTTCCTCCATGTGTGGTGAGTGCAGCATAGCAAGGGCACAAATCTTGGTTCCCAGAAGTTCCTGGTGGCACGCAGTTGCACCTCTCACAGCAACTATTGCACGCCCTTATGCACATTTTGTACCTCTCAGCCTTCCCACACCTGTATTTGCACTTCCCATCGCAGTCTGCACCATTTAACCACATAATTATTCACCCCATTTTAGAGGATTAAAATCCAATATTATATTATATATATACTGATTAATTACTAGATTTCGGATTATTTGATTCATCTGAGATATTTTATAGCATCAGTAACTAATTAAACTACAAACACTACAGAATATGTAAAATAATAGTTTTCAATCTTACCTATCTTGTTGGCAGCGACCATGTGCTTATTTCCACTGTGGATCCCCAACTGAAATTTTTCCCATAATTAAGAAAGAACAAAAAAGAGAAAAATAGCAAAATAGCAAAATAATTTTTTTCATATTAGTCAGAATCTTAGGTATCTGAGTTTAGCTTGCTGCTATATATTGAAGAGGTTCAAAAGTTCTTCCTAGCTAGGAAATTAGACAACATTGAATTATTGGCTTTTCCAAAAAAATATGCATTTGATTGGAGCTTGTCTCTACAAGGCTTCAGAGGCTACATGTTTTATCAAGGAGTTTTTGAGTTTTTTTTTTCTCTCATGTGTCAGGTGTAGCAAGAATGGCTTGTTCTAACATGTGATGTGATCTATCTTTTATGAGTTCAGTCTTATAGAAAGGAGCACATTCTTTTGTGTTGATGTTACATACTGTAACAAAAAACTGGTGTTTGCAAAACTTTGTACATGTTTTTGTGCTGGTTTTGCCTCTTCTTTGGTAAGATTTTTGCTTACAAAAAATGAAAAAGGTGGGAAAATATAATGGCCAATTAATAACTCATGATGAATGGATAAATAGATTTGATATAGCAAGGAAGTAATATTAACACGTCATGAATGAACCACTTAACCTCATGCATAAGGATGAAGCAGAAAATAGCCATGACCACTGTTTTTCTGGTGAGGGCCATAGTTAAATTACCTGCAACTTTCACAAGAAAAACAAGGTTTTAAGCAAGACAAAGAGACAGTGACAGATAGAGGTAGATTCTGGGTCTGAAGCTTTGATCCCAGCTCTCACTATTTATATGGAAAAGAAAAAGGTAATTTTTGAGAGAACAGGTTCCAGCTGTAGCAAGATAAACCACCCCATTCGTATGCATGCACTTTGAAAGTTCTATTGCCGTGAAGGCAAGTAAGAAAACAATAATTTTATTTATTCATAGAACATTTGCTTCTTGTAATGTCTCATATGTTGAAATCTTATTAATAAAATAAATGGCTATGTTTTAAGATAATTTTTAAAAATACAATTTAATTAAAGAAGAATTGTTTTATACTGTTTTATCGATTGTTAAATTTTTTTATTTCACAATAGATTTTTTTTATTTAAAGTAAAGGACATGTTATTATCTGAAATTTTTGTTTGCCTCACACAAACCTATTGGCTAATCTATTTAGTGGAATTTATTTCAATAACTATTTATTATAGCAGAGGTTGCATGGCCTTGAATTTTAGTTCAATAAGGCATTAAAAGGTCTTAAATATAACACCAACGTTATATATACCAGGTAATCCTTGTCGTCACAACAGGCCATTTATATGTGAAAAAAAACTTGACAGTAAATATCTAGTTAGCCATTTAGTGAATGTAAATACTTAACTAAAGTGTTTTGATTTCTTATCTAATTTTTAAGAATTCTTCAAAGTTGTTTTGTATTACATTATAATACTACTTTTGCAAGGGTTTTATAAAAGGAGTATGAAGTCACACATTAGATCATAAAAGTATGAAGTCTTTTAAAAATAAAAGACTACCAAATCGAATCAACACAATCTAAAGTTGTTTGAAAATAAACAACCATCAAATTGGATTTTTTTTTGGGTATTCTCAGGATACATTCTCTTTTAATAATGTATTTTTTGGGTATGCTGAATAGTTTCACATCACTTAAGAGTTAAGGTCAAGAGAAATTTAAATATATTTTTTTCTATTGATCATCTAAAGTGTCTTTTATAGACAAAACAATGTTAGAACTCCGAGCTCAAAGACAAACAATACCTTAGATGTGAATGTTATCTCAACGGACTTGAGTCAAAACATTGACACCTTATGTGAGATTGAGAAGAAGTTTCAAAGACAAAGTCTCGTTCCCTTAACTTTTAACCGACGGGGGAATGAAAAAGTGATTCCAAAGACAAATCTTTGTTCTCCTTAGAACTCGACTGAAGGTTTGTTTCAATATGTCCAATAGTTTTATATTGCTTAGGAGTCAAGGTCAAGGACTATTTAAATACACATTCCTCCCTTAATCCTCTGATGCGTATATTAAAGACAAAATCGTGATGAAGTTTTGAACTCCAAAGTAGACAATACTTTGAATGCAATTATTTTTCTTATCATTTTTAACTAGAGGAATGAAAAAATTGTTATAAAGACAAACTCTCTCCCCGTGGAGGATTTGTTTGGTACGCTCAATATTATTTTAACATACTTAAGATCAAAATATAAATATATTTCTTGATTTTTTTTTTTAGTTTTATTTACTTAAAGTTTTATTTAAGATTTAAAGGTTGTTGAAGAGTATATACTTATAGAAAAATTATGAAAAAAGAGTATATTTACTATCTTTTAATTTAAAGGTCTCGATAAACTACTAAAGTTGGGATAAATCTCAAAACTGAATAAAGTATGAAGAGACATTCACAAATTAGTGACAAAATTAATAAGAATCAAACGGATGTTTTTATAAAATATGAACTGTTGTTTGTCGATTAGATTAATCTTTATTATAAAAACATTATTAATACTTTGTATTGGTTTTCACTCTTATGCAAACACCAAATTGACGTAAGATTTTTATCTTGCCACCACTTTTCTTTCAATAAATTTCATGTTGTTTTCTTTTTGTCTAAGCAGATCCGCCACCAACTGTATATATAATGAATTATGAAACATGTTAGTTTCTTTTTCAGTTTGTATGAACCACTTTTTAAGCATGAAATTAGGGGTGTGAGGATGGATTAAAAGTCAAGAGTGGTTACTCTAATTTATACTAAGTCTAAAATTAGTTGAAAGTTACAACTTTAAACTTTCCCATGATTTTATAGTTTCTAATAAATTTGATCTATAATGATGCAAATAAACTCTTGCACAAACTGAACACAAATACCTACCTGCTGACAAAAACAAAGGTGTAAGTCATCCCCTTTATGCCATCTTTCAAATTTAATGATGAATAAAATTAAATATGAGATAAATTAAGGTTTATATTTAATATTTAGATATTATTATGATAGAATAAAAGCAAAACAAAGAAATATCCATCTAAAACCCCAAATTGGAAAGAAAGAAGAAGATAAGTATTAAATAGAATTGAATACCTTACATTACTTCATGTTCATTCCTTCTTCTTGTAAGCAATCCAAAAAATAAAACCTATTGATAGTTTTATTTTATTCCACTTCATCATATCTCTTTCTATGGATTTTAAAGGAGAGCAAATTTGCATTGAAGTTGTAACTTTTTCAATTTGGTATCAAATATTGTTTATAGCTCATCAACAACATTGAACTTCTTCCAACACAAGAACATGATTTAGAAACCACCTATTAGTTGGGACACTACTACATACAGCAATCAACAATTCACAGTAGTGTCTAAATCATAATTGCTAAACAATCCTCTTCAACTTGAGAATAAATTAGTTATTGGGATCCTAGAAAGTGAGAACATTTCTTCATATACAAGTACAAATGTCATCTAGAAGCGAGCCCAGCATCTAGTGCATTGTGCAATACAGTCTCCCTTGCAGTCAACATTATAACCCAAAACTTTTGGATTTCTAAGAAGAAGTTTCCTAAGAGAATTTCCGTCGATACCCCACTTTTCCTCCAGGATCTTTACATTTCCTTTCAACTCTTCTTCTAAATTACATCCAAGAATTTCTGGAAACTTTTTAAGCAACTTAGACAGATCATCATCAGAAAGATTTAAACTACTTAAATAGTCTAGTATTCCATTTACTGTCTCAAATTTGGGAACTTCTGTCTTACGTTCTTCTCCCCAATAAGGGGAATGAACAAGACCAAATGCTTTCCCAAGTATCTTGTCCTTTTCTTCATCACTAAAGTTAAATGCAGAAAGAGCTTGTTTACATGCTTCCCACATGCTTTGATCTTCATTACTTGTGATTATATTTTCTATCTGCACAGTTGAGCGCAATATCCAATGTTTGGTACAAAGATTTGAGGTCCATGTTGCTGTTGTTACACTTGGTGAAAATCTGATATTTGGCAGTGGAATACTTGATGATGCAGCAGCAAGATCAGCCTGCAAGATTATATGCAATTTTCAGACTTGGACGACCATTATTAACCTTGTCTATGAAGTTTTTATATTCTTGTTAAATGTTGCATTTCAACTCTGTCCATTGCAGATCCAAATACGCATTTTAGGACTGATGGTGCTGCGCATAAGGCATAAAAAACACAATGTGTGATAATGTTGACTGTAAAGACAGAATAAATAGCCCCATGATTAAATTCAAACCTCTGCACAGTTGTAACTCAAGGAGAACTGTCAAAGCCCGGGTTTAGTACAGTTTTAGAAAAGGTTTAGATATATAGCGTGCGTGTGTAGGAGCTCAACACTTAGTTATTCAACTCTGATATATAATTCCTCAAGATGCAGGATAAGGATAGGACATCATAGAACAAGGAACAGTGAACTTTACTTTTCTGGAGCTCTACTACAATATTTTGATTTGGTTTAGTTGTTAAAAATTAGTATTCTCTAGCAGCATATCGAAGTCTTCAATTTTCAGTTCTGAATCTTCATATATTACTTATATTGTGCAAAACAATAAAATAAAGTTCCTTGTTGAATAGGGAGTAAAAAATGTAACATATGCTAGATAACCAAGCATTTAGTATCAAGTCAACCATAACAAAATCCCCACATGTCACAATGACCAAATTGTAAAACTGTCCTTTTGTATTTTCTACTCAATTCTATTCCATGTTTCCTTACTAAAGTAATTTTAGTATCAAAGTCAACCTTCAAAATAAAAAAAAAATATGTTTTTTCAGTTCTCGTAGTTGGAGACAGTTAATACATATGCTAAAATCATAGCCTTCTTTACCTCAGTCCAATTCCACCAACAAAAATACAAAACCATGAAGCATTCTAATATACTTCTATCCTAGAAGGCTTATGAGAAATTAAACATGTTAGCACGGTAATACTTTTCAATACCACAATCCCCCTGATGATTAAATGAATGCATACAGACAAAGATGTCTCTTTTAGGACAAAAGAGCATTCACTCTTCAGTTTATAGCATAAACTAGTACCCATTCTTTGAAGAAATAACTGTCCGAAAACATTGTAAAACCCATCATTGGACCAGTTTCTTGGATTATGTACAGTGAAAAGCCTAACATAACATGGTCCTCTCCAAAAGATGGCAAACTTTACACTCTTGACTAGCTGACTGCAAGCATTTTTCCTATCAACAGACTTCTCTTTAATTTCCACAGAGCAAGCAAACACAATAACCAATCCGACAAAACTTACATGTAGTTTTTAGTGTGGTTCCCAAATCAGAATTGAAGTTTCTTCTGGGTAGTCTATATTAACCTTTGTTATAAACATTAGCTAATCATGCAGATCATCAATATGAAACTCCAATTTTGATAAAAAATAACATCAGAAGTGCTATTGGAATTCCATCTAACTTTTGTCCTAATCGCAATTCAAACAATATATCTTCTACACTTGCCTACCTCTTTACTATTTACATTTTCATTGCTAAATGCTGACAAAACAAGGGAATCCCCCAAAATTTTCTAACTGTAGCTGACTTTTTTATAGACTAGCACCGATTCTTAACTTTTTATAAAACAGATTTCAGTCCTTCTTTGGAAAGCCCTATAATGTAAACCTAAACATGAATTCTGTTTTATAAATAATTCGGGACAAACCATTTCCTGACAAACATTTTCATAAAACTAGAAAAATGTTAAAAAAGCATTTACCTTGCAAGAGCAAAAGTGTGCAGCAGAATCAATAGTAAGTAAAGGAGAATTCAACCGGTTCCCTAACATCCCTGCATTTGCAATATAACACATAAACATCTGATAACAGTAAACTTTAGCAAATTAAATATGGGAGAGAAAAGAAGGTGAAAAACAAAAAGGGTACCCAGGAAAAGCAAAAACAACTTTCCCACCTACACCATTAATTTAAAGCAAAGTCCACCCTCTAAAAGAGTCACAAAAATCAAGGACACCCAAAAAGCAAATTCCTCATATTTCTCGTGCTGAATTGAGATTTTGAATTTGATAACAGAACCAGAATTGTCCAGGGACAAGAAATGAATGAATAGCAGAAAAGAGGAAGAGAAGGATTGAAAAATTGAATGTACCAGAACGTCGATAAGGAGACAGCACCAAAGATGCAAACTTGAGACTCTCCATCAACGCCCTTATGCTTCTACGCTAATTGGCTTACCCAACACCATCACTGAAAAACAGTGTTTTTGTGGAGTCAAAGGTTCCACATTTTGGTGGTTGAGAAAATTGCAAGCAATTAAACCCTTTTGAAAATATAATTTTAAGATTGAATATCTCACATTAAAGATAAACTTTATGGTAATATAATTCTTCACAATAAAAGAATATTTTATTTTTGACATATTTTCATCTCAATCTTTAAAACATATAATAGTTAGTTATTGAGATAAATTGTCAAATTTGGTTGAAAAATAGTAGTGACAAAACCTTTGGTACTGGATGCAATATTTTTTCTATAAACTAATCATTATCGACTTAAAACATGTTTTTAAATTGTGAGTAAAACTAATCATTATTCAGTATTTCTTGTAAAAATACTTGAAAACGGAGAATAAATTAAAAAAAAAGATACATTTTGGACAGAATATTTTAGACTACAAATTATACATTAATGATAAAGTGTGAATTAAGTTTTTGTAAATAAAAAAAAAGTGGTTAGTAATAAATTTTGTACTTTAAACTTGACTAACAGAATATTTTATGAATGAGAATAAATGGCATTACTCGTGACAGCATTATGTTAACATTGCTCCTCTGGCTACGCGTATAGCATGCAATGTCTTGGGAAAATTCCCTTCCTTATTTATTATCATTCAAATCAAATTTTAAGTTTATAATCTATTTATAAATCATCAGTAATGTGAATTTAAAAACAATTATTGTAAAATTTAACATTCATAATTTTGCAATTGAGTAATTATTGTGAGTAAATGGTAGTTCTTTTATGAAACATGTGAGATCTTCTAAAAGTGGATCAAACCATGCTATAATGTGTGAGATCTTCTAAAACTAGATCAAAACACAATCCAAGTATGGTTAATGGAACCCAACAAACAATCAATAATTAACAGAGTAGAGTAATGAAATCATTCTTATTTGATATTTTTCTCTGTTGTATGGAAAAGGAAAAGAAGAAAACAGAAAGTTTAACCCAATCTTTGAATCCCAATCATTAAAAAGATGATATACTTTATTGGCCTCTAATTTCAGGGGGAAAATAAAACCCATTTCCGCCCAAGACTACGGCGGCGCACCGTCGCCGGCCACGTTTCTCTCTCTTATTTACTCAACCTCTGCTTACTGTCATACATATCCATCTTTTTTTAGATTAATAAAAGAAATTGAAAACGGGGTAACCATTTTTTTTTTCCCCAAATCACAGAAAATCAAACTTCAAACCATCGCTTGCTTCACACTCCTCTTCACCTCGTACCCACCTGAAATCTACACCTTCCCATCACACCAAAGTGTGGAAGTTTGAATCTTAGAGGAAAAGGAGCACGTGGGCAATCGGTGCTGGGTAGAGAGAGAAACAGAAACAGTGTGTGCGCATCATTGTTATGGTATGGCTCAGCAGAGGCAATCGGGAATGGAGAGGCTTGGGGTGAGAGTGGGGCCCCACGATCTGCACCACACCAACGGCGCAGGCGATCACCTCGCTGTTGGGATTCGCGGTGGCGCCGCTCACAAGCAGCAGCGGTCCCGGCGATCGGCGCGATCCGAAAGGGGCACGCAACTGTCGGTGGTGGCAATTCTTGTTTTCCTCTTCCTCGTACTTGTCGTTACTGTGCTCGTCTTCTCTTACATTTCTAGAGACGGTGAAGTTCTGCTTTTGATGAGTCTTTTATTTCTTTCTTTCTTTGATCACAATGCCTTTGTTGATTTTGGTGTTCTTGAGCACCCATGTGATGAACATTGTGGGTTTTGCATGAACTTGAGTGTGATTTCTTGTTTGGTTTTTGAATGGGAGAGGGTTTTCGAATCTGTAGTTTTTCTTGGTTAATGTTTGGTTTGGGCTGTTCAGTTGGTTGATTGGGGTTAGGTTATTTAGAAAAGTAATAGATTGAGTTCTTGGTTTCATCTATTATGATAAAATTGTTTGCTGTTGCTTCAGCATCGGAGTTCATTTTGTTCTTATTGTTACTTTTTTAGCTTAGTTTGCTTCTGGCTTTTAAAGATTGTCAATCTGTGTTGCAGAAATAAGTAACAATGGCGATGATAGTGTTGATTTAAAGAGTGAATCTGATTTTCTTACAAATGTACCTCGGATACAGAAGAAGAAAGTTCTTGACTTTGGGCATGGCTCTGGAGGACATGGCCGAGATTCAAGATATTGGGATAAGGATGATAGGAGAAGGGATGGTGATTATGATGAGGATATGATGGAGCAGACAGGTAAGGATCCTGGAGATGAAATTGCTGAAGAGGATGATGCTGTAAAGAAGGACCAAGATACCAAGTCTTCTCATGATGGCTTAAAGCGGAGAGGCGATGGCTTATATAATGAAGCTGGACGTCATGAGTTGAAAAGATATGAAGCAGAATATGAGGCTTCTTTGAAGAATCTGAGACACTCCACTGAAGATGATGGGAAACTGTTGCATGAGACTGACCTTGAAAAGAAAAATGCGTCGGATGACATTGACGATGAATATGATGATTTTTTTGATTTTAATGATGTTCAATTGGAAAACACTAGCTATAGCAAAAATATGAGAGGCGAACATTCAAATGCAAATGTGTTAGGCTTGGACAATGAAGTTCAGAAACAGAAAGAATCTAATGATTCTCTTGCTGAGGAAAACAATGATGATGTTACTTCTGAGGATATTGAAGGGGCGTCTTCCTTGAATAAAAAAATCCTTCTTGAGGGAAAAACAAATTCTAAACATGCAAGTAACTTTAATGGACAATCAACTAGAAAATCACATCCTGAAACAAAGAAGAAAGTCAGGCGACGTAAATTTTCAGGTGAAGTTCATTCTTTCTGATTTTTTTAGTAGATCTCCCAAATTATATCTGTTGCATGGAACTCCTTCTGAAAGTTATTTGCATCTGTATTCAGTATCACCATTTATTTGTTACCCATACTACTGTTGGTCATGAAGATAGAGTTGCTGGCAAATATTGTAGTTCTGTTCTGTTGCAGTGCAGGTCTTTTCGTAGTTTCTGAATAAAGGATAAAATTCTTAACCTTTTCTAACAGTTAATCTTAAAATGGGGAACTGTCTAAACTCGAGGGCTTCTTATGGGTTGGAGTAAGGGGGTATTGTCTAGATGTGTTGGGAATATAATTTGAGATATCCTTTACGTGTTGAATATGTTGTTTCTCATTTTTGTTTCTTTTCATTCTGGTGTTCTTGTTGTTTTAACTTTTAAGCCCCTCATTAGGTTACACGGTGCCTTTTCACCCCCTAATTTCTCAAATTAAATTATAAGGACTTTTAAGCATTTTTTTATCATCATAATGACCAATAGCTATTTACTCACTCGCCTGGGGGTTGGGGGTTCTGCTTTGTTTTCAGAAGGGAACCTCGTCAAACCAAACCACAATTTATCTTTCGCTGGCCTTGACTGAACCAATGGACTTTTCAGTTGGAAGTGATTTATCTCCGAAGTAGTGAACCAGTGAATACTTCACTACTTGGGTTTGTGCAACCATAGAATTAGAGTGTGGCAGCATCATAAACCACCTTTTGAGTTTATATCATTAGATACTGAAACTGAAATAATTGTTCAAATGCTCTGATTAAAAATGAAACAGTCTACATTCAAGATCACAGCTTGTGTTGCTTGGTTCCTCTTGGTTTTCCTTTTATTCCCTTTAATGAAAAGAGCCAGGGACATGGGGGATTTATGTAGACTATAGTTAGTTTGACGTATTATTTGGTTTAATGGTTACAAATTTTGTAAATGAACTTGTACTAGGCTTCCCCAAATGTGCTTCTACTTTATTTATATCTTCGGTTGGCTAAGGAATTAATAGAGCGATGATCCCTGTTTTTGATGATTTCCTGCTTTATGCCATTTGGTGAGTTACTAACAATGTTGATCCGTTGATTATTTGTCTAATCTCCTGCTTACAGTGTATTAAATTAGTATAATACTCGTGGTCTAAGGATGTAGTGGTTCTGATCAATTTATTAATGACATTTGAACACTCGAAGCCAAATATTTTAGGCTGATTGGGTGTTTGTTTAAGCTTAAAAGTAATGTGCTTTTGAAAAAAATGACTATTAATTAGATATGTAGCATGAACACTGGGCATGACACGGACACCGGGCATGACACAGACCAGATACTGACACATACACCACACAGATACTATGTGTGTATTGAACATCATTATGAATTATTTAATTTGACAATTAAGATTAGTATATTTAAAATTATCTGTAAAAAGTTAGTCAATATAACAATTTGAACATATTATTACCTAATACAAAAAAAAATAAAAATCCATCTATCTAAAGTCCAAAAAGTGAAAAGAGGATATAATTTATTTAAGAAATTTCACCCTCTTCTTGATCATCGTCATTCAAAAAGACACTCTAGACAAGGTTCATCTAAAGACAAATTAACAACTTCAAAAATTCCACAATATATGAATATATGATATGACAATAAATAAAAACATTCCTAATAATACATATATAATCTAAATATTCATGCCACTCCTAATTTTTAAACTACAATAGAAACTTAACCATTAAGTTTCTGCCTTTCTAACTTATAAAAGAAATCGTGTCTGCCTTTATTGATGGTGTGTCGTGTCTTAGTTGTGTTGGAGCTGTGTGAGAGGTTTTAAATTTGACATTTCAGCAGAGTATATGATACATGTTTTACAAGTGTCATAAGCGTGTCAGCGTCCGATATGTGGTGGACACAAGGACAAACCATTGAAGATGCTTCTCCGAACTTCATAGTTAACTAGTGATTCTTGTAAAAGCAGAAGTTACTTATGTCTGCTCTTAATTAAAAAAAAGTGTAGTTTCCATCCATGATTTTGAAAACAGCTTCAGGACTAGATTATTTCAATAAGCTAAAAGTAACTTGTCAAAATAAGCTGTTTCCTGCTTCTTTTTTGGCTTCTGCTTTTCTAAAAGAAGTTTAAACGAACATCTTCAAAAAAATATAATGTGTTTTTTCTGTAAAAAAATTGTTTTTTTTTTCTTATAAAGGATCAAACAAACTCACACATTAGCTGTAGAAAAGCAGCAAGTTTCTGGTTTTTTATTTCATGTCTAGGACTAAATATATGAATACCTATTAATGTTTTAAGATGTGCTTTGGACGTCTTTGATTTATGGTCTATCAACCAGGAGATGATTATGTAGATATGGAAGTCAAGATTAAATAACATTTAGAATATAAGTTTCAATTATATCTTATATCTCCTGCAAGATTTTGAGGGCGGGAGGGCATGTATATTTTATTTAAAAACAGATAAATTGGACATTGAAGTTGGTTTATAATTTGTTAAAAAATAATAGATAATATTTAAAAAATGTGATGTTTTTTCTTTGTTTAATAAATTTCTTGTTGAAATTGATTCCATAGAAATCTCAGATCTGTATAAACAGTTTATGTGTGATTACTTTTTTTGTCTTTTTGCTTCCTGCTTTCACCGTTTTTCCTCATGTATCTAAGTGTGAGAAAGATTTACTAAATGACGTTCTTAAAATTGATTTAAGACCTGTTTACAGACTATTAATATAGTTTATGAATATCTCCAACTTTATATAGACATATCTAATTGTTTTTGTTTTTTTATTGTTTTAAGCCCTCTTTGGACTTTCTATCATTCCTAGAAGTGGTTTTGTTCATAATATTTTCTCTATCACCACCACTTTTATCACAAGTATAAAATATAAGAAAGAAGATTTTGTTGACATGTTACCTATTTAACAGGATCCTGTGAGATGAAATTGTTAAACTCAACTTCACAGCTTGTAGAACCCCTAGAAAGTCGAAAATTTGCAAGATTTAACTTACATTACACAGAGATGGAAGAGAAGCCCCTTGGAGAAGAACAATGGGTTCCCAGATTTGCAGGCCATCAGAGCTTAGAAGAGAGAGAAAGTTCATTTTTGGCACGTGATCAGAAAATAAACTGTGGTTTTGTTAAAGGTCCTGAAGGGTCTCAAAGTACTGGATTTGACTTGACAGAAGACGATACAAGTTACATCAGCAGGTGCCACATTGCTGTGATTTCATGCATATTTGGAAATTCTGATCGTTTGAGGATCCCAGCCACCAAAACGGTAATTGGTCTACTTTATCTTTTAGTTCAGTTTGTCGGTTGGAGATGCATTCGGGGGTTAAGAATCACTTATGAATTTTCTAGTAAAAATGTTACTCTATTCAAAGTTCAATTTAAGTATGGCAGTGCTCTATTCTCTGTGAGGCATCTATAATCTATTATATAAAATTAATAATCTTTTATTACCCAAGGATAATAGTTTAAGGTTACCAACTGATATAATCTTTTACTTTATTTTCACAAAATTGCATTTTTTTATTCGCATTGAATGTTTTGGTTTTGACACTGAGTTGTTGGAACTATTGGAAATTTGGGGATAGTCATCAACTTTTGATGTAATTGCCAGAGTATGTTTTATTTATTGATCCAAATCATTGTGGTTTCAGGTCACTCGATTGTCGAGGAAGAATGTCTGCTTTGTTATGTTTACTGATGAAATTACAATACGGACACTCTCTTCTGAAGGGCATGTGCCTGATAGAATGGGTTTCATTGGCTTTTGGAAGTTGGTGGTAGTGAAGAATCTACCATATGATGATATGCGAAGAGTGGGCAAAATACCTAAGTTGTTGCCACATCGACTTTTTCCTTTTGCAAGGTGAGACTGATATGAGAAAGCATAGGTGGTGTAATTTCGAAATTAACAGTAATGATGTTTTAAATTATGATGACTGCTATGTGGCATTAAACACCACAAAAGATGTGTTGATGATGTTTTCACTTTAAGATAAAATGGTAAAATTTTATTTAGCTGATTCTAACATTTGATTCTTTTATTATGCACACCAAATCGTTGTGTTGGAAATAGTGTATTGTAAAGGAGAAACTAAAGAGTGTGACCATAGGTTTTTATTACCAATAAAGGGCCTTATAACTGCACAAAGGTTACTGCTTGATAAATCTTTGATGGGGTTGAATGTTGAAAGAGATTTGTGTGGAGTATTATATCAAATTTTAATTAATGATTTATTGGCTTGAACATACTTGGGATTAAGGCTTCATTATACTTGTGGATGCTACTGTGTGTTCCAATGTTTTATAAGTTGGAGGTGTTTCAGTAAAAAATCTAGACTGCCTTAGTATGTAATACAACTAATGGCTTAAATTATAGTGATTCTTTTAATTCCCCAACCTTTCTAGCCTAAACCAACTTAGAAAATGAATCTTTGTGCATTTCCTTATTTTAGAATTTTGGGTTTTGGAACATTTAAGTCCTTATTGCAATGGGGATTAACAAAAATGTGAACTTATTTTGTATTTAGTTCTGTACATAGGTATCTGAAATCTTTGGAAAGGGTTCTTATTGATTTTCTTTGTTATTAGTTAATTATTTAGTTACTGTTTGTTTCATGTATAATTTTCTTTTCTTAGATTTTCAATTTTCATTTCAGGTATTCAATTTGGTTGGATAGCAAATTACGGCTGCAGCTTGATCCTTTACTTATCTTGGAGTACTTTTTGTGGCGAAAGGGTTATGAATTTGCAATATCCAATCACTATGATCGGCATTGTGTGTGGGAAGAAGTAGCACAGAACAAGAAATTGAACAAGTATAATCACACAGTTATAGATCAACAATTTTCATTTTACCGGGCCGATGGAATGGAAAGATTTGATGCATCGGATCCAAACAAGCTTCTTCCAAGCAGTATGTTCTTTTAAGTATTTATTTTCTGTCAATTCTCCGAAGCTGTTGATTAAATGAACTGAAGTGATTTACAAAATCTTGACAGATGTACCTGAAGGTTCTTTTATTATTAGAGCGCACACTCCAATGTCAAATTTATTTTCTTGTCTTTGGTTCAATGAAGTTGATCGGTTCACTCCTCGTGATCAGCTGAGTTTTGCATATACATATCAGAAGCTGAGAAGGATGAATGCAGACAAACCTTTTCATCTGAATATGTTCAAGGTGAGGCAATATAAGCTCAGCTACATGTAGAAAGATTATTGGTGGTGCTGTAACAGTAGATGGTGGTCGGCGATGAAAGTAGCATTAATGGTTTTTTGTTGTTCTTCTATGTCCAGGACTGTGAAAGGAGACACATAGCCAAGTTGTTCCGTCATAGATTGGATGAGAAGAAGACACATCATTAAAATACACCAGAATAATGCCAGTTTTTATCAACATTTTTATGATATGACATGATGTACTTGGCCAGTGTTTTCTGTATCTGTTGAAGTTGTGATTCCCTGCTGCTGAGCATCTGCTGCAGAGTGTGACAACAACATGATGATTCAGTGACTTGTGCTTCAGCACAGGTGTTTGCCATGAAAGTGAAGTGGTGTTTCTCAAAGTATGATCTACTACAGTGCTGCTGCTGTGTCACAACATAATTTTGTGGTTATGTTTTATCATATTACCTGTATCCGTCATTTGTGACATAATTCATTTATGCCCTGGCAGACAACAAACAAAGCATCAAATGACTCACTCCCTCTCCATCACTTCCAGTATCTCATTTTTCTTTTCTAAATTGGGATTGTTTGTATGTATAAATTTTTGATAGGCCATTAACACTCACCTTAGAAATCTCACCCGTCATTCTTATTGATTTTATTATAATTAAACATTTCATTACTAAGCACGGATGAGTTGTTAAATTAAATGTGTAACACTTTCTCTACTACTACATAGTTCAAATACCTCTCTGTCTCCCTTTCTTTTTTTGTTACTGGAAACATTTGCTTTTCTTATGAAAAAGATTATTTGTTCTGCTTAAATCTTGTACTTTCCAGAGAAACATTTTGGACCTTAGTTTTTGTTTCATTTGACATTGTTCTTTATATAAAAGAAAAAATTAATATTTGGAACTTTGATTTGTTTATTATCTTTTCTTAATCTTTGTAATAGCTGATTGTTTTTAGGATGAGTCGGTTGAAAACTGTTTCATCAAATCAACTCAAGTTTTCACAAATTTCTGCAGATAAACAATGTATCATTTATCCATCTATACAACAGCTGTGAGTGTTTTCAATAGTACTGACAAACTGATCATGTGACCTGCTATTTTTTATTGTTTCTGTAAACAGGTCAGTAGTATCCAAGGTTATCAGTCCAATAAATCCAATAAACCCGACTCGTAAACTCGACTCGTAAACTCGACTCGTAGACTCGTAAAAGCCTATTTCACACAAAAAAAAATTTAACAAAGACAAAAAATTCATCATACAATTTCATGAAGCATCAGTTTCATGCTTCCATTCAATATCTATTATATCGGTTGTTTACCATCGTTTTTTGGGTTAATGTTCAATGAATCAAAAGACAACTAATTAGAATGCTTTTGAACCTACAAAAGACTATCTTTCGTGATTACCAAAACATGAGGAATATGAAAATCTTCAAAAAATAAGTACAACTTTTGTATTTGTTGCATCATAATTAAAACATAAAAAGTATTTTCATTTAAATATGTATTTACTTGTAAATTTGAGGTTTTTTAGTTTCCTACGTTTAAATTCATATCTATGGTTTTTATAAATTAAAAAATTTGTGTCAAGATCACACTCCATATTAAAAGGATGGTTATAAAAGTATGACTGTAATAATTTATTTGAAATAAGTTATACAACCAACAAATAAATAGTACTACTGTCTTCAACAACAACAAAAACATAAATAACACTGTCCTCGTGAAGAAAAGTTGCCAATCAGCTGAAATTCAACCATATTTTTGAAAAGTAGAGCTGAAGTGATGTAACATCTTATTGGTAGTTTTATTAGCTTCAAAGAAGGTAGTTTTTGAACTACCTAGCTCTGTTCATTAATGGAAAGCAAATTTATTTGTGAAATTCCATGGTTCCTAAGGCAGAAAACGCACGACAGACAACTTGAAATCTTGAGAATCCAGAAAGCTTGCACAATTTCTCGTACTCCTCTTCACTTCTTTCCTTCCCACCACTTGTCATATACATGAGGCTGTCGAAGTTGGAAAGAAGCTTTGATACATTCGACTCTGAAGCTTCTTCTGGTGCTACAAATTCTATCACAATCACCTTTCCATTCTGTGGCAGTGCATTGTGACAGTTCCTCAAAATGCTTAAGCAGTTTTCATCTGACCAATTGTGCAACATAGCCTACATAGAGTCAAATAAATAAAAATTGAGTTGAATAGAATCATCGTTGGATAGATCAACCATTCTCAAACATAAAATTTTAGTGTCAATAAAAAGTGTTTTCTAACCTTTAGAATCATGGCATCACCCTTTGGTACACAATGGTACATATCTCCTCCAACATGCTGTATCCCTTAATTCATGCAATTTTAGACAATGTCCAAGTCAACTTCTGGTAAAAATTAAAATTAAAACTAGCATGCATCATCGAACACATGACTTGTGCTAATGGCATATATACCTGGGTAAGATGGCGCTTTTTCGACGACTTGGGGCAAATCAAAGTTAATACCCTTAATTGTAGAGTACTTGGAGATTATCATGTGGAGAGTTTGCCCTGTACAACCTCCCACATCAACCAGATTTGACACTCCTTCAAATCCTTTATACTCTTCAAGAATCTTATTCATTTCTATGTTGCAAAGATTAGCCATTGAATCGTTGAAAATGTAACTCAGTTGCGGATCTCTTTCAGTGCATTGGTAGAAAGACATTCCATGAACCTTCTTGCATAGGTCGTCCTCAGAATCAGTTATTACATCCTTAAAATTCGGCCTAAAGTCACAGCACCACGACAAGGTAAATAAATTATTCCTTAAAAGGCAATGTATATAAGCACAGAGATTTTCACCAAACATTATGTTGGAGATCCCACGTCGACTAGAGATTAAAGTTTTTCATTGTATATAAGTAGAGACAAACCTCAACCTCATGAGCCGGTTTTATAGGGTTGAGTTGGATTTAAAGTTTACTTCGTAATATGGTATTAGAGTTGATTTTATGGGTTGAGTTAGGTTTAAGTCCATTTCGTAATATGGTATCAGAGTCATCTCGAGTTTATCCTAACAAGTGTTTGTTGGGCTTATCAGGTCACCCGCTATCGGACCGGTGGGTGCAAACTTCACCTCATGAGCCGATTTTATAGGATTCAGTTAGGCTTAAAGTCCACTACGTAATACATTACCATTTAGATTATTGTATAAAGCAAATAAAACAACATACCAAAGTTTTAGCACTGTAGGATGTTGGCAAAGTGTTGTGAAGGAACCCAAAGAACCCCTAGTTTCATCATTGACAAAGTATTTTCCAACAGATGAGAGTCCATAGGTTCTCTCAATGCTACCATCTTCATTGGTGTGGGTGGAACAAGTGAGCAGAGAATAGTTAGCAAGCAAACGCAGCATGCGCTTGAGCCTATCTAGGTGTTGGGTTGGTAACTTAGATGCAATATCAGAGGCTGACATGGGTGCATTTGGTGGTGTTGCCTTTGCTACGATCTCAAACAAGTTAAGCTCAATAGCAGCATTGAGCATTGAAGGAAACACCTGACTAGTGCAAAGTAACAAAGCATAAATGACAGCCTCATCCTCTCCTTCTTTGGGAGAGGTTGTCACAACTACATCACCACTTGCACTGTAGGAACTCATATTTGCTTGTCCCTTCTCACTACTAAATCTGTTCAACTTGTTTTCTTCTGTGCGTATTCCCTATCCCAGTGCATGTGGTTTTTATAGCCAAATCTGCATTCTGGTTACTCCACAATATAAAAACTTAACTATGTTGTTACATTAAAATGCAAATTAGTTTGGAGTCACATATTAGGAATAACAAATATGTGTTTTGTTCTTATTCAAGAAGTGGTGATGCATCTGCAATGTAAGTAAAATGAATAAAATACATCATCTTCCTATGAGTATTGAAGTAATTATAGACTCATGCGTTTAAGTAGTAGATGTTGTGGTTTTATCCTTAAAAAACATCGGATAAACTCTCTTTTAACCTCAACTCTAATAAAGTAGAACTATTTGATCTGATTAAGTTTTTGTACTTGTTCTACAAAACTTGAAATTGATGTTTTTGTACACACATGCTTTGGAGTTGATGTACACACATGTTTATGCTTCCACTTTTTTTTAATAAGTTTTGTTGTCCTGATAAAAGATGGAAGGATTGTGGATGAGAATAAGGTTTTTGCTTTCAGACAATAAAGATATTTATAATATCTTATAGAATTATTTATTGAATTGGAAAAATTCATGGGTATGCGTAACTTCTGTATCTATGCCTTAGTGTGGGTTTGTCCTTTTTTCTTTTATTATTTTTGGCCTTTTCACTTTCTGAATTCTGGTTCTGATTAATCTGCATTTAATCTCGTTTTTTATGTGTTTTTGGTTTAGTATTAATTATGGAAAACGTAAAACACAAGCTTTTTTTGTGATTCTTGCATTCTATTTCTGTTTGATTATTGTTATTAATTATTATGCCAAAGAAAAGAAAAAATATACAAAAATCAAGCAAATGATTATAAAAGTATACAATTTTATAAATCAAGATGATATATGTGCATAAGAAATCTTTGTATTTATAATAGTATCTAAAATTATACATTTACTAATATATATTAAAATAATTACAAAAATATAATAAAATTTCTTGTTATAATAATGTAAAATTATTAATTTAACATCCGTCTAAGTATGGATTATTGTACTAGTAATTATAAAATAAAAAGGGGAAAATTACAGTATTCTCAGTTTGTAAAAGATTTTTGGAATTTAAATAATTTGAAGGGTAATTTAACTGTGATAAGTGGATTATCACGTAGGAATCAAATACGTTCTTAGTAAAATTTTCAGTTTCAGTAAAACAACAACAAAATATTCTATCCTCTTGTCACAACTATAATTATCTTTTATATCCTTTAGTTATGTCATGTAGAAAGTGTCATGAGAAATATTAATAACGTCTTAATTAATTAATATGAAAAAATAGTTATATTAATACCATGACACGTAACTTTGTATTAAAATAAGAAAATTACTGACAACAAGTGAAACTCACTTAAATTACATTAAAAATGAAAAAAAGAAGTGAAATATTTTTCTTGATTTAGGTGTAAAAGACTTTATCTGTCTATTATAAAGGAAAATAGTTATTATAAGCTTTTTTTATACAAAAAGTATAAACATGTAATAAATTAATATGTTATCCACATTTTCGAATAGAAGCGGCACAGTTAACTAATATAACTAATATGTTATTTGACACTTTAATAATAAAAAAATTATTTTTTAAAATAAATATTATATTATAATAAATAATATTTAAAAAAAAAATAGATGAAATTAGTGTTAAGGTATCAAGACAAAAGCTACAGCAGATTGTAAGCAAAAAAAAGTTAAAAAAATAATACGATTTATCATTCTACTTGTCTTGTTTTTCCAACCTTCTAAATACAATTTGTCATTCTAATTAGTACTTTTAAACCTATGATAAGTTATAATAATAAGGGTGTTGAAACATTGATATCGTCCACATAAAAAAAAATCTACTTAATATTCTAGTAATTAATATTGATTTAGTTGATGTCAGTTATGTTCATTGTGTACAAAGATTGAATTCTACACTACTTTATGCAATTTTATAAATTGGAATTTTAGATGCTAACAAATTTATTCTGTAATAATTCTGCATCCAAGATAAAATATAATGCAAGTCATTTTATAAAAGTAAGAATTAGTTAAAGGTTTTTGAAATTTCGAAGACTTACTGCACATTTGGATTGTGTGAATTGTGATGTATGGATCAATTTGAATGGAGAATTTTTTTTGAAAATCTATTAAATGGAAAAACATGTAGACGTAGTTTATTTGAAACACTTGTATAACATCATTTTAATCATTTCAATAAAATTGTATTGGTTTGATCCATTAAGAAGAGGTGCAAAAATGAATTCTAAAAATGATATTGTGAATATTTGAATGGAAATAACACTTGTCATTTTATCAATTTATCATTGCACATGTGGCAAGTGTATTATGTACCATACCAACATTAAACGATAAAAATGTGGTTGATATGTTGCAATCAAGACAAAGTCCTCAGGTTACATAGAAGAAGATGGTGAACAAATGGAAGTGTCATATAAAGTAGATGAAATGTCACATGTCGATGAAGTGATTAAAGTTGAAGAAGTTTTTGGATTGATTTAGAGACTAATCTTGAACAAGTGGACATCACCAACGTGTAAATATTTTAAGATAAAATGAATGAAGAAACAAATAAATGGAAAGAACATAATGAAAAGAGAGAAAGTGAAGATGACTCTGGAGATGACTATGACATCTCTAGCTCGGAATAATTTAGGCATTTTGAGTTTTGTGTTAATATATTGTAATGAACTTGTATAATTAATAATATTAAATGTTATTATTATATATAATTATCCCTTTTTATTGTTGTTTGCTTACCTTGGAATATAAATGCTAACATTTATTTTGTATATAGAGATGTCATTAGGAAGTTTTTTACCTCTCTTGCCTTATCACCTCATGCCAACAAAGGGAAGGGAGAAACATTACATGAAAAAATTATTATCACGGAAAAACAACTTACACTCACTATCTGCTTAACTCACTACACATTCTTCATCTTCATTTCTTACCCGTTTAGCAATTGATGTTGGCGACCAACCTTTGCTATTGGATCCACCCCATCCTCTTTCCCACTTGTTGCTTCTAATCGATCATACACTACTCCTAATCTTGCAACCTCGCCTCTCCATATCCCAGTCACACACTTAGCTTCAATAGTCAATCACTACTACAAGAAAATTATTAAATAAAAACTAATTTTAGAGACCAAAATAATTAGTTACTATTTTGCTAAATTAGAGACCATTTTATAAATTAAAAAAATTATTGGTATCTAAAGTAGTTTCTATTATTAATAAAAGTTTATAACATAGTTTCTAAATTGGTATCTAACTCTTAGCTACCGAGGTTTTAACTACTTACTATACTTTATGTTCTAAATTAGTCTCTATTACTCTTTTAGACACCAATTTATAATCTAAAATATTAGTAACTAAAACCTAGGTAACTAATTTAGATATCAATTTATAAATTATTTTATAAATTTTTATTAATTATAGAAACTACTTTAGATATCAATAATTTTAGTCTCTAAATTATTATTTATTTTATTTTTATTTTTTAATATAATAACTAATTATTATATTTTTTAAATTTAATTGTTATTTAGTAGAGTCACATGCAACATTTGGATCACATGTCACACTCAAAAGAGGAGGTCCTCCTCGGTTGGTGAACGTACTATTATTCAACTTGTTGGAGAAATATAAGAAATTAATAAACTTAAATATGTATAATTTACTATTAATTAAAACATTTTATTATCTAATAAAATAATATGAATATGTTTTGGTATATCCGTAAAAAAAATACATCGAAAGTCATCGCATCTACCATTAAATAACAATTTAGTGAATCACGTCTGACATGGAAAAATCCCAATTGTGATCAAGATATTTTTTTTCAACATTTTAACTAATCATGATTTTTCTTTTGATTTTATTATTGATATGTTTATGGTTTCTTTTCTTCCCCAATATGTTGTTAATTCTGCAACCAAAAGTTTTGGTTCAAAGTGAAATTCTTATTGTTAGTGAAATTGTGACCTTGTTGTTGCATATATATTGTGTTGGTGTAATTATGTTGTTCTAGTTGCTTTTCTTTATGACATTGATTGTATTAAATGAAATGTAAAATTATTTGTGGTCTTCACCCAATAGTTTATGAGAGTCTGTGTAATGCAATGGTCATGATGAGTCTTCATTTTATAAAAGATATTTTGTTATATTGTTGTCTTTTATCATTGCAACCAATCAATTCTACTAAAGATGCCTTCATTTTCTAAGAAAATTGATTTCTTTTCACCAAAGTTTCTTTAATTTAAAATCTCTCAATCATAGAAAACTAGGACATTTAATATACATTATAACGTAATTACTAGCACTACAAAAAATTATGAAATAAAAATTAATTTAAAAATAAATAAAAATTAGTTATTATAGTGACTAAATTAGAGACCATTTTGAAAACTAAAAAGAAATTGTTTTTAAATTAATTTGTATTATTATTAAATAGTTTCTAAATTGGTATCTAATTAGCTATCAAGGTTTTAATTACCAATTATTTAGATTCTAAATTTGGTAGCAAAAATCTTGGTTGCTAATTAGATACCAATTTAGAAACCATTTAACAATAATAAAAACTAATTTAGAAACCAATTTTTTTTAGTGTCTAAAATGCTTTCTAATTTAATCACTATAACAATTAATTCTTTTTATATTTAAAATTGGTTTGTATTTCATGATTTTCTTGTAATGTAGTAACATAATGCACACTGGAGTGTCACTCATACCTCTTGGGTGGATTGTTGTGACAACTTTGTAAAAACAAATAAATGTTACACATTATTTTAATCTTTATTAGCAATAACACATAAATCTAATAGTAATAAAAATCATGAAACCAAAATTATACCCTTTATAAATATTCAACCTTGAAGTTCCTTAAACCCAATGATTAAGAAAAGCTAACTTGAAAAAGGCCTTAATAATAACAAAAGTTCTTACATTTGCAATCACAACAACAATGTTTATATAAACAAGTGTAAGAAGATGGACAACAACACTAAGTGACTATTAGTGTATTAACAAACTAGATGAGTATTTATTGCTTATATGTTTTTCATTATGGTTGAATTATTGTGTTATGTCTGAATTTTTTTTACTTTACATTATTAAACTTAGATAATACTTCTTTCAACATTTATTACTTGTTGAATGACATTTTAAATATTTAAAAAGTTTCCTGAAAATCTACTTATCTCACTGAGTTTTTTTTTAAAAAAAAAAAAATCTTATTCATATGTCTAAATTTTATATATAAAATAGAAAAGACTCATTTCTATTAAAATTGCAAAAGAAAAAGTTTTCTATAGATATTTTTGTAAGTAATACCATACTAAATTTGGTATCCGTTCGTAATAAATCACATATGGAACCTACATATATATCACATATGGATATTTTTTACATATATGATCGTTTTTAATTTATTTGTGAATTTTTAGAATCCATATGTAATAAATATCTAAAAGTGATTTTATCTAAAAATTTGTCTGTAAGTAATTTATAGATAACTTAATTTTATCTACAAATTTTTTTATATTACCTATGAATTTCTGTAGAAGGTAATATCTTTGTAGTTAAGAAAATGAAAATTGAGTAAAGAAAAAACCCTTTAAAATGCCTTCCGAATTTTTCATGCTAAAAATGCAAGCATGTAGACATGTGTTATGCATCATTTTCATGCAAGAAAACAACGTTAACAAAGCACCAAGAGAAGCACATTTGAAAATTCATGCAAAGTACTTTAGAGAGTGGTTTTTTTCTTCTTCAATAATTTAGAGAATGCTTGGTGAAAACAGAAAAAAAAAAAACAATTAGTGAAAAATAGTAGTTGTTAGTTTGAAAACAAATTAAGAGAAAATAGTGAAAAATACTTTTTAAATATTTAATTTAAATTAAAATAAATAAATATCAATTTATTATTATTCTTAATTAATAATAACAATGTTATTATGAATTATTTGTTTTTAAGAGAAGATTGCACTTCATATAACTAAATAAAACTCACACCACATCTAATTTTAAAAAAGTCTCACAACATTTTCTTATATTTATAATAAAATGACACTTATGTCTCAGGTTTTAAATATAATTTTCTAATTCATACTTTTTTAATAAATGATATTTACCTTTCTTATTTTTAAATAAATATTTATCTTTTATATATTTTTAGATGGCACTCAATAAAGCGACTTTCTCTTCTCTTATTTTATCTAATAATGAAATATTGACTAAATTTTAAATTCAAAATTATGAAATTTTGTATTTAATAAACTCTTCCATCCACCAATAATTCAACAACATCCATCAATAAAGTAGCTAAATGTCTATTTTAAAAGTAATGTATGTGAGATGTCAATTTGTTTTATTTCATTGATTCAGAGACTAATTTCTTGTACAATAATTTGATTGTCTTGTCAATAACCACATGACATTATATTAAAAAATGTAATTAAATCTTTCAACTTCTTTTTCATAAAAAAAATCCTTAATTTTTATACTGTTTGCCATTTTTATTAAAAAAAATAAAAATGGGTATCAATTATTAGAAATAAAATAAAAGTAAATTTCTATTTAAAAAAATTAGAAGATATATATGTCATTTCATTAAAAACATGAGGAAAATAGTTTTTTTTTTTATAAAAAAAAGAGTGAATGTGAGTGGCAGATTAATATTATAAGAAGGAAACACAAAATATGTTATTTAAGTGAATGCAAACTTCATCTCATGAGTCGGTTTTATGGGCTTGAATTAGACTTAAAGTCAACTTTTTATCGACTTTATGGGGTTGAATTAGACTTAAAGTCAATTTCTTAATATGATATTAGAGTCATTTCGAATCTTTCCTAACGAATGTTTGTTGGACTTATCAAACCACCCGCTATCAAACTGTAAAGGAGTGTGTTTGTAAACCTCATTTCATAAACTAATTTTATGGAATTGAGTGATTGAAAAAAAAAAAACTAATTTGTAAAAAAAAAAATTCTAATGAGTGGGAAAAAAAATGTAGAATAAAACATAAGCATGTAATTATTGATTAATCAAAAGCTAATAATGGAACTCGTATGAATAAATCAGAGAAAGACAATATCTGTAATTTATATTTACTCTTTTATACACATTACATGGTGAGAGACAGCATCTCATGCAATAGAAAGCTTAAAACCACCTCCTAATTAACCAAACAATTAGAGAAAAATCTTACTTCTAGTCTGATTGCCAAAATAACTTGATTTGAGAATTGTTGAGGGAAAAAAACTTCTTGAAAACCTTAATCATCAGCACCATACCATACCTATTCTTGGTTTGAACAAGAGCAGTGCTTGTCTTGGCAACTGTAGCACATCTGAATTCAACCATCTCCCTTGAAGAACAGCTACCAAACTTTGTTGCTGAAGACAACTCTTCATTCAAAACCTCCCACAACAAGTCCATTGGAATCTCTTCATCATCATCAACTCTTTTCATCTTCTTTCCACTTTCCACAAATGAAAAGCTTTTCCTGTGGCCCTCAGAGACCAGTTTTGCTTCAAACCCTTCTTCTTCATCTACTTTGCTTCCTTCTCTAAGAACTTGGTTAGAAGAAGCCTTTGGTGATGTAGGAGGTGAATCACTGCTATAAACACAAGTGTCACACATTTTGGAGAAGCTCAAGGCTTCTGTATCCATGGCCTGGCTAGTTAATGACAAATTTTTCTGATATTAGAGAGATGGAATGATGTCTGAGTGTGGATTAGGTTAGGTTTGTAGTATGGGTTTGGACCAGATTATTGTTTTATGGGTAGGGTTTTAGTTCAACTGCTGCACAAAGCTACATTTATTGTCACTACATATTAAGTATGAGATTTATTCATTTGCCATGAAAGCCTAAACCAATGTACCCATTTCTTCATCCACTATGAAATCAATAATAGGCAAAAAAACAAAAGTTATACAGGATTTTTGTTTTACACAAGTATTTGAGATTGTTGATTCAATTCAACATTTAACAGGAACGAGAGACTATGAATTTATTGATAATTATTTTTATAAATAAAAAATAATAGTATTTAAGAAATATTCAAATTGGTTCTATCGAACTACAACACCATTTTAACTAGCCAAAACCTCGTGATGATAATAATAACTCCAACAGAACCTAACACTTGGAGAAACTTAAAAGTACGTAACAATACTATATTATTGTGATGTAATGTTTGAAGAGATTCTCTACACACAATTTGTGTGGATATATTTGATAAAAGCACATGTGTTTCCAATAATACTAAGAAACATCGTGTGACATGATATTTTTTTTGTTTTGGGTTAATTTTCAGTTAATCAAAAGACAACTAATTAAGAATGCTTATGAACATATGCGCTATAAAATATTAATAGTTAAAATATTAGTAGCTAAAAACTTAATAGTTAATACACTACAAAAAAAAATCATGAAATAGAAACTAATTTTAGACATAAAAAATAATTAGGTATTATAGTTACTAAATTAGTATCTAATTAGTTATCAAAATTTTAACTACCAATTATTTAGATTCTAAATTTGATAGCGAAAACCTTGATTGTTAATTAGATACCAATTTAGAAACCATTTAACAATAATAGAAATTAATTTAGAAATCAAAAATATTTTTAGTCTCTAAAATGATTTCTAATTTAGTCATTATAACAGTTAGTTTCTAAAATTGGTTTCTGTTTCATGATTTTCTTGTAGTGATATTTAGATATTAATTTAAAAATTATTTTAAAAACTTTTGTTAATAAAAAAAATTACTTTAAATATTTATAATTTTTAGTTCATAAAATGGTCTAGTAGTAGTGTTTATAGTGTTTAAGGCATGTAAAATTTCTCCTCCATACACCTGGTCTAGTAGTGTTTAAAGTGTTTAAGGCATGTAAAATTTCTCCTCCATACACCTAACCCACATTCTCTAAATTGACCAGTATAATGTTTAAAGAAAATAATTAACATAAAAGTATATGTCATAATTTGGAGATAAATTGTTATGTATGATTAAATGAAATAAAAAAAAATCAACCATAAAGTAAGTTTATGGATAATATGACTTTTTAAAAAGTTAATTAACATACGAAACAACTTATAAAAATATATCATAAGTTTTTTCTACAAATTTTAACTTAAAATTTATATCTAAAATTCAAATATTTTAGACTCAAATTGTAAAACTTTAATGAAGAAAATATAACTTCTAATGTTTAACTTGCATTAATAATATGCTTAAATTAATTAATTAAAAACATTAATTATCAAATAATGTCTATGATACATAAGAAATGTTTAAATCTATAAATAAAAATTAAAGTAAACTTAAATTAATAAAGTTGTATCATCCTTTTTATGTTTTCTCATTATAGTCAGATTAGGAGTGACCACCAAACGAGATGGTTTGACATTTTTTTTTTAATTATTTTGTTTTGAATCTATTTACTTGATTGTAGTTATTAATATTATTTTTTAGACAATAAAAATATAAGAAAAAATAATAAAATTGAATCAAACATTAATATTTCAATAAAAAAAGGTTTAATGGCTAACAAAATAAAGTAAATATCAACAATATTTCAATGAATAAAATGATGCATAAATTTTCTTTATGTAAATAAAATTTTATATAACTACCATCAATCTTAATTCCAAAAGCATAACATTTCTCTTTAAAAGTGCAATAAATAAGAAAGGGTCCCCGCCTCTCTGACCTTCAGGCGGTTTAGGCGGACGCAACTAATATGATTGACTGATTTAAAAAAATTAACCTACTTCACCTAAATGAAGTCGGTTGGGGATCGACCCGTTTTGTCATCCTTAAATCAAATCTTATATTTTTTTTTTTCAAATTTTAACCTAGCATATATAAATGATTAGCTCATTGCTTAAAATATTTTATCCATTGTATAATCCTTCATATATTTTCTCCATTACCATTAATTTTTATTTTTTTTAAGTTTTGCTTTAATATGTCCATATTTCTTCTCAACAAATATTGGGCTAAAATAATTAGTGATGACTTATTTGATTTTGGAAAAGAATGTTATAAAACTATTTGTTTTTGTTTCGAGTTTTTATGTTAATAAACTCTAAAAGATTAAATATTTTGGAATTTAATTTTAAAAATATCGTTATGTATAAAATATAACAGTAAAAGAATAAAAAATGTAATTTTTTTAAGAAATAAAGATAAATTGTAGCAACTAAATTTATCTGTAAAAAAAGCATATCAGAAAAAAAATTACTCTATTTCACTAACAATTTTAATGACACTATACATAACACAAAAATTCATATTATTATAAGGGTTTTATTATATACCTTGTTTTTTTATTGTATGTTTCATTTTCTTTATTTGAAAATTGAGACTCTTTTTCTTTTCCCTTCCTATTCTTGGTGTGTTTTGGTATTTGAAGATTGGGCTAAGTTATTTCTAAGGGTGGCTTAAGGCTGCTTCTTCCTGCACACCATATTTTCTTCAGGCACCCATAGTAAATATGAAAGTACCTTTTTGTCCTTAAAATCTTAATAACTTTTCACCTCACTCTTTCTTCTCTGTTCTCTCATCCCGCGGCACCCCAATCAGTTTTCCACCCCCATGTCTTTCTTTCTTCTTGACACATTATATTTAGTAAAAATTTCAATAATATTTATCAATATTTAATAATAAGAAGAATAATATGTTTATATGTAGAATAAAAAGAAAATATTAAATATTTTAGGCAATTTTACTTCATCTGTTCATCGATCAGAAAAATCGATCTAAATCAATGTTTAAATAGAGTAAAAAAATTTAAATTAATTTAACTAAAACTATCATTTTTCCTAGGTGAGTTATTAAGTATAAAATATTTTTTTACACTAATTTATTTTAAAAATAGTTGTGTAAAGTAACATAATATTTCAAAAATACCATAAAAATAATATAATAAACATTTACAAGGAAAAAAATAATCTCACATTAAATATGTAAATGATTTCTTTAATGTATTAATTTTATTATTTAAATTTCTGCAACATAAAGTTTTACATTTTTCAATCTTAAATATCAATATATTGTGTTTAAGTAATGATGTGATATATCATGATCCTATGTGATGTAATGTCATATCTAAGTGACATGGTATTTCATTTTTATGATATGTAATGTCACATCTAAATGATATGGTATTTTGTGTGTCAACTCATCGGTTAATAGTAAAACGTTATAAAAAAATTAAAATAGAAAAGTTTTATATTATAAGAGCTAAAATAACAAAAAAAAAGTAAGAACCAAAAGGATAAAATAAGTACATTTAAACTTTTGAATATTCATGTTTACTGTGTATATCATACAGAGTTCAAATGTAACACATAATATTTGATCCGATAAATTTTAGTAAAAAGAAGTATAATATTTTTCATCAGTCCAAAAAAAAAAGGAACTTGTGAACGAGGTACAATGGGATAAATTTGTTAGTACAATAAAAACTTAGAAACAAACTTTTAAGAGGTTCTATTGGTTGTGTTCTTTCTTCTTGGAGATGTACTGAGACTACTTAAATCCCTGTGTTGTTTCATCATAGTTTGGGGGCTTCTAATCCTCCTTTTTTAATTAAAAAAATACATAAACAATTTTTTTCAAGAACTAAAAATAATACAAATAGCATTTCAAGTAACCAACTTGAATACGTATTTCTCTTCTCATTTTACTACCAACCTGCAAAATTTCTGGACAAGTAACTCAGACTACGGAGGTTTTTCCATTGAAAAATATTCAATACTGAAACAAGTCTAACTTTCCCTCAACTAAGTGCAACCATATTTTCTATTATTCTTTGCCATTGAATCAAAGTGTTATGACAATCATATTGCAGCAGCAATTTTCTTCATCACTAACCTTTCCTGGTTCCATTCCATCACATAATCAATGTTCAATCCTTTGAGTTTCACTTTTCCAGATTTGGAATCCAAAAATAAGTTGTATGCTTACATAAATTATGTGCATTATTAGACAATAATGAACATCCCAAATAAACAAAATAAAAAAAAATCAGGTAGCATTAAAAGAAAAATGTAAATGGCATTTTCGACTAAAAATATGTTATAAGAAACCACAGCTCAACTTTTCTACTCAAAACTCTTGGCAAAATCCCGAGTGAAGAGTAATTGACTCCTCAATTTCTGCTTGTCAACAATTAATAACTTCACAAACCTGATGAGAGGAATCACACCCAGAATTGGAATGCTCTTTCACTTTGTTAGGAAAATGAGACTAGAAAGTAAGATCTTTGGGATCCTCAATAATCAGTGAAAGTGTTTGCAAGAACGAAGCCAAATCAGCACCATAGATGACTCGATGATCGGCTGTAACATTGACCTGCAAATTTAAATTTCTTCTATTATAGGAAACAAGTTTGGAACTGGATTTATGTTTTTCTAACAATAACTAAGTCATACTCGGATACTCCTATATATACATATGTTACGACTCTCGCACCTGCATTTGGTTCTTCATGCCAATGCGACCATCCTTGGTAGCCACAACAGCTGGCTGTGATGCTCCAACAGCCATTATTGCTCCCTACACAAATAAATCCAAAGAATGATAATATTCGTGTTGCCCATCACTAATCGAATTGGAACATATAGCCAATCTCTTGCAATATTTGACCACAAGTAAAACACTCACAGTTCCAGGTGGCAGAATAGCATCAAAGCGATCAACACCAAACATTCCCAGATTGGAAAGAGTGAAAGTACCTGTAAAAATAAATAATAAAAGCAATCAGTGAGGATGAACAAATATCCAAATCAGAGTCCTTAATTTGATCCAATTGGATGTCAGTGTTCAACCATTAGAAAGGCATAAACTCTTCACCGTAAATAAAATAGATCTGTATCCTTCTTATTCAAGAGATCCCCATAACAAGAATAATAGAAAGCAAATATATCAGGCAGAATTGAACTAGTCAGCACTAATAGTCCACACAATATGGGCCACTAAGACACCAGCAGCACCATGAATTCCAGTGGTTCCATTAAATTGCCAAGAAAATCACAGAATGATAATAAAGTATGGCCTTTAAAAATATTTAAATCATTGGTTGTAAACCTTAATATTCAATTATAACAGTGTAATGTCTCCTTAATGGGGGGGAATCAATGCCTTATACTTGAGTAAAGTCAGAACTGAGATTTTAAGATTGGTGAGAAAAACAGAGTTTAGTATTCCCCACATAATACCAGAAACTTTGCAATTTAGGTATCTCGGATCCATCTTGGTATTAATGAGAGTAAAAATAAGTGAAGTAAAAGAAAACAGACTATGATGGATGAGGTAGACAGACAAGAAAATAAAACTTGGACTTGGACAAGGATATGGCCAAAACTCATCTAAGTGATTTGGGTATGTAAAAAGAATATCAATGGAGGCTCTAGTGAATAGCAGAGTGGATCAAGTGAAAGATAGTACAATTAAAATTGGTAGGTAAAAGAACTAAGAAAACAATAAGAAAAACTATCAAGACCTTGTGCTAAATTGTTTTACGAAAATTTTGATCTTTAAAAGAGTCTGATGGCCTTAACTAATATATCATCCAAAATGGAGGGCCAAACTTAGTGAGATAAGCCTTTGGTTGTTGTTATTTGTTTTTAAATTGTATGCCTTTTTTATTCCCTCCAACTTGTTATTTATCACACCTCGCTGTTGAATAATGATGATCACAGCATCACTAAACTTCACATTCTCTATTCATTGAACTTTTTTGCATCCTTAGTCTTAGGTTAACTAAAGCCCCCGTAGTGGCCAGATAATAGAGGATATATCCTCTGCTCAAAAATTAATTCTAAATCATATTTGTCAATCCTCATGCTTAAGGACTCATTTATCTTCCTTAGTCTTTCAAGCCCAATGTATTCTTTCAACCTTAAACATCATTGCAATTGTAAACCTAAAAGAATACAACTACGGAACATCAAAACCCTCCAGAAAACTGATCCGTACAGATTTTCTGGTATCAAAATTCATACATCACTTCAACTTACACTAAAAGAAAATAGATAAACATTCAGATACAATCTTCAGCTTTGTCAGTGAATTACCCATATGAACAAAGATTTTTCTTTGGTATATAGTTATAAACTACTGCAAGTGCTCCACAAATATACTTTACGCCTACATGATTACATTTCATGCCTAAAACCAACTGTTCAAATATATAGCCCATGCATATGTATAAAGTTTGTGTCATATATTCATTGATTTCACAGTTGCAATCCAGTCAAAGAAGACTAAGTAGATGATAAAACATCAAAGCATCCCAATCCAATTTTCAGACTGAAATTAACTTTAGACAAGTCTGCCCAGTGCACACATTAATCAAGAACTTGAACGCCAATATTGTCATTCATATTTTGAAACTTTGTTTCTTTTCATTCAAAGATATCTCCTAGGTATGTAGTGATATACTTCTGAACTCTAATAATATGAAGTAAACTATCAAAATTTCTAGACCCTACCTACAAATTTTAAGGATTCAATAATAAATTTTAAAATTTGCTAAGATGTAGAACAAAACCAATAAAATGCATGTAAGTACCAGTGTTGTATTCATGAGGTTGAAGCTGCTTGGCCCTGGCCTTATCGACCAACTCCTTCCACTTTCTTGACAATGAATATACATCAATCTACAATTTACATCAAATATACCTTTTCACAATTAAGAACCATCTTACACTAGAGAAGAGGGGATTAGAAGCTGATCAAATTAGAGTATAAAAAAAAACCTTATCAGCATTCTGAAGCACTGGTGTAATCAATCCGCCATCTATAGCCACAGCAACTGCAACATTGATGTTGCTATTATATGTAAAGCTATTACCATCTCTACAACTTGAGTTGATAACAGGGTGTTTGGCCAGTGCAAGCGCAGTAGCCTTGGCAAGCAATGCGGTCATAGTAACTCCCTTTGACTTTATCTGGAAGATTTTAACATAGAATTAATGAATGAAAAGATAATAACAGTTTGGGTATGAATCCAGAACTCCAGGGTGCGCGGTACAAATAATTTGAAAAGGTGAAGATATCAAACTACCATGAACTGCCGATAGCATGTTCAAATCACAAGTAAGAACATCACAAAGAATACATGGCTAGCATTTTTACACTTGACCCCTTATGGTAATAAATTCCTTTCCAGCTTTTTTGACTCCTTTTTGAGTTATGTGAAGATCCTATAGAAAAAAAATGGGAACAATACTTGCAATTGACTCTGTCAATTAATAAACCCCCATTCATTACACGGTCTAAGAATATTATCTTATGAAACAAACTATCGAATATGCAAATTGGATAAAGTGCTGTTATATATTAAACACAAAGGTCACAGGAATCCATGTGATATTCATCTCGCATCAATCATAATCATAATCACAACCATATCTAATGACTTAGTGGTAGAACTTTCATATTTAGTACCATATACAAACTACAAAGTATGTGAATTCCCCCCTTATCACCCTTTTATGAGTTGAGTGTTAATCTCTAAAGGCACCAAGCTTTCAACAAAATGCAGAACCTGGGAACAGAGTTTGAAAACATTTAGAACATTTCAAACAGTCAAAAAACCAAGCCAAAGGATCTGTAATAATAGTGTGACCTCTTCCCTACACAGTATTGCAACATCAAACTAGCAAAAAAAACCATAACAAACATTGAAAAGAAAACCAACATAATCTATCAATGTGATTTAGTCAACTAGAATAGCAACTCAATACAACCACATTTAATGTATTGCACATTCAAAGCTCACCTTCTTGTACAAGGCATCAAGTGCATCTGTGGTGATGGTGTAACCAACCCTGAACGTGGGAACTGCCAAACTCTCCACCATGTTTCTACTCACAGCACCCTGCATTGTGGTGAAAGGCACCACAGATCCCAACTCCACCCCTGCAGGTGCTGCACTCTTGCCTGGTGCTGGTGATGCAGCTGCTGCAACATTTCCAGAAGCTGCAAATGCCTCAACATCTTTAGCAACAATCCTCCCCATTGGTCCAGTTCCCACTACCCTCCCCAACTCCACCTGTTGGAAAACATGTCAAGAGTCCAAACGAACAGAGAGAATGGAAAGAACAAGAAAATGCAGAAGATGTGAATGTGATAGATGAGTAAAGCTCTTACAATTAGGCAACATGTAATGGACAAAATGCAACTAAGACCTTAATAGATTAAACTTCTTAATAAATACTTATAAGAGAAAAATATAAAAAGGTAAAATGACTTAAAATTCTCTCCTTAGTTAAAATCAATTAAACATCTCTTATAACATTTCTCTTAAGTTAAACTTCAACTCATAAGAAAACAAAATCATAAAACAAAATAAACATCTCTTATAACTTAAACCTACACACGCACTTCAATATTTATAGAAGCTTGTCTACCTTCTCTAAAGGTCTCTAAATGGCAAATGTTGAGCAGCATAAGTTAACTTTAACAAGTTTGACTCATTTTGTGCATTATTTTCTTCTTATATAAGTATTCAGCTAGAAATTTATGTAACTATCTAACTCATTCACAACCGTCTAACCAAATTCTAACTAACTATAAAATCACCTTCAATTCCTTGGCGAGCTTCTTCGCATAAGGTGACGCAACAATCCTCTTCCCTCCCTCCGAAGCGGGATGACTGGACACTACGACCGGAGCCGGAACCGCAGCTGCGACGGGGGCCGCAACCTTCTCCGGTTGAGACTCAACGGGCGGTGCTGGTGCAGCTGCAGCTGCAGGCGCGGGCGCGGAAGAGGAAGAGGAGGCTTTGGACTTGGCTTGAGCAATCTCATCCTCGGTCTCAGCGAGGAATGCGATGGGGGATCCGACGGCAGCGACACCACCTTCCTCGACGACGATGGCGGCGAGGTAGCCGTCGTAGAATGTCTCGACGTCCATGTCGGCCTTGTCAGACTCAACGACAACGACGCTGTCGCCCTTGGAGAGCTTATCGCCCTCGGATTTGGTCCAGGAGACGATTTTGCCCTCCGTCATAGTGGAGCTGAGTGCCGGCATGAAAATCTCCCGGATCTTAGCCCGAACGACCAGGGGAGACGTCGTTTTGCGGTGGGTAACGGCGGCGCGGCGGAGCGAGGAGGAAGAGGGGATGAAGGGAGTGTGAAGAAGGTGAGCCATGGTTGAATGAATGAAAAAATGAGAATGGGTTTTGGGTTGGATTCGATTGAAGAGAAAGAAAATGAGAAGAATGAGTGTGTTGTTCAGTGTTGTTAAGTAGAGAGCGATTTCCTCGAATTCATCGAAGGAAGACGGAGGTTCCAACTTCTAACTCTAACAAAACCAAACCAATCAACCACCGTACCACACCGCCAATGTTATGTGTTAATGTTAGTAACGTCTTTTAAGTGTTAGTTCATGTTTCTTTGCACTTTAGTAACAAAGTCGTGATAAAAAAAATATAAAATAAAAATTGCAATTTAGTAAAAAAAATGGTGAAGTAGTCAAAACTGTAAGAAAAATAGAAAGTGATTTATTTATATATCAAAACATTGTGTTTTTCAATGGTTAACTTTAAAAATATATTTCTACTTCTCAAATTCTCTTTATTTTAAATATTAAACTAAGGAAATGTATTTAGTAAATTATAACTTAAAACATTGTACTGGAAATATATAATTATCGACCAGCCACAACTTCAAATTTAAAAATCAACAAAATTACTTAGTTGATAAATCATACTTGTGTTACGCAATAGAATTAATTAAACATAAAATTTGTTAAATTATCTATTTAAAAATAATAATGAATAGACATTGTTATAAAAATGTAGTGAAACAACAAAATCAAGATCTATTTGAAAGGGAGAATTGACTTATTTATAAGTATATATAGATTATTAGGATAAAATGAGAGAATACAATAACTAGTTATAAATATTAATTAATATAGATTGAATAATTAATGGTAAATTTTAACATGCAGTGGAGGAAGAGATTGAGTTGGATGGCAACAATAAGCACCAAAGATTTCTAGCAAAAGTATGTTGTAAAAAAGTAGGGTTTTTTTTCAATATAATTTTATATAGTCAAATATTTACAGAGAAATCATATTAATTGAATTATAATAAGAATAATAATTAAAATTGCACATCAATAATGTGATATATTTGAAAAAATATTCTTATAAATAATTATTATAATAATTTTAAGACATTTTTTTAAAAAAATTTATGACATATTATGTATTTTTATTAGAATTTTTTCTTTTAAGTCTAGTTATAATGTTGGTCTCTATAGTTTCATATGTGAATAATTTTATATTTATAGTTTTGTACTCCATAAATTTATAAAATAAATAATATTGATTATGATGATTTTATTTGTTAAATTTGGTTAATATATGTAAATAATGAATTTGTTACATTATTAAAATCAGATAATAAATTACTAAAAAAATATTTTCATATATATCAACTAAAATTAGACCATTAAAACTAGAGATTAAAAATATTATTTTTAAAATATTAAAGTCCAATCAATAAAAGCAAAAATATATATATAAAGTGATAGAACAATATATGTATGAGATTTAGTAAAGAAAATTGCGAAAACTAAAAAGGATAATGGAAAAGGTAATGTAACCATGATGTTCCCGTCCAAGGTGGCATAGGTTGGTTGAGCAGGATAACCCCAACTGGAACAAACCCAAGAAGCAGAAACAGAAGATGGGTGGTTCCATTCTCCCTTCCTCTTCTCCTCCCTCTCTTTCCACTCTGTTCACATCCAAGTTCAATGAATCTGCTCCCTTCACCCTTTTCTGCAACCAATTCCCTTCCCAATCCTCACCTCCTCGTCGTTACTCATGTTCTGTAAAGTAATCCTCTCTCTTATCTCTTTAATTTTCTACCATTTATGTCTCTTACTTTGAAGTTTAGAGCTTTAAGCATCGTGTGCTAATGGGGTGCCTCATTTGCCTCCTTCTTCAATGGTTCGTGTAAATGCTGTCAGTGTTAGTGATTAATGTTGTTTAAGAGAGTACTGAATTGGGTAACTATGTAATTGGCCAGCACTAAGTTAGTTTTTTTGTTGGCTACTACTGCTACTAAAGAGTACAATTTTGCGATTTCTAACAAATTTCAGCTCACAGTGGAAAGTGGGTTGCTAGCATTTCTCTTTTTGTAATAGAGTGATTTGTGTTGGAGTGCTAGGGGAGAGGAATTTCTAGACTTGTAGTATGATACATATTCGTGTTAAATACTTTCAGTTTTGTTACCCTCTTAAAAGGCTCTTGTTTTTTAGTGGTTCACAGTGGTGTGATGCATGGATGAATATTAACTTAAAGCACTATTTACAGAAAGGTAAATGCCTTCGGAATTCAGCATAAAGGTTCCATACGACATGGAGACAATCTTGATGCAATGAAGAGTGGGATTTTGCTGCAGGTTGTTTAACATTCACGTGTTTTACAGCAAAATTAAGCATTTCATTACATCCTTTATACCGAATCTTGTGTTTCAAATTTCATCTTTCATTTTCATTATCTGATTCTCCTACTCATGCATTGATTTCTCTTTTATTTTGCTGACAGAAATAAACTCTAGGTCTTGTATAAATGCTTCATTCTAAATACCATCATCAGTAAAGCATTCTCATTATTCATGCCTTTTGTTTACTCCTTAAGTTCCGGATACTAATCTTTTCTTCCATCGTGGACGAAGACAGAAGTTTCAAAGGAAAATGCCAATGGAATTCCTTAGCACCCTTTTCAACAAACAATTTACAGGTAATTCCCTATTCTCTGTTTCTAATTTTATTATTCTTAACATGTTTTTTCCATATATAACGAGTGAATTGGTCTAATGTGTTTTATAGAAAAATGGCAAGTTTTGTAATGGTACAAAGTATAGTCTTAACAAGTTGTTGTTGCTCTAGAATGTAGAAACTGACCATATTCGTGCCCAAATTTTGATAGACCTCTGAAGCATTCTATGTAATGATCAATAAATGCTCCATTATTATGCCAAGATAAAACAAAAACATAAAAGAAATGATAATGAGGTTTGTTGAGATGAACAGCAGGAAAAATTATATTATGCAGCTATGCATTTAGATTTACATGTTCGTCAGTCAATTACATTGTATATAATGTTACTGATATGGATGTACGTTTTTGCTTGTTGAGAAGATTCCCCATCTGTGTTTGACTGTCTGCTACTAATGGACTTGGTTTAATCAGTGTTATTTCACTAATTTGAAGTGTGTTGTTACCCATTTTGTTTTTCAGTAATCTGATTTGCCCCTATCCCTTGCTTGTATTTATTGGTAATGGGTGTTTGCATCTTTTGTTCTTGTAGCTGATCTTCAAGCTGCTCAATGTGTTAACCATCCATGACAAGTCATGGAATTTGGGGTTGTTAACCCTCTTAATTTGTAGGGAACCAAATTACTATCCCCGTTTCTTATTTTCTTTTTTGTCACACAGCAATTAAAAAATAACACTTCTACAAGCAGAAAAATTAACAGCCAAGATACAATTTTTTTAACCCTAAAAAGGCCATAAATTTATAATTCTTCTTCAATACGATTAAGTATAACTTATAAACAATAATTTGGATTTAAATTAAGAAAAATACTTGGGAAAGTATTTTAATTTTTTTTTTGTTGCATAAGAAAGCCAGCCACCTTGAATGGCTAGCGGATTAAGGGAGGGGTTGAACCTGTCTTTAAGAAGTGTGCAAACTACAATGGGCTAAATGATTGGAATGGATTCAATCATTCAACTCTATTTGACAGCTGTAGGTAGCAAAAATAATCATGATGTTTTCATTAAGTTTAATTATGTTGATTGTTGTTAGTAGTCAAATTGCTGAAACTGATTGGGTAAAATCTATGGAAAATTTGCGTACCTTTTTAATTCTAAGCATTGTGTTAAACTTGGTTCAAACATTTGGGCAAACGTCAGCTAATTCAAAGTCTTCAAATTTTGTTTTAAAGTTGATATAGTCACTTGTTTTAATGTTGCAGGATTTTCAGTGAATGACTTTACAACCAAACATCTTGAAGATGGTGCAAGATCATCCAAATGGGTTTCAGCATTCTTGCTTGGACAAACTATATCAGTGATTTCTCCTGATGTTTCTTATGCAAGCAGCTCAATGAAGATAAATGAGATATATGAGGTTGGAGAATTGTTTGATTTAAGCATCCAACTAATATACTTGCTATTGCTACTGGGTTTGCTAGGGACTGGGACTTTTTTTGTGATTCGTCAAGTTCTTGTCCGCAGAGAACTCGACCTATCTGCCAAGGAGTTGCAGGTAAGAACCTATCTTCCCTTTGGTCCTTTATATTATTAGACGTTTCTCTTGTGCAGGATACATGACGTGAACCTCAAAATGTATTAGACCCTGAATTTTATGTTAGGTGTCTTGATTTTTTTTCTCTGGTTTGGTACCTAATAAAGATTATATACACAAGTGCAAGCCACTTGGAACTAGATGTTTTATGATCCTTTGTCCTTACTCCTTTTCTTCCACTGTCTCAGGAGCAAGTAAGAAGTGGTGATGCTGGTGCAACTGAGCTTTTTGAACTTGGTGCAGTGATGCTGCGCAGGAAATTTTACCCTGCTGCTACCAAGTTCTTGCTCCAAGCAATTGATAAATGGGATGGGGATAACCCGGATCTTGCTCAGGTTAGAGGGTTTGTTTGATTGCAACCATTGTAGTTTCACTCATTATTAAATGAGTTTCCATTCATGATTAGTAGTTTCTAATAAAAAAATTATCAACAATAAAGAGTGTGTTGGTGGTTCTCCTTTCTTATTCTAATATGACTTGTTAACAACTTTGGTGACTATTGCATAAACCAATCCACCAATAGGTTTACAACGCTCTTGGTGTAAGCTATGTCCGCGATGGGAAAGTTGACAAGGGAATTGCTCAGTTTGAGACAGCTGTCAAGCTTCAACCAGGCTATGTCACAGCTTGGAACAATCTTGGAGATGCCTATGACAGTAAAAAAGATTACAAGTCTGCTTTGAAGGCATTTGAAGAAGTCCTGCTATTTGATCCTAACAACAAGGTTGCACGGCCTAGGAGAGATTCTTTGAAGGGACTTGTTGATGCAAGCAAAGGAGTTACCGTCACCAAATCAGCAGAGAAGAAATGAGTGCCATTATATAAACTCACCCTATGAACATGGCATAGTTAAATACATAGTTTTCAATAACTTGGTTGTGTTTGGAAGGAATTTTGGTTCTATTGGTGTAGTTACTACAAACTAGCAAATGTAGTTGAAAGTGCTCAATTCTCTAATAATGGTGCTGATGGTGTTTTCACTTATGAGAATCCTCCTTTTATTTTTATTTATTTTACAAAATGGTCATTTTCAAGCCTTGTTATAGTGGTTCCTTTCATCATTTTGTCATTTCGTCATTGCTTATATCATATATTTTGAATCATTGTTGGCGTGCTCTGTATGTAGGCCTCCACTTTGTCCTTCAACCATTACAAGTCTAGAATATGACTTTACTAGCTAAAGTAACAGAGTTTAGTTTCTCTTAAAAAAATATTAGAAAAATTATATGATTACTTTTAAAATAATTACTGTAAAAGTTAATGAATTTAGTATATGTGATGATTTATGACTGAATAATAGTGTAAAAATTGACAGTATGTAGATTACTATCTAAAAACAAAAACAAAAAATATTTCTGATATATGTTGTTTGATGTCAGTGTAACTTTATATAAAAGATACAGTTATATTTTTTTTCATTTTCTTGAGAATTTTTTCTTAGATCTTGTAGAAAAACGTATTTATTTTCTGTTGAAAAATATCTTTAAGAAAATGAGATTTCTTGACAATTTATAAAAGCTTGCTAAAAAGATGAACACTAGTTTCATATGTAAGAACTTTTCTAAGTTTCAAAGGAACATTTAATTGTTCTTCCCTTCTATTTTAACAACTTTAAAATGTAAACCGATTTATAAATTCAGCTTCTATACAGATAAAACTAGAGTATTTGAATTGGATTATTTTGTTAACAAAAATCACAGTTTGGTATTGATGAATATAAACTTCCCAATAAGACCCACTAGTAATTTTCCTCTTACTTCAAAATTTAGCAACTTCTAATGCATGCATAACATCGTAAAAACACAAGAACAAAATTTGATATGTTTATATTTCCTACAAACCCTGTAAGCTAAATAATAAAAAAATCACTAACCTACAATAAATTTAAAGTTTCATACAAATGTTCAAAGATAAACAGTTTTTGAATCTGTCTCTCATTCTTGTAAACACTATTGATTAAATCTAAAAAAAATGAATAACATGTTATCAAATCCTAAACACTAAGAATTGTTTCTTACATCAAATTGAATCATTAAGGTTGAGAATTGAGAGGGGAAACGAAGGAGTAGAAAAGAAAATTAAGATATTAAAGTTAAATTATTTAGATTAAAGAAAAGTAAATAGAAAATTAAGATAAATGAATAGAAAAAGTAGAATTGTTTGACTTTTGAGATTGATTGACTATCTCTCTTTTTATATATCTTTTTGACTCCATTTGTATGTCATGTTACCTCAACTTTTTCTTTCTATTTCAACAAAAAAAGTACCTGTTTGTCACAACCATAATATCACCGTTGTTTTAGTTGTTTTTGGTAGCTTTTAATATAAAAAAACCTTAAATTGAAAAAAAAATGTTAATAATTAAAAGAGATCAAGTATTTTTGGTACCCTTTAATATATATATATAAAGGAGATGAGCTTGAAGAAGAAAAACTATATTTTTGAAAAGACAACTTCTAATTAAATGAACAGATTCAATGAATAATTTCCAAATGTTAGTGTACCATTTTCTTTCTCTTAAAAATGAACACTCTTATTATTTTTAATGGAAATACAAAAAAGAAAAAATATTCTTACATATTTAGAGATAATCTTGTTCAAAATAAGCGAAATCTTTTTTTAAAGAAAAGATGAAAATCTTGAACATAAAAAAAATTCAAAATTTAGTTAAAGAAATAATATTTTTTCCACAATAAGTAATTTTTAAATTGATAGCTATGTAGCACAGACAATTGACACGAACACTGATACGACACAGACACGAAGATACGTAAAATCTTTAAAATGTAGGACACGAGGACACATATCTATATATTATATAATTATGAATTATATAAATTGACAATAAAGATTTACGTGCACAAATATGTTTCAGATTATTTTTTGGAGCAGAAAGATATTTTTCATGACTGTGTTCACAAGGATTTGTTTTTTATTTTTAATCATAATAATAATTTATACAATAAAGTTTGAATTTTTAAAAAATTAATGTATTTTTCTTTTTTATAATTGTATTAGAATCGTACTAAAATTATCAAAAATTTATCAAATACTTTTTGAATTAGACACTTAAAGAATATGTGTCTTCTAGATGTCATATCGAACACTGATATATCATTTAAGAGAAGTGTTTAGAAGCTTAAAATTAAAAATACATTATCGAGTAACTTTTAACACAATGAGAATTTTTTTTTTTATAAAAGTAGCATCATATGATATTATATGGGTAACGTAGATACGATCCGAAAAAGTACATGAAAAGGAGTAACAAAGCCACGTTTGTAGGAAGGGTAGCTTCGTGGGAAGCTCTCACCACTTTCAGTTGCCGCTACAGGAACATGCCTCCACCAGCTACTTCGCCACCATAACCATTATTTCACTTTTCACACGCTTTCATTTTTTCAAGACAACTCAAATAATTTTCATATGCATGCATGCATGCATGTACATTCCAACAAACCACACTTCATCCTAGTAGTCAGTTGTGTCGTGTGCATGTGGGACCCTTTCGTGTCTCAATTCAAAGGCTCAACCTTTTTGGCTTCTTCTCATCATGGATTGAAACCCACCAAGCCAACGGCCCTGATTGATGGATGCAGAGAGGAAGTGATAAGAAATGGCCCACCACCTCACTGTGGGCCCCACACAGCATTGACCCATCCAATGGTGGGTAGGAACAGTGGGTGGGTTGACCAAATATGCTTCTGCTGTGTTCAACGAGAAGAAAGGAAGGAAGGAAGGAAGAAACAGAGTTTAAAGTTTTAAGCTTCTTGGTAACAGAGATTATTATTTTTTATTATTATTGATTATATAAGCAGTCACTTCACCCTCCTATGTTCTCTCTTCCCCATCTCAATTTTCCCCCTTTTTCTTTTTCTTTTCATTTCAACTGGAGCATTCAGATTGTTAATAGAGCTTTGAATCTATCATTTGTGACAGTAAGTTGTTTACTCCTGGGATTTCTGTTTCTAATTCTGTTTTTTTATCTGCCTGTTTCTAATTCTGTGTTTAGGGTTTGGTCAGAAAGCATTCGTTTTTTTCTGTACCATTTTTTTGGGAGAGATTTTCATATATTGGTACCTTGAATCTATTGTGTGTTTTTTTTCTTTCTGAATTGCTTCTTTTTAACCCCCTCCTTTTATGGTGTCAAAATCTGAATTGGTGTTTTGTTGCAACTGATATGATATGTTTGAAACTGGGGCTGTTAATTAATGTAAAGAACAAGTGAGAATGAATGGGTGGATAAACTTTTTAGCATGTAACTATCTAGTTATCCTTTAAGAGATTTGGTGATTTATTATCTACAAATGGGGTATTGGAATTTGCAGCTTTATAAATAGTAATAACTGAAGGGTGATGGCATGAGGGTTTTGCCTTTTTTTTCCTATCATTTCTGATTGTACGATGATTTAAACATTTATGGAAAGGGGAAAATTTGATTCTGGATTTTTGGATCTGAAGATACCTGAAGAGAGGAATAGCTAGCTTGGTTTTGAGAGTTTGAGACTACTGTAGTTATTGACTAAACTGAAAGCTTTGAGTTTCCTAGCTAATTGGCCATATTACCACAAAGTTGATTGATTTGCTAGATTGGTTTGATTTCATGAATCTGATACCAATTGTAAATGGAATGTGATATTTGTATTTGCATCACTAATGTTGAATGGTATATTTCTTCTAATAGGGGGGGTCATATGTGTGTATGTCCGTGCATTTATATATTCTCCCACTTCATCATTTGGTTCTGATCCTTTTAGCTATCGCATATAGGCTACTTGGGTCTTTAAGTAAACAATATAATGTAATATGTCATAATTTAATTGTTTATAAAACATCTGATGTGCATCACCTGTTCTTTACATTGATAACTTTGATTGACAGGGATTTTGATTCCTTGAATAGAGTTTAAAATGGATCTAGAAGGAGGCTTATGTGCTAATAACTGCACAAGGTCCTCTTCCTTAACCTCTCCTGGGAATGGATTGCAAACAAATTTGTCCTCAGATCCCCCTTCTTTCTATGGTCTCGAAATTGAATCACCTTTTAATACATTCAACCCACCCTCTCCTCCAATCCAATCTGTACTTCCAGGTCAATCTAATACAGATATTGAGATCCCTGACCAAGAAAATTGTCCACTAAGTGACTCATCAAATACCACTAAGCTTCAAGATTGGAATCCAAGTGCAATGTTGAACAATCTTTGCTTCCTTGAAGAAAAGATTCATCAGCTTCGGGATCTAGTGCATTTAATTGTCAATAAAAAGTGCCAACCCTTTGGACAATCTCATGAACTAGTGACTCAGGAACAGCAGCTCGTCACAGCTGATCTTACATCAATTATTGTTCAACTGATCTCTACTGCTGGAAATCTTCTCCCCTCTGTTAGGCACACCCTCACAAATACAAATCCCTTGGTTGGCCAGATGGACCAGCTTCATGGGATTAACCTCCCTTTTGGATCAGAACCAAGTAGTGGTATTAGGCCACAAAATAGTAGTGGAAATAAACTGTTTGGTAAGTCCACTCCAAATGATCGACCAAATCCTTGTGAAATGGAGCAAAACTACAACATGGAAGAACATGAGCCAAAAGATGAAGAAGATGTGGATGAGGGAGAGAGTCTTCCACCCGGTTCCTATGAGATTTTACAGTTAGAAAAAGAAGAAATTCTTGCCCCTCACACACATTTCTGTACAATATGTGGGAAAGGATTCAAGAGGGATGCAAATCTCCGAATGCACATGCGTGGCCATGGTGATGAGTACAAAACCCCTGCAGCTCTTGCAAAACCACATAAAGAAACTGGGTCTGAACCGAAGCTTATCAAGAGGTATTCCTGCCCCTATGCCGGCTGCAAGCGTAACAAGGATCACAAGAAATTCCTACCACTAAAGACTATTTTGTGTGTCAAAAACCACTACAAGAGAACGCACTGTGACAAGAGCTATACTTGCAGCAGATGTAACATGAAGAAGTTTTCAGTCATGGCAGACCTTAAAACTCATGAAAAACACTGTGGCAAGGATAAATGGCTCTGTTCTTGTGGCACAACATTTTCAAGGAAAGACAAGCTTTTTGGACACATTGCACTTTTCCAAGGCCATACACCAGCTATTCCTTTGGATGACATCAAAAGAGTGGCCGAGCCACCTGATCCCCAGAACAGAGAATGCAGCAATAAGGTAGGAAGTGTTAACTTCTGTTTTGGATCAAAGCTTTCAAGTGAAAATGGAGTTCAAAACATGATGGATATGAAAGGTAATATTGATGATCCTATGAATTATTTCTCATCGCTGAACTTCGAAGGTTGTAACTTTGGGGCGTTTAATGAATTCCCTCAAACTCCCTTTGAAGATTCAGAAGGTTCTTTCTCTTTTCTCATGTCAGGATCCTTTAATTATGCTCCAAAATTTGGTGGCGGTGAATCAAGTACCGACAATCTGTAGTGACCATTTATAATGATGTTATTCTCTACATAATGTCTGTGTTTTCTTTTCTTTTTCCCCTGTTAATCAATAATCCTTTTGTTTTTTGTCAAATTTATAAAGCTAGATAAAGTCATGTACTCCCAATTTCTTTACATAATATGTTTCTCTTTTATAACTTAATTTATATTCATAAAATTATCACATTTTTTATTGTACATGTAATGTTTGTTGTCAAATATAAGTCTTTAAAATTAAGAAAAATGACATTTATAAATATTACATTAGCACAACTGAAAAGTAAAAAAAAAAGGTTTTCTTGAATTAAAGAGGCCTTGTTATACTACTTTTTTATGCTTTGTTTGGATTAGGGAGTAAAAAGTTGAGCATATGGGGAGTGAAAGTGTGAAGATTTGTGAAGAAAGTTGAGTGTTTGGATTGAGATATGTTAGGGTGGATGTGTGAGTAAAGTTCATTGAAATATGTGAGTGATGTGATGGTTGTAAGATATATTTGAATTATTTTTAATTGTGTAAATTGTAAAATTACTATAACATCCTTATATTTTCTCATATCTAATAATCATAATCTGTATGAAATATTAAAATAAATATATAAGCATAATACAAATATATCTGCAAATCTTTCATATAGTCTTTCAAATTATCTCTCTCTTTATAAGACTTGAAACATTTACATAAAATTAAAAAGAAAATTTCAAAAGAAAATAAACATTTTCCATCATCCATCCTCTCGTCGAAAAACTTTATCACCTGTAGCATCATCTGCTCTTGTGTAAAATACAAGATCATCATAGATAAAAAAAACAATCAGAAAACAAAACAAAGGGTAAGTTAGGTATTTTTAAAACTTATAACATAAATATAAATTTAAACATCCACATACATTCATCCTTTCTCATGCATTCCACATAATTATCAAGTGTCTATCAACAATTTCAATATTCATCTTTCTTATGTTAGACTTCTACTGACTCATAACACATAGGCACTTGACTCTACTTCTGGAAGACTCGTGCGTTGACTTAGACTCAGAGATCTGCACCTGTCATACTACATTACTGTGAAATTCATACAACTATGCGCATAAATAATCTCAATATCATCTCTCTCATAGTATGACATGGTTAACTCATATAATTGTCAAGTTAGTTATCTTTCAAACAACTTACACATTCATATGAATCTCTTTCGACTCTCACCACCTGAATAACTTCATCTATATGATTCCATTATCTCAGTAGAGTCAAATATCTCTTTCTAGACGAATCCCTAGTCAATGCACATCCTAAACAATCTTAACATGGTATTTTTTTCTTTCCTGAAAATACTGTATTGATTAAAATTCATACTTTGAACCTCACAAAAATCCAACATCAAAGAATCAAATCATACAAAATTTTAGAATTTCCAAAACATACCACAATTCATCTACTAATCATATAAATGTCTAATTAAAGAGATTTTCAATTAAATATACATGAAATAAAAGTTTATATAAAATTTATAACTATACAGAAAGAAATAAACCAACATTTTAGAAACAAATATATATAGAAAACAAATTTCAGATTTTTTTTGTTTTTTAGAGAGTCTAGCTTGAGCTAGAATTTGCTAGCTTGAGCTAAAATCAACCCGAGAGCACCCATAATTTTAGCTTGAGCTAGAATTTGCTAGCTTGAGCTAAACTCAACCCGAGAGCACCCAGAATTTTAGCTTGAGCTAGAATTATCTAGCTTGAGCTAAACTCAACCCAAGAGCACCCAAAATTTTAGCTTGAGTTAGAATTATCTAGCTTGAGATAGAATTATCTAGCTTGAGCTAAATTCAACCCGAGAGCACCCAAAATTTTAGCTTGAACTAGAATTATCTAGCTTGAGCGAAATATGCAGAAATTTTTTGCATAACTTAATATACCTATTAGATTATAAATCAACATATCATTCAATTCATAAATTTGTAAATCTACACATTACATTGACATGATACAATCACTCTCATTGAATCAGTGAGCTATTATGTCCATCTATACATATAAATGATTTCTAATTGCAAAACCATTTAAAACACTTTTAATTTCAATCAAACTACAATCTACTCAAAACAAGAAATCTTGCAACAAAATTTGGAATTGGTGACCACGTCACACTCACATTCAAATCTTCTAACCTAGGGTTCTATTGAAAATTTTAAACTAGCTTCCCTTACCAGCATATGCTCACTAAGAGCTCCAAACCCACCAAAAGCTTAAGGATACCCTAACATGCACCACAGAGTCCTGATCACAAATCTAACTATATCACTAGGACCCTGAGCTATCAGAGACTAATTTTGAAGATAAAAACCTCACATGCAAACTTAAACTAAAAGGCAACCTAACCATATCAAAATTAACCCAAAGGAAAAGGAGCCAAGAATGAACTTACTCTATCTAAGATTTTGATCGATCAATCTTGTAGAGTTCAATGTCAGGAGTCCAATGGCAGACTCCGATCGTTGATCTGATGAGCGAGGAGGTCGGAATGTTAGAGAGAAGACAGAGGAAAGGAAAATGAGTTTTTAAAGAGATGATAGTTCTTTTAAAATGAAACCTGAATAATTAAATTTCTATTTATATAGCATTTTCACTTTAATAATAAAATATTCAGGTGTTATTTTAATTGTACCATTTCCACTCTAAGACTATTTTTTCTCGATCCTTACAATTACAAATTTACCCTTATGTATAAAAAAAGAAGAAATAAATTATAATTAATTTTGTGCACATTTTATTTAATTAAAATAATTTAAAATTTCAATTATAAATAAAAGAATAAAATAATGTAGAATTCAAATAAATAAAATATAAAATATAAATATAATTATATTATTTTTCAATTTATTAATTTATTTTAATTTTTTTAGTTAAATTAATGTATTTAGATAATTTTAATATTATTTATGATTCTTTAAATTATATATATATATATATATATATATATATATATATATAAAGTAATGCTCTCGATTCTCCAATAAAGGTAATGTATCCTCAATTCGCTTCATCCTTTGATCTACCCTATCAATACGGGTATTAACGGTCCTCATACTTTGTTGTATGTCTTGAATCTCCGTCCAAATTTGGGCTAACATTTCGGTTTGCCTAGGGATTTCGGGCTTAGGTTGACCACCTTGAACATCTTCTTGTGGCAATTGATCCTCTTCATCATCATCTTCTTTGTCTGCCTGGTGAGGCCTACCAAGTTGCCAAACACCATTGACATGGAATATATTTAATTTCGTCATACTCTTTTTTCCAAAGTAATGATTCCATCTTAGCATTATTGCTTGCTCATTTGACAAGTCGAAGCCATACACCTGCAAGATCTGTGTTTTCAAAATTCCATACGACAAAGGCATGTTGTTATCCCGACATTTCATCATGTGTTGCATGATCTAATGAGGCTGATTAGTCATTATATTATTTTTGATGCACCTCAACATGAAAATATCTTCATTCAAGAGTTGTACAAAGTTGCTCTCACGAGGGCACAAGATGTGAGCCCATGTGTAATGTAATAGTTCGGTCATTCATTTTCAGACTAAAGACATTTCTAACATTTTGACCTTGAACATCTTCACAAATCATGGACGATAATGTCAATGCTCGATCAAAATTTACTTCCTCAAGAATCGTCCTAGGGGTTAACTTAACACCGTCACACCTGAGATTGGCAATATTCATCCAATCCAATTGATTAATGTGTATTCATTTTCTGCAAATCTCAATTGCAAGGTGACCAATATGTGTGATCTTTATATTTGTATAAAATATTCTGACCAAGTCCTCATAATACGAAAGTTTGATTTCAAGAAAATGTTGTAAACCTTGAAAATTCAGACGATTTTGGAATTCGGAGCAACAAAAAATGGATAATGCATAGCCTTTGGTGATAAGACTGGTTTCCGTGAAACATATTTTCAAACATCATCATTTGACGTTTTGTACTAAAGTATCTTGAATAATCAAGAACGTCCGCGTTGTTGGGGGTGGGGGAGGAGGAACAACATGATGATCTTCTGCTGGAACTTTACCCTTATCAATTCAATGACGTATTTGGAGTGATGATATCATGTATAATGCAATTATTATAATACTGTAATATAAAAAAATTGATTTAAATATTTACACAAATTATGAATAATATAACATCAATTCCATTACTATATTAATATTTTTCATTTTAAATAATGCATATAATTAATTTTGATTAATAAGACAAACTTAATTTATATTAATAATAATCATCCAAACGTTACATTCAATTTTGACTTTTAATTAGTATATTAAAAACTGTATACATATATAAATTATGTTCAACTGTATACAATATCTCAAATTAATAAAGCCTATCTAAATTAATACATGAATTGTATTATTTTTAATACACATAAGTATTGAATGATTGATAGGGAAAAAATGCACTTTATATTTCTCTACTGTCAAAATATTAATTTAAAATAAAAACAAAATCTTTTTTAATAAAGAATTAAATGTTAAAAAATAATTTTTGTAAACGAAAGAATCTAAAAAATAAAGAAATAATATAAAAACAGAAAACAAAATTAAATGTGTTCTGATTAATATTTTAAAAAAAAACTCCTATTAATCAATAAAAACAATAATTACATTAATTTAGTCTATATTTAAAATGGATTTTAATTAACACTCTCAAACTGAATGGATTCTCAATAATAAATATATTTAGTTTGTTAAATTAATTTTAAATGATGTAATATAAATTCTATTACTATCTTAATATTTCTATTTTACATTAATGTATATAATTAATTTTTATAAAAAATAATTAAATAAATTTTATTAATAATAATATTTTCAAAAAACATATTCTCATTTGAAATTTAAATTAATGCCAAAGAAAATAAAAACTTATATTTCATAAACAAACAAAATTAACAATTACATAAAATTAAATAACAATAATTCATAAAACAATGTACAAATATTCAAATTTCAAATATTCATGTAATTAAATGATTTGATTGAGGTATTGAAACTTCTAATATCTTCTCTTAACTTTGTTTGGTTTTTTTAATTAATACAATATTATTTATAATCTTTTTAATTATAAGATTAATATTTTATGTAAAATGTGACAAATAAACTATATCTATTTCATAACATTATGCTATGTATATGTAAAATGTAAAAAATAAAATATAATATTAAAAAAATTTATTTCCATTATGTAAAAATATTAATTTTAAATAAAAAATGTATTTTTTTATAAACAATTAAATGTTAAAAAATAAGAACTATGTACACATATTATTAAAACTTCTAATTTCTTCTCTTAATTTTTTTGGTTTTCTTAATTACTACAATATTATTTATAATCTTTTTAATTATAAGATTAATAATTTATGTAAAATGTGAGAAATAAACTATATCTATTTCATAATAACATTATGCTATGTGTATGTAAAATGTCAAAAAAAATAACATTAAAAAATTCTATTTCTGTAAAAATATTAATTTTAAATAAAAAAAATTATTTTTTATAAAAAATTAAATATTCATAAAATAATAACTATCTACACATATTATTAAAAAATCTAATTTCTTCTCTAAACTTTGTTTGGTTTTTTTAATTACTACAATATTTTTAATAATAATATATTTAAAAAACATATCCACATCTATAATTTCAATTCATGTCATAGAAACTAAATATTGATATTTCATCAAATTTTTTCCTTCACATTATAAACAACTTAACACAATAATTAATTTACTAATATAATTATTAAATTTCTCCTAAACATTGATATCTAAAATTATAAACTAATTAACATGAATAACAACTTTTAAATAATTTTAGGAAATTAAATTTCAAAAACAATAAACATCCAAACAGAGTTTAAAGAGAAATAAAACATACATTTAAAAAAAAATCACACATACCTCAAGAGAGCATAATAAAATCACAACTGAACTGGGAGGAAGAAGACCATCACAACACAATGCAACTGTCAGCAAGATCAAACCGTGCCTGAATTTTTTTTATTAAAAAATAAAAACAAAAATAAAAAAAAAAATCTGGAAAAACCATGAACATAACCAATTACCAGTTGCCTTCAAAATATCACCTAATCGATTATCCAAAGATTTAAGGGGGCATAATCGACTCTTCTTACCGTTATAAATCCAACATAATCGATTATGCTCCAGGATAATCGATTAAGTTCATATCTGCACAACCTCCATAATCAATTATGTTCAGACAAAAATAACATATAATCGATTATGTCACAAATATAATCGATTATCCATTATTATTTTAACTACATAATCGATTATGTAGTGCATTGTTTTTCAATGATAATTGGTTAGGCACGAAACTAAAGTCACAGAAACTTAACCTGAGGTCAGAGATGAAAAATCAAACTCACTCTCCTACCACTATGCTTACTCACGAGCCTCTCCAAGTCCCCTAAACCAATGCGAAAGTCTGTAGGGTGATTTGAATTTGTTATGTGTTTTCTTAGCTTCGTAGAAACATCTTATATATGTGCATGACCATTATGACGCGTCTACTCCCTCACCAACTCAATTATGCATTGAATTCACATTCAACTCTGGTCAAATAGATTATGTAAACCAAAGTCAGGAATCTCATGCGCATTTGCATTGTTGTGTCAGTATTGCACTGTTGCTACATGTCATGCAAAGCTCGCGTAATGGAAGTGTGTAAGATAAAGTCCAAAAATGTTTAGCAAAAGCAATGACACCATTGTCTTTCCTCAAATCCTATGTGGTTTTCATCTTAACCTACTTTCCTTTCTCTTCACTTATGAGAGCAACCTAAACATCCCATCTTTCCCTTCACTCACACCCTCACCTTCAACCTTTTAGAGAAGCCCCCATCTTTCCCCTCACCCTCAACCTTTTACACCGGTTAGAGTGTCATTTCCAAAAGCAAACACAAACACAACATTAGAGAAAAAGTATTAAATATACATTTTCTTTCTTTCTTTTTAATACCATGTTATTCATCTTACTTTTTTTTCTGTTAATTTTTTCTACCTTTTACATGTACATCCATCATTTTTCCTGTTCATGAATGTGGAATCTGGTAGTGATTTTCGTGTCTATATCATTAGTCATTTCTAAAACCATCTTCAGTACCGTGGTCGAAGCTCAGTCAATCACACTCGTACTTCTTGTGCGACGTAACAACGCCTTTCTCGGTGGCTTTTACAATCAATTGTGGCCCAAAATTTTTATGTATCAACATGCACTGTGTTGGTGCTTAAAATTAATGTTACGAGAAAAGTAATCATTGTACGACGAAGATAAAAGGAGGAAAAGAGAAAAATGTGTAATTAGATAGAAAAGAATAAATAAATTAATGTAATGACTACTGTTCCAAAAGGACACTTTTCTCTCCCAAGACTTGAAAATAAAACTTACAGAATTACCTTTAGATTATAATAGTAAAAAATGAGATTATAATAGTAAAAAATTTAATCAATGAAAGTGCTAAAGCTGCTCTGTGATGAGCTTCAAACCAGCCTTTGATGGCAATCCACAATATTTCTCCCTTAAAACCAAATCATCTTGGCAAGACCATGTCAGTCCTCGAGGAGAGCTCTTGGGCCACATGAACCTCTCAGAGAAGGGGTTTGCTAAACTCTGGCGAAATTGTTGCACTGTCTCGCACAGCAACCCCTGAAATAGTAGAAAATAACATCAAGAGTTAGGAAAATGAGATGTGTCCAGAGAATAGATTTTATATTCAATTGAAGAGAATACCTTTGCCATGGATTTTATTTTCAATGTAACATCATGACTAAGTAGGACAAGTTGTCCAACATTCTCCTTTGTTCTATATTGAAGAGCACAGTCAAGGATGTGATCTTCAACAGCAGGTGAAGAACATTTATTTGAGATCCTGAAACCAACAAACTGAGTCTGCGGAGAAGCAGAAAGGGTTGGAACTGTCAGCCCGCACTCCTCCATTGAGCTTTGGATATGAATCCACCACCTTGTTTTCTCCATGCATTCTTTAATCCACTCTAATGCCAAAGAAGCCTCTGAAGTTGTTCTAAAAAGTGTAAATTGTTGCTTCATACAGCCTAGTTCCCTTATGACTGACATCACAGATTGTTAGTGAGAGTAACTTCTGTGAAAAGCAACATCATTCCCATTCCAAACAAAGTACATTACAAGGCATATAATGATCTAAAACTCATTACCCGATCTTGGAATGATTAAACGAGTCCCCTTGAGACCTTGTAGAAGCTGCAGAGCTTTTCTTGACTCATTGTTCACAAGAGAAGCAGTGTCTACAACCATGTCCCAGCTCCTCTTTTGTTCTCTGCTAGTATGTTGCTGCAAACAAAACAAATGTAAGCGTATATGCTAATATGGAACTCTTGAGCCAGCCATTTATATGAATGGTAAATGAATATAGGTTGACTCACAGAAGGTGTAGTGCACTTGTTTGAGATCTTCCCACAAATACCGGCATTATCAGTACTTTCTGCAGCAGAAATAATCACTGAATTATGATTGTCTCCAGAGTTCATTAGTGATCGGAAGGGTATCCTTTCCACTCTTTTCTCTTTTAATTCCATCATATCTTGCTCATGAACCAAGTTGATAAGACATTTAAGAGGCTTTCTTTGTGACTTCCATTCTTGAGCTACTTTTATAGTCAAGTTCACTTTATTTGAAACATCGCTTGTGCTTTTGGCTGAATGAATGCTGGGACTAAAACAGCTCAAATTGGGTGACCTTTGTGACGTGGGAAGTTTAATTTCTTCTAGCTTACCTTTTTTCATGAGCTGCAAATTTAAGCTTAGGTTTTCCTTATTTGAAGTAATTTTTTTTTCTTCCACATCAAAAACAGAGGAAAGATCCTTTGGCATTGATTTATTTATGGCCTCCTTTACATTACTCTTTTTAACTTCAGTACCAACCTTAGATGTGCTCATAAATCTACGCTTTCTGGCTCCAATATGGGGAGCACTAGAACCCTTACACCTTCTTGACCAAATACTGCCAAAGGTTGAACTTTTCTCTGTTGATTCTACATGTTTTTCAAGGAACTCCCCTCCAGAGCATCCTGTCAGAGCAGTGAGAGATTGAGGGGTCTGGTTCTCGGCTGTAATGTTAAAGGCAACTTCCTGAAGCAATGAAGAATTTGGAGATTCTACATGAAATGACGTGGAGGAGATGCTTTTTGTACAAATTTTTCCATTATCTTCAGCTATTTCATCCACTGAGGTACCAGGTTCCTGACAGGATTTAGCATCTAGGGAAGCCTGTAACTTTGACTCCAACTCCTTGCCACACTTATCTTCTTTTTCTCCATCAGATATTGAATCCACAAGCACATCTTCAACAGTATTGATTGGTTGAAATTCGGAAACATGAATAACTTCCTCATCTAGCAAGGATGTGTTCTCAGGATTGATAGTTCGTGATTCCGTTTCTAAAATATCTTCAATCATTTCATTATCTCCTAGTGTGCATCCAAATTCAGATTCTGTGGGTATTAGAGTTACTACAGGTAAGCTCTTTTCATTAAAAGATGCAGGAAAGCTTTTAATACAGTTGTTTCCATTATCTTCAACTATTTCCTCACGAGAGTACCCTTCCTCACGGAAAGATTTTCCATTCTGATCCTGCAACTTTGACGTGTACTGTTCCTTGCATTCATCTTGTTTTTCTCCATCACGTATTGAATCCATAGAAACTTCTTCAACAACTTCCATTATATGAAATACAGTATCAGGAATATCTTTGTCAACTATCAAACACATGTTCGCAGAATTGGAAGTTCTTCGTCCAGAAGTGAGAATATTTCCAACCTTGTCATTATCCCCATGCGTGAATTCAAACTCAGATTCTGTAAGTATTGAAGCCACTGCAGCAACATCTTTTACATCAAAAGATGAAGGACCAATATTTGTAGGCAAGCTGGACCAGTGAATTTCACCTTGTTTTTCTCCTTCAGGTATTGAATCCACAGAAATTTCTTCAACAACTTCCATTTGATGAAATTCAGAATCTGGAAGATCTTTCTCAACTATCAAACACGTGTTCTCAGAATTGAAAATTCTTGGTCCAGTTGTTAAAATATCTTCAACCTTGTCAGTATCTTCATGTGTGCATCCAGAATCAGATTCTGTAGGTATTACAGCCACTGCAACAACATCCCTTTCATCAAAAGTCGCAGGAGGATCAATATCTGTAGACAAGCTGGACCAAAGCATTTTCAAAGAAGGTTGTTGTTTTGTGAAAGTATCATGTTGGGCTTGAAATTGCTGCATTTTGGTCCCGTGAACCGCTTCCACAACAGGCAGACATAAGTTCTGTGTGAAATACTCTCTCAATGTGCAAAGCAAATTAGTTTCTCCAGGCATCTCCACTTTCGGACAAGCTTCAATTTTCTCAGTGTAATCGAATTCATCAACTGGTTTTGCATAAGGGGGTGATTGTATATGTGGGGGTGATAAAACACTATTTTGACGGTCACAATGTATATTTTCACCACCAGAGTGTGTAGGAAAACACAATGTTTCAGTTCCATTGATAACTCCCAATCCCTTATCTTCAGAATGGCTCTTGCTCTCTTCATCACAACAAAGAGAAACCATGTCTTCAGCCTCCGGAATCTCTTCTTCCACAGTATATTCCAAATTCTCATCCTGCATACCCAACTAAAGTAGAGAAAAATCAAAGAAAACACACAAACAAAATATATAACATTTTAAAAAACAAAATGCCCAGAATAAATAAAGCAAACTATTCCTCCTCAAGCTAGTAGACATCAATTTACCAAACCAAACTTCTGCGTTCCTTAAAGCCGTCTCAATTCAAAATCCTTAGTAATTCCCAAAATTCCAAACAAACTAAAAAGAAAAACAACTTACGGACACCTGACATGCATTCTACGCTATAAACATTTAACATAGTCCTTACAATTACCTCTATTGTTAGTTCTTATACGAGAAAATTATAATTTGTAGTCCCTTTTACACGTATAGAAGCTAATTTTTGGTTTTTAATGCTAATATAATATCATAGAAAACTTTCAAACAGCATAAAATTAACGAGTACAAAAAACTTTCTCATAAACCGCAAAATAACTCCAGGGAATTAGACTTCATATAAATGAAAGTAAAACTTAAAAAGACGATAATTCTAGGCTAAGTGAATAGTTTTACCGAAAAGTAAAAAGAAAAAAGTACCTTGATTATCTCTTCTTGTTCATGTTCTTTTTGTTGTTGATGGGGCAAAAAGACATTCAATTGGGTAAGAGGGACCCAGCTGAGACGATAAAGCCTAGTAGAAACCCCTACAGTGAAGGTGTCACCTTCCTTCAATTCCACCCTCACCCCGGGCTCCAGCTTCATCCCACGCACCCACGTACCATGCACTGCCCGCACAGAATCAAAACCCATCAAGATTCAAAGCAAGAACAAAGAGAAAAGAAAAAGAACAAAAAACGATTCGTTTAACTGGTATCGCACCAGAAGCCAAATCAACGAGAGAAAGAGTGAGGGAAGAAGGGTTGGAGCAAATCCTGAGGTGGAAACGGCTCACGCTGGGGTGCATGAGGACGATGTTGCAGTCAGGGTGTCGCCCAATCAGGACCGTCTGATCTTCGTTGTTGGCGTCGTGTACGAGGAGGATATTCTTGAGAACGGCGTTGTTCTTGAGCACCGTTAAAACTGGGAACTTTGCATGCTTTTCTTGTTCTGGGTTATTGTTAATGTTACTCATTTGTGTCATCATGGCAATGTCAGCCATTGAAGAAGAAGAAGATCCCTTTTTCTAAAGCCTGAAACTTGGAAGTGAGTAGTGATAACAAGAGTTATATTTTTTGAATATTTGAAGACAGTGTTGTGTCCAACGGCTATCTTTTTTTTCTCAGCGTTACAATTGCCTTGAAATGGTATCTTTTTAAATTAGTTATATCTTTTTAATGTATTGTATTTACAATAATAATTTACATTTAGAAGTTAATTATTTTAATCATTGATTATTTTAAAAGAAGAGAGAAATAGGAATTCAGTTTCAAATGCAGAAATGTTGAATTGAAGGAGTGAAAATATTTTTAATTGTGAGTTTTAATTTATAAAAATAAATATATTTCCAATATTAAAGTTTTTCCGCAGTGAACTTTAAACTGCGACTGGAATGAAAACTAAAGTTGTGTTATATATTTTGTGATTTATTCAGATAAAAATAGAAGAATAATGAAACTTAATGGGTTAATCATGTTTCATTCCACCACAACAAAATAACAACTCAATCAGTAATCACCTAATGATTCAATAATCACCTAATTTCATTATAAGGAATGAATTTTGTTGATGAATAATTTCTTATTCTTCCTCCCAATTTAACATGCAATCCATAGAAATAAAAAATTAAAATTATGAAAAAATTTCAACAGAGTCTCCATGGGAAGCAAGCTTTTTTATTGGACAATGTGCCTTAGTGTTGAAGTTGGTTACTGTTTTCTAATCTTGTACTGTAAAATGACTGATGCAATCTACTGCCTACTACAGAATTATGAACAATAATAGTGGTAGCTATTATAAAAAAAAAGGTTTAATTAGTGTAGCAGTTTTGTAGAACTTCTTTTTCTGCACACAAAAAAGAAAGAAACATGCAAGCAATGTATATGGGAGGTTGTTTATTGATCACTATTGTTTTCACCATAGTTTTTTTTAACAAGTTGTGACTGAATCAGTGAATATTTTTTGCTTTTGGTTTTCACATGAAAGGTGTTACAACTAATGCTAGCTTTAGAGTGCCATGACAGTGACACACCTCATTTGCATGAGGAGTAAAGTATTTTTCTTGAAACTGGTGATATAAAATGGAAACTGAAGAATTTACATTTTTGCTTTTTTTAAATGTTTTTTTACAATAAAATTTATATTTTATTAGTTTGTCAAAGCATTCCAAACTGTCATATTCAAATTCACTCAACAGCAAATAATAGAATCAAAAGTGATTAAATTATTCTATAACTGCCTGAATTTAATTCTTCTGCATTTATGTTTAGTAATTAAAGATTCCTTCAAAATAAATAAAAATAACTAGTTATAAAAGTTGATTTAAAAAAAATGTCGATACAAATAAACTTTTTAAAATGTCACTGGGTCATATAATCCCATTCATCAAATCCTATTTATTAGGGTCTTTGATACGTATAAGTATAGGAATACTAACTAAAAGGTAAAAACAAATACTCGGTTTAATCTTTGTTACAACAATACACTTTTAAGCGTGTTTTATAAATAATAAAAATAGGTAAATTTATTAACTTTATTAACTTTTAAAATAATGTTTCTAATTTACTTATTTTGTTTTTATTAATTATTATGGGTAGGGTGACCCAGTTTGGCTAAATAAAGTTATAATAATTTGTATAAGGTAGGGCTATGGTAGAAAATACCAAAATAGTATATGATAATTTGAGTACTAGGAGTATATATGAAATACCTATTTATTAATTCTTTACTTATTGAAAAAAAAGATGGGTGGGATGAAGACATTAAACACCACAACCATTATGATTTTTTTTTGGAGAATGATGCATTTTAGTTTGTTTAACATAAATATAGAAAAAAAAATATTACGTTTGGACAAGTTGTGTCTTGTTTGCATGATTTTATTTTACTTCAGATTTTTGTCAACAAAAAATTGTCATTTATGACAACTTGTTGAAATTGTCATGACAACTTGTTGAAATTGTATGGATTCTTCACAACTTTGTTCCATTTTTAAATTAAGGTTTAAGTAAAATTATATCATAACATGATTTTCGTGTAAAAGTAATATAACTAAAGTCGTGTCACTTATGAAATTGTGTTATGTCCCTTCAACTTTTGTGTTATACGGTTCTAATAAAAGTCGTTAATAACTAAAATCTAAAATGAATTCGTATATCTTGATACAACTTCTTCATAATAAAATCGTTTCCACAAATATGACTTGTCCAAAAATATAATAATTTCTTTTTGCATGGATCACCAACTTCACATGCAAAAATCTCTTGAAAAGACATATTATGCATGGATTAGTAACACATGTTACTCTTAGTTGAACACACCACTATAGACAAATATAATTTTTTAAATTTTGCACCAACATGTTTAAATGGAAGAATAATTGTTATAAATGAGAAACTTAACGTATTTAATTGTTGAATATTTTTTACTAATAACATTTATCCTAAGATATTCTTTGAACTACACAATTGAAAAACTAAAATTGAAATCTTCCCCAATATTTGTTATTGTGTTGAAACTACATGCAAAAACACAAGAGTTGAAAAGGTGTGAGCACACTAACTTCACATAGAATAATGTAAATACATCCTAAAAAATAAACCTTTAATTTTTTTATTAAATAATAATTCCAAAACACTCATAAAAAAATCATTAAATAGAAATTAATTTTTGAGACCAAAATAATTAGTTACTATTTGATTAAACTAAAGACCATTTTATATAAAAAAAAATAGTTTCTATTATTAATAAAACATTATAAAATAGTTTATAAATTAGTATCTAACCATTAGCTATCAAGATTTTAGCTACTTACTACTTTATATTCTAAATTAATCTCTATTAGTCTTTTAGAGACTAATTTAGAATCTAAAATATTAGTAGTTAAAACTTAGGTAACTAATTTAGAAATTATTTTTAAAAAATTTATTAATAATAAAACCATGAATAATGTTTTAGTCTCTAAATTAGTATCTAACTTAGTCAATCTAATTATTTTTATCTCTAAATTTAATTACTATTTAATGATTTTCTTGTAGTGATAGTTCACCATCTTAGTAAAAGAAAATAAGTAAAAATTATTAAATATTATATAAAAAATGTCTCATAAAAAGATCATTTATACCTTTTGTGGTAAAAAAAGTAATTTATGAAACTTAAAAAAAATCTAAAGCCTAAACTTGAAAACTCTATGTATATTATATTTTTCATTATTTTTTTCTAGAAAACTTAAGTTTTTTCTGTTTTAAAAAAAATTATTTAATTAATTATATTAAAATATAATCAATTATCTTACTTGTACATACTAATACTTTTACGAATAATTTATTATTTTATGTTGTACCTCATTACATGAGTGCGATAATTGATTACTTTAAAATAATAATTAATTATTTGGAACTTGATTCTAATACAAAATTTCATTAATAATTAATTCGATTAAGATGTTTAGGTTGAATTTTTATTGATTCAATGAACCGTTTGACTATACCAAAAATCCATTTAAACACAAACCAATTAAGAAAATAAATAATTAGTTACGATATTAAATTAAATACTATAAAATTATTAATATCTAAATTAATTTATATTTTCAATAAATATTTTCTTTAATTAATTATTAATGTTTTAGCTATTAGTGATTAAACTTATTAATAATGTAAGGGTAAAACTTTGAGAATTATAGTATAGTATCACTTGATTTTTGCTACCTTCAAATGACAAAAGTTAATTAAATTACATTTATAGATATTAAGTTATATTTTTTTTATGTGTAATAATAATTTGAAAAGGATGATGTTATCCTCACTAACATATAAGAACAAATTGTTGACAAAAAATTGCTAAAAAACAAATTTGAATTGAGATAACATTTTTTTCACATGAGGTGATTTACAACAAGTGATCAAATGTATATATTTGGTGCTTTAACCTTAAAAAGCATTACACAAAAGAGGAAATCCTTAGGTAAAATCATCTTATCTCACCATCTTTCTATCCAAAATTTTGAGGCCTTTCTCTTAATAAATATAAAAAAAAAAATATTTATTTGGCAAATACAGCTTTTCCTTTTTTTTCCTTTGGCAATGAGTAGTCACAATATGAGAAGCTAACTGGATTTGATATGGTGAGATCCAGATAGATATAAAGAGATACATATTTAGCATTTGATAATGACAACTCTCTGTGTAAAGAACCAATAATATAACAAATCATGCACTTCCAATCATTAGAACAAAATTCAACACCACTGCATGTATATTTTTTATCACGTTGCCATCACATTATTAAATTTTAATTAATTATCTATTTTGGAATTTAAGTTTTAAGGCTTAAGGATATATATAGTTCTAACGAAGATAATGTCTCAAAGTGAAAGTGATATTTATAATTTATTGTGAAGGACCAATTAAAAATATTACAGATTGCTTATAAATAGAGGTCATGGGTTCATATATTAATTAGTGCATGTTTAGATTGTAGGATTGTGGTTTAACTGATTTTATAGAAACATTTTCTTTATTAATTTTCTATTGAAGTGCATTAAAATTACCATTACCTATGTTTACATGGAATCTAAAACACTTTTATCTTTACTTTCTCAAGAAAACATTTTACTTATCCCTTATAGAAAATAATTACAGGACCCCTTCCCATCTACATTAATGTAGTTTTATTTCAAGTTATAAATATGAAAATTCTATCTCAAGAACACAAATTTTGGTGTCCACTTCAACTAAGTGTTTTTAAGTAGTAAAATTGGACCAAGGTTGATTTCGGCCAGTCGATCGAAGCGGGCGGCACAACTGTTAAAAGATAACACATAACACATGTATTCTAAGATGAGTTTAATAAAAACAAAAATATCGTGTAGAAGAAAAGGGTAAAAACTCGTTTGATTCTGATTTTCTATGAAAGTGTAGCCTATTAGAAAAAAAAGTAGTAAAATTTATAAATGATTATTAAAATTACTTTTAGAGAGCCTGTTTAGGAAAATTACTTTTTTATTTGTATTTTCAGAAAATTTTAAATAATAATTAAAAGTAAATCATGAAATAGAAACAAATTTTAGAATTAAAAAATAATTAGTTGTTATAGTACAGACCATTTTAGAAACTAAAAAAACTTTTGGATTCTAAATTAGTTTATATTATTGTTAAATGATTTCTAAATTGGTATCTAATTAGCTACCAAAGTTTTTGCTACCAAATTTAAAATCTAAATAATTGGTAGTTAAAACCTTGGTAGCTAATTAGATACAAATTTAAAAATTATTTAATAATAATAGAAACTAATTTAAAAACCAAAAATTTGTTTAGTCTCTAAAATGGTATCTAATTTAGTTACTATAACAATTAATTATTTTTATTTTTAAAATTGGTTTTTATTTCATGATTTTTTTTAAATGAAAGGATTAAATGAAAGAAAAGCATAAACTAAAAGGTGTAATGTAATAATGGATAAATAGCGAAAAAAATATTATAGGAACATGTTATGAAAAAATGTATATAAAAATAATATTTAACTCAACAAAATTTGTTAAAACCATAGGAACTGTTTTAGGTAAAAGGAGAATTGTACACCATTTTTTACCATGGGGATTAATTTAGTTCCTAATAAGCGATTTTATGGAGTAATGTGTATCCCTATATATACTGAACTTATTAGAAAATATAATTATTTTGTTATTGCTAACCTAATATCTGAACCTAGGTTGGCTTGTGAATACAGAAGATTCAGCTTCTCTAGGAGAAAATGCTGACTATTTCATTGCTTCAAATGGCTAAAAATCTTGTGTTTCTTTTTCCCTGACACACTAGAGATTCCATTGTAACATAGAGAGTGTGTTTGCAACTACTCCTCATGGGTCACGATCTCCCATGGAGATAGCAGATTGTGATTTACAAGCTATAATAAATGCAACTTTTATGGTGTTTTTCAGCAGCTACAGTACAGTGGAAACGATGAAAAGAAAGTGTTGCTATCTATATTGCCATGCTCATCATCAACACATGTCAATGGAATTAATCAGAATGGGAGGTTTATAACACAGATCATTTTCTCTTCTGCAGAAATTAACATCAGACAAATACCAAAAATGGCTTAATACATATATTTCAGAAGATATGAAGTGCTGAATGTGGGTGCTGTTGCAAAAATGAATGCTTAGAATGTAGTAATTGATTCAACGCGAAGAACCAAAGTCCAAAATAGCGTACATGCTACGTTCATAGCTAGGTATAGGAGCTTCTGGAATCAATTTCGTGTTCATTTGGGTTATATGTTATACGGCTGCAGAAGAATTTTCAACTTTTACTTCCATATTTTTACTATTTTTTAATAATTAGTCAGTTATTTTATTATTACGTGTTAAAATGTAAGCCACAGTTCATCCTTTAAATATGTGGCCATGCTCACAATGAAGAAGGTAACACCATGTATAGGGTTCTCCTATATATATATATATATATATTAGTAGGTAATAATTGAAAACATTAATAGGTTGAGACTGTGACAAAATATATGTATGTTTAAAATGAATTATGAGGTTCCTATGATGTTAATGTTTTGTAGTTTCAATCAATGGTTATTTTCTTATATTTTATCTTTAGAAGTGTATTTTATACTTTAAAGGAGTTAAATAAAAATAATATTAATTTGTTTTGAATCCCCTTTTTTGTAAGGAAGCTAGGATTAGTTTGATAAAATTGCTTATTAGCTCCTAATTGTGATTATAAAAACAAGCATTGTCTTATAGAAAATTGTTGGTTATATTTTTTTTATCAGCAAAATTGTTGGTTATATAATGAAGTAATCCAAATTATTGGTTATATAATATTATAGTAGTCCAAATTATGCATTCATTTTATATCTATCGGTATAGTTTTAACCAAATAATTGGCCAAAATTGCATGTTGTAAATATGACATTTTGCACATAAATTAACAAGATTGTATGAATGGTTTTCTGCAGTCATGCAGACATGAAGTGATAATCATTTTCCAATGTACTAGTAGATATCTATATTTATTTTTAATAGAGATAAATAGGGATCTATTTTTTCTAAACTAAAGAAAAAGTTTTAGATTATTAACACCCCTTTTTAATTTTTGGAAACTATTTTGAACCTATGAGTAAAATCACAAAAGTATATATTAATGAGAGTATTAAGGGTAAAAGATGATCTTTCTCTTCTTATAATTTGTTGTTTTGCATTAATGTAAAGAGAAGACTGAATTCAACTTATAAGATTAAAAAATTTTGACTAAGTGAAACAACTATAGTTACAAGATGTATGTACTTTACATTAATTGCTTTATTATTTATTCATTTGTTATATATTAATTTGAAATATCTTTTTTGTGATTTAAAACTTGTTTGAAAAGTAATTTTTAGTTTTTTTTAAAAAAAAAAAGGTCTGATTATCTATTTATTTTATCAATTATTCAAAAAAAACTTAAAAAGTATAATGAAACAAAACTAAAACCATATTTTGATGTTCTAGTTCTTGTTTTGAAATACAAGGTTAGCTTTTAAACTATAGAAAACAATGTTATTAATTTTTTGTTTGTTTCATAAAACAATATTACTTTTTTACAAAGCAGTTTAAACCAGAATAACTTAGTTCACTCATTTCTAAAGAATGACTGGTCACTTTATATTAGTCTTAAGCTTTTAAAATAATTAATTATGCAAACATTTTTATAATATTATATTTTTTAACATTCATATTTTTATTTTAGATTTTACTAAAAATTTCTTTTGTAATTTTATAAATGTTTTAAAAATACCCATGTAATAATTGCTAGCCAGCTTTAATCATATCAAAACTCCCTATATTTTTGTCCTCAATGTGTTTCTTCTTTTTATCCACACATCATGATATCCTATGTGTTTTTAATTTTAAATTTCCCTTCTGATACTCCAAAATAATTTTATCCCAAAGAATCCTTAAATTTATTAAGTAACTCCATTCTTGATGTTATAAATATTTTCGTTTCTTTCTTCTTTCACTTCTGTAATACTATTTTTTACCCACACAATAGTCAAGGATAACAACAGTTGTTACCATGTAGAAAGAAAATATATAAAATATTTTGTAACTCTACTGCTGTCAATAAGATGATTGATGAAATCATCAGTAACATGTAATCGGATCTCATTCAGGTAAACCTAAATAGTGTCTAATTAGATATATATTTGTTCCTGGCTTAAACTAGGGTTTTTCCACTTGGGCCCAAGAGAATAGGGAAATTAGGGTTCATCATGCTAAAACAATGAAGAAGAGAAAGGGAACATTCCTAATATATATACATATTAACCTTAATCCTTACTTAAACAATCTACCAACTACGGAAAGCTATTCATAATTGAAGACTTAGATATATAACAAGATAGGCAGCTAAATGAAAGAAAATAAGAAAAATATTAGCTAAATCATCATTTTAAGTGTAGATTATTACCAAAATGATGAAAAGGGTTAGGACTTAAAGCTTGTATCTCTCAGACTGATTGCCATGCTGAGACTGTCAACAGAAACCTATTTTGCCACCCTAAAGAGATAGCCCTTCCTTCATCTCTTTCAGAAACCCTGAAACCTCCACCTCCTTCTTCCTCAAACTGAAGAGGACAATAATGTGTCCTCATCTTCAGCAATAGTTTTGCTTGGATCATAGACTTTGAGCTTATTTTGGTGGCAACAAACCCATGATTCTCCATTCTTGCTTTCCATGTTTCCATCCTCTCATATTTTGGGCAATCCACACCATCCACATCACTGTTGAGCAAGCTTTTGATTTCTTTCCCCAGAAGCTTCTTCTCAATTCTGAACCTCTCAGCACTATCTAGTGGGAGGCAATCATCCAGTGAATCAAACATGGCTGCAAAGTAGTGCAAGGAGTCTGTGAACCTTGACAAGAAGCTCCTAGGACTCCTGCTACCCTCTTGCTCCACCAGAACAACAATGGAGGGATGAAGGGAATGAACAAATCCCAATGTGTCAGAGATCTTCATGAAACAACTCAAAGTGTTCAAATAAGAAACTAAGTTGACGGCCACCGTTTCATTTTTTTTCTTCCTTAGGTTGATCACCCTTGAGCCTCGTAGCAGCCCTTGGAATTCAAACACCAGACTGCCAAAACCCTTTGAGAAACTAACCAATCTAGACTCAGTTTCTTGAAGCTCTTTGAGATTCTTCCCAAATCCGGTTATCCTGAGGGATATGCGGTTGCCAGTGGTTGCCTTCTCTGAGAGAGACTGAATGAGAGAGGGCCATTGGAAGCCATAGGAGACATCAAAGTCAATGACATGCAAAGCGCGGTTGTTCCTCTCTTCCTCTCTCTCAAAGGCCTCCAAAATAGCTTGGTTTGCTGTGAAATGAGCGAATTGGAAGTAAGGTGAAACCCTGTAGAGATCCGTGAATGCAAGGAACTCTTCCTCAGTTGTTGGGTCCTCCATGAGCACGTCGAAGAATGGAGATTTCCTTGTGAGAAGCCTTGCGGCCAAACCATCAGCAAAATAAGCCACCACACGCTGAACCGAGTCACCTGTTAGGGAAACAGTTTGGTATAAATCAGTGAGATTCTCTAAGGATGAATCCAAGTTGTTGTCATCAACAGCAGTGGCAGTTGAGAGCAGCAAATGGATCAAGGGGAGGCCATTCCCATCTTCCACAACTCCTTTCCTCCTATGCTCTTCTCTTACCATCTGCTCCCTCATTTCAAGAAGCCTAAATATCTTCCCTTCATACCTTTCATAGGACTTCCTACCAGTAGTACTACTCATAGAGACGCTATGTTCCCTAATTATCTTTCCCTTCTTTTTCTTTTCCCTATCTGCAGCAACTGAAAGGCTAAGATTCAAAAGCTCATCCTCCTCTGAATCTTCCATATCTGAAAAAAGAGTGAAAGAGAACAAACAAAACCTGTGTGTGTGTGTGATGAGAGAGAGTGTGTGTCTGAGAGAGAGAGGGAGAGTAAATCTATGACATAAACCTGATATGCTTGTGAACTTTTATGGGGGAGAAGTCACAAAAATTCCTTCATGTGATGATATGGGTATATATAGGAGCAAAAGATGAAGAAAGAGAGAAGGATGAGAGATATTGTTTTTTCTTTTCTCCCATATTTTCCAATAAGACGGAGAGATTAAGAAGGGTATCTTTTTATTCTTTAGAATCAGTGTCTTGGGTCAGGAAAAACACATTGATCTTTTCATTATTATTATATTGGACTGCTTTTGAAATCTATTAAAGGGTCCTGTTTATGGGTTTTTACTCCTTTGGTAGTTGGGAAGGCTTGGAAGATGCCACATGAATTGGACAAGAGACAGCGTTGTCAATGGGGAATCAAACGTACCGTCCTTGAAAGAATTGTCCTCACACAGTTTTCCTTCTAATTAATTGCCCTAACAAGTTACCTTCATCATCCTATTCCTTTTCTCCCCCACACATATTCCTTCCCTTCCATCAATTACCTACTTAGACTTCCATATCTGTGAACTACCAATTAATGCAGGTACCCGCTATATTTATGTATAAATATACCTATATATATCTATTAAAATAAATAGATTAGTCAATGACATTCTTTTTATTAGTTATATGAGCCACATTTGAGACTTCATTTCATTGCCTTTGATGGAAACAAAGAAATTTGGATCCTAGCCTTCTCAACATGCCTTCTTATTGGTACAATTTAGAGCCACTTACAAGGATTTGGCTTTCTTAGCATATATTCCACGAGTACTTTGGGATCTTCTGCAAGGAAACTTTTGACACTTTCTCGTCATAATATACCAAGACAAATGGATGGTAACAAAAAGTGACACCACTTTACCCGTGTGATAAACGTATTTTTTTATAAATATGGATGCACTGTGTCTCTGTATATGCTTATTCAACTTCATTTTTCTCCTTTTGGCAGTAAGATGATTGGGATAAAAGGTTTACTTTACTCCACAAAGCATCTGCCATTGTAAACATTAATTACCAACTCGATCAACTTTTGTAGCATATATCAGTATTCCAATGAAGGAGGGAAGGAATGGTTAATAAATTACTGTACGAATAGAAAACCAGTAGTTTAGGCAACAGTATATAGTGGTTATCAAATTATAATTTAAAATAACTAGATTTAAATTCATTTATAGCTGGGAAGAATCTGTGAAATAATTTTGTGCCTATCAATTAGTATCAATCACTTTCCTAACAAAAAAATAATGATTTTCCGTGTAGAAAGGAAGAGAATGAGGTATTAATGAGTGTTGGTATTGGTGATTGAAATAGTCATAGGTAGCAGTGCTGGATCCTTTAAAGGTCACATCAAACATGGGAAAGTTCTTAATTCTTGATTGTCTTGTTAATGGAGGACACATAACTTACTATTAATATGCTTCAAATAGGACACACACAATGAACGTGCAATTTGAGGCTGACACATGGCAGTTTCTTGGATGCACTAAGTATAATGTTATCCAAAGCTGAGAAGATAACTGAAGAAAAATAGAGCATCTAACATAAAGAAACCTCCTTCTGCATATATCTCCACAACCAATAATCTATAGAAAAAAATATGCATATACATATATACTACTTACTATATAGCAGTGTAACAAAGAAGACCAAAACCCAAATGCAAGAAACCTCTTTGTCTCAACTTGATGAATGGAAAGGTAAAACGAGGAAGGAAAGAAGGAAAAGTGGTAAGGTAGAAAAACATGCTCTGGTGTCAGAAAAACCCACGTGAGGCCCCTCTGCCATACCATCTCAAAGACAAAAAAAACCCCAAAACATTTTTGATTAAAAAATTTTCACTTTTGCTTGAGAAATGAATGAGAAGGAACAGAAAATGAAAAATGAGGAAGAGAAAGCAAAAGGGTACGTGTGTAATAGATAGCATGAAGTGGACTAAAGAGAAAGGATGGGTGTGTGTGTTAGAAACAAAGGTGTGATGCAAGGACAGGTACTTGAATTCAATAGGCATTCTCAATCTCTCATTCGGGTTAGTGGAAAAAATGGGGTTTGTCAGACAACCCCACGTGAGGGTTTTTTCATACCTCCCTTTTCTCAAGAAACAAACACGTCCCTCCCAAATCTATATGTTTTTTTTCCCCTTTGCGTGAGCATACACTCTTTGCGTGCCAAGATGAAAAAGAACAAAGGTAAGGAAGTAGTGGTGGGGGTTGAAGAGAGAAAGGTGGTGTGGTCGGTTCTGCATACCAATCGTGTCAGTCATCAGAAGAAAATTTTGATGGATGGGGAAAGAGCAGTGGAGTAAGTAAGTCATCACTCATCAACCACAGATCTCCACTACTCATTTTTCCAACTTTCCCCCAAAAAATAACTCATCCCTCTCCTTTCCAAACAAAAACACACATAAAATATACTTTATTCTATCCTCTTCCCCTTGCATCAAATCATACAATATTTTCCCCTTTGCACAATAATTTAGGAGTCCTAAGTAGGATCATGATACTTTGGAGATATGTACAAATCTACGTGTGCATCCATGGATCCGCTGCACGTGTTCTCTTCCTCATCCAATTCATTTTTCTGTGCTTCATGCCATTACTTTATTTCAACCTACTTCACTTTTTTTCACCCTCACTTGGCATGTAAGAACTTCATTCTTCTCTGTGATGTTATGTCAACGTATACAAACCTGTTATATATTCTAGAAATATTAATGTTTTCCTTTCTCATTTTGCTCACACATCTTTCAAATAGCATTATTGTATACATGTAATGATACACAGTTCTGATAAAAGTCATAAGTATTGAAATAAAAGATACATAATGAGAGATGAAGCACAGAAAAAGAAGAAATGTAATCTTGTGTGAGGCCACATCCACACATTGACATGATCCGTGAAATCATGGCTATGTAGTTTTTGGAGTATTGGGAATAACTATATTTAATTTGAGACACCAGCATCCAGATGTTTGTTGTCTGCATCCTAAGATGCAAACGTTTGGGTTCTACAGCTGTTGTCTTCTCTCAAAAATATTATAGTAATTTGCATATTGTAATACGTACTTTGATTGAGGATGGTGTGGGTGTAATTATGAACAGTACTGTAATACATTTGGGGATCTTCCAGGTATTACGATTCTTGCACTCCATCTCTTGGCATCTTTCACACTCTCTAAGTAGCAATGATGACTTTGTATGCATTGTCATTAGCAACCAAGATGCCATCTATTGGTGCAAGAGGATGGTGTGTTGATAAACATTATTTTATAACACTTTCTCAATAAACAACATCTACTTTTTCTCATCATTCTCCCTCTTCCACTTTCAACTGCCAAATCCAAACGCATTCACGTTTCGTCAATCCGTTTTCCTTTGCTGTTTGAAAGGTTCTAAGAAATCTTGCAGCTGAACATAGATAGAGGAGTAACTGTAACGATTAACAAAACAAAATATATTTTTATAACAAGACAACATCACAAGAAAAAAAGAATTTTCCATACAGTGTGAAGGTGTCAAAACACTTTTGACTTTATCTTGCAAATGAACCAAGAATATAAAATAGGGTTTGCACCGTACATCTGCTTCTGGTTTTCTATATTTTTTTTTCCTTGAAAAGTTCGCACTTTATCAAACACATGAAAAGAGGAAGTTTTACGTTTTGTGATTTTAATTTCCATTCATTATACTCTATGAATGTACTGCTAAGATTAAGCACACATATTATTATATTATTTATTAAATATATAATTTTACTGTAAATTAAAATTGTCTTATTACAATTTTCAATTACTATTCTTTATTTCATGTGTTATTTTGGCACATAGCCTATATATACAATAAGTTGTTTTATTATAGAATGAGTTATTTTAAGTTCTACGTGTCATTTAACTCCATACATGAAAAGAAGAAGTAATAACTTGTCTTAAATAATATCTTTAATTAAGATCTGAACTAAATGATTTTATTTTAATTTAATTTAATTCTTTTTTATGCTTTAAATTTTTCAAAGTATTATTTATATCCTGGAAGCATAGTTGAATTAACAATTTTTTTGGAATATCATTATAAAGTAATTGAATATCAATTAACATTTTAAATTTATTATAAGATTTAAGTCTAAATCTAATATATATCAAATATATATAGTAGTCATTTAATCATTCTAACATCTAAGAGTAATTGTTATACTCGATATTTGAATGGTATGAAAACTGTTTTATATTCGTCATTATTTTAAGTAATTTTTAATTTCAATGTAATTTCATTAATATTTTTTTAAAATTATAAAATTTATTTTTATTAATATATATTACTTAAATTAATTGAATTAGTTCATCATTTCACATTTTAATATATATATATATATATATATATATATATATATATATATATATATATACACACACACACACACATTGGTAGGTTAATAATTATAAGTATATGTTCCATCAAAGTTAAATGCCATTATATATTAAAGCACAATGTATGTCTAAATTCTTGTTTAGTTTGTTGAATATTTTTTGTCCTCTTCGATTTAAGAAACTTATATTCCTTGATAAGATTTCACTATTACTTGGATGTTATATTTGTTTTCCTCTGGTTTGACATATATTCCTTGTAACAAATACGTCCTTTCTCCTACCAAATTACTTTTGTCCAAATCAAAGAGCAAATATATTGGATATACTTCATGTCATGTTTCTCTAATTGTAATCAAAATGCCAATTTGATACAATAGATATTTTGCTTTCTTTAACCTAAAACAGAAGTTCCAATTCAAACTAAGGACTTAATGATTTGTATAATATTATCCCGTGGTTCCCATTGTTGGTTGATATCAAATGGATATCTTATAAATTTGAAGTGAATAGTTGTTTTTGAATAACCAGTACATACCTAATGGACCTACACAAAAGTTAACAAAGTGGAAGGCTAGATATTTTTTTTTGTGGTATTTTTGGGAGAAGTGTGTCACTAACATGATGATTTTTAAAATGCATGAAGAGGTCATTAAGAAGATTAGGAGACTATAGAGAAAATTTCTATGGAGGTGATAATGAAGTCTTGAGAAAAATCAATTAGGCAAGATAAAAAATAATTTGGAAGCCTAAATTGAAGAGTGAGCTAAGAATCATAGGACATATCTCTTTTGTCCAAATAAAAATGAAGACTATCGAGAGAGTGAAATACATATAAACTTTATACATGACAATATTTATGGGATGCATGTACTTGTATAATGTATAGATATTTGTATAGTATATGCATAAAATACAGAGACATGAGCAAGTTTCTCCTCCCAAAGAATTTATAAGAAAGAAAAAATACATGAATTTTAGATTCTTCCAATCTAAGATTCTTTATTTGAACCCTGAATGTGGAAGATAACAATTATATGTATGCGTTTTCCGTTAGTTGCAGGGTAGGATGCGAATGACATGGAAGTAATGGTCTAAGGAAAAATAAGAAAGCAGTGAAAATGCGAATTAAGTTGTCCAGAGGCCTAGAAATGGAGATTTACCCCGATTGCAGGGCAAAGAAATAGGAGTATATTATTTATTATACATCTACATAGATAAATACAACAATGGTATTAGGAAGGAAGCAATTATCTTCTGACCAATCCATTTGGTAAGATACTCCTTATCTTTTTCCCAAATACTATATATAGAGCCGAACCAACCAGTGGCCAACTTGTGGTAATAGCAATATAAAGTAGCAACCAGATGGACCATTGATTTTGTCGAGATAACTGGCTTAGGTATCTTTTGAAAGGTGCTACTACATTCGCTGCTGCATCCTGAGCACTACCTATTTCAGCAATAATGGCTGCCGAACCTGCAGTCTTTGCATTAGTCTCCGCCTCATCTCGTTTAACCACTTCTTCTGGAATCATCTTTAGACCCTCAGTATGTGTATCCTGCATTACCTGTATTTCTTCTGTGTTGTCAGCTTTTAGCCCGTTGTTCAATGCAGCCACCATTCCATCTTCGGTAACATTAACATAAGGGCCCCGATCAATTGATGAGTCCAATGGTGTGTTTGGTTTAGGGATCTGCAACAGAAATAACAAAATAGCAGTTTCAGTTTCAGCCACTAGAAATGCTCTGCTTAGTACTCCAAGTAAAAATTACTTGGTCCACCAAAATCCTAAATTACATTTTCTAATGAGATACCAAAACGTTTAAGACTAATACACAACCAGAGGATGAATAAACATTCAATGGGAAAAACAAGTGACTAAAGTCTACCGTGAGCACATCTTTACCTTCTTCTGTACATGCATAAAATGGCTAGCGTGTAGTTCACCAAGGAATTCATTAACGGCTCTTACCCACCTGCGAGAGGGAAGCAAATTGCTTTTCATTTTCTTTATAACTAGAATTCAGTTGATGGCGTGAATATTCTAGTGCAACTTGAATCAAGGAATGATATAGACGATATTAGAATGTTGCAGACAAAAGAAAATGTTGAAATAATTGAGCGACAGAAAACTGCATAAGTTGGCAAGATCAAGTAAGAAAATGCTGAAGAATCAGATGAATAAAATTACTCAAGTACCACAGGCCAGATGCCGTTATCCCTTCGAAGAATGCCAGATGTCCTCCATGCTTTACAGTAGCCAAGACAACATTTTTATTTGCCCTATCAAAATAGTAGAAGCATTAAGTTAATATTGAAGTAATGCAAGAAAAATCATATTAATCAGAACCAAGGAAAACATTAAAGCAGTGTACCTGCATTCATCCCAGGGAATGGCTTCCCTGGTACAGACTGGATCATCCAGAGCACTGATACAGAGAAGCGGAATCGAAACAGATTGGACATAATTAGAACTGCTGCAGCGTCTATAGTACGTATCCACGGTCTAAGGAAACAATGATTTTAGTTGATCGACTTGAATTAAAACGAAAGATAAGGCAAAAAAATAGAATACTACAGATTCATACCTCATACTTCCCAACAATGCGGGTGGCATGATTATCAAAATCTCTAATGGAAATAGACTGCGAAGCACAAGATTGTGTATGCACACATGATTGGTTAAAATTTCAGAACTTACAAAAAACAAGAAAATGCGGTACATAATTAACATCCATCATTCAATCACTTGAATAATGTCCTTAACTCTTAAATTTAAACCAAGCATTATAAAATAGCACAATCAAGAGCGTTAAGGAACAAAAATGATCGACATTTTGTTTGAAAACCACCTTAATTGTAGTCACCCCTAGTTCACCTTAGGTGTGGCCTCGTTTAAAAATGTCTTGTTTGTAACCTCAAGGATGATGGTTTAATCCTTCATCTCAACAAGAGATATTATTTGAATAGAATTTACAAAACTTGAATAGTTCTAGTTAGAGCTGTCAAAACAGGTTATCCAACCCGGCTCACTCCCATGAGTTGGCCACTTGAAGGCCCAACCTAACACAGCTCACTTATCAGTGAACTTAAAAAAACAAGTCCGACCCAGCCCACCACGGATTGGTGCGTCAAACAGGCCAACTCACTAAATTAAAAAAAAAAAATGTAGCTTTCTGGTTGTTTTTTTCTTCAGTATAATTTTTTTCTCACATGAAAACTGAAACCAAATTACTAGAATAACATGATCCGTAATCATCCTAGTCATATGCATATAATGATCATGACATATGTTAATATATATAGAATAATAACTATGAATAATAATTCTAAATAGGTAAATAGCCAGTTCAATACAACAAGTATGGATATATTTCATTTTTAATACAAGAAAAAAAGGGTAACAATATTAGTACACAAACTTTAATTTCAGTGAGTTTGAATTTAGTTAATGGTTGAGGTAATGGAGTATGTGTTTGGTCTTTAGTAACTGTGGCATGTGTTTATTAAGAGAAAATTAAGGTTAATATGCAATTAACCTTGAAAATAACTGTTAATCTTCCTTTTAATAAACACAGTAATTACTAAAGACCAAACGTGTAATTACCTTAAACATGATGAAATATGTTAATATTTGTTTTACTAAACCGACTATTTACCCTTTTAAATATCATATTATATGCATACCAAACACAAAATAATATATCTAAATGGTGTGTGGGGGTGCCCGGAGTCTCGCGGTGTGCGGCATTGTTGATAGTGGAGCGTATGGCGACTAGAAGTTGTACATGCAACGACTGGCAAAAACCCTAGAGTAGAGGAAGAAAAGAACTCATGAATTGAGAGATCTTGATTTTGAGAGAAAAGAAGTGAGGGAGAAGGAGAACAGGAGAGGAGAACGACCACACCATTTTTTATTGTGTTAGATTGTTGTTAGGCTGCGTTAAGGTGTTGTTTTTATTTATTCTTTTTCCGGGTTGGTGAGCCAACATAATTCACTACAAACCCGAGTGAGTCGGGTTCTTAGTGGGTCGAGATTGATTTCAATCTGTACCAAAATTTGCAATTTTTTAACCCAACCTTGCTTGAACTTGTGGTGGGCCAAGTTGGTTCACGGGCCTTAACCAACTTTGACAGCTCTAGTTAGTTTTACAAATCAGGTTTGTGAGATTAAGGGTCCTAAACCCATATTCTACGACATTGGTTAGTCCTACAAGGTAAGTAACTTAACCCCCTCCATGTATCTTTCTTGTTTACTACTCCTACAAAGTAAGACTAGTAACTAGCCTTGACACCACAATAAATGATTAATAAATCATTAAAATTGAGTATTAAATAACAGAGCAAACTTGGATTAAACACGCCTGCATCATACAAATTTTAAATAACCGCATGCCTTACATTTTACGCTTAGTAGTAGTAAATACGGATTATAGAGAGTAAAGGGCACCTTTTCTATCCCTTCCCAATTAGCAAGGCGAGAAAAATGAGGCTGGTGTCTGCAATGAATATTGGTAATGATATAAATATAAATTAAGTACATTATGAAGCAGATGACCTTCGTAGTTTTGCAACAACTTTTCGCATATGAAGAGCACAATAGAAGAAAAAACAACATATTTAAATTCTACTTGAATGGCAAAGACATACAATTTTGCATAACCTTGAAGTCCAACTGCAAGTGCTTTATCATAAAACTTCTGCACACGCCTACGGGTTATAAATCTATCTCCTATCTGCAAACAATAAAAAGGTGATCATTTTTTCTCTTAAGGTAAATAACAAACAAAATGAAGAATAATTCAAACTGACAGTATGTGGAATTGGTGCAAATTCAATAAAACTCCATTGATGATGTCATAAATTATATAAAACAAAAACAATTTTGACCAAAAAGCATACACACCTTGTACGCTAAAGTCCTAGAGAACAATATAAGGAACACAACAATATAACACGTAAAAAGGTCTAGAGAATAATATAAAAAAAATTAGATGAAGAAATAGATGAAAACAATAAAAACTAGTTTGAGTCAATTATCCTTTTGATTTTTAATCAAAATATTTATTAAAAAATGATTTTTAAATCTAATTCAACCTTATAAAATTGGCTCATAAGGTGAAGTTTGCACTCACTTATATACTATGAAATGTCCTTATCTCTAGTTGATATGGGATCTCCAACACACCCTCCTCCCTCACGTCGAGACCTGCCAACTTGATATGATCCAAAAATAACCAGGGATGCTACACTTGAAGGGTCTTCTCAACAAGCAAATAAAGACCTCATTAATAGGAGAAATGGACAAAGCCCAAAGCATTTAAAGTTCTTCTTATTAGTCTTCTCAAAGGATGAGGCCCAAGCAATATCTTTAGAATAGTTTTAAATAAAGGAAAGGAGGATAGGATTTATGAAGAGTAGTTCCAAAAGTCACTTTTGGAAGCTTGAGACTTGTTGGCGGCATTTGCATGTGCCTTTTCATTTTCCTTTTGAATGACCAGCCCTCTATTACTATATAAGTAGGAGCTTGGCTTTTGTAAAGACAAGTTGAAATTGAATTTTTGAGTAAAGAAACTATACCAAATTGGTGAGAGAGTTGTCTGACACTTGTTCTCTACTCTTCTTCCTAGTCTTATCTTGGGACTTTCAAGTGGCGACATCCACTCATCTTGAAGCTTCTCCACCTTCAAGTGGCGTGAAACATTCCAAGGATCATCAACCACATAAGTCCATCTCCTTTCATCTTCCATAATTACCCATTTGTTGTTTTCTTGTAGTTTTTCAATTTCAATTGTTTCCTTTTGTGATTTCCTTTCATTTGTTGCACTTGTTCTTCACTTTGTTCAGTTCCTTTCCATTGTACATGCTATTCTTGTTTCGGTTTCCAAAGAAACCCATTTCTATATTGAATTCTTGAGTTTCAATTGGTGGGTTTTGTTCTTTGTTGTGTTCCAATCGGAAGTTTTAAATCTTGTTGCATTCTTATTTCAAATATTGTGTTCTTGTTTTGTTCTTGAGTGAGTTCTTGAATTGTTATAGAATCTTGATCCAATTATATGACATTTTCAAGAATTGGATCAAGATTCTATAACAATTTAAGAACTCACTCAAGAACAAAACAAGAACACAAGATTTTCAAGATGAGTGGATGCCGCCACTTGAGAGTCCCAAGAACCTCCCAAGATAAGACTAGGAAGAAGAGTAGAGAACAAGTCTCACACAACTCTCTCACCAATTTGGTATAGTTTCTTTATTCAAAAATTCAATTTCAACTTGTCTTTACAAAAGCCAAGCTCCTACTTATATAGTAATAGAGGGCTGGTCATTCAAAAGGCAAAAGGAAAATGAAAAGGCATGAGAAGGCAAAGGCACATGCAAATGCCGCCAACAAGTTTCAAGCTTCCAAAAGTGACTTTTGGAACTACTCTTCATAAATCCTATGCTCCTTTCTTTATTTTCTATTTTAAAACTATTCTAAAGATATTACAAAAAGATATTAATTGGGCTTGGGCCTCATCCTTTGAGAAGACTAATAAGAAGAACTGCTTTGGGCTTTGTCCATTTCTCCTATTAATGAGGTCTTTATTTGCTTGTTGAGATAACCCTTCAAGTGTAGCATCCTTGGTCATCTTTATGTATTTTTGGATCACATCACAACTCGTGCGTGATACTATATATTTATGGGTAGTAGTCCGATAGCGACCCAATAGCAGATAAACCCAACAAATTTTCGCTAAGATAGACTTTGAATGACTCTGATACCATATTTAGACGTAGAATTTAAACCTAACTCAACATTATAAAACCGGTTCATAAGATGAGGTCTCCAACAATATTTTACAAAACAAATAAATTAACATGCAAAAGGTCCACAAATTATGCACAATAATGAGCCTTTTATTATTGAATTTATCTTGCAGGATACGTAATATATTCATGTAAATTTAAAAGGCTAACTAACTACATTTCGTATGATTTTATGATAGTTTATTATTCACTATGTAAGATTATATTCAAATTATCATTGGTTTAACAATGGATGAACCAACAATAATGAAGGAATGGTCTTATTGGTTCAAGTACCAAATCGCTTTTAAAACGCAGCTAAAAGTAGACCCAACTTAATTTTTCAAATCAAAATACTAACCAAAAGGTCCCAAGGAGAGCAAACAGCTACAGCTCCAGCTACAGGAATATTCTCACCTTCCTCACCAAGATATTTTATCTGCAAACAACCTTCCAAATTAAACAGTGCAGTGACGAAACTAAGTTCATTACATATGTAAGAATAAGTTAAAAATTGAGTAGTTTGAAAAGCAGGCAGACCATGTACCAATGGTCACAATATTAAGTATTACAAAATATTTAAGCATTAACACAGGAGTTGCAATATATATGGTTACACCCTAATATATTTTACAGTGGTTTTCAAGATGATTATTTCTCACATCTTAGAAACTGGTAAATGTTTGAGTTATCTTAAGTCACGTTCTAAAGCAATAAGAGAATCCACAATACATGGTTGCTTAAATGGATTGTTTAGCTTAATTTTGTGAGTCTTGTAATGCCAGATAGATTTAAACACTAGCCAATGAAATTCACTCTAATGGTAAAATTGCTAAAGTGGCAGTTTAATCTTAATTTTGTGGATCCTACATTTGATCCTTTTTTTGTGATTTTTTTTTAAATCGGGTTGTTTAAATCATTATGAGTTTTGATCATTTTAGTTTTCGTTGTACTTTCTGTTTTGTTTTTCTGATAACTTCTCCCTTTTGCAACATTCTTTTGTCCAGAAAGTTTTAAGCTAGGCTGCTTATACAAGCACCAGTGCTTTGTGTAAGCAACACTAACTCAGGTTCATCGCAAAAAAATTTTAAACAAAGGTGTTTAGCATTAATCAACCCTCTTAAGAACTCTCATTGGAGATGGTCCTCAACAGAAAATAATGAACCACATTAAGTTTGAACATCGAGTCTCACTAAGATTAATATTACATATAATGAACAAAGATACATTAATATCATAATATCTACCGGAGAACATTTTTTTAACAAAGGTTATGCTAAACCAATACAAGAACTGAGGAAAAATTCATCATCTCCGACAAGGAGAAACCCTAAAGGTCAATAGGGTGGAAAATTATAAATGGCACTTCAAGACGTATGTGATACGGAAATTTATAGGTTTAGATCATATGATGTGATTAATTAAATTAAATAATCAAGGTTCATTTGTTTATGCGTTTTTAAAAGAACATAAACGATTTAATTTAAAATGATGATGTAAGTAGAGGGCGAGACTAGGTGCAACAGTGAGGTCGTTGCCTTGTGACCTCAGTTCAAAGGTGTAAATCCTGGGAAAAATCTCTCCGCTTGCAGGGGTAAGACTACATGTAACTATCCTCTCTAGACCTTATTTGATGGAATGGGAGCCTCGTGAACTATACCTCCTATTATTTTAAATTCCTGGGGAGAAAGACAAAACCTCAGAAAGAAAAGTGTCTTTTTTCTCAGAAAGCTAAAATAGCTTATAGAAAAAGTTATATACATGGCAAAAGCATTGTTTCAACTTTAAACAATCTCAAGCAATGAATTTACCAGAATATTAGCTCCAATGCTAGTACCAACAACAAACAAAGGTGTCCTGGGGTTTTCTCTGTGTAGATAATTAACCACAGTGCGTGCATCCTCAGTCCATCCAGCGTTGTAGAAACAATCAGACTGAAATGATTTTAATGAAAAACTGCATTACTAGAGGAATTAATTAAACAAGAAAACTAATAACACCACAGTGATCACAGTATTGAGATGCAATAATCCTAATATTCTGACAAAAAGTAAAGAAAAAAAATTAAGGACAATTGTGTCCGCTCAATAATTTCACATTGTTTAAAAGTCGAGGCCAAAAACAATTTAAATATATCTTCCTTCCTCCCTTAACCCTCTTAGGTACTTTTTAAGAACAAAATTGTGATGGAGTTCTAAGCTCCACAAGATGTGGTGATTAACCCTAACGAAGTTATTTTGACGGACTTGAGGTCGGAACATTGACACCTACTGTGAAAAATTGGTGTATTCACCAATTTTGTAATGTTGTTAATAAAAACCATTTCCTTGGACTAAACAGATATTTTAAACTCTTTACTGTTACTAACTTACGGCTATTTAAGAGCTCTTTTTCTTGACATGCAAATAGATTGGCCGGTTTTCCCTACCTACTGAGCTTAATTGGCCAACTTATTAACTAACCTTAAATTTTAATAATGGTAGTAGAACAAGCTTAGTTTAGAGATACAAGACCAATCCAAGTCTTCACCAAATAACTATAATTTTATATTGATTTAGAAGCTTATAGGTAAGTACTGAGTACAATATATAGATGCAAATAGTCTTTAAGTATATCGATAGCATTCAAGTTGTCCTGAAAATTGAATTAAAAACCTGCTAATAGCAGAAACACTTACCGTGATTGAAACACCTCCAAGTCCTCGGTGATTACTGATAACAACTTTCCATCCACACTTAGCTGTATGGTATGCAAGATGTTTGAGATACTACCAAGAAAGTGGGGAGGATAAACGAAAAACAAACTGTAAGGAGGCAATCTAATATAAAATGAAACTCCAAATCAACAAAAAGATGAAAATCATAAATTAATAACTATCTCATAAGGCAAAGTCTAGAATACTTCATGTCTAACAGAATAAATTAATAAATTATAATGATTCTACGAGACATGTTCTTCATTTTTTGACAAAATTAGAACTATTCAGGCGAGCAATGTTTTTAGCAATAATAATACCTCAGCATCAATCAAATATCAACCTAATATTGCTCCTGGCTCAATTCCAGTAGCAGGTGGGAAGACATAATGGCAGGCCAAGGCTTTTGTGGAGGAGGATTTTAACGTGTGACATTATTTTGTGTGTTTTCTCAATATGTATTAGGCATGCATAAAAAAGGTGAAACATATATTCTGAATTTGTGAAAATTAAAGAACCTCTACCAAAAAAATCAAATCAACGGCACAGTAAAGTCCCATTAACATTCAACTCAAAGTACCAAACAATTTTGACGTGATTAGATCAAAGAAATCATACAAAACAACACAAAAAAAATGAGTATTGAACTTGCATACTGAATTATGACAGTGACAACAACGACAAAGTGTTTGTTCTCATAAGGTGGCTACATGAATCAAACAATGTCTTAAAGGGTGATCACAGGATGGATACTCATTAACCCAAACCGATCCAATCCAACTCAAATACTTCAGGTTGGGGATTTTGATTATTTAAGTCAAACTCAACCCAACTCAATCAAACCCATTGTACATTGAGTCGGGTATTGGAATTTTTGGTGTTGAAACCCATGAACCCAACCCAATCCATCTGTTACATAATATAATCCTATCTTGCGTAGTGTTGCCAAAAGAAAATGATGCTAAAGCAGCACAACATAAAGCCTTTAGCATACCTATCAAGACACTAAGCTAGGAAGTTTACAAGCCCTGACCAAGCAGTCAAGTAGCTGCTCACTGGGAGGGAACAAGTACGTGGTTTTTCCAAATTCGAACTAAGTTGTATAGTGAGGAAATAACAACAACATTAAGAATAAACATAAACTGAAATTAATATAACTTACAGCGGATGAAGAGTCACTTGTTAGACCAGGAATTACTACAACAATGGGAGTGGATTCATCTTTACAAAAACCATCCTCCATATGGATAGCACCAGCAGAAACTGTGCCATGACAAGAACATAAGAATGAATGATCAAACCTTGGAATTGTACATAACTGGTATACAACTTAGTTGGAATTGGAATCATATAGAATAGACTTCGTATCATATATAGTATATATTAGATTGTGTGTTTAGTCCAACTCCACCCGATAAAAGCAGCTTGTGAGTTGAGAATTTTTTTCCAATAAACTCCTCCCCAAAATTTATTTGATCCTAAGAGTAAGTGACGAAGTATGCAGGCGTTATGAAAAGAGAACTAAAAAAGCATGAAGATTCGATATATTGTAATACCGTCGGAACTCATTAGCCAGTCCAAAGCAACGGTTCCACCATCAGGGGTAGTAAACAGCTGTCTGAAAGATAAGAGAACATAATAAGCTGAACGGTTAGACAAACGAATCCAACAACACAATCAGACACACAAAAATTGAAGAAAGAACGGTGGAGGACCTTCGGTATTTGAAAAAGGGAGGTCGACCGAAGAAGTTGAGGAAGACGGTCTGGAGATGGGGACTGGAGAGCCAGGGCGTGGCGAGGTAAGAGGAGTGGAGAATCCTGCATTTGGAGACGACAGCGTCGTAGACTTCGGAAGCGGGGTGGAAGGTGAGAGCGACGGGGGAACCGGCGAAGAGGGAGAAGAGGTCCTGGAGGAAATGGAACTCGAGGAAACGGTAGAGGAGGAGGAGGAGAAGGAGGGAGGCGAAGATGAGGTAGTGGGAGATTGGAATGAGGGAGAGCGCTTGAAAGAGGAGACGGTACCCGGAGGTAGAAGATGACCAATCCAAATCCATGGAAGAGAATAACGAATCAGGGATTATTCAATTGAAATTTGGCAATGGTGGTTAGTTACTCTGTATGTTAGATCAGAGGGAAGAGAGGGAGGTAGAGAGAAAGGACAGTACCATGGTGTGAGGAAGAGCGGCGCGTGAAATTAGCGACCATTCCTGAACATCCACGTGACCCACGCTTCATCGTAAACGTCGTCGTTTTATTTTAAGCAAATATTATTTGGGAAAAATTTATCAAAATGTGTAATCCATTTTAAAAATTATACAAATGGAAAATGCAGAAAAAATAAGAAAAAATTACGGACATAGACATTTAGTCTAAACAATGCTATGCTGGAAAAACCAATTCCAATGCTATTTCCACTCCCTTAGATAATGCGGTGTCTGGAATATTTAGTCAAAATAGCATTACTACTCTGAATGCAATGCTTTCGATATATGGGAGGAAGCAGATGGTGACCAAAGCCAACGAGATTTTGAACTTTATGCATGACAGGGGATTTTCTCCGAGTTTGACTACATATAATAGTTTGATGTATATGCACAGCCGTCTGAAAACTTTCAAAAATCAGAAGAAATCTTGAGGGAAGTTCTGGAGAAAGGTATGAAACCTGATAGAATTTCATACAACACTGTTATTTATGCATATTGCAGAAATGGTAGGATGAAGGACGCTTTGCGAATATTTTCTGAAATGAAAGACTCTGCACTTCTTCCTGATGTTGTAACTTTCAACACATTTATTGCAACTTATGCTGCTGACTCGATGTTTGCTGAAGCTATTGATGTAGTTCGATACATGATCAAGCAGGGATGTAAACCAGACCAGAATACTTATAACTCCATTGTTGATTGGTATTGTAAGCTCAAACGTCGGGATGAGGCCAACAGTTTTGTTAAAAGCCTTCGTGATCTTGACCCACATGTTTCTAAGGAGGAGGAAAGTAGGTTACTTGAGAGAATAGTAAAAATGTGGCCATAAGTTTTTTCATGACTCTCCTATTCCGAAATTTAGTATGCCATGCCCTTAGTCTCTTCTAACTTGGAGGTCAACCATATATTTAGTTTTGTTTATTTAATTTTTTGTTACAATTTTTTTTTTTTTTCTGATTCTGTGTTTCAGCATATCAAGGCAATTATCACCGCTCAAGAGGTTAGTCAACTTTTTATCCTTCAATATTTTTATCTCTCAAGGGGCGGGATTTGAGAACATGAATAAGAACATTATGAAATTAATTTGGGAGACAAGATTTAACTCTTTTTGTTTTAGGCTAGTCATAATTGACAATCTGACATTTGACTAATTGAGATAAGAGAATAAGAGGGATGGTAGATGGGATGTTGTCTCTGAGCAGTTTATCCTACTCTTGTATTTAATGTCTTGGCTTATCAGATGATTGATTGAAATTTTGTTTTTGTTGTCAAGTTCATTGAATAAGATGGGTAGAAGACAGTAAACTACATGTTGGCTTCTTTTGCCTTGCTTAACGTAGTGGCTCTTGTGCAAGAATATATTTTACATGACTTGCACAAGAATATCTCTCAGCAAAGGACATTTTTTTTCATATAAGTAGAATATTGCAGAGGCAGCCTCAAATGGTTCATTGGCTATCTCTCTGACCTGGTTTTTATATATGTGAATTCCTATTTCAAACCTGTGGTCCCTTGTAGAATTCATAATTGTATCTAGAAATTGAGATGGCATTGCTTCCACATCCTGAATTCCGGATTGTATCTAAATTATGGTATAGGTATTGTTGAGAGATCCAACAGATGAAAATGTGATCCCTATTGTCGAGGAACTGCAAAGGCGGTTGCCTCAATTAAGTGTCGGTCTTCAACAGCAAGAAGATGGTAAAGAGTATCTTGGTGGCCAACATGATACTGAAACAGCTGCAGAGGATGGTATGTTATATTGATGATGAACCATAAGTAATAAATAAACTCAATGATTGCATTTATTCTTATAAATATTTCTTTTATTTGCATTATCTATTGCCCTTGTTATCTGAATGGTCTAAATTATGCAATGTAGAGTCACTCTTTGAATTTCGGGCCCTGGAAGTTGCTTTAGAAGCCATTGGCAGTTTTCTTGCTGCACGTGCAACAGAATTGGAGATGGCTGCTTATCCTGCATTAGATGAACTTACCTCCAAGGTACATATATTATTTAATTCTTTATCTTCGTGTCTACTTTTTAATCTGGGATCCCCCGTACCGTATAACACAGGCTAACAAATTAAGCTGCTTGAAAGTGGCTGAATGAAAATTTATTTCCTCCATCTCAGTTACTATCCTTTTCATTTGTTATAACTCATCATCGCCTGAGGTGTTCATTCTAGTTATGCCTGCTTATTAATGATTTTTTTGTTGTTGTCTGGTTTATATGTGGATGCTCTGCTCCCCTTTATTCCTTTTATTTCTTGACTTTTTCGGTTCTATCATGGACTTTAGTTTAATGTAATCTGCAGATTAGTAGTCGGAATTTGGATAGAGTTCGAAAACTGAAGAGTGCAATGACAAGATTGACAGCTAGAGTACAAAAGGTTGGTCAAGCATGTGAAAAATTTTCACCAGGAAAAAAAGCCTATTTTCTTTATGTAAATAGAATTGATTTAATGTGACTAAACTGCCTTGATCAGTTTTAAGTAGAAAACAACATGTGTTCCTTTTTCCTCTCCCATCACCAATTCTTGTTATCTAGAACAGGTCAGAGATGAGCTTGAACAATTGCTGGATGATGATGATGATATGGCTGATCTATACCTGTCAAGAAAAACAGGTTCCTCATCACCAGCCAGTGGAACAGGTGCTGCAAATTGGTTTGCTGCCTCCCCCACCTTAGGATCAAGGACATCTAGGGCAAGTAGGGCAAGTCTAGCAACAGTTTGTTTAGATGAAAATGATGTGGAAGAGCTTGAAATGTTACTTGAGGTTATAAACTTTACTTGCTTTAGAAAATAGTAAGAAAATATCTTCCATTGTTTTAATGAGGAAAACTTGCTATTAATGGTCTTTATCCATGTTGCAGGCTTATTTTAGTGAAATTGATCATACGTTGAACAAATTAACCACGGTCTTTATCCATGTTTCAGGCTTATTTTAGTGAAAGTGTTCATACGTTGAACAAATTAACCACAGTAAGTATCATGTATGTGTAAACTTGTGCAATAGGGAGCCGTAAATGTTGAATTTCAGACAAAGCAGATCCATGTCGGACAATTTGTTTTCTTAGAAAGATGTGACTTGTTAATAGATTCCTTCTTAAAAAACAAGGAGGTAAATGTCACTAAATACTTGTATGGAGTTTGTCAATATACACAACATCATTTGGACTAGATAATGTGAACAAAGAATGAAAATGATTATGCCTTGTTGCAGGTAGTTATTGTCTGAGGAGCATTTTCTGCTTTGATGTTTGTCATGATAACAGCCTATGCTTGCAAAAAGGGATTAGTTGGATTGTCAAAATAATTTACTGAGAAAGTTGTACATAATAGTCTAATAATTATGTTGTGCAACATTTTTTTAGAGTTAGTTCAACATCTGGATGAGAGGTATGGGTCTGCTTTAGTACCAATAACCAGGATCTATATATATTTTTTGAGGGTATAAGCCTTTGGTTCAGCTATTTTGTTATCTGATTCACTCATTGTCATGACAGATAGTAAGTACTGTCTATAGAGTCATAGTTGAGTTGATTCTTCCTTTTGAATAATTTTAAGTTCTTTATACTTAATTAAATTATAATTAAGTTGAATATAACAATTTTTACATGATTTATGTGGATCTAATACTATTTTGTTTCTGTTCACTTCTAATTTTTATGTAAATAAGGATAACATGGTGATCCAAACTCTAAACACAAACCATTTCAAAGGTTTAATTTTCTTTGGATTTCCAATTTTAGTCAGAGAAATAATAGGCACCATGCTCGAACTGGTATGGGTGTAGTTGGAAATGAAGTTGGAGAACTGGCAACAGAGAAAACAAACATGGTAGAACAATTAATACATTTTAATCTTAATACATTCTTAATGATTTTTTTATAATTTCAATTAATTAGGAAATAACATAAATATAATTTTTAAGATAATTGTGATACAAAGTTAACAAACACACACAGAGTGAATTAGATGAATTTAAAGATGGATCTTCTTTGGTATTGAAAATGTTTTAAAATTAATTTTAAATATTAATAAATTAGAATTTAGAATAAATCTAGATTAGGTATATCTTTTATATTTATCTTTTATTTCAAATAATTTTTTATGTTATTATTAAAATACAGTTTAGTCCGTACAATATATGGATAAAACTGTATTTTAATAAGGGTTTACATGACAAAATAATGTAAAAAATATCATCTATTTTCAGCAAACTTCTTTAATATATTAATATTCAATGATTAATTTAAAGTTATACATTTTCTTGGACTAAATAAGTCATTTGACTAAACTTAGAAGGATTAGTTTTACATAATTTTCCAGTCTTCATCAAACGTCTTTGTTGTGATAAAAAAAAGTTATATTTTACTTATTTTTTCAAACTAATTTAGTAACATAGTGTTAAAAGTTTCATTTTTGTAATAAATGAATTAATTTATTATATTCTTTTAAAAATAATAACTAATTTCTTTAATTATTTTATTTCTGCATTGTTATTCTCATAAATTTTCTCCTATTATCTCTACTTCATTTTTTTAAATCTCAAGAAAGTATCATATTTTTTTTCTAAACCGACTATATTCTGGAAATATAAAATAAATTTATGTTATATATAATAATTTTTAAAAAAATTATAGTAATGAGGTTTTTTTTTAAATTGTAATTTATTTTTTGTTGGTTAGACAGTTATAAGGACAAAAAATTCATGATTATATTTTTAAGGTATAATTACTTTAATCATCCTTGCATTTACGTCAATATTTAATTTAGTATAGTGTTTTAAAAAAATTAATTTAGTTCTTATTTTTTTAAAAAAATATATACAAATTGGTTGTTTCTGTTAAGATCCATCCAATGACATCAAGTGTTATTCAAAAAGAAATTTGTTTTTCGATTGCAGATTTGCTTGACGGGTTTGGTGCCTTTGCCTAGAGTGGTTGGGGGGTGGCGTTTGTGTCCCATATTGATCCGGTGTTAAACTTTGCACAGTTTAGGATGTGCCAGTTTTCAAAGTCGGTTAATGAAGTGTGGAACACAATTTGGGTTGGGGTGGTGGGTGAAATTTGGACCCACAGGAATTTTATTATCTTCAACCGGGGAGTGGCTGATGTGTCTGAAGTGTATGCACGAGTGCAAACAAATGTTTGGTTTTGGATTAATGCTAACTCTCGATCCGCTTCATTTTCCTTTTCTAGTTGGTGTATGATACCTTTGGAGTGTATGAGAATGATTGTTTGATGTAGTTTAAGTCTATGTCCGGTTAGTGATTGTATTTGTTAGTTTGGGAATATTAGCTAGTAGTTGGTTTAGTATCTCTTGTTTCCTTTGTATAAGGGTTGAAACACCCTGAAGTGGTTTGCATTTATTAATTTATTATTACCGATAAAAAAAATAAAAAAAAATTAGAAAGAAATAGAATTGAGTATTGTAGTAAAAAATCAATTATGGGTTAAGATTTTTTTAATTGCAATCACAAGAATAGGATTAGAGTTTTTTAATTACAATAAGTGAGTAAACATTATAACATATATATTAACACAAATAAAAATGATTTTGCCCATTATAAGAAAGATAAGAAACCTGGAGTTATCAGCAAATATATTTGATATAGGTTCAACTTATTTTTTAAAACTAGAAATGAAAATATTGAGAAATTAAGAAAAGAAGGAGTAAAAATGTAGAATTGAAATTATAAATGTATAAAACTTAATTATATACAATTATTTAACTACTGATAAATCAATAACTTTATTTTAATCACTCAATTAAAATATTCATATAGTATATTCATTAAATATTTGTTGGGAATTTTATTGAAGATCCAGAATATTTTTATATATCTTGAAATACTTTACGTGACAAGAGTATTTCCTTAATAAGAAAAAAGAAAAAAACAAGAAGTATGACGTTTACAAAATCGAAATCTTCCTCCCCAACTTTTTCCTCTTTCTCATTTCTCTATTTTGAGTGACCAAAAAAGAAAGAAAAAAATCCTAAAAAAGAAAAAGAATCCAAATTATATAACATATATTTTTTCCATGTTTTCATTTCTCTTACAAATCATAACTATTATCCTTATTTTCAGTTCGTTTTAGTTGAGTATCAGTTATTTTTTTTTAACAAAAGAACAGTGATAAGTGAATTCTCTTTATATTTAATTGAATTTATTCTGTTACGAGAAAATTGCACTACACTTTCCTTCTTCTTCTTCGTAATTTATACTAGTATGGATGATTATTCCCGGATAATGACTCATTTTGTTTCTTAATTTCTACATATTACACTTGAATTAAATTAATAACTCGAATAAGCTTTTTAAATAAAAACTACAATAAAAAGTTGGAAAATAATGCTTTCACCAACCTAAGAATTATATACAATTGATATGATAGATTTAAATATAAATATATATAATAAAAAATAAAATTATAATTAAATAATATAAATATGATTTTAAACATATATTCTAAATTTATTTGAAGTATAATCAAAAGTACACCTACCAAAAAAAAATCTGAAAGACCTGTAGACTTTATATAAAAAAAAAAACCGAGTTCCAATAAAATGTAAAAAAATATCTAATTCTGTAAAACCAAACATATATTATTTATTATTAATCTTAAAAGTAAGTTAAAGTTAGAGTTACAATATATTTATATCTTTGTGTTTTGCCATCATAATTAATAAAAATAAGAGAGAAAACCAGATAGAAAATCTTATTCCAAAAACCAGTCTTTTCTCATTAGAGATTATAATAGTGTTATAAGAGAGACTTCTAACAAAGGTTTCAAGATTTTTATTATAGATAAAAAAAGTAAATATATTTTCTATGATAACATTTAATTAGATTTTAAAAAATATATAAATTGTAATTTCATCTCGTTGGTTAGAATGTATATTATTCTATTATCGGTTCATATTCCTAAATATAGGATATTGTTTTAATTCCTTAATTATTTTTATTTTTGAGTTAAAAAATAGAATCAATGATACTGACTAGAATAAAATAAAATAAAACCATAAATGATATTAATGTTAGATATGAATTATAATTAGATGAGAAATCATAAATTATTGGTTTTTAATAATCCAATTAATTTTTCATTAAATATTTATTGAGGATCTCAAATTAGTTGATACAGAGATATTTAATATATTCTTGTGTAATATATAAAAAGTTTGAAGATTTTTATTATCCTCCATAATGTGAGAGATTTTAAAAAAATATATAAATTACTTACTTCTCTAATGAGAAAAGGAAGTTGAGTCCAAAAAACACAGCTTCCTTGAAGAAGTGGGTAGGTTAGGTTATGAAATAGCAGATAGTAGTGTAGAAACCATAAATCCTTCAACAGTCAACAATATCATCTATTCTTACTCTCACTTTGCCTCAAAACTACCATTTTCTATATATGATGATGTTTTTGGTGTTGGCCTCCTTCGCCATGAACGTGGAGGGAGTCAGACCACATAAAAGATTATCTGTCTTCATCCTTCTTCCACATCTTAATAGTGGAGAGGGCATCGTATTTAAGATAAAACTTTGGTAGTTAATAAAAAAATTAAATAATTTGTATTAATTTCATCTTTCATAAAACTTTAAAAATTAAAATATTAAAAATTAAAATTTACATAACTTTCATGTTTAAAAACTAAATAATTGGTAGTTAAAATCTTGGTAGCTAATTAAATATTAATTTAGAAACTAATTTTTTTTTGTCCCTAATTTAGAATGGTCTTTAATTTAGTCACTATAGCAACTATTTATTTTTTGTCACTAAAATTAGTTTCTATTTCATGATTTTCTTGTAGTGATATTTGATATGAATTAAAAAATGATGGAAAACAATGATGATGTTGTTAACCAAAAAAAAAATTAAACTCAGGTATAACACTACAAGAAAATCATTAAATAGAAACCAAATTTAGAAATAAAAAATAAAATAATTAGTTGCTATAGTCACTAAAATAGAGACCATTTAGGAACTAAATAAATTTTTGATTTTAAAATGAATTTCTATTATTGTTAAATGGTTTCTAAATTGGTATCTAATTAGTCACCAAGGTTTTTGCTACCAAATTTAGAATCTAAATAATTGGTAGTTAAAACCTTGGTTGCTAATTAGATATCAATTTAGAAACTATTTAACAATAATAAAAACTAATTTAGAAACTATTTTTTTTTAATTTCTAAAATGATATCTAATTTAGTTACTATTACAACTAATTATTTTGGCGTTTACAAATTGATTTTTATTTGATAATTTTCTTGTAGTGTAACACCAACTTACATAAACTAAATAACCAACTTACATAAACTAAAGCATAAAATATAGATGAGATGGAAAGGAGAAAGGAATTGATTTTTTTTATCATTGGAACAATTTTACCACAATATTTATATAACAATATATATATATATATATATTACAGTTAATGAAGATGAATATTTCTTGTCTGATGTAGTGCATCAAATGGAGCGCACGTAATCGTACGAAAACACAATGGAGAAAGGGAGGTTTTGATGAACCCTAATTGCAATGAAAAAGAGACAATAAGTTAAGCATAAAAGAGAGAAAAATAGAGAAAAAAAAATACAAAAGAAATTCTTATTTACTTGTATATTAGAGAGTAAAATACATGGTGTATATATAAGAAAAAGACTAAGACCTAGCGGAAACAGAAAAGGGAAGTTGGGTTAAACAAACAAAGCCCAATAACTTAAAACAGAAAAACTAAATATGTTAACACCCCTCAAGCTGGGGAGTAGATATTTGTCAGACCCAACTTGGATTTGAGAGTAGAGAACTGTGTGAAAGTAAGGGGCTTGATGAATATGTCAGCAACTTACATGGCAGAAGTAATGGGCAGCAGTTTGAGGAGACCAAAGTTAAGTTTTTCACGAACTAGGTGACAATCAATTTCAATGTGCTTGGTGCGTTCATGAAAGACTTGATTGGACGCTATTTGAAGGACAAATTTGTTAAAAAAATGGATAAATCACAAGGACTTACTAAAGCATAAAATATAGATGGGATAGAAAGGATAAAGAAATTGATTTTTTTTATTATTGGAGCAATTTTACCACAATATTTATATATATATATTCATAAATAATTCATAAATAATAATGTAATATGAAAATATTTATTTATATATATATATAATGTAAAAATACGATTAAGAACGAAAAAAATATTGAAATGTAGTAATATAATATAAAAATATTTATATATAGTATCATAGCAAAATATTAATGAGAATAAAAAAATATAATAAAAATATATTTATAATATCTTAGAAAGATATTCATATATAATATAATATAAAATATTCATAAATAATAGAAAATATAAATATATATATATATATAATATTGTAAAAATATTGGTAAGATTGAAAAAAATTATTGATACGTAGTAATATAACATAAAAAAATTCATATATAATTTCATACCAAAATATTTATAAGACTAAAATAAATATAATAGGAAAATATTCATAAGATCTTAAAAAATATTCATATGTAAAGAGAGAAATAACTTGTGAAGACAAATTGACACACCTAAGCACTTAAAAAAAAATTAGCACAGCTAAAAAAACATTTCAGCTAAGCGTGGTTGAATGTGAGGAGAGTAGGAGTGTATTTAAATAAGAATTGTGAATATTAAGTTTGAATTCAAACTTAGTATGACAAAGAATCTTTGAACATTGTTATTCAATTGTTGTATCCATATGATCAAAGTAAGAATTGTTGTAGTCATGTGAAGAAATAAAGGAGATACACGTTGTGTGTGAAATTTCTTCATTTGGTGCTTATGTAAAACATATTCTTCAAATAAAAATATTGATTTGTTATTATCTATTTTATATTTTTTTTCTCTAATACATGTATTTTTTTGTTTTTTGTGCTCTAATAAATATTTTTAACACATTCATGATATATTGCATTTTTTAAGTTATAACTTATGTTACATATGAGTATTTGATATAATCTCTACTATGCTCTCGTACATATTATGACATGATACATCCAAGTGTTATGTTGTGATACATTCATCTGTCATGCTCAAGTGTTAAAAACAAAGTGTGTTCCATGAGGTAAATCAGTAGCAAGTGACAGTACAACGGAACAAACACTACAACGAAGAAGAAAATGTCACATAAAACAAATTTATAAATTATTTGCTATAGTTTTAATCATCGGCACATATGTGAATACGATCCCTTCTCCTCCTTATAAACTTACATACAATAGTTTTTTCTTCTTTTTTATGCTTTATTTTTTAATTAATAACTATACTTATATGCAAAATATTGTTTCTGCATTAAAAAAACTACTCGTGCTAACTTTAATAAAAAAAAAATATCTCCATTCTTACATGGCAAAATCAATGCCGATAAATGCTTGCAAGATAAATTAAGCAAATTCTTTAGCGTAACTTGTGTTTCTTGTAGTTTGTAATTCATATAGGTATAATTTCTATAATCTTTTTAAACATGAATTAAAAAAATTGTTCTTTTTCAAGTGTGTTTTTGCAATTTAAAATTACTGAAAAAACAATACTAAAATGTAGAAATTAATTGAAGGAAATAACATGCAAAAAGTTGTAGAAACTGATTAAACATAATTGCAAGACTGCTTAACTGATTCATTCATTTTGATTTACTACTTCAATGATATATATAATAAAATTACAAATACTGAAAGCTATAAAATAGAAATATTAATAGCTATGTAAATTGACCATTAATGCAATAATAACGGTAAATAATTTAATGGTAATAAAATCTAAATTAATAACCAACATCCTCGCTTAATTCTGATTTGGAACAACCTTCATGCCAATATTCCAATCTACAATATTCCATGGCTTAGTGAGATCTGCAACCTGATCTTCTAATCTACAATATTCCAATTTGACCATGTTCTTCCCAATTAGAGTCTTAAATGGGTTTGAATCCTCCATCTTAAACTTCTTTAAAACCTCAACAACAAATTTCCTTTGATGAATGAAGATTTCATCGTCTCCTTGGCAATAACCAAAAAGTAGGACATAAGACCGAGATCACTCATCTCAAGTTCCTTCATCATGATATGCTTGAAGTCACCAAATCAACATAAAGACATAAAATTAGCAAATCTTCATAATCATTAGTCTTTACATAAATACCATGATCCGATGCACATTTTTTTGAATCCAGTGGCATAGTCCGTACACCTTCTCCTCTTTGTCAGATTGTATGAAATCGACGGCTGCTTTATATAAACCTCTTCATCAAGTGGGTCATTTAGGAATGCAAACTTGACTTCCATTTGGTGAATTTTCCATTGCCTTTGTGTAACTAAAGCAATGATTAATCACATTGTTTTCATTCGAGCTACAGGAAAAAATAATTTTTAAAATTTAAAGTTTTTATCTCTTAATTTAAAATAATGTTTAATTAAATTTCGTTTTTTACAGTTTTTGTTATGTAAACAAATATTTATTCCTCCAATCTTGTAATATTAGTTTTTTTGTTTAAATCAAACTGTATAAAAAAAAGTTCAAAAATAATTACTAAAATTAATGCAACAGCAACATTAAAATAGGTGTTTCGGTCCTAATTTATTTTTGGAGTGGCGAAAGCTGCCACATCGACAAAAATGAAAGGTCAGTTTCCTCTCAGCAATCTCCTTCAATTGAAAATGAGTCAATACAACTATTGAAGGATCATCTTCGATAGGAGTAACTTCTCTCTTTATCAGAGGTATCTCATTAGAGGAACTAGAAAATTAAGAAGAAGCAATTAAAGGACAACCTAGGTGAAACGCCAACAACCTAGGTGATGTAACGTCTTTTAAGTTATTAAAATTCACCATTAGGTATAAATGCTCCTTAGGAATACTTACATGGATTTGTACTATTTTATAATAATTATAATCACACTGTCACATCGAGCTAAATGAGGATCGTGAAGCTCCAACTATACAAGCTAGTTGTGAAAAGACGACGTTTCTCAAAACTCAACCAAAAATATGACCAAAACAAAAGTTTAAAATGAAACCCAATTACCCTGAAAATTGGGTTTCTTGGAAAACTTATATACCAAAAAATATTGAGAAAATAATACTCACATAAAGTAGTTGGATTAAACAACTTACAAATCGAAATAATTCTGATATACTTACAAACTGTTTTTTGTTGTAACAGACTAATCAACCAATTTTTAATAACTAGCTTATTAAATATTTCTCCAAGTCTAAAAATTTATAAATAAATATTTATTTTCCAATGACTACTCACTCAATTTCCTCTAATTACTTAGATACTCTTATATATCTAAACTCTTACTAACTAATTTTTTTGCAAGTGGATTATCTATCAATCTTCATCAAACAAAGTTCTGCAATCCACTAATGAAGAAGTTAACTCATCCACAACAGCTCGGTCATCTATTTGAGATGATTACAACTAATCTCCAGTGAGAACAATAGGTATAATAAAATTAGAATAATAAAATAATGTATTAAAATATAAATAATAATAATAATAAAAGAAGAAAATTAAATAAATTATAAACTAAAAACTAATAGAATTAACTTATAACTTATAAACAAAAATTCTTATATACTTTCTGGTATTAACTACAAACTTTTACATTAATTAAATAAGTTAATAATTAATTTATGAGTACAGTTTAATTTGACTTGGTACAATGGTACTAAAGTCTTCGATTCAGAACGAGGAATATTGAAAAAAGAGAGCATTATAGAAAGCACGTTGTTGAAATTTTGAAAACCATAGAAAAAGGCATTATCCTTTTGTTAAACATGTGTTCCAATTTTGAAAGATTAAAATTCAACAAATCAAACTACAAATATTGCATAATGAAAAAAATTAACTTATCATGAATCTTTACTTTAAAAAAATTATTACTTGTGTCAGGTTTAATCTGCAAAATTCCTTTTTCACCTTTCGACTTACTTCTTTTACACCTTCGTATTTTGTACCATTTCAGGAAATAATACTAATGCACCTCATTTTCATGAACAATTCTTACATGTGCTAATAATAATAATAATCGCAAATTTTTAAAAACAATAAAAATAGCAAAAACACCGATGAGAGGAAAAAAATACAAAAGGAAAGTATAATAATTAGAGTTTTCCTATTATATTTTGTTAAATAATTTGTTTAGTATTAAAAAAAACGAAGGCATTGTGAGGGATGGATGCCCTTGCGCCTCGGTTACTTATTTTCTTTTATTTCTAATATATTTTTTTCTCACTTTTTAATTTTCATTGCGAATATAATTGTATTCTTTTCTAGAGAAATTTTTTGAATAATATTTATATATCTTTAATAGTCTTTTTTGAAAATTATAAATAACTATATCTATAACAAAATAATTTTGTTAATTTTTTATATTGATTTTTCCGACATCAAGTTTGTTAAAATGGTATTTTTATGTCTAAGATATTATTTGTTGTTTTGGAGGTTGAAACATGAATTACTTTTTATTTTCGATGAGTATTTGTCTTTAGAACTTCTTTTTTATATGGTAATTGTTCTCGTCTAGATGAAATCGATCGAAATCTGGGTGAGCTCCGAATAGTCTTCTTTCAAGTTTTAGTGGGTCAGCACCTGCAGAAAATACTCTGACGCTCAAGTCAATAAAAGCATAAATTTATGTGTATATAGGGAATATAATACTAAAATAAATTCGAGTTAGAGTACTCCTTAGGGGTGGTAATGTATTTATAAGCTTTCATGGACTTAGATCTTTAACCATGGTTTCTCCAGGTATTAAAACGACAATTTATGATATCTTTTCATAGAATTTGAATATCATGGAGTATGTTTGTAGCGTAATAAAAGATATTGTGCAGGTAAATTAAATCATTTATGTGACTTAATCGGGGACATTACGTATAGCATTTAAGGAGGCCGGAATTTTGGGAATTAAAAGCGCATTAACTATGTTGTGAAATTGCTCACTCTTGATATTATTTTAACAAGATCAATGAATTGGGTTTTATGCCCACCTTACCGTGTTTTGGGCTTGCTCGGTTGGCCTCACCGAGCTACCTGATGGGTCGGTCTACTCGGGCTAATTCCTAGCAATCTTGTGATGGTACAGTACCAATGTTTCGACTTCAAGTTTGTTGAAATAGTATCGTCAGGGTCAATTACTACATTTGAGGTATTGTCCACTTTGGAAATTGAAACTTCGTCTCAATTTTGTCCTTGAAAGGCGACCCAGAGGAAAGAGGAAGATGTTGAGATCTCACATGAACTAAAGATAAAAATATTTCATAGTATATAAGTGAGTGCAAATCTCAACTTCTGAATCGATTTTATAAGGTTGAGTTATACTTAAAGTTCACTTCTTAATATGATGTTGGAAATCCTACATCGACTAGAGATATTAAAATACAAATATTTCATAATATATAAGTGAATGTAAACCATTATAAGGTGTTTTTACAAAGTTGAATTCTTCATAAACATGTATTTAAATTATTTTTTATTTCGATTTGACTAACGTGAAACTATAGGATGTATGGGTGATGTTATTATAAATATATTTTTTTATGAAATTAACGTATTTATTAATTTGAAAAGAATTTTGAGATAATGGTTGCGGATTTAAAAAAATAATTTTAATTTTGTAATCTTCCATGACAGATAAATTCTGGATCATCAGAGTCATAACTTTACAAAATAGTACATGTTTTTTTTAAGAAGTACGTAACTTTATGGATTTTGTTGTAGCGGTAATTACATAAGTTGATTATTGTGACTTTAAGAATGGAGAGTTAAGGGTCACATAAGACACACTGTACTTTCCGACACTGTGGGACACCAAACCAATGAATTTTTCTATTAATATTTCAAACACACGTTTTGACCGTTATTGTCACAAACTTTCCTCCACACCAAGCACGTGATAATCCTTGTCTTTTTCTTTTACTTTCACAATAACAATTATTGTGTACGTCTATCTAGAACCCATTACATTGAATTAATCTATTCAAAAATAAAACTAAGCTAAATTAAATTTTTTAATTTCATAAATAACTTATAAACTATTTAATATTTATTAAAATTCAATAGATGCTTTTATTAATATTTGTTCTTACAACAAGGACCCAGAATACTGAAACTAGGTTGACGAGACTAGACTTTACACAAATATTCTACTCTTGGGCCGGATTCTCTTAATTTCTTCTTGGGCTCATGTTTTGAACTCTTCCTGGTTAGGTGCTCTCGGCTTCTCCCTCACACAGGTTGGGGGTGGTACCTGCAAGGCGCTCTGATGCCAAAGTCAGAAATAATTTCAAATATCATCAGACAATATTCACTCTTACCTTTTTCTTACTCTGAACTCCTATTTATAGAGTTTTCTTAATGGGCTTTCCCCTTTTCTTTTGGACTTTCTTTCTACACCTTTTTATTATTTACACACCCCTCATGCAGGTTTTTAACTTAATTGGGTTTCATTTTTATAATAATATTTATATTTTATTTTATTCTTTTATGCACATCTTTTCCGCTCTCGGTCTAAACCTCTCGGTTTTAGCCTTATCACCTCTTGGTTACTCAACATGTTGTTCTCGGCCTAAACCTCTCGGTTTTAGCCTTATCACCCTTTGGTTACTCAGCATGTTGTTCTCGGCCTACCAGTACACTAGCCCCCGAGACATAAATATTTTATTTAAGTTTAAACAAAAATATTTGTGTCTTAATATAATATAATAATTTTGACATTTGATTTGATTTGATATGAAACGCTTTGGTTTTCGTGCTTTATTTTGATGAGTTTAAATGACTTGACGTGAACTTGCTATTTTGACCGTTAGATAATATATTTTTGAATGGTTTCATATTGTTTGCAACGTTTCGAATTCTAGGGTTTACGCTGGGTTATAAATAGGTTTGTCATTCGATCTTTTATGATTTCGTGTGAGCTTTGTTGCTGTTGAGAAGGAAGTTTATTGTCGATCTTCATTCAGTTCTTGCGAAGGTAATGTCTCTTTCAAGTTCTTCTGCTACTGATGAATGTTCAAGCGCGGGTGGTGAATCAACTGGCCGAGTGGTTCGAGAAGAAGTTCATCCTGATTCGAAGTCTTCATCTGCTACTCCATCTTGTATGAATGATTCAAATGGAGCTGCTACTGTTGATGCTCCTCAAGAATTTGAAATTATTAAGCCTCAGAAAAATCTTCGTCCAGGTTATCAGTGGGTTAATTCTAAAGTCCGAGAGTTTTTCTCGAAGTATCGTTCTGTTAGCGAACTTCATAGTTTTCTTTCCCATTCTCAAATTTATTACTCTGATATTGAAAATGATATCATTTCATTTCAGCGTGTTGGAGATGTTGATAATGTGTGCCATGGCCGAGAAGGTGATAACTATGAATTTTTTTATTTTTATGCTTGCTTTTTCAGAGATCTTCATATTCGATTGCCTTTGAACAATTTTCAAATGGGCGTTCTTAATTTTCTTAATGTTGCTCCTACTCAGCTTCATCCTAATGGTTGGGCTGCGATGCAAGCGTTTAGTATTTTGTGTAAATTATTATCACTTTCTCCTAGTCCCTATGCTTTTCTGTACTATTATAGTTCTCGGCCTGGTAAACGGCCGGGGTGGCTATCCCTTATTAGCAAATCCAATGTGTGTTTTCTTAAGCCCTTTACGTCGTCATACAAGGATTTTAGGGGAAGTTTTTTCAAAATTCTAATAGAGCCAATAGGAAGAGAGTACTTCTTTAATGGAGATTCTCAAAATTTCCTCTGTATTGGACGAGAGATCCCGTGAAGTTTAACTCGATATCTTTTCATTCGATGGGTGTGGCCGATCGTCATGTTATTGAAGTTTTTAGTCGCCTCTCGTACCAAGTTCCCACTCGCGCCTTGCTACAGTTGTATACTTCATCAAGTCCTCGAGAAGATCTTATTGGTACGTGGTTGTTCCACATTTTCTTGCTTTTTAGGATGAGTTTTTTAACTTTGCTAATTTTTTTACTGATTTTCAGCTCTGATGGCAAGCACTAATCCGAAAGCTCGATCTTATTTTTCGAAATTGCTGAACAAAGTGGGTGATGTAACTCCCCGACGTGAGAATGTGGTGAATCCTGTGGTGGAAGTAGAAATCGTGGAACCTGTTGCCAATGTTGATGTGGTTGAACTGACAAGTAATGTTGATGTTGCCGGTCATTCGAAGAAATCAAAGAAACGAGATAGGAGTAGCAAGAGGTCGCATTCGTCTTCTCGGCGCCATCGCCATGGTGAAAATGTTTCATCTGAACCTCTTTCTGAAACGATATTTAGTGCTACAACTAAATATGCAAAGTTTGTTCAAACGTCTTTTAGCGAATCATCTTACAACAAGCTGAAAAATATGGATGCTGCTTCATTGGCGGATTCTGTTATTGAATTGTCGAGTAGAAATCTTTTGATTGGAAAAATGATGAAAGAGAAGAATGGGAACTGTGTGTCTTTATCTGAGTTTGAAAAATTGAAGAATGATCTTGCTGAGTATAAGGAAAGAATGAGCTCTTTATCTTCGCAGTTAGAAGAGATGAAAAAGGAGAAAAAGGAACAAGAAGTTGAAATAGAAGGTTTTGGAAAGGAAATTTTTGATTTGAAGAGTGAAAACTTGAAGTCTAGTAAAGAGAATGCTCAACTGTTTAAAGAAAATCAACTTTTGAACGAAAAGGTATCGGCGTTATCTTCTACGAATGAATCTGACAAAAACACCATCAAACTTATGGATGAGGAGATAAATCAGTTGAGGACTAATGTTTTTGAAGCCGAAAGTTTTATATTTGAACAACACAAGCTTGGCTTTGAGAAGGCTCTTCAACAAGCAAAATATTTTTATAAGATTCCTATTGATGAAGGTAACTTTGATGTTAAGAAGGATTTTTATAATGGTGAATTAATTCCTGCTAATTAGATTCCGGATAATGATGCTGAAGATATTAACATCGAGAATTAGGTGGATATGGGTTTTTATCTGTTTATAGCTTCTCGGTTAACTCTCGATTACTTGCTGAGAAGAACAATTGTTTTGGAATGCTGGGATGTTTAATGTTTGCATTCGTGATGTAATTCCTTTTTTTGGAACTTCTTAATATAAATATTATGAGCTTTTGGGGTTAACATCATGATTTTATTCTTCAAATTATCTTGTTCGGTCAAAATTTTCTTTCGGTTATAATCATAGTAAGAATTGTTAGCTTTCGGTTTTCTTCATCTTGATAACTTAAGAATTTTTTAGGTTTCAAAAGTTGTCAGTTATAATTAGTTTTTATCACAATCATTGATTATAATTGTTGGCCTTGTATTCATCTTTTGGTTTTAATATTCGGTTAAAAGAGTTCTTTATTATATTTCATAAAAGAAATGTTTGAACTCATCTCTCGGTTTTAATGATCATAAAAACTAGATTAAGCATAACATTCCGTTTCTAGAGCATGAAAATATTGACTATGTTGTAACCTAGAACTTTCGGTTTTTCAAACGTGATATTTTTTATTATAAGCGAATATTATTAAAGACCTCTCGGTGTTAACCGAATGCTGACCTTCTGGTTACTTATTTTGAATTTCTTAAAACATTCTTTTATTAATAAAATTGGTACTGGGTTCTTTCGATTGGGATTTAAAAAGTATAACATCATATGACTAGCGCATTGGGTTATTTGTTTTCGGTTTTATCTAACAAAAGCAGTTTTTATCTTTGAATTTATTTTTTGCTATCTAGTATAAATTCAAGTTATGTTTTTCTTCTTTGATAAAGATGAGATCAATACTGTTATTGTAAAATGATATTGATTTAAGTTATTTAAGTATAAAGTTACGAAGCCTGAACTTTTCACTTGTTGAGGGTGATTTATGCAATTGATACGTGACTGATTTGGAATATGCAGTTGTTGGTTTAACATACTGTTTTTGGATGTATGACTGGCTTTCGGTTTTTTTTTTTTTTTTGAATTGTAAACTTATTACTTTGGACTTGGCGGTTTTTAAGGTATAAAAATCGTGCATCTGTTGATTTTGACCTTTCGGTTTTTATTTGAGATGAAAGCGTCTAAGATTGAAAGTTATAAGGGAACATTCTGACGGGAGGGATTTCATCTGATTTGAAAGCTTTCAAGACCGAAAGAAGTATATTTATATGTTTATTTGGGAGGGATTTCACCTGAAGTGAAAGCATCCAAGCCCAAGAGTTATGTGAATATTTTTTCGGGAGGGATTTCACCTGAAGTGAAAGCATCCAAGCCCAAAAGAATTATGTATGTTTTCGGGAGGGATTTCACCTGAAGTGAAAGCATCCAAGCCCAAAAGAATTATGTAAATATGTTTTCGGGAGGGATTTCACCTGAAGTGAAAACATCCAAGATCGAAAATAAAAAAGAATGAAAGTTAACAAGATGAATTGTTATTTGGGAATGCTTCTTCATTATATGATAAGTATGTACACAAAAGTCTTCTTTTTACATCTATTTTAACTGAAATAGAACTTTAGATGACTCGCATTCCACGTTCTCGGTATCACTTTCTCTTCCAAAGTTTCTAATCTATAGGCTCCATTTTGCAAGTTTTCTAACACCCTGAAAGGACCTTCCCAGTTGGATGCCAGCTTTCCATGTCGTGGATCCTTTCGAGCTTCAGTTCACATTCTCCATACCAAATCACCTTCTTTAAAATCTCTAAATTTTACCTTTGCATTAAATTTCTTCATCGCCCTTCGCTATACTGCTGTTTCTTTTATTTTTGCTATTTCTCTAAGTTCTTCAATAAGATCGAGATCAGTCCTCAAACATTCATTGTTGATATTCCAATCTTCCATTTGTCTTCTTAACGTTGGTTCGTTAACTTCTACTGGTAACATTGCATCTGTTCCATAAGTGAGATTAAATGGTGTTTCACCAGTTGACGTTTGTGGTGTGCATCGATACGCCCATAATATCTCTGGTAACTTCTCGGCCCACAAACCTTTAGCACTCCCCAACCTCTTTTTTAATTGTCCAAGAATAACTTTGTTTGCAGCTTCAGCCTGTCCATTCGTTTGCGGATGTTCAACTGAAGTGGTTGTGGACTTGATTCCCAAATCTGATACTCCCCGTGCACCTGTCCTACCGACAGCTGTGAGTCAGTTTTGCAAACGACATTTTCAACTCCCATGTCTCTAGCCAATAATAACCCTGCAACAAGAGCTTCATACTCGGCCTGGTTGTTGGATGTTTTGAACTCGAATCTTAGCGCCATCTCCACTTGGAAGTTATCTAGTCCTTCAAGTACTATTCCTGCTCCGCTTCCTCTTTTGCTTGACGCGCCATCTACATACAAGGTCCACTGGTTCTGTTGTGTTGTTGTCGGCATCTGAATAATAAAATCTGCAAGGGATTGGGCTTTAATTGGTCCTCTTGGTTCGTACTTGATTCCATATTCTGAAAGCTCCATCGACCATGTCACCATTCGACCTGCAAGTTCTGGTTTTTTCAAAATTTTAGATATTGGATAATCTGTTCTCACAATTATCTGATGATTCTGAAAATATGGTCGAAGACGCCTCACAGCATACACCAGTGTTAAGGCAATTTTTTCAACCTTGGGATATCTGGTTTCGGCAGGTTGAAGGGATCTACTTACAAAATATATTGGTTTTTGCTCTGGGTTTTCTTGGATCAAGGCAGCTCCTATGGCTTCATTTGAAGTTGCTAGGTAAACTATGATGGGTTGGGTTGGCACAGGTTTCACTAAGATTGGGGGTTCGGCCACCATACTTTTGAGTTGAGATAAAGCTTGCTCACATGGTTCGCTCCACACAAAGGTTTCAGATTTTTTCAGCAAGTTTACTATCGGTTTGGTTTTTTCGGCTAATACTGGTAGAAATCTTGATAATGAGTTCAGTTTTCCTACCAGCCGTTGTACTTCTTTTAGGTTTTTCGGTCTTCCCATCTGCATTATTGCCTCACATTTATCAGGATTTGCTTCAGTTCCTCTGTTTGTTAACATGAATCCCAAGAATTTTCCTCCTCTTACGCCGAAAACGCACTTTTCTGGATTGAGACGAATGTTGTACTTTCTTATTTGTGCAAACACTTCTTCAAGATCGTGCAAATATTTCTATATTTCACTGGATTTAACAACCATGTCATCAACGTAAACTTCCAAGTTTTTTCCAATCTGTTCTTTAAACACTTTGTCCATCAATCTTTGATATGTTGCTCCAGCATTTTTCAAACCGAAAGGCATGACTTTATAGCAATAATTTGCAACATCAGTGGTGAAAGCCGTTTTCGGGATATCAGGTTCATACATCTGTATTTGATTATACCCCGAATAAGCATCAAGAAAACTCATCATCGCTTGGCCAGACGCCTCATCAACTAATCGGTCTATGTTGGGCAATGGATATGTGTCTTTTGGGCATGCTTTGTTCAAGTCTGTGTAGTCTGTACACATTCTCCATTTTCCATTCGGTTTCTTGACAAGTACGACATTAGACAGCCATGTAGTATACTTAGCTTCTCGGATAAAACCAGCTTGTATTAACTTTTCGGTTTCCTCAATTGTTGCCTTTCGTCTCTCTTCCCCTAACTTTCTTCGCTTTTGAGATACCGACCTTGCTTCTCGGCAAACAGACAATTTGTGACACATTACTTCTGGATCAATCCCAGGAATATCAGACGGTTGCCAAACAAACAAATCCTTATTGTTACGCAACAATGTGATGAGTTTGCTCAGTAATTCATCAGGCATACTTCCACTTATGTAAGTGCATTGCTTGTCGTCTTGGCCTAACACCACCGCGGTTGTTTCTTCTTTCGGCTCCAACCTTTCCTCATTTAATCTAGGATCCAAATCTGCCATAGCTACCATTTTTTCAATACCTCTATCCATCTTCAAATTCATTTTTAAACCTGCCGCATAACATTCTTGAGTGTCTTTTTGATTGACATAAAGTGTTGCTATCTCCCCCTTTTCTGTCGGGAATTTCATGGCCAAGTGTGGTGTTGATACGATTGCCCCTAACTTGTTTAAAGAAGACCGTCCTAACAACACGTTGTATGACGTGGATGCATCCACTACCAGATATCAGATTTTAATTTTTTTAATTTTGCTGCCTCTTCCAAATGTTGTTATTAGATCAACATACCCTTTGGTACTAACTCTTTCACCCGAGAAGCCAATGATTTGTTCTCGGAAAGACACTATGTCTTCTTCTCTCAAATGTAACCTCTTGAACGTATCCCAAAACAAGATATCAACTGAGCTGCCTTGATCAACCAAGGTTTTCATGACAGCGTATTCGACTATTTCCACCGTTATCACCATAGGGTCATCATGATCTGGATCAATTTCTTGAAAGTCTTCGTCTGTGAAGAGCATCGGCGGTAAAGTTCTTCTTTTAAAAACATGATTAACAGTTCTGATATTCCTCCAATGTTGTTTTCTTGCTGACAAAGATTCCTTTCCAGAGAAACCACCTGAGATTGTATTTATAAACCCCCTAACCGGCCTTCCCAAACTTCGCTCCTTACTTCTTCTACTGACTGTGTGTTTTGATAAACTCTACCACTTCTTTCCTCTAGTCTTCCGACCCTTCTATCATCTCTTTTTTCTACTCGCTTATTCTCTCTTCTTTCAAACCTTTCCACCCTTCTTTCTCCTATCTCTTCCCCTCTCACTCCTCTCTCAGGGCTCAACCATACTCTTGTATTTCCACCTCGGATAAAACGTTTTAACTGCCCCGCATGAATCACTTCTTCTGTATGATGGCCATGATTTTTATGATATTCACAATGTTTGGTGCGATCTGCTCTCTCCGGTGTTCTTGCTTTTCTCGGTGGTGGTATTATTGCTGCTACCATGGCTTCCTGTAAAACTCTTGTTCTATTTGTATTTAAAGGCGTGTATTGTTGGAATTTTCGACTCTTAAACTCTTCTCGGACTCTTCTTGCCACAGGTATATTTTCTCTTTCTATCACCATCTTCTCACCTCCATCAACCCTCACTTGGTTTCGAAACTCCCTCAATTCCTCCATCTGCATAAATTTTGATGCCCGTTGCCTTAGTTCATCGAGATTGATCGCGGGTTTTTTACAAAGGCTATCGGCAAATGGTCCCAGTTTTAGTGCTGTTATCATGTGATGCATGGTGACCTCTGGGCTGAGATTTCAAATTCCCAGGGCAACCTTTCCAAAGCGTTCCATGAACATTCTTAACGACTCTCCCTTCTCTTGTCTTATGTTTACTAAGGCAATCGACGTTAAATGATGAGGGCGACTGGTTGCAAACTGAGCGCCGAATTTTTCCACCAACGTATCAAAACAATCTATACTCAAAGGTGGGAGGCGTGTGAACCAACTTAACGCTGCTCCTTTCAGGGTTGTAGGGAATACTCTGCACATAACAGAATCATTCCATGTATACAAGCTGATTTGAGTAGTATATATTGCAATATGTTCATCAGGGTCCGTACTTCCATCATATTTGTCAATGGTCAAATTTTCCAATTGTCAGGTAACGGAGTATCAAGTATATCATCATAGAACGGATGTTTTCTGGAGGATATCCCTGCAAAAGCCCCAGAGTTTTCAAGCAATCTTCTCTTGGTTTGGGAACTTTCGTTGTGATATAGCCTTTCATTCATTTGTACCCTAGGCTGATCAGTTTCGAAGGATGAATTCAAAACTGTTTCCTCTTGTAACTTTCTCCTCATATGTGCGTTTTCCGCTCTCAACATACTCAACTCTTCTTCATTATTCTTTTTTAGTGTCTCAAATTCTTTTTGCAGTTGTACCAACATTGCCATTGGTATATTAATATTATCTGCATGCTCTCCACCTTGTTCCTCTCTTTGACTCATCTTGTCTCCAACCTTTTTTCAGCTATCTCTCAGCCCCACGGTGGGCGCCAAAATGTTCTTACAACAAGGACCCAGAATACTGAAACTAGGTTGACAAGACTAGACTTTACACAAATATTCTACTCTTGGGCCGGATTCTCTTAATTTCTTCTTGGGCTCATGTTTTGAACTCTTCCTGGTTAGGTGCTCTCGGCTTCTCCCTCAGCAGGTGTTCTCGGCTTCTCCCTCAGCAAGTGCTCTCGGCTTCTCCAGGTTGGGGGTGGTACCTGCAAGGCGCTCCGATGTCAAAGTCAGAAATAATTTCAAATATCATCAGACAATATTCACTCTTACCTTTTTCTTACTCTGAACTCCTATTTATAGAGTTTCCTTAATGGGCTTTCCCCTTTTCTTTTGGACTTTCTTTCTACACCTTTTTATTATTTACACACCCCTCATGCAGGTTTTTAACTTAATTGGGTTTCATTTTTATAATAATATTTATATTTTATTTTATTCTTTTATGCACATCTTTTCCGCTCTCGGTCTAAACCTCTCAGTTTTAGCCTTATCACCTCTTGGTTACTCAGCATGTTGTTCTCGGCCTAAACCTCTCGGTTTTAGCCTTATCACCCTTTGGTTACTCAGCATGTTGTTCTCGGCCTACCAGTACAATATTTAATTTCTTCATAATTAATTTAAAAAATGTAGTTTTTTTTATATCAAATTTATTTTAAAATTTTCTTACAAAGTTTATTATTCAAATTTGTTTTAAAAATATAATTGTTTAAAATATTATTTTATGAATAAATTAGATATCTATTTATAGAAATCACTTGTAAAAAATGATGAATTGACTTATATTTATATTAAATGAGTTGAAAACTCTTTAAGAAATAAAATTTATTCAATCCATTTATTTTTATTATTATTACTCTACTTTATATAGGGATCACAAATACATTTATAATGTTTTTCCGATACAGGAAAGAAATATTTAGATTCATTCAATATAATTATGAATAATATTTAACTTTTTAATTCGAATAATATATATATATATATATATATATATATATATATATATATATATATATATATATACCGTTCTATACTCAGATATCATTTTAAATTAGTACGATATTCTTAATTTATTTAGTTTTATTTTAAAAAATTATAATTATAATTTTTTTTGTTATGCATTTAAAAATTTGTGTTTTTTTAATGATAGACCTTTTTTTATTAGATCTTGTTTATTTTATTTTGATATTTATTTTTTGTAAAAAAAATATCTAGTAAATATTTAGGTGAGCATGAATGGATTATGTATATTTGTTATTAGATTGAAGATGAAGATAAAACAAAAAGTTTATATCCATCAAATTTATAAAAAATATGGTAGGGGTGAGAAAGTGAATCTTGATCTGTGAGCTAGTTTATCGATTTTTTTTTTATAAATTTGATGGATTTAAAAAATATTTATATATTAAATATGCTTTTAAAATATATGAAAATAAATTAAAAATGCAATTTTTTTAAAAAAAAATTTAAAATCAGCTTGTCGGCTTTATTAAAAAAATCATAAAATGTAAATCAAATTTAAAAACAAAAATTAATGACTTACTATATTAATTAAATTATATATTATTTTTAAAACTAAAAAAAATATTATATTTAAAATATGTTAAATTATTAATAAAATTTATAAAATAATTTTTAAATTTTAACTACCAATATTTTTAACTGTCAATCATTTCATATTCTTCAAATTTCAACTTATCTTACTATAACATAATTTTTTTACAGATGGGTGAAAATGAACTAGAATGATCCATTTTTGCCATCATTAAAATATTAGTATGAATTTTTAGTTCCCAGGTATTCCATTCTTTATTATTGTAAAAGTTTTAAAAAATATCATGATGATTATACAACTTATAATAGTTGATAAATAGCAACGTTTTTTATAATCAAATATCTCCTTGCTTAGCTTAAATATTAAATTTCCAATGTTTTTTAATTTATTTGGATTTAGTGGTATATATATATATATGTATATATATATGTATATATATATATGTGTATATATATGTATATGTATATATATATATATGTATATATATATATGTATATATATATGATAATACGATAATGATATACTTTAATTATATTAAAATGTTTATTTGTACACTAGATAATGAATCAAATTAACCCTATATATATGTATTATGCTCAAATGAAGGTATATTTGTATTTTTAGTTTTTTAATTATAAAAAATATAATACCAAAACTATTTTAAATAATAATAAGCAATAAATTCTTTATACAAAGTGATTAAAATAATTCAAAAGGAATCAAATTACATGAAAACCTATAAATTAACCTAACAATCATTGAAGAAAAAGTTATGAAATAATTGAGTAGGCTAATTACACAACTGAATTACATGAAAAACTATAAACTAACCTAACAAAAAAGTTATGAATGAATTGAAGATAATAATTTTTTTATTAGCCTATGAGTATGTGGTTGATATTAATTAGGTCAAGTAGTTTTGAATGAAATAAGTTCAAAACTTTAATTAGTCAACTTGACCTAATTCAGTTGTGTAATTAGCACTAAAGTTTGCACAACTATTTCTTCATTCAATTAGCACAAAGTTATTTTTTCTTGTAAGATTGTGATTGATTCACATATATTACTTGGATCAAGTTCATTTCAACATTATTTTCCTTTTGTCCAGCATTCTCTGTAATATAATATAAAAGGAATTAAAATATTTACACAATTGTTGAATTCAATTATAAGAAAAACATATAAAATGCTAAAGACATTGAATGATAAAAAAAAACTATACCTGAGAGGAAAATAAATGATGGTGAAAGGAAGAGAAATGAGTGTGATAACGCTGAGACATAAAAGTAAGTTTTTTTATTTTTTTATTTCAAGATTTTAATTGTAGATGGGTTAAATAAGGATAAAAAATCTTATAATATCGTATTTATTTTTAACCTAGATATTCCCACAAAATAAAAATTACATGGTCATTAGAACAGAAACAATTATTGGATAAAATGTTATGAAAATAGGATAATATATCATCTCACTTATCATCTTCATCGACAGATATCAATACAAGAAAATCATTAAATAATAATTAAAGTTAGAGAAAAAAAATAATTAATCATTATATTGACTAAATTAGATACTATTTTAAAGACTAAAAAATTATTTGTATTTAAAGTGATTTCTATTATTAATAAAAATTTATAAAATGATTTTTAAATTGGTATCTAAATTAGCTATTAATATTTTATATTCTAAAAAATTAATAGTGATTAATTTAGAATACAAAATAGTAAATAACTAAAACTTTGGTAACTAATAGTTAAATATCAATTAATTAAAAATTATTTTATAAATTTTTATTAATAATAGAAACTATTATAAATATTAATAATTTATTCAAATAGTAACCAATTATTTTAGTCTTTAAAACTAATTTCTATTTAATAATTTTTTTAGTGTATTTTTCAATAAATAATATTTTATATTCTTTTTAAATGTAAATAGATTATATTATAAACAATTATCATATATATACACACATTGCAAATATTCATTTTGAATTTTAACTCTACAAAAATAGTAATTTATATTCAAGAATAGACATGTTAAAACAATCATTATAAGAAAATATAATTATAATTAGTTACTGTATTAATTAAACTAAATATTATTTTAAAAATTTAAAAAGTATTAATATGTAAAATAGTTTTTATTATTAATAAATAATTTTTAAATTAATATTTAAATAATTTAGTTACCTTACATCATGATGATTAAAATTTATTCATTTGTTGTAGATATTTGATATCATCCGTCAATTATTTTATTAATATCTCAAGTTATTTTTCTACTACACCACAGAATAGTCAAATTCCATTAATATCTGAACTTATTTTTTTCTACTTCACCACAGAATAATAGTCAAACAAACCCTGTTATGAGTGTAATTTTGTGTTTGCAATAATAATAGTGTTTTGAGACTTTTCTTTCTAACCACTTATTGTAAACTAGTTAGAACGACGAATGGTCTTCTTTATATATATATATTTTTTATCTGAACTTATTTTTGTCTAATTTTGTCTACTTCACCACAGAATAATAGTCAAACAAACTCTGTTATGAGTTTAGTTTTGTATTTGCAAAAATAAATAAATAAATATGAACTAATTTAGAGATGATTCAACCCTTATACATAATGACAACTTTAATCACACTCAGTAGACATACTTCCAAGTATGGCTATACAAGACACTCATAACTTAACCCGGAGAAAGACACCTGACATACTAAGTAAACATCTCATAAGATCATCCTAATACAAACCATCGGATCTATGCACCAATCAGAAAAGGAAAAAAACACAGATTGTGACTTGGATGAAACCCAAGACCAAGTCTTTAGTTGGACCAACGCGAAAGCCTCCAGTACATCTACTACTCCCCCTTTAAAGATAACCCTATTCATATGCCTCCAGACCTCATTAACTACTGCAATCCAAATCCCTCCCCAAACCTCATCCACCGAAACCGGTGCACTACTTAACCTAAACTGGGAATAACTTAACAATGAGACATTATGAAACACACCCTGCACACCCAGCTATACACAACAATGGTTCCACAATAACCAAGCAAATCTGCACTCGAAGAACAGATGGGAACTAGTCTCCTCCTCCACCCCGCACAGGCTGCAAATTGAACTTGCAACCGTAATCTCGCGCCTAACCAGGTTAGCCTTAGTGGCCAACTTGTTTTCCAACACCCTCCAAGCCATAACTAGTGCAGTAGGTACAACTTTACTCACCCAAAACTTTTTATACACCGTTCCATTCTCTCCAACTCTGTCCCCCCTTAGACGGAGGTAAGCCGATTTAACCGTATACCCGAGCTTCTCCCCTTCCTTCCACTCCGACCTATCCTCCTTATCCAAGTCAAAACTCGCACCTTAGACTGCCTGAGAAAATAAAACCACTATTTGCTTCTCCCATTCAAACATATTCCTTCTCCAAAAAAAATTTCAATCCCACTTTCCATTATTCCATCCCCCGAAAGCTGCCACCGCAAAATCTTTTGACAGACTCAGGGAAAACAACATCAGGAAGACATTCTTCAAAGCCCCACTCCCCACCCAATTATCTTCCCAAAACAAAACTTCCTTTCCATACCCCACCTTCCAATTAATGGAATCTTCAAAATTCTGATCCCAACCCTCTGAATTCCAGACCTTCCTCAAATCTTTCCACCATATAGATTCCTTATTGTCTTTCCCTTCCTCTATCAGACTTCTCCAACCCCTGTACTTGGAAACATATTACGAAGTGGAGCCTAACTCAACTCCATAAAACTGACTCCTGAGGTGAGGTTTGCACCCACTTATATACAATGAAATACTCTAATCTCTAGTCGATGTGGGATCCCCAACACACCTCCCTCACGCCGACCATGACAATTTGTGCGTGGGATAACATATTATGAGTGGTCCGATAACGGCCCGATAACGGGTGGCCTGATAAGCTCACCAAACAATCGTTAGGATAGAATGGCTCTGATACCATATTAAGAAGTGGACTTTAAGCCTAACTCAACCCCATGAAACCGGCTCAACATGTGAAGAAAGAGACATAACAAAGATCTTGTAAGGGATCAACAATTTCACCCATGGATAAATGTAGCAACCAGAGCTCTAATCAGAGCTCTGATACCATATTATAAAATAGAACAAAGATGAACAAAAGAGTAAAAGGAAGACAAATGATATGAGAATGAATATCTCTAATATTATTCTGTTGAGATTAAAACAAATAGTTTGAATATATACAAGTAATACACTCATTCTAGGTCTAGCTAAAAAGAGAAATAATCAATCAAATAAATACTAGAATCATAACATACAAAACAAAATAAAGGTTATTCACCTCTATAAAGAGAAACAACTAATAATTAGAAAATACACAATTAATATTAAGATCTTTCTATAACTCTGGTATCCATATCCTTTAATATCCCCCACAAGATGGGGAGCAAATATTGATGAGTCCCAACTTGGAACAAATACTCTTAAAAGATTAAATGGGAAGCAAATGGATGAGACTCTTCTTTAATTTTTCTCTAACAACGTGACAATCTATTTCTACATGTTTTGTACGCTCGTGAAACACTGGATTTGCTGCAATGTATCATGTCGAGTCATTGTCAGAGTATAAAAGAGATGGTTCCTCAAAGGAACTTTGAAATCTTGAAGAAGATAAGTTAGCCATTGAATTTCACATGTAACAGTGGTCATTGCCCTATATTCAGCTTCACAAGAACTTCTTGATATCGTGTTTTGCTTCTTTGATTTTCAGGATATGAGAGAATTCCCAAGATACACACTAAAAACAGTCACTGATTGTCTTGAATCACTGCAGGTGCCCCAATCACTATCACACAAGGCTTTGAGATGAGAATAAGTGTTGGAAGAGAAAAATAAACCAAGACTTGGAGCTCATTTAATATATTTGAGAATTCTAATCGCTGCAATATAGTGAGCAATTGTAGGCTTAACAAGAAATTGAGAAAGTTGTTGCACAGAAAATGTTATGTTAGGTCGGGTATTAGTGAGATACATAAGCCTCCAATCAAAACTTTTGTAGGCTTGAATATCTGTGAAAGGAACACTTCCTGTAAAAGAAAATTTTTCATGATTATCAATAGGAGTGAGTGCAGGTTTGCAGGCTAAAAGACCTGCATTTTGTTAACAATTCCAATGCATATTTCCTTTGATTCACCATTATTCCTTTCTTGCTTCTTGTTACTTCTAGACCAAGAAAATATCTTAAATCCCCAAGGTCCTTAATCTTGAATGTTTGATTCAAGGCATGTTTAATTCGAGCAATCTCTTCTTTATCATTTTCTCCCAATATTATATCATCCACATACACCAATAATGTTGTAAAAGATCCTTCAGAATAATTAATGAACAAGGAATGATCATTCATAGATTGTGTATATCCCATAGAAAGCAAAAATGATGACAGTTTGGCAAACCACTCTCTGCTGGCTTGCTTAAGGCCATATAAAGCCTTTTTTAGTTTACAAACTTTTCCTGGTGGGATAGAAGTCAATCTAGGAGGAGCAATCATGTATACATCTTCTTTCAAATCTCCATGTAAAAAGGCATTGTTTATGTCTAATTGTTTCAATTCTCAATTGTAAATAGAAGCTAGAGAAAGAAGCAACCTTATGGTGGTCATCTTTGTTACTGGAGAGAGAGTATCAAGGTAGTCAATGCCTTCTGTTTGTGTGTATCCCTTTGCCACTAACCTTGCTTTATACCTTTCAATTGTCCCTTCAGCCAAATACTTATTCTGAAGCTGTGAAATTGTTGATCCATGGGTGAAATTGTTGATCCCTTACAAGATCTTTGTTCACCTTACCATGTTAGTTCATCAAATAATCCATCATTGAATAGAGTTTGCTCTCTCATTACACAACAAGAGAGACAAATTTTTAGTGATCAATCCAAAGCAATGATTGCTACTAGCAAAGGAGGTTATGAAAACAATGCTACCATCTATGGCAGAGGTGGTGGATACGAAAGAGGAAGCTATGAAAGAGAATATACTGCCAAAATTTGTAGTCGTTGTGGAAAGACAGGGCATACCATTCATACATGCTATAAAAAGCATGCTTTTCCACCTCATTTCAAGTTTAGAAATCATAACCATGATCAGAGTCATACTAATGCAGTTTTTCATAATACAAATTTTAATAGTAATGAGCATAATCATGAAGGTTTGAAGTCAGAAATGGAGTCTCAACAAATTGGTTTTACTCCTGAGCAGTATCAAACATTGTTAGCTCTTTTACAACAGGTCAAATCCAGTGAATCCAGTGATAATATTTCTAGTCAAGTCTTTGTTATTCCTTCCAACATGACAACACAAACTGGTAATGACTTTATTTCTTCCTTCAGTTCTTGGATTATTGATAGTGGTTCTACTAATCACATTTGTTCATCCTTAACTTATTTCACTTCATATAATCAAATTAATCCTATTTCCGTCAAATTACCAAATGAAAATCAAGTCATTGCCAATTATTCTGGAAGTGTTTTTTTCAATCAAAATCATGTCATAGACGATGTTTTGTATATTCCTTGCTTCACTTTTAATCTTCTTTCAGTAACAAAATTAATTGATAAATTATCTTGTGTTCTTACTTTTGACTCTAATGGTTGTCACATTCAAGATAAAAACTCCTTGAAAATGATTGGCTCTGCTAAGATGCAAGATAGACTTTATATACTCAGGATCTCATCTTACCAAAAACTTCAAATCAAACCCATCGAATCTACACACACCATCAACACTGTTAATGCCAGTGCTAGTGATCTAGAAACCCTTTAAGTCATATTTCAAATAAATGTATTGATGTTATCAAGAATAAATTTCCTTTCGTTAAATATTACAAATCTTTTGTTTGTGATGTTTGTCATTTTGCAAAGCAAAAAGGGCTTTCATTTCCTATTTGTACATCTAAATAAAAAAAAATGTTTTGATTTGATCCATGTAGATATTTGGGGACCATACTCAATACCATCAATTCATGGTCATAAATATTTCTTGATGACTGTTCGAGGTACACATGGATTTTTCTTTTAAAACACAAATATGAAGTTGTCAAAGCTTTGGAAAATTTTGTTGTTTTTGTTCAAACACAATTTGAGACCGCGATAAAAATAATAAGAAGTGATAATGGGATTGAATTTTTCATGACTAATTTTTTTGTCAATAAAGGAATAGTACATCAAACATCATGTGTCAATACTCCACAACAAAATAGTATAATTGAAAGGAAACATGGTCATTTATTAGATGTAGCAAGAGCTCTTATGATACAATCTCATTTGCCAAAAATTTATTGGTCATATTCTGTGATACATGTTGCACATATTATAAACGTGCTTCCCACACCTGTTTTAAATTATTCTTCTTCTCATGAAATGCTTTACAAAACTGATGCAAATTTTAATGGATTAAAGGTGTTTGGTTCTTTATGTTATGCTAGCACTTTGTCAACAAATAGAAAAAAAATTGATCCAAGGGCATCAAAATGTGTTTTTATTGGTTTTAAAAAAAGGGACAAAAGGATATATTTTATTGAATATTCGATCAAGAGAAATTTTTGTTTCTAGGGATATTGTCTTTTATGAACATGTTTTTCCATAACAAAGGGTTCAAGATACTAGCAATGAAACTAACAGTCCTGACATTTATGATCAAATTTTGTTTGTTGAAGATCAACCTGTCTTGAGTTAGCCATCACAAGCCATTCTTGCACCTTGTGATAATGCACCTTGTGGTAATAACTGTGAGTCACACATTGAGGTTCCAGAAGAAGTTTTTTTCCATATAGACCAAAACCTCAATGAAGATCATGACATAGAACAAAATTCTGAATCAGATCAATCTGTCCGAATGAGTACAAGAATAAAAAGACCACCTGAGTATTTAAAGGATTATCATTGTAATCTTAATGTTTCCAATACATCTTCAAGAGTTAAATATCCTTTGAATTTTGTTTTGTCTTATAACAATTTATCACCTTCATACAAATCTTTTGTTATGTCTCTTTCTTCACATGTTGAGCCGGTTTCATGGGGTTGAGTTAGGCTTAAAGTCCACTTTGTAATAAAACAATAATCTCCTTCCACAAACCACCCTTGTTTGACCCCAAGCACCATACCCATTTACCAAGAAGCGCCAATTAAAAGTCCTTAAATCGATAATCCTGAGACCTTCGTACTCACGAGCTTCGCACACCTTTTTCCAGGAGGCCCAGGCTACCTTTCTTCCCTTGGAACCCCACCCCCAAAGGAAATTCCTTTGGATTTTCACAAGCTCGTTTGCCACCACCTCCGGCATTTTGAATAAAGATAAATAAAACAATGGAATAGATGACAAAACTAACTTTATCAAGCAAATCCTCTGGAGACAAAAATCTACCTTTCCACCTACTTAAACTTTTCTTCATTCGACCAACCACTCCATCCAAAAACGCCTTCCTCTTATGAAACCCTCCTACCGACATCCCCAAATATACAAAAGGATTCTCCATCACTTCACAATTGAGAATCGCCGCGAAGCGTTGGATCATTATCTGCTGCACCCTCAAGCCATCTAACTTGCTCTTCATGAAGTTCACCTTGAGCCCGGAAGAGAGTTCAAAGCAATACAAAGTCGCCTTTATATTGAAAACACTTTTGACATTTGCTTAGCAGAAGAGTAGAGTATCACCAGCGTACTACAACATGTTTACCTTTAGTTTCTCTCTGCCAATCTCAAACTATCAATCAGGTTCTTCTCAACTACCATCCTAGACACTCCTGCCAGACCTTCTGCCGCAATGAGAAACAAGAACGGAGCTAGTGGGTCGCCTTGTCGAAGACCTCTCTTTGATAAAAACTCCTTAGTTGAACTACCATTCACAAGAACTGACATAGAAGAAGACTTCAAATATCCTTTAATCCAACGAATCCATTTGCCGCAAAATCTGACCCTTTCTAACATATAATAAAAAACTCTCATCTTACAGAAGCATACACCTTCTCAAAATCAAAATTTGAAGAAAACACCATTTTTCTTCCTTCTTTTCATTTCATCCAAAACTTCATTAGCAACTAACACGCTATCCAGCAAACCCCTCCCCTCGAGGAAAGCAGATTGCCTGAGATCAATCACTTTCTCATTTAATAACTAGCTTCTCTTCTCAAAATAAACATACACAGAATAATAAAATAGTATTTTTAAATTAGAGGTAAAATAAATAAAGTTTTGTTAATTTTGCTCTTAAATTAAACTTATTTTTCTAAATGTTGAGAAAATGGTATCCTTTCATTTTTGTTAACTTCATTAATATTGTTACGTATGTATGATAAATGAATTAGATTTTAAGGATTAGTGATGCATTTGAATAATGAATCCACCTATAAAATAAGACATGAATGATTAAATATGTCTAATTTGTAAAACAAAGTATGCTTCTAATTATAACTAAGATGGATGAATTGGTATAGAAAATTTGATCTCTTATCATTAAAATTGCTTCCAATAAATAAAAGAAAATGAAGATAATATGATCAAAATGAAAAAGAGAAAAACATATTTTTATATTGATTTGATTTCATAAAAATTTACATTAAGTTTAATTCCACTACAAGAAAAACATGAAATATAAACCAATTTTAGAGACAAAAACTAATTAGTTGCTATAGTAATTAAATTAGAAACTAAAAAAAAAATTGGTTTCTAAATTAGTTTTTATTATTGTTAAATGATTTCTAAATTGGTATCTAATTAGTGATGACTTTTTACGGCAAGTGCACTGCATTTATCAGAAGTAATAATTGTCCCTACGGACGAATATTGATCCCACAAGGAACAATGAATTATCAAGTACAATATTCGCTAAATATAACAATAGAACAATAAAAAGAGTTTGAAGTGATTATGTTGGCACTGATCAATAACAAAACAAACAAAGAATTAGTTGCTTCAATTGAAAAAATAGGGATTAAGTTTCATCTCTCTCACTCTCATGTATTTTGATTAGCATGTTAATATTAAGTTCTTTGATTGAAATTGATGCCCGTAGAAAATTCATTTATATTGATCTCTCGCATATAAAATTCTTAAGAATGTTTCTTAAATATCGATCTCTCACATACTTATAAAAACAACTTAGAAATCACAATCATACATTAATGGCAATTAACATTTCAAGTTTATCTCTAGCACTCAAATATGCTAAATATTGATGTTTAGGTCCGAACCCTAAAAATACCTCTCGGTCAGATTTAAGATTCTCAATTTGTCACGGAAAGTTAAAAGTAAAACAACAATATCAATAATCAATCAAGAACTGAATATTAATATATAAAAGATCACCTCAATACATGAAAGTTTGAGCATATTACTCCCAATTCCAAAGGGTAGAACTAGTCAAGCATACTTCTAGCACCTTCCATTCTCCCAATTGGGTTACAATTCATTCTATGGTGTTTCCCTTTTAATCTCGCACACTAGGGTTGAGCCTCTAGCCCTCTATGTATCCTAGTTTTCTAGGGTTAGGTTGCTTCCTGTGTCGCACTAATGGGCTAAATGATGAAACATAAAAAAAGCTCAATCTTTCTTTGCATCATTTTCCATTTTGGGACCTTCCAGCTTTATCTTTTTAGCTCAAATTATTCTTCTTTATTCTAAATCTTCAATCCTCCCTAAAAATCTGCAATTAACACCAAATTTGGGAATAAAATGTTATTATTCAAATAAAGTTCATAAAAAAATGTAAAAAACTATAAATTCATAAATTAGGGATTATTTTATAGGTAAATTAGCAATAAATCCTCATAAGTGCCTATATTTTAATATGAAATATTACTCAAATTAGACACTTATCAATTAGCTACCAAAGTTTTAATTACCAATTATTTAAGTTCTAAATTTGGTAGCAAAAAAATTGGTTGCTAATTAGATACCAATTTAAAAATCATTTAACAATAATTTAGTCTCTACAATGGTCTCTAATTTAGTCTCTATAACAACTAATTATTTTTTGTCTCTAAAATTGATTTCTATTTCATGATTTTCTTGTAGTGTTCAAATAATCTTAATTGGAATTTTCATTATATTGTTTAATTATTCAATTATAGGATAAACTATGTAACTAAAACAAACAATAGTTACACAACAATTCTTTAAACCTACTTCAAGAAAAACTTCTTAAGAAATTTTTTAAGATAATAAAAACACTCAATTATCTACCAAAACGTAGAAATACATAATCTAAATGTTTTCTAAAAGAATTATAGCATAAACTTATATCATATTCAAACTCTTAATTGATTTTGATAAAAAATAAATTAACAAAGCATATAGAAAACTTTTTCACAAAAATTCAATTCAGAAAGCTATAAACATATTTTTTCAAGAAATATTAAAAGTGTACTTTGTGATAAATTCAAAGGATTTCATTATAAAAGTTTTGAACTAAGTGACTTAATAATCCATTATTGTTAATTATAGTTTATTATGATATTCTTCAATTTACCCAATTTTTTAATATAATCAGTTACTTTTAAACATAATTGATTATTTGCAAAAGAATAAATTTTCAATTTTTAAATACACTCAATTATTCTTTAAAATAATCGATTATTTGCAAGAATAATAAAAACAATTTGTATCAACATAACCAATGATTTAAGATTTTCTATTGTCTACAAACCAAATGAAATTCATTCTTAGTTTAACTAGAGATAATTAATTCTGAATTTATCATCATACATTACTAGAAAAATATTAAATAAAAAATAAATCTAGATACTAAAAATAATTAGTTGTTATATTGACTAAATTAGATACTATTTTAAAGACTAAAATATTTATTGATTTCTAAATTAATTTCTATTACTGATAAATAATTTCTAAATTGGTAAGATTTTTGCTATCAATTATTTTTGGTCTCTAAAATTATTTCTATTTAATGATTTGTTTAGTGATATTTGATTGCATGTTCATCAAAGTTATAAAGTTAGTTTTTAAATCAAGTTTTGCTAAAGATTATCTTAAGGATGGATCACTGGTGCAAAAAGGTTAAAAGAGGGCAGTTATCTTCACTTTAAAACGACAGTTTTCTAGTCGCATTTGATGTACACATAGTCTTATATGCAACAGAGAAGAAGACAACTATTTAGCCACATTCTTAAATGTTGTTAATTTATAAATGGGCTATGGTAAATAGTCGTATTCTTATATGCTTATAAATGAGAACATTGTTGAACCAAGTGGTGTTCAAGCTTTGAAGAATCCAAATCCTTTGAAGGATGTTGAAGCCTCTGTTGTGCTTGGTGTTGTTGTGCTGGTTTAGCTTAGTTATGAGGTAGTTTATATGTTGTAATCCACCCTTTGATTAAATCTAAAGCATTAACATTCTCAATCTTTGTGAAAGTAAAATGTTTTCAAACTAAGTTAAAACAACCGATTGTTTTTTTGAAACAACCGATTGTTTGTACTTAGGTGTTTTGAGAAAAAGATTGAAAACTGTTTTTAAAATGGTTGAACTGTTAAGTACCAAAACAACCGATTGATTCGAGGAAACAACCGATTGTTTGTTTTGGGACCATAACAGAAAAATTGTTTTCTGTTTGACTGAGCTTTAAATGTTTTAACTTCTTATGCTCCATCATTAAATGCTTTGACCAATCTTTAAATGCAATTGAAGAGTTTGTTAAGATTTGATATCAAACTACATCTTTGAATAAATTCAGAAAAACAGATTTAACAATCAATCTTTGACAAGTTTTTACTAAGAGTTTTTTAGTTTTTCAAAGTGCAGAGATTGCTAAGAGTTTGTGATTGATCAAAGTGTATGTAATAGGATTATGCTTGTATTGATTTCAGATTATCTTCTGTAACAAGTGTAATCCTTGTACTCTGTTAAACAAGTTTCGTTTCTGTGTTTGCTGAGATTGGCTGTGTGTTCTTGAGGGGTTCAAGATCAACATTCTTAGTGTGGTGTGTTGACCAAGGAGAGTGTGTTTCTTAAGGTGTTCAAGGTCATTCTCTTGGTTGTTGTGTAAGTGATCAAGGTGTGGTTGCTTAGTGGATTTCCTCAGGGTTTCTGAGAAGGCTGGATGTAGCTCTGGGTTTGGAGTGAACCAGTATAAACAATTGTGTACAATCTCTCTATCTCTAACTCTTTAAATTCAGTTTATTTGTTGTTTGCTGGTATAAACAACCGATTGTTTCTGCGAAACAACCGATTGTTTTTGCGAAACAACCGATTGTTTTTCTGGTACTGCAGCTTTTGCTTATTGTTTTGGCGAACTGAATTTCTGAATCAATTGTTTCCTGAGATAAATTCATTCTTGTTTTAAAAGTTTACGAAAATCCTCTTTAAACAATTCACCCCCCTCTAGTTTAAAGCCATCTATTCTAACAAACACCATCTATGCTTAGGTTGTTCACGGTGACGGCACCGTATACACGGCATCTGCGGATGGTAGCATCAAGGTTTGGAGAAGGGACTGCAAGGCAAAACGACACGCATTGTTGAGCACTATTGTGGGGTAGAAGTCGACGGTGAATGCGCTTGCGTTGGACGATGATGGCGCAAGGTTGTTTTCCGACAGTTGCGACGACGCGATATTGCTGTGGGAGTGGGGGTGTGAGGAAAACGGCACGGTGAAGATGGAGACGTTGAGGGGTCATAGTGGGGCCATACTGTGTCTGATCCACATGGCGGGTTTGTTGGTCAGTACAGCGGCAGCGCGACAACAACAATGACGGCGGCAGCAGCGGCGAGGACAGCAGAAGCGACAACAGGGACACAGTAAACACCCAAACACCAACGAGGCAATGAAATAGTGAACTTCTGATGGAGATGTGCCTTCATAGTTTTTGGATTTTGTTGGTGAATGGCGGAAGCATCATGGATTGAAGATGAAGCAAGGTCCTCCTAAGAGTGGTGGTGACCTTGAAGGTGCATGAGAGGTAGGGATTGAGAGTGGTGAGGCCTACTCTACTTGAAAAGGGGAAGTTTGTGAAGATTAAAAGCCTAACCTAGGAGGTTTTGGGCAAGAACTGAAATTGGCACAATTTGACAGCAATTCACTAAGTATATTAATCTTACAAAATGAGAGCCAAACACCTCAATTTATAGTGTTTAGAGGGCTGGAAATTCAAAAGAAAGTGGAAGGAAATTCAAATGAATTCCCTCCCAAAAGTGGAGCCTAAATGAGTACATGGGGAGGGGTGTGTCTAGTTTGTATGCTCACCCCCTCCATGGGCTTTCTAGACCGGCCTTGGTAAATTTAGAGGTTTTTAGAAGCTCTAAGTTTACCTAGGTTGGTGTTTTAGGTGCCAAAATTAATTCTAAGAAAAATTACAAATAAAGTTCCTATGCTAATTTTGACAAGAAATTAAAGTCTACTCTACACTAGAGTTTATGGCATTTGAACATGTAAAAGAACGCCTTCTTGGCTCCTCTTGGCCATAACTCTAGGGTTGGCCCAAATCTACCCTTTGGTGGGCTTGCATGTGGGCTTGTGCTTAGGCCTCTTCCATCATCCCCTCCCTCTTTAAAAGGATTTGTCCTCAAATCCAATGCTTCTTCTTCTTCAATGTTAGGGGGATGAATGTGGTTGGATGGTGTCCATCATCTCCTCCTTCTTGAGAAGATCTATCCTCAGATCTACAGGGTCGATCTCGAATAGCAGCCTTTTTATTGCTTTGACAACTATGCTCGTCCTCCTTGATCAAATGTCAATCTACAATAAACATCAAACAAACATAAGATAAATTTATTTCTTAAAAGAAAATTAAAACAAAAGAAAACTAAACAAAAATAAGGCCCTTTATCTTTAAATTTCTTTTGAAAGAAAAACATAAGGCCCCTTTCAAAAATATTTTTGTTCACTTTGTGTTGTTTATTGCCCAAGCTAGGAAACAACATCACAAAGTTTGGTTTTTGAGATTTTTGTAAAGAAGAATGAGCATTATATAATTGAAAAGAAGAGTTCAAAGTATTGCAATCCCCCTTTAAGGATTTTTTCTCAGCCATGCTTTGAGGGAGTGTCACAAAAGACTCTTCTTCTTTGTGGGTTTCCTCTTCTTCTTCCTTTTCAATCAAACATTCTTCTATATTTTTTTGGAGGAAATATTTATATCTATATCTGGTTCAGCTCCAAACATAGATTTTTCTTCAAGCACATCCTCACAATATTTTTCTAGAGAAGATAAAATGTTATTGATGTCTAATTCAACTTCAGAAAAAGAGTTTTTTGTACTTTCCTTTTCTATCATCTCTTTTTCTCTCTTTTCTTTCTCTTCTCTAGCTTTCCTTTCGTCTTCCTCTCTTTCTCTTTTTTTCTTCTTTTCATCCCTCTTTTGTTTCATTTGTACTTGATCTCTTACCACTTGTGAATGTGGTAAAGGATTGAGTATAAACTTCTTTTCATTATGGGTGAGGGTAATCTCGTTGGTTAGACCATTGTGCATAGTTTTCTTGTCAAATTGCCAAGGTCTACCCAATAAGATGTGACAAGCTTCCATAGGTACTACATCACATAAAACGTTATCTTTGTAATTACCCACAGAAAACTCGACTTTCACTTGCTTGTCTACAATTAGTTCCCCATCTTCATTGATCCATTGAAGTTTGTAAGGTTTTGGATGAGGGACTACTTGTAGTTGTAGCTTTTCAACCATCCTAGTGCTACAACAATTTCAGAAAGAACCACTATCCACAATGAGAGAACATATGTTTTCAAAAACTTTGCATCTTGTATGAAAGATCTTCTCCCTTTGTGTTTCTTAGTTCACACTAGTTTGGTTGTTGAGGGTCCTCCTAATTATCATTAATTCGCCCTCATAAGGATATACTCTCTCATTTTTCTCCTCCTCTTCTTTCCCACTAGGTGCATCATCAAAACTACTATACTCATCTACCCCCCTTAAAAACAAAGTTCTTTGATTTGGGCATTGAGCTTGCACATGGCCTCTTCCAAAACATTTAAAACACTTAACATCCCTAGTGCGAATGGGTGGAGTGAGCATATCTTTACCTACACTTTTGGGAGTCTCTTTTGGTTTTTCTTTAGGTGTACTCTCCTCCCTTTTAAATTCTCTTCTTGGATAGGAGTTGAAGTATGAACCTTCCTTATGACTTGAAGTTTTCCTTAAATTTTGTTGTTCAACCTTGATACATAGTTGAACCAAATCATTCAAGTCTTGGTAAGGTAGAAATTCAACTCTATCTCTAATCTTAAGATTAAACCCACTTAGAAATCTAGCTATGGTGGTGGATTCGTTTTCCCTAATGGAGGCTATCATCATATATAGTTCCATTTTTTGCCTATACTCCTCTACACTCATGGTTCTTTGTTGGAGTCTTTGGAGCTTGTCCATTAACTCCCTATTATAGTATGTGGGAGTATGGCGACGTCTTAAGGCTCCCCTAAGATCATTTCAATATTCTATGGGAGGATCCTTAAGAAAGACGTCTCTCTCTCTCAAGGGTCGTCCACCAATACATAGCATTGCCTTGAAAACTTAGAGTGGTTAAGGATACTTTGTTTTCTTTGCTCACATGATGACAAGCAAACAATTGTTCTGCCTTCATTTCCCAATCTAGATATGCTTCTACATTCTCTTTACCATGGAAATGAGGTAGATCTATCCTAACCTCCCTAGGGCTTTCTTTCTTTTCTCTTCTAACTATTCTTGGGGGTGATTGATAATATTCATTGATCCTAAGGCTTTGTTCCCCATATGATTCATTACCCCTAGAGCTATATGGATGTGAACTCTTTTTGGTTTTAGTGTATTCATCTTTAACCATTTTCAAATCATCTTGTATTTGAACAGATTGAGCTTCATGATGCAATTGTCTAAATGAAAGTGCTTGAACATTTTGAGCAACTTTTTCTAAAAGGTTTTTATGAATTGTCATATCACTTTCACTAGAATTGCGAGATGGAGAAGACATGGTTAAAGACTTGTGTCCTAATTATTTTACCTCAATAAAGATAAAGATAATAGTGGAGGTAGCTTTCCAGGAAAGAGAGGTGAGTCACTAGGACTTCTTAAGTACCAAGTCTTTCCTTGCCAAAAACCATCCCTCAAAACTTGTCTCACACCTTTTTCTAAGTAAACTAAGTGAGTCACAAGTAGAATGAAAACACAATTTTATGCAAAGAAAACAATGCAAAGCAATTAACAATACAAAACAAGTAATTAAAGCAAAACAATTACTAAGCATAAATTAAAGATTGCTAACTAAAAGCTTTAAACTAGACGATTCCTAAGGTGAGGCTTCTAGACACTTGGAGCCATTGAAGACACACTCACCGTCTACACGTAATTATTCCACTAATTAATCAAAGTTGAATGTAATTACAACTCAAAGGAAATACAAAGAAATTGAATTACACAAAATAAAATTCAGATTTCCTAAACTATGCATTCCTTGGCTTGTGGTTGATCTTCCTTGATGTGTTCTACAATGTGTATGTGTTTGAATTTATATTTGTTGTAGCTCCTTGCCTTAACCTCTTATGATTAGCCAATTAAAATCTTCAAAACAGTACCTACTAAGTAGGGATGAACTCACCACAAGGTTAATTCCACTTAACAAGCACCAATTTGAATTTTGTTCACCAACAATTTAGAGGTCAAGAAATGAAAGCAAAGAACAATTCAAATTTAAAAATAGGACAACAGAAAATGTATTGATTTGTATGACACAACTAGAAGGAATATTGAATAAATTTGACAAGCAATCAAATAGGCACTCAACAAAAGGTGGCACGCAAATTGAACCTAGAGAATGGCACTAGAATTGATTAAAAAAACCAAAACAGTACTACTGGAAATTTTTAGGTACAAAAAGTGTGACTTATAAAATTTATGCTGAGCTGGCTATTTGAAATCTAATTCTGAAATTTGAACCACAAATAATTCAAGGTCTTAGCAAACTTTTGGCGCTAGAATCACACCAAAATTATGCACCAAATAATTGTGATAAAATTTTCAAAATTCTTGTCAAATTACCGTTTCTATTGGCGCCAGGATGTACACTTTTTTTGTTTGATTTATCATTTTTTTTCTGTTTTGTCTTTTGATCTGATTCTTTTTTCTTGATTTTCTAATACATCAATCTGTATAGATCCAGCTTTTCATAATTTTTCTTCAATGTATTTTAATTTCATAATAAAAAACAGCCAGCACAGAATTGAAAAACAAAGTAATCCTAATTCTGGAATTAAAAACAGATTGAAGAAACTTCAAAAACACAATGGAGTGGATGTATATGAATTTTATGGATCTAACACACAAATATGAACTCAAAACTAAAAAGAAAAATGCACCAAAGGATCAAACAAACTCATAATAAAATTGGACTCAAATTAAATCAAGAAACCAAATTTATCAAAAATAGCACTACATGGAATTGATGACAATTTAGGAGAAACATGACTTAGACAAAACACAATTGGATTCAAAAATTAAAATGACTCAAGACACACAATATGAACAGATTAGAATTGCAAATAAGACTCAAAATAAACTAAAAATAGAACAACAACACAATTCTATATGGATTCCTACACAAATTTGAAAATTAGAAGCTAAAGAACAACTTGAACACAATGCACCGATTGGATTTCTCCAAACAACACCTAAATCAAATTAAAATGTAAAAAACAACAAGACAATATGGAGAACTTGAAGAAAAACACGGAAACAAGATGAGCACAAAAATTAAAATGAAATAAGGCACTTAGCTCTTGAAGACCATGGCTCTAGATACCAAATGATGGAGATGTGCCTCCATAGTTTTTGGATTTTGTTGGTGAATGGCGGAAGCATCATGGATTGAAGATGAAGCAAGGTCCTCCTAAGAGTGGTGGTGACCTTGAAGGTGCATGAGAGGTAGGGATTGAGAGTGGTGAGGCCAACTCTACTTGGAAAGGGGAAGTTTGTGAAGATTAAAAGCCTAACCTAGGAGGTTTTGAGCAAGAACTGAAATTGGCAAAATTTGGCAGCAATTCACTAAGTATATTAATCTTACAAAATGAGAGCCAAGCACCTCAATTTATAGTGTTTAGAGGGCTGGAAATTCAAAAGAAAGTGGAGGGAAATTCAAATGAATTCCCTCCCAAAAGTGGAGCCTAAATGAGCACATGGGGAGGGGTGTGTCTAGTTTGTATGCTCACCCCCTCCATGGGCTTTCTAGACCGACCTTGGTAAATTTAGAGGTTTTTAGAAACTCCAAGTTTACCTAGGTTGGTGTTTCATGTGGCAAAATTAATTCTAAGAAAAATTACAAATAAAGTTCCTATGCTAATTTTGACAAGAAATTAAAGTCTACTCTACACTAGAGTTTATGGCATTTGAACATGTAAAAGAACGTCTTCTTGGATCCTCTTGGCCATAATTCTAGGGTTGGCCCAAATCTATCCTTTGGTGGGCTTGTGCTTGGGCCTCTTCCATCAACTTCGAGTAATGGCAGAAAAGAAACACAAGAGAAACGAAAAAAACACAAAAACCAATAGTGAAGAAGAAGTATAGAGGTCGAAATGAACTTATCAATGCCAAGAAGAAGACAAATGGAGGCTCGAGGAAGACAAGAGGAAGCACCATAGCAGAAAAGTTGGAGAACGAAAGCGCTAGAGAAGGAAGTATGAAAGCGTAAGTGGCACGCTTTGTCTTAGGATAAAAAAAAAATTTAAGAATGTGGCTAAGAGGTAAAATTACATTCTTAAACAAAACGCTTTGTTTTAAGAATGATTGTTTTAAGAAAGCGGCTATAACAAATAGCTACATTCTTAAATGAAATTAATTTAAAAAAATTTATCATGTTTTGAATGACTGCTGTAACCCTTAAAAACACATTAAATAAATAGTTTTTATTTTTATCTTTGTACTAGTAGATTAATGTTAAATAAGCCTTGAAAAGTAAAACCATCAACAAAAGGCATGCATTATCATACAATGACCTGTCTCAAATTGATAGATTAAAAACATACTTTAAGTCCACTTTTACCCAATCTAAAAATAATAATTTTTAAAAGATTTTTCATAAAAAGTTAAATTAAATATTAATAGCAATCTTATTATCTTTAAATTTAATTTATTTTCATTGTCTATTGTAATATTAAAAAAAATTAAAATCTTACGTTTTTTTTATAAGATTAAATTAAACTTAAATAATACTAAGAAAAAAATTAAACTTAAATAATACTAAGAAAATGATAAACTTAAAGAGACGGATAAAAGAAAAGTTAACAAGAAAAAAAGAGCCTCATAATTTTCAAACTCCTCCACTCCACTGTACTATATTCATACTTTTCTATTTATTTATTTTCTACGAAGTAGACGTTTTCATAGTAAAAAACATAACCATGTCTTGCTAGTTTACAGAAAAATGTATACAACTTTTTCTTCAACGCATTTATTCTTAATCCAGTCCCATGCTTTCCATTTGGCTGCCATTTTAAAAGTATAACATCTTTTATCTTTGAATAATCAAAGTTACAAAAATTAGTATTCAGATAATCAACATGTTATTAAGATAGTGATTGGGGAGTTATTAAGTAAGTAGTAATATATCAAATCTCACATTTTGCTTATAAAAAAATAAAAGCTGAGATTATTTTTTCTGGGATTTGATTGTAAAATTTCTTCTTAAACATCTTTAAGAAAAAAAGAGAGTTTATATAGAGTTTATGCATAACTTTTTTATATAGAGTTTATAAGTAGTTTATATAGAGTTTATGCATAATTTTTTTTATTTATTTTCTTTTTCTTTGAAAATATATATGAAGAAGTTGATCCAAATAAATTCCTCACAGGTCTTCCTAGTACAAACAATACTAAAAAATTCAACCATCAACATAAGGAAAAATAAAAAAATGAACAAGTAAAAGCCTTCCATACATGACTACAAACTACTATAAAAAGACACATTGAAGTGCAATTAAGCACACATTGTTTCCAAACTAGAAAACTAAAGATCATTAGAACTAAAAGAAGAAAGAATGGGAGAATCCTATGTTGTTGCCAAGAATAACTTGTTTACAACTTGTCCCAAAAAAAGTGAGGATGGTGCCTCTCTATCTGCAATGCTGTGTAGTGTACCCTCCAGTCCTGAATGCTGCTATTGAGCTCAACTTGTTTGAGATCATAGCCAAGGCAACAACACCACATGGTTCATTCATGTCATCCCATGAAATTGCTTCTAAGCTCCCAAACCAACACCCTGATTTGCCTAATAGGCTTGATCGCTTGTTGCGTTTGCTTGCTAGTTATTCTCTTCTTACTAGTTCCACTCGCACCACACAGCATGGTGCCACTGAGATAGTTTATGGACTCTCACAAGTTGGAAAATACTTTGTCCCTGATGCAACTACTGGCAACTTTGCTTCATTTGCAACCTTTCTTTCTTGTTCAGCACTCTCACCAGTTTGGTAAATGATTTTAACTGTCATGCATGTGTCATTCTTATCATTACTATATTGATGATATGAATGAACTGGTATGAAGTTACTTCAGTTAAGTTTGAGCTTTTCATTTATAACTATGATAAAGTCTTGTTACTTCAAATGAGATTGTGTTTTGTTGAGAAAAAGGGTATGCTGCAATGTTTTTAACTCTTTTCAGGTTGAATTTAAAGGAAGCAGTGATGGATGTAGACGTAGACTTGTTTAAGAAACTTCATGGAGTAACAACGTACCAGTACATGGAAAACGATCCAAAAATGAACCAAATTTTTAATAAGTCTATGGCAGACTTGTGTGCAATAGATATGAATAAAATACTTGAAACATACACTGGTTTTGAGGAATATCAACATTAGTTGATATAGAAGGTGGCAGTGGACAAAATCTTAAAATGATAAGAGGTGGCAGTGGACAAAATCTCAAAATTTATTTGGATCGTATATTCAAATAAATTTTGAGATTTTGTCCACTGTCACCTTTTATCATTTTAAGATTTTGTCTACTGCTACTTGCTACCTCCTATAAGGTTGGTATTCTCTCAAAAAGTATATATATATATATATATATATAATTAATATATTAAAAACAATTTTTATCAACATATAATCTATTGTGATTTAAGATTATCGATTGTCTACAAACCAAATGAAATTCATTCTTAGTTTAACTAGAGATATTAATTCTGAATTTATCATCTTACATTATTAAAAAATTATTAAATAAAAATTAATTTTAGAGACTAAAAATAATTAGTGGTTATATTGACTAAATTAGATATTATTTTAAAGATTAAAAAGTATTGGTTTCTAAATTAGTTTCTATTATGGATAAATAGTTTCTAAATTAATAAGATTTATAATTTAGAAACTATTTATCAATAATAGAAACTAATTTAGAAATCAATAATTTTTGTAGTCTCTAAAATAGTATCTAATTAGTCAATATAACTACTAATTATTTTTACTCTCTAAAATTAGTTTTTATTTAATGATTTTTTTTAGTGATATTTGATTCCATGCTCATAAAAGTTATAAAGTTTGTTTTTAAATCAAGTTTTGCTAACGATTATCTTAAGGATGGATGAATATGTAAGAAATTATATAAATTAATTTCTATAAAGTGACTCACATGATTTAGAGTTTGGGTTTTGAATCCGAATATAATTTAATAATAATAATAATAGAATTAAAGGGTATGATGGTTAACGTGAGAATAAATATATGATGATACCTAATGAAAAACCTACATCTAATGGAAATTGGGAATTAAGGTCAATAGGGTTCTGTCTCTGCAAATAATAGTTGTCTCACTGTTAACCATCATGAAAGTGTGTGACAATAACGAAATTGCTAAGAGATAGATTGGGACAAAGGAGATAAAGTAATTGATCAAGTAGGATTACTCATGGATCAAAGGTAAGTGCCCGCCTATTCCTTCTTGATTGTATGGATATATGTGAGAATTATGATATGATAAGATCTATATGCCAACATGTATGTATGCATTCATAATCATGTTTTAATTTACATGTGGTATTAGAGCCTCGTTGCTCATTTTTGTGATTCTCCATTAACGGTGAAGGTGGCTTAGGGCATGGCGGCATTGGGGTTGAAGTCTAGTGTGGCGCGGTGGTGTTCTCCCAGAACGGCCTGGTTGCATGATTGTCTTCCAAAAGAATGGTTCTAGGTTTGCAATACGGTGAATGATGGTGCGTTTGGCTCATGCATGTATGAATTAATTCGCCGCACCTTATGTCATTAGTTTTTTTTTTGGTGTGTGGAAGTATCAGCCTTAGCGTGGATGATGCAAGGGAAGGAAGGGTCCAGGTCCTCACGGAATTGGAATGTGACCAAATGTTGGATTCAAAATATTATAATATAATATAATTAAATTCATGTATGAATTATCTGCACACCTTACGTTATTAATTCCTTCAACTTTACGTTATCAATTTTATTAATTTTTTTTAAAGTTTAATTAAAGTCTTTTCCAAATTTTATTATATTATAATATAAAATAATAAAATGCATGCATGAAAAGAATTTAATTAATGAAACGCATGAATTCATTCCTCCATATCAAATTTTAATTAAAGTTTTATTATGTTATAATGTAATTTAATTTGTATTATATTAAAGTTTAATTAATTGATTGAAAGTGAGGAATGGAAAATTAATTTTTCCGCTTTATGCATTCAATTTTAAATTGAAATTTTGGAATTATTTGTATGATAGATTTGTAATCACTAAAGTGATCAAATCTTTATGTTTTATTTAATTTCAAATTATGAATTAATTTTATTTCAATTAATGATATAATTTATGGAATTATTTGTATGATAGATTTGTTAATCACCAAAGTGATCAAATCTTTAAGAGTTTTATTTAATTCCACATTACTGATAAATTTTATTTCAATTACCTATAGAATGGATGCTAAATTATTTAAATATGGGTAAATGAAAATTCATTATTATAAGAAATTTTTGGATCACCCAAATGTTAATTAGTTGTCCTTATAATTAATGGATATGACTGTTGGTAGTGAGTATGTGTTATTAGTTTTGCTTGTATATCCAAAGATAACAAGTGTTTCTAGTTAATGCATATATCTTGCCAAATAAAGTTAATACTATTAGCATCATTATGTTTTGTGTATTAATGAATTTCCCAAAGGCGAACATTAGTATACATAGAATGTTTTCTGAATCTGTATTGTATGTTTAGTTTATGGCAAAAAGTATTAATGTTAAGCATGTGTGATTGCAGTATTTGTTCCTCTAGCCTTACATTGGCAAGTTACGTCAGTTCTAGTCTTTAATGGTCTAAATTTTCCATACTGGAGTGAAAAAGTCCAATTTCACTTAGGTGTATTGGATCTTGATTTGGCCATTCGAATCGAGAAACTTGTTGTTATTACTGATGATAGTAGAAATGAGGAGAAGGCTCATTATAGGGCTTGGGAAAAGTCAAATAGACTTAGCATGATCTTTATGCGAATGAGCATAGCAAACAATATTAAGTCTGCTCTTCCCAAAACCGAGAATGCAAAAGAATTTATGAAATTTGTGGAAGAGCGTTCCCAAAAAGATGATAAGTCTCTTGTTGAGACATTAATGAGTACATCAACCACCATGAATTCTTATTATGTATGTTTTGAATCAAACTTAACTGAAGTTCCACATAATTCTTGGTGGATTGATTCTGGATGCACAACTCATGTTTCTAACACGATACAAGGATTCCTTTCAACCCGAACCATAAAGCCAAATGAAAAGTTTATCTGCATGGGGAATGGAGAGAAAGTTCCAATAGTCGAGACTTATCGTTTAATCCTCGACACTAGATTTTATTTAGACTTGATGGATACTTTTTATGTACCTAGTATATCTAGGAATTTAGTTTCATTGTTTAAACTTGGTGTTGTCAGATACTTTTTTAAATTTGGGAATGGATGTTTCAGTTTATATCAACGTACCTATTTGATTGGACCTGGTACTCTTTATATGATGGGTTATATAGATTGAATCTTGATAATTTATATGATGAAACTCTTATGACCTCACATCATAATGTTGGCACTAAACGTAGTTTAGTGAATGAATGTTTTGCTTTCTTGTGGCACAAACGTTTGGGACATATTTCCAAAGAAAGAATGGAGAGATTGGTAAAGAATGAAATACTTCCAAGTTTGGATTTTACTAATCTGAATGTATGTGTGAAAGGCAAACAAACAAAACACACAAAGAAGGGAGCCACAAGAAGTACTCAGCTTCTTGAAATTATACACACTGATATATGTGGACCTTTTGATGCAAGTTCTTTCAATAAAGAAAGGTATTTTATCACCTTTATTGATGATTTTTCACGTTATGGTTATGTCTATTTACTGCATGAAAAATCGCAAGCAGTGAATGCCTTGGAAGTTTATATAAATGAAGTGGAAAGGTAATTAGACGGAAAGGTGAAAATTGTCAGGTCAGATAGAGGTGGTGAATATTATGGAAAGTATGATGAAAGTGGATAACACCCTGGTCCGTTTGCTAAGTTCCTTGAGAGACGTGGTATTTATGCTCAATAGACAATGTCAGGTACACCATAACAAAATGGTGTTTCAGAAAGGCGTAATCGAACCTTAATGGATATAGTTAGGAGCATGTTAAGTAAGTCAATTGTACCTGTTTCATTGTGGATGTATGCTTTAAAAACTGCCATGTATCTGTTGAACAGGGTTCCTAGTAAGGCAGTTCAAAAGAAACCTTTTGAATCGTGGACAGGAAGGAAACCCAGTTTGAGACACCTACATGTTTGGGGATGTCAGGCAGAAGTTAGAATATACAATCCGCAAGAAAAGAAATTGGATGCAAGAACAATCACTGTATATTTCATTGGTTATCCAGCAAAGTCAAAAGGGTATATGTTTTATTGTCCTACCCATAGCACAAGAACTGTTGAATCTGGAAATGCACGGTTCATTGAAAATGGTGAAACTAGTGGGAGTGATACTTCACGAAATGTGGAGATTAAGGAAGTCAGAGTACAAGTTCCTTTGACTAGTACTTCAACTTCAAGGATTATTGTTCCTAATGTAGTTGAACCACTCAACGATGATGAAGAACAACAAATTAATGATCACAAGGTTAACAATGAACCTATAGTAGAACAACCACAATAAATAGAATTAAGAAGATCTCAAAGAGAAAGAAGGTTAGCTATTTTGAATGATTATGTGGTTTATCTACAAGAGTCAGAAAATGACTTAAGTATTAATAATGATCCAGTTTCATTTTCAGACGCCATCAATGATGATAATTCTGATAAGTGGTTAGATGCCATGAAAGATGAGCTTAAATTAATGGCAGAGAATGAAGTATGAGACCTTATAGAATTTCCAGAAGGATGCAAGAGAGTCGGGTGTAAATGGATCTTTAAGACTAAACGTGACTCTCATGGCAATATCGAACGTTACAAGGCCCGACTTGTTTCCAAAGGTTTTACTCAAAAGGATGGCATTGATTATAAGGAAACATTTTCACCTGTTTCTAAGAAAGATTCCTTTAGAATTATCATGGCGTTAGTAACTCATTATGATCTTGAGTTGCGTCAGATGGATGTCAAAACTTCCTTTTTGAATAGGGATTTAGAAGAGGATGTTTATACGGACCAACCAGTGGGGTTCATTGATGAAGGAAAGGAACACATGGTGTGTAAACTTAAGAAATCAATATATAGGCTTAAACAGGCTTCTAGGCAATGGTATCTTAAGTTCAATGATACTATTGTGTCCTTTGGATTTAAGGAAAACATCGTTGATCGGTGTATATATCTGAAGGTCAGTGGGAGCAAGTTTATATTCCTGATTCTGTATGTTGATGAGATCTTGCTTGCAACTAATGATCTTGGTCTATTAAGTGAGACTAAGAAGTTTCTCTCTAGTAACTTTGAGATGAAAGATATGGGTGAGGCATACTATGTGATAGGAATAGAAATATTTCGTGATAGATCACAAGGACTGTTAGGTTTGTCTCAGAAAGCATATATTAATAAAGTTTTAGAGAGATTCAGAATGGATAAATGTTCAACATCTCTCGTTCCAATACAGAAAGAAGACAAATTTAGTCTCATGCAATGTCCAAAGAATGATTTGGAACAGAAACAGATGTAGAATATACCTTATGCATCTATTGTTGGGAGTTTAATGTATGCTCAAACTTGTATACGACCAGATATTAGTTTTGCAGTTGGTATGCTTGGTGGATACCAGAGTAATCCAAGATTGGATCATTGGAAAGCTGCAAAGAAAGTTTTAAGATACCTACAAGGAACGAAGGATCACATGCTTACTTATAAAAGATTTGATCATCTTGAGGTGATTGGATATACAAATTCAGATTTTGTTTGTTGTGTGGATACACGAAAGTCTACATTTGGTTATGTGTATCTTTTAGCCGGAGGAGAGATTTCATGGAAAAGTGCGAAGCAGACCGTCATTGTTGCATCCACCATGGAAGTTGAATTTGTGGCATGCTTTAAGGCCATAGTTCAGGCTAATTGGTTGCGGAATTTTGTTTCAGGACTTGGAATTGTTGACAGTATTGCCAAGCCGTTGAGAATTTATTGTGATAACTCCGCAGCTGTCTTCTTTTCTTAAAAACGACAAGTATTCCAAATGTGCTAAACATATGGAATTGAAATACTTTGTCGTTAAAGAAGAAGTTCAGAAATATAGAGTGTCAATAGAACATATTAGCACTGATCTTATGATTGCTGACCCTTTAACAAAAGGGTTACCGTCCAAAACATTTACTGGTCATGTTGTAAATATGGGCATTATGTCTACTAGTGAATGATGAATGTTGTTGTTAATGCTTATTTGACACTCTGAGCTCATTGATAAATAAAGTTTCTGAAATTTATGTTTTCTACTTTATGTATATGCATGTAAATTATGTTGTGGAAAACAAATTATGTTGTTATTGATGAAAAATGACATTATGTTTGAACCTCTTATGGATTTCTCATTATAAAGTCATATAAAGGAGAAAGAATGATATAGTAATACATGGAAGGAAATGTGTTGATTGAAATGACATGTAAGCGCCATGACTCTTATTATTTCTGTATCCTTGATTTTGATTAATGATAGAACCAATTTATGTATGGCCTTTTAAATGCGCATTTATGTAATTATTAAATCATGAAAGTATTATAACTCATATGAGTCAAGTGGTAGAATGTAAGAAATTATGTAAATTAATTTCGATAAAGTGACTCACATGACTTAGAGTTTGAGTTTTGGACCCGAATATGATTTAATAATAATAATATAATTAAAGGGACTGTTGGTTAACGTGAGAATAAATATCTGATGGTACCTAATGAAAAACCTACAACAGATGGAGATTGAGAATTAAGGTCAATAGGGTTCTGTCTATGCAAATAATAGTTGTCTCAGTGTTAACCATCATGAAAGTGTGTGAAAAGAACGGAATTGCTAAAAGATAGATTAGGACAAATGAGATAAAGTAATTGTTCAAGTAGAATCACTCATGGATCATGGTAAGTGTCTATTCCTTCTTGATTGTACGGATATATGTGAGAATCATGATATGATAAGATCTATATGTGAACATGTATGTATGCGTTCATAATCATGTTTAATCATGTTTTAATTTACATAATATTTTACAATTTTCTATAACTCTAAATAATAAGCCTTTGAAAAGTAAAACCATCGCATGCATTATCATACAATACAACTTTAAGTCCTATGATCCAACTTTTAACCAATTAAAAATAATAATTTTAAAAGATTTTTCAAAAAAGGTTAAATTAAATATTAATAGCAATCTCATTATCTTTAAATTTAAATTTAATTTATTTCATTGTCTCTTATAATATTCAAAAAAATATTAAAAATCTCACATCTCTTTTTATAAAATTGAATTAATCTTAAACAATGCTTTTCGTAACGAACTCGATAAATCAAATAGATTATACTCACACATTATATACCAATAATGTTAAATTAATTTTTGTAGCGTATACTAAGAAAAAGATAGACTTTAAGAGACAGATAAAAAAAAAAGCTAACAAAGAAGAAAAAGGTGCCTCATAATTTTCAAACTCCTCCACTGTACTATATTCATACTTTTCTATTTATTTATTTTCTACGAAGTAGACGTATTCTTAGTCAAAAACATAACCATGTCTTCATAGTTTACAAAAAAATGTATACAACTTTTTCTTCAACGCATTTATTCTTAATCCAGTCCTGTTGAATCTTCCTATGCTTTCCATTTGGCTGTCATTTTAAAAGTACAACATCTTTATCTTTGAATAATCAAAGTTACAAAAATTAGTATTCAGAGAATCAACATTTCATTAAGATAGTGACTGGGAGTTATTAAGTAAGTAGTAATATATAAAATCTCAGATTTTGCTTATAAAAAAATAAAAGCTGAGATTAGATTGTAAAATTTCTTCTTAAACAACTTTAAGAAAAAAAAAGTTTATACAGAGTTTATGCATAATCAATATGAGAGTTTTAAAAACTAATTTTAATTTAATAAAAAAATTAGTTTATTTTTTTATTTTCTTTTTCTTTGAAAATATCTATAAAGAATTTGATCCAAATAAATTTCTCACAACTCTTGCTTTGTGCACACAATACTAAAAAATTCAACCAAGATAAGGAAAAATAAAAAAAATGAACAAGTAAAAGCCTTCCATCCATGACTACAAACTGCTATAAAAAGAACACATTGAAGTGCAATTAAGCACACATTGTTACCAAACTAGAATCTAAAGATCATTAGAACTAAAAGAAGAAAGAATGGGGGAATCCTATGTTGTGGCCAAGAATAACTTGTTTACAACTTGTCCTCAAAAAAGTGAGGATGGTGCCTCTATATCTGCAATGCTGCTTAGTACTACTGTAGTGTACCCTGCAGTTCTGAATGCTGCTATTGAGCTCAACTTGTTTGAGATCATAGCCAAGGCTACAACACCACATGGTTCATTCATGTCATCCCATGAAATTGCTTCTGAGCTCCCAAACCAACACCCTGATTTGCCTAATAGGCTTGATCGCTTGTTGCGTTTGCTTGCTAGTTATTCTCTTCTTACTAGTTCCACTCGCACCACACAACATGGTGCCACTGAGATAGTTTATGGACTCTCACAAGTTGGACAATACTTTGTCCCTGATGCAACTACTGGCAACTTTGCTTCATTTGCAACCTTTCTGTCTTGTCCAGCACTCTCACCAGTTTGGTAAATGATTTTAACTGTCATGCATGTGTCATTCTTATCATTACTATATTGATGATATGAATTTATTTCTGTTAGTTTGAGCTTTTCATTTATAACTATGATAAAGTCATACTTCAAATGAGATTGTGTTTTGTTGAGAAAAAGGGTATGTGTAGTCTTACTTTGCTGCAATGTTTTGAACTCTTTTCAGGTTGAATTTGAAGGAAGCAGTGATTGATGCAGACGTTGACTTGTTTAAGAAACTTCATGGAGTAACAGCGTACCAGTACATGGAAAAGGATCTAAAAATGAACCAAATTTTTAATAAGTCTATGGCAGACTTGTGTGCAATAGATATGAATAAAATACTTGAAACATATACTTGTTTTGAGGGAATATCAACATTGGTTGATATAGGAGGTGGCAGTGGACAAAATCTCAAAATGATAATCTCCAAATACCCTTCCATTAAAGGAATTAACTTTGATCTGCCCCAAGTGATTGAAAATGCACCATTCCTACCAGGTAATAGCATGATATATTTAATGTTTTATCATATATCAAAGGGTCAATTCTAAACTTTGCCAAATTTTGTTAAGGGATTGAGCATGTTGGAGGAGATATGTTTGCAAGAGTTCCACAGGCTGACTCCATGATACTAAAAGTTAGTATACATGATACTAAACACCTATTTCATGTATTTAATTAATCTAATTTCATTTTTAAGATTCTAAATCTCTTTCTTTAATGATATTGTTTTAGGCTGTATTGCACAATTGGTCTGATGAAAAGTGCATAGAAATTTTAAGCAATTGTCACAAAGCACTTTTTCCAAATGGGAAGGTGGTTGTTGTGGAGTTCATAATGCCAGAAGAACCAGAAACAACTGAACAATCTCAGCTTGTTTCTTGCCTTGACAACCTTATGTTTATCACAGCTGGTGGAAAGGAAAGAACTCAGAAACAATATGAGAATTTGTGCAAGCTTGCTGGATTTTCAAGTTTTCAAGTTGCATGCCATGCCTCCTCTGGTCCTGGAGTGATGGAATTCTACAAGTAAGTTAATCAACAAAAGCTTAGAATTCTAAGACAGAAGTATGAAGAACAAACAATAAAGAACTAGATGTGATGTTCTAGATTTCCACTTTCTTGTCCACTTTCCATTTTCATGTGATGTAACGTTTACACTAAAGCTAATAATTTAGATTTGGTTCAAATATACTCTTTGGAAAATAAAACTAATTATTTTATATAAGACTAATTAATATAAATACTCTTTGACTATATTAAGTAATATTATTTTAGATTATGAAGGAAATTAACAGATTAATCGACAAAATATAAATGAAAAATGTTCTTGTCAAAAATAACTTGAGAATCCGAGAGATAGCATTGTTATGGTCAATCACGCATGTAAGACATTGTTTGTTTTAGAGGTTGGTGTTCCATCACAGTTTTATCCTTAAAAGATGTCTCGACGAATTGAAAGAGGAAAGAGTATATAAACTACTATTTACCTCGATCCTCGATCCTCGATTCCTGAGCGATGTACAATTATATTGACAGTACCCGAACAAAAATAAAAAATAATGGTAACATCATTCTATTTACTACAAAATTAAACGATAAATTAGTCAAATAAAAATATAAATATTTTGAATTGTTTATAGAATATTTATTTTCATATTAACTTAATTAAAAATATTATAATTTATAAAGTAATTAAAATTTAATTAACTATGTATAAAATATTGAATTTAATCAAGAATAAATCGCTGATGAGGGAGCTCTCTACCTGCAAGTCATGGAAAAAAGTAATTTTAGATGAAAAAAATAAGAATGAAAAAGTAGTATGTTTAACAATTGAGGGAAACGTATTTAACGTTTGTACAAATTATTTTCTCTATACTTTAAAAAAGTAATCCAAATAATTATTGATCATTTTTAAAATATTATTTTTTAAACTTAATTTAGAAATAAAAAGAAAGATGATAAGTTTAAAGTTTTGAAGAGTTTTTAAAAATAAATATGTAAGTAGAAACGAAAAAACACTGTTTAACGTAGTCGAAATAATTTTCTTAACTAAATACTAAAAAATATATAAATACACATGAAAAATCATCATATTACAAATATTTAATTAAGAATGTGGTGATTGTTAGTAGAATTTATCTTTATTTTTATTTATATAATGAATGAGATTAATCAGTAAATTCAAACAGCTCAATTAAGAACCATTCGCTTATCTAATTCTAGTGCGGTCCAAAATCGATTATGCATAAATTCGATATTAAATAAGAAAACTGGTCAAACCAATAAAAAACTGGTTCAATAAAAAATTAATAAATCGCAAATTAACTCTTTTTTTTTCTTAACCAAAGCAGAAATTAGCTTAAAGCGTTACTAATTTTTTATTCTAATATAAAAAAATTATTATTAAGAAATACTAAAATATTGTATTTAAATTTCAATATAAGTATAATACAAACTTTATTTAATGTTTTATATGCATTTTAAATATTATAAATTTATAAATTTATGTACTATTTTAGTTTTTAAAGTCATAAAACTATAATTTTTTATTTTCAGTATATTTTTAATCTTGTAATAATTTTATCAGTCCCAATTTAACCACTAAACCATAACACAGTAGTCTCGTTCTAAAAACATTCAATGTAATTATGAAATTTGTGAAAACCAAACAAGTGGAAATCTGGTGGGAAGCATTTCAAAAAGGAATCGCGAGTGCTCTTGATCCATTTCATAGGTTTGAATAAGAGAACTCAATTTTTTTTTTAATTTTTTTAGATAGCATTTTAATTATTTTCAAATAATGTATACAAATTTGAAAATAATTCAAAAATAGTAATATTAATGATATATTGGTTGAAAAACATCAATATAAATTAAAAAAAGAATTTGTTTAATATCAATAGAGAAACATCATTAAAAATTAAAATTGACCAAAAAAAACTCTTACTACCATTAATTACGAAATAACTCTAACCTAACATCAACAATAAAATAACTCAAATAATATTGGTTGAAAAATAAACATTATTAACTTTAATATAAAAAAAAATCGCCGATGTTTATATAAAAAGTATGATATTTAGACCCGAATCAAACTAATAATATCTTGATTTTAGTAAAGCCGTAAATAAAATAAGCAACAAACAAAATAGCATAAATTTCCGAACATTATAATTCTTTGAATTAAGTAATTAATTAATCTTACAAAAATTTTAAATTCGTTACGCCAACAACTTTTAGTCACAAAAGCTGTTCATTAAATGAACTTTTTCTGGTGAAACCGAGTGATGATACAAATCCTGGACTAAATGTGTTTCTTCCACATTGTTTTGGGGTCATTGTTGGGTGCAGTCAGCATTCCATCTTCAGTTACATTAGCATTAAGCGATGATGAATTGACGAGTCCAATGGAATTTTTGGTTGAGAAATCTACATGGCAGTTAGCAAAACAATCAGAAATCAGGCAACAGAAATGCTCTGCTTATTGCCCTAAGATCAATATGACACCAGATTTTACCTTTCTCATGTACATGCATATATTTGCTGCTGTGTAGTACCCCAAGGAATTCATTTACAGCTCTTACCCACCTGCAAGAGAGGAAAATGTAGCAATGATTGAAAGACAGTTAAATGCACAAGATTGTTAGATGTGAATAAACAGTGAAGAGAGGGATAGGATATGTACCAAATGTGAGATGCTGTTAGCCCTTCAAAAAAGGCCAGATGTCCTCCATGCTTTAAAGTAGCCAACACAATATTTTTATTAGCCCTACCAAAAGAGTAGTAGTACATTAATTGGCTCTAAAGTAATACAAGAGAGGGGAAAACGAAATAAATTAGAAGCAGAGCATACTTGCATTCATCCCAGGGAATGGCTTCTGTTGTACAGATTGGATCATCCAGAGCATTAATACACAGAAGCGGAACGGAGACAGACTGCACATATGTAGAACTACTGCACCGTCTATAGAACGTATCCACACTCTAACCAAACAACTTTCTTTTCATTAACTAATAAAAGGACCCACAAAAACATATCAAATATTACAAATTTAGGCCATACGCAAGTACCTCATACTTCGCAACTACACGAGTCGCATGATCATCAAAATCGCGAACAGAAAGTGACTGCAAAGCAAAAAAAGAACATGCACACATGATTGATAATTTTTTAAAAACTCACATTAAATAAGACAATGACCTTTAAGAATGTTATAGGTATTAGGATTAGAATAATTAAGCCAAGAAAAAGTAAACCCAAACAGCTAAATAAATGTGTAACAACAAAGTATTTCGCCACCAAAATCATCACACAACATTCGATCTCTTGAAAATCTATATGCTATACTAGTAATATTTACACATTATCACACAAAAAGTACCCAATATAATTAGGAGTAGCGAATAAAAATCAAATTCATAGGCAATTGCGAGTCCTAGTTCAGCAACCTAACACCCTTCTACGTCTTCCACACTAGCACAGGCCATTAAATTCCCTTGATAACACGACAAAAACATGGCATTATTTTACCATCAGAAAATTAAACGATAAAAAGGTAATCAAATGAAAATAAAACAATAACGAGTAAGGCCACCTTTTCTATTCCTTCCCAATTAGCATTGCGAGAAAAGTGAGACTGGTGTCTGCAATGAATGTAGCAAAAATATAAAATTAAGTCAAGAAACGAACTATAGACAAAATTTCTTGAGTTTCCACGTTGTCTGCAGTTTGAAGATTTGAATAGATAAAATAAGAGCTTATGAACAAGATTGCTAAATTCATCTGAAAAAATGCAGACGTACAATTTTGCATAATCTTGAAGTGCAAATGCAAGCGCTTTATCATAAATTTTCTGCACACGCCCTCGGCGTAAGTATCTGTCTTCTATCTACAACGATAAACAAGTAAAATAACTTCTAGCGAAGTTTAATAAGAGGCAAAATGAAGATCGATTAAAGAGGAAATTAAATTCAATACACAGCTCCTTTGATAATTCCAACGTATTATATTAAATCATTCCGAACAGATCTAAACAAATATATCTTATATCTTATGTACTTCGAAACTTCATGGATGAAGAAAAAAAGACTGAAACAGCATGTCCAGCCAGAAAACGAAGAAAAAGAACATTTTTTTAATGGATAGATAATTTGGCATCAGGGAAAAAATAGTTTTTTTTTCTTAAATCAATGTAGTAGAACGAAGTGGCACTCTACAACGACATGGTAGGGCATCAAAGACATGTTAAAATTGTCATCATTTCAACTCAGCTGCAGTTACTCAATTCGAAGCACTAGTCGCATTGAAAAACATTTTATAGTTTTGATTATTCACATACATTTTTTATAAAAAAACACACATATGAACGGACAATTTGGCCTTTTATCATTGTTTCCTTCACTTCTATAACTTAAATTTTAAGACTTGCAAATTATAGATCCCAAACTTCACTTTTCAAAATAAATTCAATTATTTCATTCAATTTCTATTATTTTCTGTTTAGTACAAAACTAATTTATTTTCTTTAATTAAGTCCACAAACAATTAAACCGAGAAGCGAGAACAAATTCAAATTGTAGTGATTTTTCATAGCATATTAACCAAAGCCATTTGAAATTCAAAACTTAAAACAAGTCACTTTAAAATCAAAATACTAACCAAAAGGTCCCAAGGAGAGCAAACAGCAACAGCTCCAGCAACAGGAATATTCTCACCATCCTCACCAAGATATTTAACCTACAAACAATCACTGAATAAAAAAATATGCAGTGGTAAAACACAGCTACTCGCACAAGTGAGAATAATTTTGTGCAGTTTTTCTATAGTTTGGAAGGCAGATAAAATACGTATCGATGATGAGAAATATCATAACAAATTTCAGCATTAAGCCATCACACAGGCGTTAAAATGTCAACAACAGGCTGTTAGGAAACCAAATGATATTTTCCAAATATTGTATCTATTTATGAAGTAGATCTTTCAATAGTTATAAAATCCATTTCAGAAATTGGCAACGTTTTTTGTACTCTCGATGGTCATTACATAACAGAATTACAAATTACTGAAGAAAGCAAGATAGTGGACAAAGAATGGTTCAATAAATTTACGTAAACTAAAATAGTTTATTTTCCTTCCATGGTTTCCCGTCCACAGTAAAAGCATACTAATCTCATTCACAATATTGTAACTTTTATTAGTCCGAATTTCATATATAATTCGAGAAAGTGAAATTCTTTTATAAAAGCTATAACCAGAATAAAGCTAATTTGCAATAGAGGTCAAATTATCGAGAAAAGAGAAATGTCATACACATCAATTAACTATTTTTTTCCTTGGTCCTTGTTACTAGTGGCACCTAATAATCTATGCCATTTAAAAAAATTATATAATATTGAAAGTAATTTAAATTATTTTGGACGTAAAAAAGGCAACATTTATTGTATGCATTACATAAGACTCAAGCTACATACCAGAATATTAGCTCCAATACTAGTTCCAACAACAAACAGTGGTGCCTTGGATCTCTCTTTATGGAGATAATTAACCACTGCGCGGACATCCTCAGTCCATCCAGCATTGTAGGAAATATCAGACTGAAATGATTTTAAAAAGGAAAAGACGTTACAAGATTAAGAAACTGTTAACACCAGAACATGAGATTGATACAATGCAAAATAATTCTAACACCAGAACATGCAATAAGAAGAAATGACATGAATTTCACGGCGTGTGTTAGCTAACTGCTGCCTACCCACATTTAATATCTAACCATAATTGCTTCTGCAGATACTTTTGAGGGGGGGTGGGATAAACACATAGGCATTTGACCCTTTTGCAGTTTTCAACCAATGGATATTTCTAAAACCTTTTTTCATCACATGCAAAAAGATTGGCAAGCTTCGTCTCATCTAAAGTGATCTTATTTAGATTTTAATTTTATTGATTGGTGGAGTGCAATGCCTAAAGTCTATTAGATATATATATATATCAATCTTTCATTCACGTAATAACTCAAAAGATATTTAGTTGCATATATAAGAGCCAATACAATATGAAGTTATAGACGCTGATCAGTCTTTAACAGTGTATCAACAGGATTCAAGTTATGTTTTAACAGTGTACCAATCCTCTGTTCTATTTATTTACAGCTTGCAGAAAAACTAACCGTGATTGAAACACCTCCAAAGCCTCGGTGGTTACAGACAACAACGTTCCATCCACGCTTTGCAGTGTGATACGCGAGATGTTTGATATACTATCAACATGAAAGCAAGAAAAGAAAAATAAAAAATAAAACTGCAAGACATCATTGTAGTATAAATGAATCTCCTAAATCAAAATCAAGCTAAAATATGAAAACTAAAGGACATTCATAAGGATACAAGAAAACATTTATTGTACTTTTTCATGAAAGAAAATTGTGATTAACCGTGTTTAATCATGGTTATCTAGTTTAGTTAATGTGTAGTTATTTCTTTTATTGCTCTTATATTCAGGACAGTATCTTCATGTAAAAATACACGTTGTACTCACTTTTAGTTATCCATATCTATTCTTTCTCTCTCACTCTGTTTTTTCTTCCTTGCTTTTTTCATTCCTGGGTTTGGTCCCTCATATCCCTTTCTTTTTTACCATGGTTGATACAACCTCCCGCGATCCCTCTTCAGATCCCACCCATCCCCTGTTTCTTCATCATTCTGATAGTCCCGGTCAGATTCTTATCTCTCAGCCGCTTGATCACAAGAACTACACTACTTGGAGTCGTGCTATCTTAGTCGTTTTATCTGTCAAGAACAAGATCGCATTCATAGGCATTACATTTTCCAAATTTTTGAACATTTTGAACCCCTAACTTATTCTTAGGCTATCAGATTTGGACCCAGGCACCAAGCTATCTCTAATGAGTTAGCAGCTCTGGATGTCAATAAAACCTGAGATGTCATTTCTCTTCCTCCCGGGAAAATCCCTATCAGCTGTAAGTGGATTTTTAAGCTAAAGCTTAATTTTGATGGTACTGTTGCCAAACACAAGCTAGACTTGTTGCAAGAAAATTTACTCAACAATATGGCCTTCATGTAAATACGCACTGTATTCACTTCTAGCTATCCAATTCTATTTTTTCTCTTTATATGAATACACACTGTATTTACTTCTAGTTATCCAATTCTATTCTTTCTCTTTCAGTCTGTTTTGTGACTACAGAGTCAAGGAAGAATAGATTAATAAAACAATGCTGTCCAATGCAGTTTCCTATTTTGTCAACTGGTATATGGGAAATACCTCAAACAATTATTCCTTTAGAATTAACACCTCATCACGCATCAAATTCCAACCTGATACTGCTCTTGGCTACTTTCCACTTAGCTTGAGCCCTTCGGGAAACAATATACCACTAAGATCCTTAGTTTGTTTGAGATTCATAATCCCCAGCTTTCGTTCATAACACCAGCATGCGGTAAAAAGACAATTGCAAGCCACAGCTCATAGGAGGACTTCAATGTATGACGTTTAATATTTTATGTGTAACGTGTTTTATCAATAGTGACAGTATTATGTACGCATCATAGTGTTGAAACATACATTCTGAATTTAAGAAATTTGAAGAAAATCGGACTAAAACCGAAATTAACAGCACAGTGGAATCCCATCAACACGATTACAAAAGTAGACATTGTTGACAATGGCATGTCATCTGATGAAATTACCATTACGTAATACAAAAAAAATATTGCGATTGCACACTAAACAGTTAAAAAGGTTAAAGCAAGAATAACAGTAACATGACGCAAGACTTTGGCATAAGTATAACAGCTATGTACTTGACTACTAAGCTGGAGTAGTTCAGCTGGTACTATGAGGACACGGATAATAATACAATAACACTACAAGCCCTGACCTAGCAGCAGGCAAGGAGATGCCGAAAGAGTAAGGATAAAATGTGGTTTTCCCCAATTCACATCTGGGAGTTTTCTTCCTCCACCCCCAACAAATCTTTCCCTGCACCCATCATTTTCAGAAAAACCTCTTCATTTATTTTAAAAATATTTTCAGATTGTTCTTTCAGAAATATTTTCAGAACATATTTTATGAATTTGGAATTTACTATTTCGGAAGTAAAAAAAATATGTTCACAGAGAGGATATTTCATAATGGTTTTTTTATCTTTTGGATTTCCTATTCTGAAACAACTTTTACTTATGAAACACATCTCCTATCCTAAAATCATCCAAAACTGTGTCAATTGATAATTTGAGTATTTCGATAAATATAGGGGTGCATAAAAAAAAATGTTCATAAGATTCTTTTTACCCTTTTAATATCTACTTTAAAAGTAATAGAGTGATTTTTAATTAGTTGACATCTAAGCGTATGTTAAAATTAAACAGTAAATAGAAACACCTACTTGAGACGAAGAGTCACTTGTGAGGCCAGGAATAACTACAACAATGGGAATAGATTCATCTTCAGAAGCAACATCATCCGAAACTGTAAAATTACCAGTCACAAAAAGACAGAAAGATCATGAATCTTCCTCTTTGACAGCTACCACAAAATTAAATTAAGTAAGCATGTTCATAAAGCATAACTAAAACTTAAACACACAACAGTTTAATTATACATACCATGAGAACTGAACACCCAATCCAAGGCAATGGTTCCACCATCAGCAGTCCTAAACAGTTCCCTGAAACAAAACTAATCATTGCATCATCAATCTTCAAATCTTCAACAGTCCGGTCAAGAGTTCCAATAAATAAATAGGAAGTAGTGGAAAATGGTTGAAATGACCTGGCGTATTTCACCAAGGGAGGTCTGCCGAAGTAGTTCAAGAAAAGAGTCTGAAGATTCGGGCTGCAGAGCCAGGGCGTGGCGAAATATCTGCTGCGAAGAACCTCGCACTGCGAAACGACGGCGTGGTAGATTTGAGAGGAGGTGTTGTAGGAGAGAAGCACGGGGGAGCCTGGGAATCCGGAGAAGAGGTCTTGGAAGAAATGGAGTTGGAGGAAGTTGTAGAGAACAGAGAGGAGAAGGAACGCTGCAAGGAGAAGATAGTGCCAGAGAGGGATGAGAGAGAGGACTTGGAGAAGGAGCCAGTATGCGTCGGAAGAAGATGCTGAATCGGGTATGCAGTAGCTTTCATCCATCATTCATGAATGGAGTTCAAAGAGCGGGATCATCAATGTATCTAATAACCAATAGATTTAAAGTACACCGTATCAGAATCATTAGATATATTATTTTTTATAAGTTTAAAATTCACTTATTAAATTACTATAAACTCAAATTCATTGACCCCTAAAATGTCTTCTTTTCAAGAAAATCATTTAATATATTTAATTTATTTATTTTTATTCACATGAGGTTTAGTTATGATCTTTTATTTTATATTATGACTTTTTTTTCGTGGTGTTTGTTTGAAGTTGTTCTGTTATGTTATGGTTTTTTCTTTAAAACGACGTCGTAAAAAGACAGTGAGGAAGAAGAAGGTGGTGTGGAAAAAAGAGAAAACAGAAATAGGAATAGGAATGGTTGGTTATTCTGGCTAAACCCGTTTGAAGTGAAAACTGAATAGTGAAGAAATTGATTGCAGGTGTGGTGAGATGTGAAGCAGCAGTTGTAGGACCTCGCAACACGAATAATATTGACCCTCTGTTGGATCCATTCCCGTGATGAAGAAGATAATTCTTGTTTTGGATTGGTTGGTTTGTAAATTGTAAGGAAGTGAGGGCGCAGAAGTGTGGGGTAGAGGCTAGAAGGAGAGGAGGGGCCTACCAAACATGGGTTACCCTATTACCTTTATTTAATTTGTTTTTTTCACAATGTGTATAACAGTAGAGAGAAATTATAATACAAGAAGAAAAGGCCTTATTATAGAAAGAAAGAAACGAAAGCTAAGTAATAACTAATGGAAATTTTTTATGAATACTAGAAAAAAAACAAACAAACCATGTGCTAATTCTTGATTTTTTTTATTTTTATTCAAAAATTATTTTAATCAAACATAAAAAATTGTTTTTGGTTAGGTTGAACTAAATAATAATTAACTAACTTTTTACACGAGAATACTTTATATTTTAATTTTTAATTATTTTTAAAGATGAATTTATAAACTTACAATTTTAATATTTTTTTAAAAAAAATTATAACCATCACATCACTCACAAATTTTTCAAAAATTCAATTTATATATCTTAATCCAAATAACTTACATTTCTTCATACTTTCATCTCAAATAATTTATAGAAATTCATGTTTAATTCATTAATTCAAACTTAATCCTAACAAATTAAAATTAAAGGTGTTTTTGTAAATAAATAAATTAAATAATAAATTTTTCAATTACATCAATTATAAATTTTTTACTTATTTCCTTTCAATTTCCTTAGGTCTAAATAATTTCACTTCTCTTAATTAGTTTTGTTTCTTCCATCTTCATCCAAAGACAACACTAGATATTGCTGATATTTTTCTCGACAAGTGTACCGAATCAATTGTAATATAGTACTCTTTAAAGTACGAATGTCGAACCCACAGGGAACAATTCTAATTAAGATGTTTTGTTATAAAACTTATTAAGTCTAGAAAATAATGTTGAGAACATTTTCATAACCAAATTAAAGATTTCACAAATAACTCGGAGAGTTAAGGTTTGATTCAACCAAAATCAAAACTAACTTATCAAATATAGATAAAGATACTTGGGATTGAATTGTGCCTATTTCAATCATCTGTATTTTGGAATAATACAATATATAATACTCAAAACTATTTATTTTTTATGCTTAATTTAAAGTCATTCACCTTGATTCCTCACAGATGAAATTCATAAGATAATTTCTCAAACACCGATTCCTCATATATTTAACAAATCATCCAGCTTTAGGAACATAATTTTGATGCAATCAATAACCAAAAATCTATTCCTAGCATTACAAGTTATCAAGTATTTTCGTCTATTTCAGATCCTTAAAAGTACTTTCCAGTTAAATTTAAGGATCACAATCAAGACTCCATTGAACAGATAGAATCAAGCAATAAGCATTTTGTCCCAACTACCTACCCCTTGTATTAAGGGTGACATGATTGTTGTCCAGATTGATGAGGCAAATTACTTGGCTGGTCTTGAGGATTGCAAAACTCATCTCCATGGTCGGGTTATTCTATCTAAGGGGGATAAACCTCTCACACACCTGAATTTAACTAAAAAGTTGCAGCCGATGTGGAAAGCTCTTGGACCATGGAAAGCAATTCCTCTTGGAAAGGGTTTCTATGAGTTTGAGTTCGCTTCTATAGAAGACGTGAGATGGGCCCTCGGAATGGGTTCCCTCAAGTTATCTCCTGGTTTATTGAGATTGTTTGCCTGGACAAAAGACTTTGTCCCAGCTACCATGAAGAATACCAAAACTCAGACATGGGTTAGAATCTACCATTTGCCTTTGGAGTATTGGAAACCAAATACAATATATTCCATCGTTAGAGGCCTTGGTACTCCTTTGTCTTTGGATGAGCATACTATGAGAAAGAATAAGGGTATGTTTGCTAGAGTGTTGGTGGATATTGATCTTCTGTCCCCTCTCTCCGATCAACTTTTGGTTGAACGTCCAGACTTTGCTTTTGTAGCTGGTGTGGAATATGAATGGCTCCCTCCTTTTTGCTCTCATTGTAAGATGATTGGGCACGAGCTTGCTCAGTGTCGGGCGATCCATGACCAGGGTCGTGTTCTTGGGCCTCAACATAAACCTTCTTAGAAGGCATCTTCTGATGAACGGGACCAAGGGAGGACCGTGATTCCTAAACAACGTAAAGAATATAGGAAAAAAGATCCAAAGACAAAACTCGTGGAAGGCCTCATTGATAAGTTGAAAGTTGATGAAACAGGTGGAGGGGAGGATGTTTTTGCAGATATGCCTCCTCTTGAGGATGCTTCAGATCACGATAGGTCCTCACCCAAGCAGGGGTTGTCCACTCCCACTTTGGATTCACTTGTTGTTATGCAAGCTAAGGACTCAAAGTCAAATTCAACAACTTTTATTGATGATCATCATGTGGAGGTATCTGTTCCTGTGATTGTACCATCTCCGTTGCGTACTACCTCTCCTCGGAGGGTTAAATCACATGCGGATACTAATGCACCAGTTCCTAATGTGGAGGTCTCTACTATTGTGACTGTACCATCTCAGTCGCCTCATCCCTCCCCTCGAAAGGCTAAATATCTTGGGGATGTTAAAGCAATATCGTTGGTCCTTCAAAATCACTTTTCTTCTCTTGATGGTTTGGAAACTACAGATGTGGGAGTTGATTCTCATATTGGAGCGTCAACTATTTCGCCTGCCATTGTTGGAATTAATTCTGATCATAATGAAAATCAGGTTGTTTCAAAATTTTGGACTGACTTTAATGACAAGGAGGAGGATGACAGTGATAATGGGGAGGAAACAGTTCGCACTAAAAGAAAACCAGGGAGACCACCTAAGGGGACTGGTAAATCTACAACGTCGCAATGAAGGTCTCTTCATTTTTTTGGAATGTCAGAGGATTGGGGAACCACAAAATTGTGGAGATGTTGCTTAGTTTACTTAACCTACATAAACCTCTCCTGGTTTTTCTTGTTGAACCCATGATGTCGTACACTAATGCTTTCGACGTCCTTTTCAAATCTGTTAATATGCATTTGGTGGCTACGTCTCCTATTGTTAATAAAGTTGTTAAGCTTTGGTGTTTGTCGGTTCCTAATCTTGTCCAAAATTTCTTGGTTAATGATCAATTTATCTCTGTAACTTGTCGTCTGCAGGATAAAAGTTTTAGCTTTGCAGGTGTTTATGGTGCTAACACATACTTGTCTAGACGATTTTTATGGAGGGATCTTAGTTTCTTCATAGGGCCTTGGTGTATTCTGGGAGATTTTAATGTTGTGCTCTCGGCGGATGACTGTAAAGGGGGGTGGCTCCTAATCAGGTTTCTTGTAATGAATTCCTGGACTGGATTAATACTAATGATCTTTCTTGTATGCCTTTTACTGGATCTTGTTATACTTGGTGTAACGGAAGGAGAGGGTTGCATAGAATTCACAAAAGACTGGATAGGGCTTTATGTAATGGAGTGTGTATGGATGAATGGGAATCTTGTTCTTATCAGGTTCTTGTTAAAAATTGTTCTAATCATTCCCCTATTCTTGCTAGTCTTGCTAGTAATTCTTTGCAGAAGGTTAGCAATTTTTGTTTCTTTTCGATGTGGCTTCAGGACACTTCGTGTCTAAAGCTTATTCATGATTCTTGGGCTAATCAGGTTGTTGGTTGTCCTATGTTTATCTTGCAACATAAGTTAAAAAGGTTGAAACTTGAGCTCCGTGACTAGAATAAAAATTCTTTTGGTAATGTTCATAATGGAGTTCTTCTTAAGCAGGGCATCCTTCTTGGTATTCAAAAAAGCTTAGAGACTGCTAGTTTGTCTGATAGTGATGGACTTCTCTGTCAAGAAAAGATTGCTAAGGAGGAGCTTGATCATGCTCTTCACTGTCAATATTTGTTTTGGAAAGAAAGGGCTAGGATGTTATGGTTCAAGGATGGATATCGAAATACTACTTTTTTCCATGCGGTGGTGAAAAGGAGATATAATTCTAGTGGAATTCATCGTCTACGGATTGATAATGAGGTTACGGAGGATCCTAAAATCATTGAGGATCATATTTTGGACTTTTATAAAAATCTTTATGCTGAGTCTATTTCTAATGTTCTGGATACTGATAATATGGAAGATTTTATTAGTACTTATATTCCTGCGATGGTTTCCTCTGAAATTAAAAATGCTGTTTTTAATCTTAACGGTAATAGTGCTCCTGGTCCTGATGGTTTTGGTGGTTTTTGCTATCATTCTTGCTGGGAAATTATTGGGACAGATGTTTGCAATGTTGTTCAACAGTTTTTTAAACAAAACTGGGTTCTCCCTGGAATGAACAGTAATGTGGTATCTCTTATTCCAAAGGTTCAGGGTGCTGATTCCATTAAAGATTACAGGCCAATTGCTGTTGCTAATTTCAAGTTTAAGATTATTTCCAAGATACTGGCGGATAGGCTTGCACTTGTGCCTGCTAGAATCATTTCTCCTAATCAATATGGATTTGTGCAGGGTAGACAGATTCAGGATTGCATTGGTATTGCTTCTGAAGCTATTAACCTACTTTCTAAAAAGGTTAGAGGAGGTAATGTGGCTTACAAAGTTGATATTCATAAAGCTTTTGACACTCTAAGTTGGAAGTTCTTATTATTAGTTTTAAAACGCTTTGGTTTTCACCCCTCATTTGTCGGTTGGATTAGTACAATTCTCCGTTCAGCTATGCTTTCTATAAGAATAAGTGGTAGTTTGGTGGGTTTTTTTCCTTGCAGTCGAGGGGTAAGACAAGGTGATCCATTGTCTCCTTTACTTTTCTGTCTTGCAGAGGAAGTTCTTAGTAGAGGTCTCTCTAAGCTTGTGAATGATAAAAAGATTTTAAATATGGCCAGTCCGCACGGTTATCTCACTCCCTCTCATATTTTGTATGCTGATGACATATTTATTTTTTGTAGGGGGGATATTAAGTCTCTTAGAAATTTGAGTTCTTTTCTTAAAACATATGGTGATTTTTCTGGTCAATATATTAATAACTCTAAAAGTAGTTTCTTCACCATGGATAATTCTCCAAGATTTGTCACCAAAATTCAAAATATTCTTTCCTGTAGTCATGGTTGTTTGCCTTTCCATTATTTAGGAGTGCCTATCTTTGTTGGTGCTCCAAAGTGTCGGTTTCTTCAACCTTTGGCTGATAAAGTTAAATTGAAGCTAGCATCTTGGAAAGGTAAATCTCTTAGCATGATGGGTCGAATTTAGTTGGTCAATACAGTGATTACTGGATCTCTAGCTTATAGTTTTAATATGTATAAGTGGCCTGTTTCACTTATTAAGCAAGTTGAGCAGTGGTGTCGGAATTTTATTTGGACTGGTGATATTCTGAAAAAAGGTATTGCTACCGTTAATTGGGGGAAAATTTGTTCACCTCTTGAGGATGAAGGCTTGAATATCATTAATCTTCATCATGAAAATAATGCATATCTTCTTAAGCTTGCTTAGAACTTTGCTTATAGCGACAAACCTTGGTCTTTACTCTTGAAAGCCAGGGTTCTTAAATCAAAATATGAATTTCGAACGGTTTATAGATCTTCCTCTCTCTGGCCTGAAATTAAGCAATTTTATTCTACCATACTTGACTATACTTATTGGACTGTTGGTACAGGTTCTTTTATTAATTTCTGGAATGATAAATGGTGCTCTACTACTTCTTTAGCAAATATTGCAGGGTTATCTGATGGTGTTAGCATTCCGGATACAGTCTCTCAATTTTGGACAGGTTGTGATTGGAATATTCCCTTCTCTTTACAGCAGATGCCTCTTTTTTTTAATCATATCATGATTAGAGAGGAACAGGATATTCCTAATTGGATTCTAAATGAGTCTGGTCATTTCACTCTTAAATCGGCTAGGACTTTTTTCTTGGAACCAGGAGTTCCAGGTGGTTAGGGTAAATTCCTTTGGTCTTCATCTATTCCACCTTCCAAAACTCTAGTACTCTGGAAAATTTTTCATGAGCGACTTCCTACAGATCAACGTATTCAGAATAAGGGTTTGCATATATGTTCTATTTGTTCGCTTTGTGAAAAGCAAGAGGAATCTATTCAACATCTATTTTTTGAATGTTCTAACGCATTGCATATTTGGAGTTGGGTACGACAAATTTTTCTTACTTCTCATTTCTCTAATAAGGATGATCTACTTTCTTTTATTAAGAGTGATGACAGTCCTTTGGTTAAATTGATTAAGCTTGCGGTGATAACCTTTTCTATATGGATGATATGGCGTATGAGGAATTATGCTAGATATCAGGATAAGATTGGGGTTTCTAAGGCCATTTCAATAATTAAAGATTTAACTTGTCTAGTGGGAAATTCGTCTAAAGCTTCAATGAAGAATGATATGTTGGACTTCAACGTGATTAAGTTTTTCGGTATTAAGACTCGTAGTGGTAAAGTTCTTCGTCCTCTTTCTATTAGATGGGAATTTCCTTCACCAGGCTGGGTCAAAATTAATACTGATGGGGCTGCTAGGGGGTATCCTGGTCTTGCTACTTGTGGAGGTATTTTTCGTGGGAGTATGGGAGAATTTATTGGTGCTTTTTCAGCGTTTCTTGAAGTTCAAACTGCTTTGGTTGCTGAGTTTTATGGAGTTATACATGCTATGGAGGAAGCTAAAAAAAATGGGACTTACTAATGACTGGCTTGAATGTGATTCTGCCTTGGTTTGTGCTGCGTTTATTGTTAGGACTAATGTTCCGTGGATGCTTCAGAATCGATGGAATACTTGTCTTAATTTTTGTGGGACAATCAGGTTTAGGGTAACTCATATTTTTCGTGAAGGGAATGCGTGTGCTGATAAGTTGGCTAATTTAGGATTTATTCATAGAGAATCTTTTCATTGGTATAATAAACTCTCAGCTAGTCTGTTCTTAGAATTCTTTATGAATAGGTATAATCTACCTATGTATCATTTGTGTTAACATATGGGTTTTGGTCTAGTCCCCCTATATTTTTGTATTTTTTTTTTTTTTTTAATGATATTTTTTTCATGTGATGGCAGATGATTGTTGTTTCTTGAGGTGTCAGCTTAGCTGAGATGTCAAGTTGCATAGTGATGCCTAACACGAAAACTTTATAAAAAAAAAAACATGAAACGAAAATACCAAAAACAAGTAGAAACGAAAATATTATATATATATATATATATATATATATATATCACCAAGAATACATTTGAACAGAGTAGATTACATTCAATCACAAGTTAGAAAGCACTTAGCCACTCATGACAGCTCCTCCAATCTTCATTTTTTATCTGGATTGCATAAGAAGAGCTGATTTGAGCAAGTTCTTCTCCTAAGAGAAGAGGTTTTCTTCTCTTTCTTTCACTAGCTTCTCTCTAAAAATCACTTTTTGTTTCCACCGCTTCCTTTTGAGTTGTGTTTCAAAATTTATATAATGAACTTTAGCTCAAGCTAGCCAATTTAGCTTAAGCTAGATCTTTCGGTGCATTTTTAGCTTGAGCTAGCGATTCTAGCTTGGACTAGATTAGTACTGCACCTTTAATCAACTCTGGACATATTTAGCTTGAGCTAAATCCTCTTGTGATCCAATTAAGTTTTTGCTTTCTTTCTTTTAATGCCAGCTTGAATACATTCTTCCAATGCTTCATATTCATTTGCAATTTACACAAAAATTGAGATTAAATTTCTTCACTTTTTTCTTGGTTCAAAATATATAATCAGATTCAATAATTCTCAAATTAGAGTAATTTTCTTACATTAAACAACAATTAAGTTCCAAAGTGTTCAATTTTATCAATCATAAAAACTACACATTGACACTTATCAAATATAACATTAGCTTTTGTAAAAAATATGAAATAATGTGATTTTTGCATTAAAGTAGTGCCTTTTTTTAAAAAATTACAATTTTAGGCAATTTTTTTTTATGGAAATTCATAAGTTCATATTCAATGAATACAACTTCAAACTATACAATTTTGATATCTGGTGATAAAATTTTAGAACAACTTTGACTTTAAATTGTATAACAACTTTTACTTTGAAATCATATCATACAACTTACTTATTTTTTTGTAAAAAATAGAAAGAAAAAAAATACTCAAAATCGTAATTTAAAAAACAATACATAAATTTAGTGAAAGAACCCGACAATGCTTGTTCACCTTTTTATGTCTTTGAGGAACATCACTGAAAAATCTTCAATTGCAAAGAAAAAATATAATAAACTAATGTACACCTTTATCCTATCTTTTGTAACTAACTTCAATGACAGAATAATCTCCTAGCATTGATCAATCTCTTATTTATTCGTCAAAAATAGGAGAGGACTAATTGAGTCTCAAAAAGTAGGTTAGAAATCTTAATCCTTTATGTAAAAGGTGGATTGCCAGATTAATTGACCAATTTTTTTAATTTTATTATATATATTTATATATTGAAAGAATATTTAATCATTTAAATGTTTTGTAAGTTTTTAATTGATTAATTAATATTTTTTATTAAGTAGATTAAAATAGTTATTATCTTTAAATATAAAATTATTATTATAATTAATAATTTGAAAGTAAATATTAATTATTTAAGTTATCACATTATTGTGTATTTATATTTTTTAAATAATCTAACATAAAAAATTTAATTTTTTTTTATCTTATTTTGTAGTTTTAAAGAATGGGAGTGTGTCCCTCCTTACTTCTAACTTGTTAATCAAGCTCAACAAGAACAAGTAAAGAGTTGACGAGTTAAAAATTACAAAAACAATATAATATCAATAAATAATTTTGATAGATTGAATTAAATTTTCACGTGAAAAAATTATAAAAAAAAAGACTTAAAAGGTGATATATTTAAGAGACACAAGGATAAATAATTAAAATCATATATTTTAATTTAATTAAAGTGACTAATTATCTACTAAAATAAGTTATTATATATATATATATAAATGATTAATCTATCTAAGTGTGTAAATTGTAAAAGTAGTGTATTACATCAATATAATATATAAAAGAATTTAATAACATAATTCCGATATGATATCGAATATCCATCAATCGACATATACAAAATACATAAAGAAAAAAAATATGTTAATTAATACCCACTAAATTATATAAAGAATTAGATAATATGTTTTATATCATGATTATATATGTTAATTACAGATCAATAATAATATGGTCTATTACAACTATATAATTAGATATAACAAACAAAAACAAAGGTATGTTATCATTATAATATTAATTATATCAAATTAACTATCAAAATTAAGAAAAAAAAAAGAAGGAAAACATGAAAAAAAAAATCAATTATTCAAATGTCTGAGTACCTTACAATAACAATAATAAAATATAATACAAAACAATTTTACAAAATTAACGAATAAGTTATAAATTTACAAATTATAAGATAAATAAAAATATAAAAACAAAATAAAACGTAAAAATAAAGTATCACTCAATTTTTTTGTTACACAATTAATAATAGATAAAATACTACGAGAATTGCAAGAAATCATTGTCCGCAATATTTATTATGAATCATACAGTTAAAAAAACAAGTGTCTGAATAACTTATTTTAGATTATTGTACATCATCACCTAATTTATCATTTTAATAAATCTGAAATTATTAATTTAGATTATTGAATAATTTCTGTTATCAGCGCCATCTTTGAGCTAAGTGTTTTTAAATGCTCTAATCCCTTTTTTCTTCAATTATCGGTGCTTCCAACAGTCACAGCACAAACCTTTCTCTTTAACTCGCTCTTCCTCTCCGGAAGTTGAAGACCGCCTTCTGCAACCTCCTCGTTGTTGGCCTTCACGTCAGATCCAGAAACCACCATGTCTGGTAACTCCAATTGCAGTGTTTACATAGGTAAACCCACTCTTTTTACTTTCAATTTCCTTCGAGATTAGTACAATTTTTTTTTTCATTATTCATTTCTTGAATAGTTATGTATTTTCTCTTAAATATTCAATTCTATTGCCTGAATTCAACACTTTAAGGAGGCATTCGCTGACCAAGGGATATAAATTAGGGTTTTAGCATGTGATTCTCAGTGTTTGTATTTTGTGTGCGATGTTTATAGCTTATGCATTTCATAGGAAGGTCTACTCTGGCTTATCGCAAATTAACATGTCAATTTTAGTGGAAATTGTGAATGGATTAGAGTTTCTTTAAGGATATCTCCGTTTTTGAAGTTTTTGTTTCTTGAAATCTTTATCTTTGCTTTCTCATGCTTTCCTCGTCTGTAGTTTGAGTAGCATGTTACAGCTTGTACTGTTGATTATAGTCACCATTGAAGATTTTTCTGTTACTTTATCTGGAGTATAGCAATTTTCCTCGTCTGTAGTTTGGGAAGAGTATTGTATATCTTTTACGTGTTGTTCGAAACAAAGTGGTAGATACATGTGACGTGTTCTTAACTTGTACTTTCATTTCCATGCTGTTCTTATTTTTTTTCTTACATTAATTTTTAGTTTTAATGGAAGGTTATGCTTTGTGAAGCTTTGTATGGTGATGTGTTATTTGAAGATTAAATCGATTCATCACATTGTCTGCGCACTATAATATTTTTGTTTCAAGAGAACGTGTACTGATAGGATTTTTTGTTGTGGCGGAAAGATTTTGTTGGGAGGAAAGGGAAGGAATTTACATACGAAGAAAAAGAAAGACCTTAGACTAATATAAGGGAACTAGCTGTAGAAATAAGGGGAATCAAATAATTTCCCTTGTTAAAAATAATTCTGTACTTCTTCTAAATCTACTGATGTAACTCCACTGTAGAGTGTAGAAATTAACACAATGACATGGCCCAAAGCATACTTGCGGGTTCAGGTATTCCCTTGAAAGCTTGAACATTTCTTTCTGCCTGCTAGATACATCATAGACCAACAAATAAAGCATTATACAAACAGCTTTTATTTTAATAGAAAATAAATTAGAGAGGAAAGAGGTAAAGCGCTACAGGAAGAAGATGAGATAGCTTTTTAAAGAGATGAAATATCTGTTCACAGTTGTGCTATATTTTATGCAAGAAGAATGGAGGTTTTTCTTGCGCAAATGCACATCATACGATTTTAGTCCTTTATATTAGCCCTTTCCCCTCTCCATAGGTTATACTTTGTTCATATTTATGGACTTTTTGTGAAAGTATCCTGTAATGTACGAAAGGTTTAATTGATAGAAGTGATTCTTTGATAAATATGCGTAAATATTAACATGATCTGATGTTTCACTACAATGATGGTAGAATGTATTTCTTTTTATTCTCAGTTACATTTACAGCCTACAGTTGTACTTTTACACTTGTCTATCCAAACTGGCATTAATGTTATTATTTTCCAGGGGATTCTTTAACTGGATTTCAATTCTCAATGATGGTTGATTGAGATGCTTATTATTTGTGTAAATATAAGGTTTTAATTGCTTCTAGATAATTGGATTTATGCACAGTATAGATGGTAGGAGGGTGCTGATTTGGTTACTTTAATATGACTCAGGCAATCTAGACGAGAGGGTGACAGACAGGGTCTTGTATGATATATTAATTCAAGCAGGACGAGTGGTAGATTTGCACATTCCTAAAGATAAGGAATCTGAGAAACCGAAAGGTTTTGCCTTTGCTGAATATGAATCTGAGGAGATTGCAGATTATGCTGTCCGACTTTTCTCGGGCCTTGTAACTCTCTACAACAGAACACTCAAGTTTGCGGTACGTCCTTGACATCTCTGCTTTCAACCTGTTAATAACTATATATGTTTTAGTCTTAATTTTAAATTGTTAGACGAAATTTTAGCTTTATTGAGTGGAAGTTTGCAAGATATGCAGCCTTGTAGTATTTGGCTGTGACTGGGTTTATGGGATCATGGATGTGCCACTTTTAACTTTTTGGTAGTATTCGGTGGATGTGTTTGAATGGGATGAAAACATGAGTTTTATTCTGTGTTTGATTCTTTTAAAAAACAGAGCAAGTTGTGCGTACATTCATTCTATAAGCTTTATGGGCTTTGCAAATAGACGTCATCAACTTAATTTCATTTCCATGTGTCTCTTATTTCTACATTTTGTTACAATAGGTATTTTGATTAAATGAATGCCCTAACCATTAAATCTCTACCATTCATTAATTTTTGTTCACATGTTCATTTTTTTCCTGGTTCTTTTTTATTTTCAAACATTTCTTGAACAAGCTTCCATGGCTCATTTTTACTGATTAATGGAGTTTTCCAATTTTTTCATAGTTTGGATGTTTTCGTTGCACATTTCATGCTTTTGTTCTCTTTCACCCGGAAATTTTGTCCCGGTATTTAGCTTTGTTTATGACATGCACTGTCTGCCAATAAACAGATATCTGGGAGAGACAAAACTACCCTTAATGGCTCTACAGCAAATACCCCCTCATCAAATTCTTCTCAAAGGCCAAGGTCGTATGCAGTCCCAATTAATAATTCAGAAAATTTTCAGCACCCTGCTAGGCTATCAACTTCTGATCGATATTCAGATTATGCAGTAAATTATTCCCAAGGTAGTGTATTGTCTTACTAACCTGCTAAAAAATTTTCACGCCTAGATTGATATTTTACCGACAATAGAAGAATCTTACTAAAACATAGCTTAACTCTTGCTGAGCAATTTTTTATTTTTTTTAATTCCAATGCCAGTTCCTCCTATTCGTGTAACTGACCAACCTAGTGGGAATGGATCTCACTATAGTGGCAACAATTATGAATACAGCAGGAGAGCTTTTGGGGCAACATTGGATAGCATTAGCCGTAATAGGTTCCGCCGCTTTGATAAAAGTAGCCCTATCCCTTACCCATCTCACTAAATATTTTCCGAAGATCAGTGAAGTGACAGACTAATCTTTCATTAAATATTAGTCGCAAGCGATAATTGAATGCAAATGTTAAATATTCAATATTTAGTAGAATGGATATGCTTCAAGAAAAGCCATTGTTGTATATTTATTTCACTCTCCAGGTGGGTTGGTGCTTATGAACTTAATGTTTGTAGTTTTCTCAGTAGTCAAAAAATCTGTATATTTAGTTCTGTAGGATGAACTCAAATCAAGTAGAGCTATCTTTTCGCTTGCCTTTTTTTCAGCTATGGTTGTAGTGTGATGTGGTTTCTTCCATGTAAATCATTCTTTTTGCACAACTCGCAAAACTATCTAACATTTCATTATGTTACGGCTTCACAACTTTAATTAAATTTCTGTATTGATTGTTTCCTAATGAATAGGAGCAAGCTGTTGCTATGTTTCCTTTTTGCCTATGAATTTTGTAATTTTGTTCGTATTTAAGCTGCGGAGATTGACACAACACGGAAACCAAACAACTTTCCGTGATGGTGTTCATTTTGGCATGTTGGGATATAGTATTACTGTTTTGTTGCGTTTTTACTCTTTTAAATTGTGGGATTCTTGAAGGGAATCAATTTTCATTTGTATGTTCTTGGTGCTCACGTTGTTTTGCCATATTGAGAAGGTCGACTGCACCACGACTGTTGACTCTTTAGTGCTAGTAACTTTATTTTATTTTCCCCAATGCGTTAGAAATGAGGATATCAACCCAAAAAAGTTGCAAGATGCCTTTGTTCTCTTACCTGATTTATCCTAAAAGAAGGAAAGGGTCGTTGTGCATTTCTGTCCCATGAGTGAGTTTTATATGGACTCCCACGCTCCTTTGATGCACTTCTCATTTGCAGTTTGATTACAAAATTATGCATTATCTGGTTTGTTTCTTTTGCAGAGTAATTATGAATGGCAGAAGAAACAATTTAGCTTCAGAAATTTACCCCAAAGAAAGCGCGGAAAGATATGTTTAGCTTGAGAAAATATTCTTTTATCTTTTTCTTAATAGTTGTTAAAATGTTGCTTTATTTTTTTTAATGATGTCTAAGTGTTGAAAATAATATTTTGCTGCTTTTATCTCTTTTTTCTATAAATAATTGAAAAGGATAATAAAGTAAAATTAATGTGAATTTTCTTATAATTACTAATAAATTAAATAAATAGCATGTATTATACTTATGTGAAACTTTCACGTGGTATTTGTACGGTTGGCAAATTTTGACCTCATCCACTGTTGGTCCGTCGTTATAAGGGTTTAAATCGGTTACTTATCTTATAATGACGGTTATTTTTTAATATTTTTTTTCTTTTGCATTTTCTTTGTTTAAAATTTATTTGTTTGATTTTAGTCATTAATTTTATTTTTGGACAATAAAAATAAAAAATAAAACAATAAAATTGAATCAAATTTTAATATTTTAATCAAATAAAAATTAATGTTTAATAAAATAAAATAAATATCAATAATACTATAAATTAAATGATATATAAAAAATAATATAAATAAAGTTCATCTAAATATTAACAACTATCAATTTTAATTCTAAAAACCTGACATCTTTATAGAAAAGTATCATAAATAAAAACGGTCAGATGGCAGAGTAACCTATTCTCCTATAATCGGGCCAATACAGATTCAAAAGATTGACTACTTAAATAATGATGTGTGGATGGACTAACCTAATGGACTGGATTCATTTTATCATCCTAAATATTTGATAAATAAATAATAACTCATATATACATTGTTTTCGTATAAAAAAAAATCAAGATATTACTTCTAATTCATAACCTTAAAATATTGGAACCTTAAAATAATAGATATGTAAGTTTTTTTTTATATATATTGCTCTTAAGATTCTTTTATACTATATATGTGACAAATTCATTCTTAAAATCCTATAATATAAATATTAAACCTGTAAAATATCTCGAGAATATTTATTTCAACATAATATTTTCGTAAAATAATTAAAATGTAAAATAAGAAAAATAAAAATGAGAGTAACATAGGTCTCAGTTTGTGGATAGTTATGCCCTCCTCTAAAATTAGTTTGGTGTAGATAAGAGGTTAATTTAAAGATAGGCAGGTAAACTTTTGAGCGAAAATTAATGTATAGTCCTAACCGATATCATTATATTTATTTGATTTTGTTGTCTTGTTGATCTGGTTTTTTTGTTTTGTTTAAATTGCTTGCTGAATACATTTTCTGAATCGGTTTTAAATTTTGCCGCTAATACGAATCTGTTACATTGTCGTGTTTTTCTTCCATTGTTTTCAACCTTGTGTTCGTTCGTGTTTCATTTTTCAAGGTCAGTATTGTAGAATAACAAATGTGTTTCATTCCACCATGTTTTTTCAGTTATAGAAATGATGGAGTGCAGTTGAAAACTAAGGATTTTTTTTAACAAAAAAAGTTCTTTATTTTACAAAGGGTTATTTAGCAGGATATTTAATAAGGTATCTACAATAATAAATATATATAAAAAGATTCCGCTTCAAATATTATGTACTTAATTGGGATATTTTAAAAAAATTACATGAAAAAGATTAGGTAAATTTTTATTTTTTTGGTAAGAATATAATAGTTTTTTAAAATATCACTTTGAAGAATGACTTTTCTAATTAAGATTTTGTAGTTTAAATTTTTTAAAAATTATAAAATATGAAATTTTAATATTTTAAATGATTTTAAAAATTTCCAATAATTTAAAGGATTTAGTGCAATTTAAAAAAAATCATAACTAGTACTCTATATTTAAAAAGTGATTCAAATATTATGTATTTTGTTCAAAATTCAAAAAGTCACTCAGATTCTATATTTAAAAGACATGAAAAAAGTCTAACAAAATATAGTATTCTACTTTGTTATAAATTGGACTTCTATATGGATGATATGGCGTATGATGAATTATGCTAGATTTCAGGATAAGATTGAGGTTTCTAAGGCTATTTCGATAATTAAAGATTTAACTTCTCTGGTGGGAAATTCGTCTAAAGCTTCAATGAAGAATGATATGTTGGACTTCAACGTGATTAAGTTTTTCGGTATTAAGACTCGTAGTGGTAAAGTTCTTCTTCCTCTTCCTATTAGATGAGAATTTCCTTCACCAGGCTGGGTCAAAATTAATACTGATGGGGTTGCTAGGGGTATCTTGGTTTTGCTACTTGTGGAAGTATTTTTCGTGGGGTATGGGAGAATTTATTGGTGCTTTTTCAGTATTTCTTGAAGTTCAAACTGCTTTGGTTGCTGAGTTTTATGGAGTTATACATGCTATGGAGGAAGCTCAAAAAATGAGACTTACTAATGTCTGGCATGAATGTGATTCTGCCTTGGTTTGTGCTGCGTTTATTGTTAGGACTAATGTTCCGTGGATGCTTCAGAATCGATGGAATACTTGTCTTAATTTTTGTGGGACAACCAGGTTTAGGGTAACTCATATTTTTCGTGAAGGGAATGCGTGTGCTGATAAGTTGGCTAATTTAAGATTTATTCATAGAGAATCATTTCATTGATATAATAGACTCCCAGCTAGTCTGTTCTTAGAATTCTTTATGAATAGGTATAATCTACCTATGTATCGTTTTTGTTAACATATGAGTTTTGGTCTAGTCCCCCCATATTTTTGTATTTTCTTTCTTTTTTCTTTTTTTTAATAATATTTTTTTTCATGTGATGGCAGATGATTGTTGTTACTTGAGGTGTCAGCTTAACTGAGATGTCAAGTTGCATAGTGATGCCTAACACGAAAACTTTATATAAAAATTGGAGTTGAGCTGGATTCATAACCCTGATATGATTGACTCCACCAAGAATTAAATCTTAACAGATATATCTCTACACAATTTGATATTTTATGAAGTTAACTATTTCAATATTTAAAAATTAATACCATGAGCATTTTCAAATTTAATTAATTAACATGTGAATCAATTTTCTTATATTTAATTTTTTAAATTAATATACGATGAACAAAAAAACTATACATATCTTGTAATTAATTATTTAAGTAAATTAAATTTTAATTTTTTAAAATAATTATTTCATAATCAATCCTCTTTCAATTTCAATTCATACTAACTTCTATTAAATTTTAGTCAAGGATATTTTGGTAATTATTATATTATATTATATAATTAATTCAATTTATTTTATTCCATAAATAAAATTAATTAAAAACTTTTCACTTATTTTCTTTCTTTCACTTTCTACTTTCTCTCAATTCAAATAATTCCACTTTCCGTTGTTTTTTCTTTTTCTTTTCCACTCTAACCAAAGTATCAATGTGTATACACATCAACACTTAATCTGAAATTCTATAATTTGATTGATGCACAAATGAAACAGAGATTAATTTAGAACTTGTTGTGTGTGGTGGGAGAGATGAATAGTAGTTGCTGATAAGTCACAAGACATTATATTTATATGATGGTTCATAAAACGTGCAGTGATGTGAGACTTACTCAAACACATAGCCATTGTTGAAAAGTGGGTCACCTTTGTTGAACCATTCCATTCAAGGATGGTACACCAAGTGGGTCACCTCATGGCAAAACACACATAACATAACATAACATAACCACGTTTTCTTCTTCTTTTTCTGTTCCCCATCGAACCAAAAGTCAACACTTTCTTAGACTCAAAGCTTATTTTTCATTAACTTTTGCCTTTTCTTAAACGCTTCTTCCTTTGGGTGTTGAAGAATTGAGAGACATGTTCATGTCATAACACCTATTTGCCACGCACGAATGATTCATCAATGGATAAGAACTCCAACTCTTCCATGACTGTGTGTGTATCTTCCATTCAACAAAATAAGACATCATTCTTACGTTGGGAATCAAACTTGCAGACGCGTGATTTCTGGGAATATGGAATGTGGAATATACTCTTTTGTTGGTTTGGTCAATATGTCTATGTTCATAGTTTTTTTAAATAAAAAGGAGTCAAGATTTGGTGCAGATGCTTATATTATAATTAATGCTTTCAAAATTCAAATAAGAACATAAATTGGTACTGTTAAAACTGAAGGACTACAACATATAATTATGTAATTAAGTCAGGTTATTTTGGCTAACAAGAATGATAACAAGAGTAAAAGACTTGTTCAAATATTATAAAGTGATGAAGATCTTATTTCCGCTCAACTCGTCTAAAACAATAAAAAGACATGCATATGACACTAAATTTCATACTAAACAAATAATAAAAGGTTAAATATATTTTTTTATGTACATATAAAATTACTTTTTTTATTATTCTTTAGATCTTTTAGTACTTATAATAAAAAATTAATGAAATAAATATTTACTAATGTTTTTTTTATAGATAACAAACAAATTTTTAATATTCACTGTATTATAATATTATAACATTCACATCATTGATGAATCAACATAAAATATTTTAATATTTTATACACTGAAAATTCGTTTGTCACCTAAATATCTTACAATAACTCATTTAATTAGTTTTTTTACTAAAAGTCCTTGTACTCATGATGTTTAAAGTTTGGATTAGGAATGAAAATCAATCTCGCATAAAAACACATGAATGAAAAAACATATTTATAACCCAACAATAAGTAAGAAAAAAGGTTTAATTTTGACCTTCAGTAAAATTAAATTAAGTATATTGAATAGAAATAATACAAAATCTAAAATATTATTTTTGTTTGCAATAACTATAAAATACATTGATTTTAATATTTTAAAATATGTACCGGTCGGTACTGGACGAGCCAATCACTCGATCTCGATGACCGATTGATCACATTAATATGCATTAAAAGCGTTCAATAAACGTCATCCAACAACAATAAATATGGAAATTCCTTACGAATCACTATCATGTCCCAGAGAATTCGGTTAACACACAACTAACACTGATTCAGTGGAAGATATTAACTTATTGGAGATATTCCGACATTATCCAAATATACTAGCATACCTCCCAATAAATCAGGAATCATGCTGAAAATCAGCTAACACTAATTTGGTCCATCACAGTAAAGACACATGGCTAAACATTATAAATAAACCTGGTATAGGGTTGTAAGGTAGGTACACTTTAATCATTTTTTACTATAGACTATGAACATAGAGTACTTACTTGATCGTCAGAGTACCTTTTTCAGGTCAATCTCGACTGAGCACCAACAATTTAAAAAGGAAACTTGAAGTGAGAAGCAAAGGAGCGATCGACACATCAACAATTGTACAACTAGTTCTAGGTACTATCTAGACTCGCTTTGTCTATACAAATACAAAATATATTAATTTTTTAATATATTAAAATCAGTATATTTTTTAAAACCTTGAAACTTTTGATTTTAGTTGTGAGACTATGAGTTACAACTAGTTCTTTATATTAATATACAAAATTATTTTTATTTTTAGCAATAAATTAAAATGAAGTTTCCTCCATCTACGGTGCAGTTGGAGGTGGTTGTTGAAGCTTGTGACAGTGTTATTGAAGAGAGATATAACTGCCCAACAAACATTACATGCATCTTATCTGTAACAATTAAGTAAGAATCAAATGTTACTGAGATCCCTGTTCAATTCTCTGTCTCACAAAAATCACAATACTACTGTAACAATAATAACATATGAACAAATACACTGACAAAATCGGTCACAAAACACAATAAAAACATACTGAAAGATGAAATTAATTACATTTTACCTGAATATTTTATACTAAATTTAATTAAGTATTACCTTAACAATAACTACAGTTGTTAAAACTTAATAGTAACATTTTGTACTTTTTTTAAAATATTAGTCTATGCAAAAAATATTAAAGATAGGTTACAAACAATTCATCATCCATTTAAACTAAAAATTCACCTCTTTAAATGGTGCAATTTTATAAAAAAGTTATAAGATTTTGAAGTAACGAGTCATTTATTCATTAAAGGAAATTTTCATTCTTTTATCATTGATGCTATCCTTTTTCTCTCTCTTTTTTCTTGAGATTTAAAAAATGTACACTCTTGTTAACACACTCAAAAAAAAAGGGAATGTAGTGGTAATTTTGAATAAGGTGGAGTGTTGGTTGTGTAGGCTAAATTTTTGGAATTTTTTTTACCTAATTTGAAAGTTTTTTTGGTATTGGAGATGTTTATTACACGTTAATTTATCTCTATGTAAAGAAGGTTAATTATTTATTAAATTGACACGAATGTTGTGGATTGAAGTTCATATTTCGTTTGAGTTGAAATTAGATAGGGTTATAATTTAAATGATATATATTATTTTGAATTAGTGACTTTTAGTTTGAATTGGTTCATATACGAGTTTGCATGTAAAATATATTGTTTGATTCTTTAAATCATGTTAGGTAGATTTGAATTGACATTATAGTTGTAATTTTTTTTTTGCAATTTTCACTTGAGCATCGAGTTATTGTTTGAACATGAGTAATCATTATATGCATTGATCATTGTTGATTAAACAACAATGTTTCTCATATAAGTTATGACTTGAGACTTGAACGAGAAATTTGTTAAAATTATTTTCTCTCCTCTATAAGTCTTTTTGCTCAAGCATATCTGGTCGCTCAAACGATGAAGAGTCATGGTTTAGTGGGGTGCTTTAGAACTTGGTGACTTGTGCAACAAGTTAAGTGGATCAAGCGGTAGAGTAACACTTGAGTGAAAAATAGTTAGCATTGAATCTCTCTCTTCTAAAATTGGTCTCTTAAGTTACAAGATGATGCTTAAGCAAAAGAGATGCAACCAAATTCTCTCTCAGACTCTCTCTTTTACCGCTAATATTGCTTAAGTGGAGAGAGTTAACTTGAGCGATATGAGTAGTTGCTCAAATGGTGGTTTCATAAATTGAGTGATAAATTTTCCTATGTTTAGAGATAATATGTTACTCAAGAGAGATAGTCTCATTAAAAAAAATCTTTGTTTGTTATGTTGTGATTGATTGATAATGTATGTATTGGAGTGTGAATATGCATTAGGAAATGTTTGAATGCATGAAAAAAAAAATATGATGATACAGTATATGATTAAATAAGCCGATATATATGATGCTGTATATAGTGTGGGCGCTTGTGATGATATTATGGCCAATTGTGATTATAATTTTAAGTACAATAACTCATTATATTTTAGATTTATTGATAATGTAAATCACATATATTAAAATATTAGGTAGTAAGAAATTAAAGATTTTTTTTCATTAAGTTTTATGTATCATATGCAAGAAATCACTGAAGCGGAGCTAAGGTTGGATTACCAATATTATTTCTGATGGATCAAATGTTAATATATGATGAAATGTATTTAATCTCTGACATTAAGTGTGACAAATTATTTTGATATCATAAAAATACAATTAAGGATTTTTTTTAATCTTAACTTCTAACTCAAAGGTAATTTAAAGGTAGTTTTGTTGTTGTCGTGTTCTAAAGATTGAGAATGTACGTGACTATGAGTAATACATTTTTATGAAAGAAACTATATTTTCACACTAACCAAGGTCCATAACAAGTAGCAGTTAAAGAAATGCTTAATCTCCTGTGTTCCCAACTAATCAAGTTTCTAATTATTTTCATCAATTCACAAGCATCAAACTCATTCACTCATATTACAAAAAAATATATAAGAAAAAAAAGAAGAAATAATGACTTAAGGATTTACATGCAAATACAAAAATGCATAAAATATATAGATTTAAATATCCAGGGGGAAATTTTAAAATATTATTTAACTTAATCAATTAAACATTTTAATTATAGAGTGACTGATTTAACCATTAATTTTTCTTTTACCAAACATTTAGTTACCAATATAAGTGATTAATTTAAAAATAAATAAATTGGTCATTGATTTAGTCATCCAGTCACTATTTTATATTCTTCTAGTAGACTTTATATATGTGCTTTTATAATGTATAAATATTCACTATAAAAAAATTATGAAATAGAAACTAATTTTTAGAGACCAAAATAATTAGTTGCAATAGTAACTAAATTAGAAAACATTTTATAAATTTTAAAAAAAATTCTAAATTAGTTTCTATTATTGTGAATAGTTTTTAAATTGGTATCTAATTAGCAACCAAGGTTTTAACTACCAATTATTTAGTTTCTAAATTTGGTCTCTAAAACATTGGTGGCTAATTAGATACCAATTTAGAAACTATTTAACAATAATAGAAACTAATTTAGAAATCAATTTTTTTTAGTTTATAAAATGGTTTCTAATTTAGTTACTATTGCAACTAATTATTTTGGTCTCTAAAATTTGGTTTCTATTTCATGATTTTCTTGTAGTGGTAGTTAACGTGTCTATACACACATATCCTTTAGATGTGTATTTTTTTTTTTTGGGCAATATAAGTAAAATATTTATTAATTTCTCAACTTTGGAGATTTTTATTTTTTACACTAAATAAAAATTTGATTGATTTTAATTTAATTTTTTCATTAATAATTTTAGTTTTTGTCCATCTGAAATTGTCATTAAGTTATCATGCAATACTTATTGTTTTTGGGTAGAAATTATTTTGTGTTTTATCTTTTTATAAAATTAATTTTAATTAACATTTTTATAGATAGGTTTTAGTCTTTTATAAAAAATTATATGTCTTCATTCCTCAAACTTGTACGTCCTTTTTTTTTATTATTAAATATTACTTTTAGGTTTTATTTGGATTAGAAAAAAAAACATGTTATTTTAATTAAAAAATAATGAAAAATGAAGATAAATAAAAAAATTGTAAGTGGTTTAGTTAATGTGATAAAATATTTTCTCTTATATATTTAGAAAATATTTTATAAAATAAATTTTCAAGAATAATTTGATATAAAACATTTAAAAATATATAGGTTAGAGTTAAAAATAAATTTTAAATTCAAATAAATAATAAAATCTTATTAAACAAAAACTTACATTTTAAAATAAAAATACATTAACATAAATTACTTTAGTATGTATGGAGTGTGTGTAACAGTGTGATTTTTTTTTTTACCGCAGAACCCTCTCACGCACATTTCTTTTTCTTTCTTCCTTATCTCTCTTTCTGGTCGGACCACGTTGTAATTGGCGAGTTAAGGAACATTCTACCCGATCAAATTTTTTCAAACAAGTAAGTTCATTTCTACTCTAAAGATCCTCTATTCACTGTTTTTTCTTATGATTTAGTCATCAATTTTGGTGGGTCAGTTGAGAAGATCAATCCTCTCAAATTATTCTACTATATACCAAATTTTTGTTTTGTTTGGATAACTTGCATTAGGTCCGTAAATCTTGAAGCTTATCCAGACTGTGGGGAATAAAATTCAAAGCAAACAATTAAGGTAAGGAAAACTAACTTTATTTTTTTAAATAGTACCCTAGGCTAGAAGATCTGAATGTGGAGGGGACGTGATCCCATTATTCAATTTCTCTTGGAGGGATGTCAATTGATAAAATTGTTTGATTTTTTTTTATATTGTGTGAACATGTATAAATATTATATGTTGATAGTTTGAAAGTTAAATATTATTTTTTATGTTAAAAAAGTTCTTGAATGGTATGAATTTTTAAATGTTATGTGATTGAATGATATGTATTATATGTTGTTCTCACCGGATCGAGGTCAGTCGAAATCTGGATGAGCTCCTCCAAGTGAATGTGGTTTAACCTTCGGGGAACAAAGTGTGGGTTCCACCTGCGATTACAATATGAGGCTAAAGTCAATTAGATCACAAAATATAGTGTATATAGTAGAATATATTGCAAAGATGCAAGTTGAGATACTCCGTGTGGATGATTGTCTATTTATAAGCATTTATAGGATTGGATCTTTGACTTTGGTTCCTCCAGGCATTAATGTGTCATATTATGGTAACTTTCCATAAGATTTGAATATCATGTATATAATCGGAGCATTTATGTAATATAATAGGGGATATTGTGTAAGGAAATTAGAGCATTCAAAAAGGTCAGAATACTGTGTATTAAAATCACGTTAATTACGCATTAATAAGATTGATTCCCATAATATATTTATCCAAATTAATATCATTACACTAACATAATTATGTGGGAATTTATAATAATAGTCCCAAAAATCATGGTGACCTTGGCCTTGGGCCATCCGCCAGGTTCGACTAATTGGTATATGACCGACCAAAACCTGAGATGGTACATATGTGAACGATGAAAATTGTATGAAATTGATGTCATACATTTGGGATAATGTATGTGTTGTTGTTTGATGATATTAACTATGAAAAACCCATGTTTAACAGAGATCCTCTAACTCCACTAATGATCTAAGTCATATAGACTAAAATATCAGGTGGTGAGAAGCTGAGAGGGAGTTCATACACACCAGGTCCCGTTGTAGACACTCAGTATTGGATGTTTGAACTTACCATAATCCTTTCTATTAGATTCGCTGGTAATCTTTGGATTAGGTGTTAGTGTCTGGTAGAGACATATTTAATGAGTCTTCCGGAAGACGAAGTGAGATTGAAATGAAATTCAATGATTATGATTGAAAATAGATCTGTGTATGGTTTATATGAATGATGAAATTGATATTGAAATTTTATATGACAACATTTAAAGAAATGTTTATAAATGATTTGTTTGATTGGTTCTTTTTGCAAGAATTAGATATGTTATGAAATTTCTTTTCATTAACTTACCCTTGTTTTTCTTGTTGTGTTTGAACTGCAATGATTGTACTACATACACGAGCAAATGACCATACAGGTGTTGGAGGTTCTGGAGGACATTAGGATGTTCTTTTAAATCGTATATTGTAAATATTTGTATTTCTATAAGTCTTAATCATGTATTAACAATGTTCTTTTAAGTCTTAATTCAATGTTTTGTATAGAAACTGATAGAACTTTTATTGTATAGAAACAGGTTGAAACATCCAAATTTTTATTTTTTATTTTTAAAAAAAACATAAATAACTTTATATTATATTATTTTAATATTTAATTTTATTATAATATAATTATTTACTATTAATAATTGTTAAGTTATTTCCTTTTATTTTATTTGTTATTTTCATGTTTTCTAAATTTGACATCTAACAATCAAATGCTTGTACTTGCTCCACTTCTCATTCCTCCACACAATAAGGATAATGATTTACACTATGAAGTCCACTAAACTCTTTTACCAAATTACAAAAAAATCATGTGTTCTAAATCTACACCATGAACACAAATTCACATCTTCTTTGTTAAGTTAAAATTTTAACTTTAGCCTAATGAGTCAACCACTTTATTCACATCAATTTTATTTTATTATAAGACACTATAATTTTTTAACAATATAAAATGATCGTAATTCATGAAACAAACTTTAAAAAAATATAAGAAATCTTTCTATCTTTAATTTTTGAACCATTAAAAACCTATTTTAAGTTCAGTCCAAAAAAAAAATAGTCAAATAAAGTTTGCTATAAGTTGGTGAATTAAACTATTGATGCATGATATATTTAAAACAAATAAAATAATAATTTTGAAGTTAGGTGACCGGTTAGTACAGAATGCAACCGGTAATTGTACTGTTGCCAAGTTGGCATATTAATTGCACTGTCATTGAAAAAGACACATTGTCATTACAGCTACTACTGGTTTGGTTTGCCAACATGTACAAATGGTGTTATTCCAACAACCTTGGACCAGTCACTGCCTATTCTGTTTCCTGCATATAAAACCAACCAAAATATCTCTACACTGAGGCCATAATTTATTTTTTTAATAAAATAAATAATTTAATATTTATTTCAAAATAATTAAATAAAATTTAAAAATAACTGTCAAATATTTAATATTAGTTTACAAAATTATATGTACGTATATGATATTAAATTATATTTTTTTATTCATAGAAATAATAAAATTATAAATATTTCAATATAATTATATATGTGTAAAAGGGCTGAGTTTTTGCTAATTTTATAAATTAAATAACAACGTGATACTATTAAAAAAGTTTTTAATACTTTATTTTTTTTACAATGATGATATTTTTTTCTTTTAATTTTGTGTTTGAATGCTGGTAATTTGATCCACTTTTCTTTAAAATAAAAGAATATAGTATTTTATTAAATTAATATTAAAAATATTATTTAAATGACATTTTATCATTAAAAAATTATTTATTAATAAAAATAATTTGTAATGTCAATAATAAATAATTTGTGTAATTATAATAACACTCTCACTGTCAGTTTGGTGAAAATGAAAAACATCAAATTGGGATAGTTTAAAAAAAATTATATGATAATTATGAAATAAAAATTATTATTAAATATAAAAAATATTTATAAAGTTAATGTGTAACTAAGTCGTGTAAAGACAAAAATAAGAAAGATATTGTGAGTGGAACATGAAAAAGTTGATTAACAAATAAATAAGAATAAATATTGTTTGATTAAAATGTTAAAAGAGCAAGAAAAAATATTATTTTAAAATTATTTTTCATTAAAAGTATTAATTTAAATTTATATTTATATAAAGAAAATATTGCAAACAATACTACAAAGAAAAAAAAAATGAGAAAACAAAACTTGGATTATGATAGGTTATGTAAAGAAAAAATATGAGAAAACAAAACCTGAATGGATTATGATAGGTTATGGCTATTGTTGTCTACTAAGAGGGAGATTAAATTTTGAATATTCGACTTTTATCACCTTAATAGGGAATGATGTATGTTGATACAAGTTATTGGGCCTTAAGGCTCTACAACTAATATTAGACATGACACTGCTCCTAATCTATTACTGAACATAATCTTTAATCCATGAGGGTTCTTCTTATGCCTAGTGGATTTGCTGTCTTGGGGCCAAATGCTTTAACATTTTCGTCCCGCTTGTGGAGACGCTTTGCCCTCAAAGTGGGTAGGGATATTATATTGGGTTGGACATGAGAATTGTGGGTTGGTGGGGCTGATATTATGGTTAGGTGAGAGGGTAAGTGGAGCGTTCTGGATTGTTGAGTGGGAGAGGGGCTCGAGGTGGTGAATGGTCATTAAGGGGGAAGAGGGGTGCGACTAGGGAATTAGGTGAGAGGGGGTGTGAGTTAACATTAATTTTTGTGGGCAGGGTTGGTGCGACTAGTGAATTAGGTGAGAGGGAGTTTGAGTTAGAATTATTTTCAGTGGGCAGAGAGATTGCACATGAATTTGAAATGTGTGAGGGTGAGGGTCCTTTGTAGCTTAGAAGTAACGAAGCATGGAAGACGAGGTGGATCTTCGAAGTCGTTGGCAGTCGGAATTCATACGCCATCATGCCTATACGACGAAGGATTTGATACGGACCGAAGTAGCGTGGTGTGAGCTTAGGTGAAGTGCGGCGTTCCACAGATTGTTGTCGATACGATTGGAGGCGGAGCCACACCCATTCACAGATGTTGAAGGACACATCGAAGCGATGGCAGTCAGCGTTGTCTCGCATGCGTTGGCGAGTACATTGGAGATGCTTCTTCAATTCGTGTAAGATGAGGGTGTGTTGGTGGAGGAGTTCGGTCATGGTGGTTTTGGAGAATGGGGTATGTAGAAAATCCAAAGTGGATGGTGGTGAACGAACATAAAGCGCAGTGAAGGGTGATGTGCCTATGGCCGAATGATGGGATGTGTTGTACCACAGTTCCGCAAGGTGAAAAAAGTGATACCACGAGTTAGGGTGGTCATTGGTAAAACAACGAAGGTATGCTTCTAAGCCTCTGTTATCACTTTTATTTAACCATCTATCTGGGGTGGTATGATGAACTGAACTTGGGGTTGTGTCTTGTGCTTGAAACAAGTTTTTCCAGAAGTTGATAATAAAAATAGAGTCATGGTCAAACATGATGAATTTGGTAATCCTGTGGAGGCGGCATATTTTGCTAGAGAATCTTTGTGCAATACTTTGAGTTGTGCAGTGGGTTGGAAGCGCGACGAAGTGCGCGTATTTGATGAGTCGGTCATAGATGACCTAAATGACGATGTGTCCTGCGGATGAAGGTAGGTGTGTAATAAAATTCATGGATAAGTCTTCCCACACTTGAGCTGGTATTGATAGATGTTGAAAAACTTTGTTGCGAAAAAACAACCGTCCTTTGCGTGTGTGGAATAGAGATGGTGAAGGTTAGTTGTGAGTGTACTGCTATATTATTTGGAGGCCGCCAGTGGTGGAGAAGTATTGTTGGAGGTCTTGGAAGATGGTCAACATGGGAGAAGAGATGAACAAAAACACTGGCTTAGGCACCGATTCTTGGCAGGAAAGGGCATCAACTACGACATTTGTTTTGCAGGTTTGTAAACTATCTTAAAGTCATATCCTTGTAACTTCGCAATCCACTTTTGTTGTTCTGGGGTTTGGATTGTTTGGGATAATAGGGTGTTGAGGCTTTTTTGTTCTATGAAAATGGTGAAATGTGTGCCTAGTAAATACTGATGCCACTTTTTAATTGCTTCTGTAAAGACATGCATTTATCATACATAAACTGATGCAGATTGGAGGCGGGGACACATTTTTTTGCTGAAGAAAGCTATAGGATGGTGGGCTTGGCTGATGACGGCCCTTATGACTACGGTAGAGGTGTTTGTCTCCATGATGAAGGGTTGTTGGAAGTTTAGAAGGCGTAGTGTAGGAATTTTTGCCATGTGTGATTGTAATATTTGAAAAGCCTCTTGTGTTGTTGGTGTCCATGTAAACTGTTTGTGTTGTAATAAATTGGTGAGCGGAGAGGCGAGAGTGGCGAAGTGGTGAACGAATTTTTTGTAAAAACCAATGAGGCCGAGGAAAGCTCATAAATCCGTGAGTGAACGGGGTTGTGGCCAACTTGTGATTGCTTGAATTTTTTCTAGGTCTGGTGCCACACATATAGATGAAATTAGGTGGCCCAAATAGCTAACTTGGGTGGTAGCGACACTGCATTTAGAGAGCTTAGCAAAGAAATGATGTTTTAATAATTTCAAAATAAGCTCTAAATGAGTTAGGTGGTCTTGCAGTGTGGGACTGCAGACTAAAATATCACAAGAAAAAAACAAGAACAAACCATTTGAGATAAGGCCTTAGGAGATCATTCATTGTTGCTTGAAAAGTCAATGGTGCATTTGTGAAGCCAAAAGGCATCACTAGGAATTCATAGTGTCCATCCATTGTTCTGAAGGCTGTGTTGTGAGTATCTGTGGGGGTGAGGCAAATTTGATGGTATCTAGAGTATAAGTCAATCTTAGTGAAAACAGTAGTTTAATCCAATTCATCAATGGTGGGAATTCGGAAACAGTCACAAATTGTGGTTGCATTTAAGGCTCTGTAGTCTATGCAAAAGCGCCATGTACCATCTTTTTTCTTTATCAAAAGAACCAGGGAGGAGAAAGGGCTAGTGCTTGGTTTGATAATACCTTCATGGAGCATTGCTTGAATGAGGGTAGAGATGGTGTTTTTTTGTGAGTGAGGCTAGCTATAGAGTTTAACATTGATGAGGAAGTGTTAGAGAGGAGAGGTATGTGGTGGTCATGAGGCTGTGGAGGTGTAAGCCTCGAGGAATTTGAAAAATGGTTTGATGTTGAAGTAGGATGGATTGTATTGAAAAGGGAGACAGTATAAAGGGGAGGATGGGTTTGTATGCTGATTTCTAGAGGTAGGGAGGAATCTGATGGTGTGTCAATGGATAAAAGATGGAGGGATGCCATGACTTTGGTGGAAAGGAGTTGGCATAACTGATGATAGGTAGCTGGGGTTGGTGTGGTGGCTTTTAGAGTGATCTATTGGTTGAGGTGGGTAAAGGTTATGTTGGGGATAGAGAAATTAGTTGTAGTTGAGCCTAGGGTGCGCAACCAATCAATCCCTAAAATGACATAAACTCCTTCAATTGGGAGGAGGTAAAGAGGAATTATGAAGGTAGTGTTTTGGAGAGCGATATTAATTGAGGGACAAATGCCCTGACATATGATAAATGCTTCATTTCCAACCATGATTGTAAATGGGGGACTGAGTGAGATGGGTAGATGGAGGTGACAGGCAATGTGGGGTTGTAAAATGTTGTGTGAGCTACCTGAGTCTATTAGGACTGTGACTGGAAGATTTTGGATGAGACCCGTGAATTTGAGGGTTTGTGGTGAGAGGTTGTCGTTTTAGAGCATGGGGTGAAAGGTGCAAATGGATCATGTCATCCGTATGTGTGGGTTTTAGGGCTTCTTCAGTGGAGTCAGAGGGACAATCAGTGTTCTCTAGGAGTAATAGAAATATGGAGCTAGAACACTTGTGGCCTAGGTAGAATTTCTCATCGCAGTTGTATTATAGACCTAATGCTTTTCTTTCCTGAAGTTGTGCGGATGTGACATTTAATAGGTAGGTTAAAAAGGACAATAAGTGTTGTTTAGGAGTAATAGAAATCTGGAGCTAGAACACTTGTGGCCTGGGTAGAATTTCTCATAGCAGATGTAGCATAGACCTAATGCTTTTCTTTCATAAAGTTGTGCGGATGTGACATTTAATAGGTAGGTTAAGAGGGACAATCAGTGTTGTTTAGGAGTAATAGAAATATGGAGCTAGAACACTTGTGGCCTAGGTAGAATTTCTCATCGCAGTTGTAACATAAAACTAATGCTTTTCTTTCCTGAAGTTGTGCGGATGTGACATTTAATAGGTAGGTTAAGAGGGACAATCAGTGTTATCTAGGAGTAATAGAAATATGGAGCTAGAACACTTGTGGCCTGGGTAAAATTTCTCATCGCAGTTGTAGCATAGACCTAATGGTTTTCTTTCCTGAAGTTGTGTGAATGTGACATTTAATAGGTAGGTTAAGAATGGGTGGTGGGTTATGGGGTACAACAGGGTGATTCATATTGGTTTGGGTAGTAGTGGTTGTTGGAGGAAGAGGTGGGTGGCGTAAGTTATTGGTGGTGTGATGTTGAAAATTGGTAAGGTTTGGTGAAAGAAAGGTCTTAGGTTTGGAGTCTTTGATTTTGTCCTCAATGAGTTTGGCAAGGACAATAGCCTGAGAAATGGAGTAGGGATTTAGTATTGGAAGTTCCCTTCGGATTTGAGGATGGAGGCCTGAAGTGAAATAGTTCAAAATGGTTCATGGGGACAAACCCCGAACACAACTACATATTTTTTCAAAGCGTGTCTAATATTTTGAAACCGAAGATTGTTGGTGTAGTTTGAATAGCTCAGCTTGGTGGTTGGTATAGGAAGAGGGTCCAAAACACAGTTCTAAGGTGTGGGTAACAGAGGGTCAATCAATGAGAAGGTTTTTCTTATACATCCACTTAAACGTTTATGGCAAGTGCACCGCGTTTGTCAGAAGTAATAATTGTCCATAAGGACGGATATCGATCCCACAAGGAACAATGAATTATCAAGTACAATAATCGCTAAATATAGAACAAAACAATTAAAAGTGTGTTGAAAGTGATTGTGTTGGCGATTATCAATAAGAAAACAGACAAAGAATTTGCTTGATTCAAGTTGGAAAAATAAGGATTAGGTTTCATCTCTCTCACTCTCATGTATTTTGATTAGCATGTCAATATTAAGTTCTTTGATTGAAATTGATGCCCGTATAAAAATCATTTATATCGATTCCTCGCATATAAAATCCTTAAGAATGTTCCCTAACTATCGATCCCTCGCATAATTATAAGAACAACTTAGAGCGAAGCTCAGACGTTAATGGCAATTAACATTTCAAGTTTATCCCTAACACTCAAATATGTTAAGTATTGTTGTTTAGGTCCAAACCCTAAATATACCTCCCGGTCAGATTTAAGATTCTCAGTTTGTCACAGAAAGTTAAAAGTAAAACAACAATACCAATAATCAATCAAGAACTAAATATTAATATATAAGATATCACCTCAATACATAAGAATTTGAGCAGATTACTCCCAATCCCAAAGGGTAGAATTAGCCACACATACTTATAGCACCTTCCATTCTCCCAATTGGGTTACAATTCACTTTATGGTGTTTTCCTCTCAATCTGGCACCTAGGGTTGAGCCTCGAACCCTCTATTTATCCTAGTTTTCTAAGGTTAGGTTGCTTCCTGTGTCGCGCTAATGGGCTAAATGATAAAACATAAAAAATGTCCAATCTTTATTTGCATCTTTTTTCCATTCTAGGACCTTCCAGGTTTCTCTTTTTAGCTCAAATTATTTTCCTTTATTCCAAATCATCAATCCTCCCTAGAAATATGCAATTAACACCAAATTTGGGAATAAAATGCTCTTATTCAAATAAAACTCATAAAAATGTAAAAAAGGTATAAATTCATAAATTAGAGATTATTTTATATTTAAATTAGCAATAAATCCTCATAAATGCCTATATTTTAATATGAAATATTGTTGAAATTAGACACTTATCAACGAGCTAAGGGATTCCTCTTTCATGTGAAAGGGAACCATAGATAATATTTGGTCTGGGGAAATTTGGTAGAATGTAAAATACTGTTCAACTTGGAATAACCAGTCCAAAGGGTATGTTCCTTCAAACAAGGCTAGGTATAGTTTTGGTGGTCTATGGTGGGTGAAGTATGAGGTTGATCTTGTGCTAACACGTGTGGGGAAAAATAGGAGGGGGATAAGAGGAAACCTGGTTCACTAAGGATGTGAGTGTGGTTTGAAGGAACTCGTTGATGGCCTCTATGTTGGTCTGCCTAACTTCGGTGGTTTCCATTTGTGCTTGTATGGCTAAAAGGTGTTCTTGGATGGTGAGGAGAATTTCTTCAAGGTCCTTAGTTTGGGGGAGGCATGATGGAGAGCAATGAAAGCACCAATGATAGATCATGGCTATTGTTGCCTACTAAGAGGAAGATTAAACTCTGAATATTCTACTCTAGGTTATGAAACTTTTCTTCTTGTCTTTATTTACGTTTCACATCACCTTAATAGGATATGATATGGGCTAATACAAGTCATTGGACCCTAAAGCTCTATAACCAATATTAGACATGACATTGCTCCTAATCTATTACTAAACACAGTCTTTCATCTATGAGGGTTGTTTCTTCTGCCTAGTGGGCTTGCTCTCTTGGGGGCCTAATGCTTTATGCACCCCTTTTTTTCTCTAACAAAACCTTGTAAAAATATATATAACATATTAGGTTATTGTTAACATCATGATTCCCATAATGATACTAATCTACCTTATAAACTCCATCATCTTTGCTGAATTTTTCCTTTTGGTTCATTAGTGTATCAATACTTTTGAAATTCTTCATGCAAAACTTCTCCAATATTTTTCAAAAAAAAGTCACTTTCGTATATATTTTTTCATTATTTTGATTCTCCATAAATACTTTATATTTCCATAAAATACTATAAACCTTAGTCTTGGATTAAAAAAATAAACCCAACCTAACAATATTTGTTATAATTATAAAAATAATATAATATTTATTACTATTTAAAGACAATACTCTCTAAGGTCCTCCAACATATATATGAACTAGTTGTAGCTTGAGTTATTTTTCAAGTGGTTTAAGAAAATGGTTTTCTAACTAGCTTACCAAATTGGTAAGCCACACAATCTGGCAACTTGTCTTCAATCACCGATACATCTTTGACCAAGGCATGTTTTTTCATGTAAAACAATAATGTATGATGAAAATGTCTAAGTCTTTTGTGTCATAGATCAACATTGGTGGTTGTGCTTAAAAAATCTATTTGCTCCTCCTCCATTAAAGTTATAGTGTGTATTTTATATATCATTTTCACTATGAACACATCTATTCCTTTTGAATCTTTAATCAAACACCAATTATCTTCAAATATGATTTTGAATCCTTTTTTCACAAGTTGTGCAACATTAAACAAATTTTGGTCAATGAAGGCATGTATTAAAAATCAAAGGTATACTTTAAACCTAATAAGCTTTCAATAACAATGATATATTTCCCTTTAACTGAGATGAAATCACCATCTCCAATTTTCACTTTAAAAATGATGATTTTGTTAAGCTCTCTAAAAAGCTTCTCGTTGTGGGTCATATGATTTATGCAACCATTGTCTATTAACCATGAGTCATTAGAAGTGTTGGTTACAATAAAATATGTTGCAACAAAGAGTTTCTCATCTTTTTGCTCCTCCAAAATCACATTTATCCTTTTTTATTTTGATTTAGACTTGTAGATCTGCTCTACATATCAAACCACCACATTTTCTACACTTGACATCTAGCCTCCACATATCTTTTTTTCTTTGGATGATTTGTCTTTTTGAAATGTGGACAAGAGAGAAAGTTCTCACCTTGTTGATTGTTGGATCCTTCTTTCTTTTTGTTCTTCCATTTATTGCTTTTCTTGTTTTTCTCACCTTTATATGGAAAACACCTTGTATAGTCTCCTTTTGTCTCCTCATTCTTAAAGCATTTATTGATTCTCCCAAGGTGATAGTTGATTGCGCCTCCTTTGAAGCTGAGACTTATATTTTTAGTAACCAAAACTTTTTGAACAATTTTTTCATCAAGAAATGACTTTCCAAGAAGTTGCACTTTATTTGCTATACTCATCCGCCAATCAACATAGTTTTTAATTGTTTATGTCTCATTCATACTCTGCATCTTGACAATCAAGTTGAGCACTTGCATGTCTCTAGTTCTTTCATAGTTAGGGTATTCTTTATTGAGATAATCTTAAATCTCTTTGACATATTTGAAATTCATAATTGTTGTAAAAATAATTTTTAAAATAGAAAACAAAATTGTCCTTTTGCTTTTTTTGTATTCCTCTTATTTTGATACTTCATTTGAGTCATTTTTGGATTTCTAGGCAACTCAAGAATATCATAATTTTTTCCTACAGTTTTTCAATTATCCAATTCTTCAAAATGAAAATTTATTCTTAGAGCAAATCATTCATATTTCTCATTATCAAAAAGTAGTTGTAAACTTCTTCTATATGTATTTCTCTCCATTGTTGTTTTTCTCAACTTACATATCCCTCAAAGATAAAAACTCCACTAACATTTTATTCTTGAAATAACACTCAAATAAGTAAAAGAAGAAAAAACATTATAATTAATATAAATGAAGAACAATCACTACAAGAAAAAATGGTTTTAACGGGGGTTTATTTTTACATTATTTAGGGTTTAAACCTCTATTACGTCATTTACCCAGGGTTGCAATTTCCCCCACTAAACCATCCTAGAGGAATGTGTTCCCCAAGGTTTTTTTAAACCTCAGGAAAAGTCTTTAAGAACCTCTGTAAAATACCATGAGTTTCAAAACCTCTGTTAAATATCATGGGTTTCAAAACCTCCGTAAAATACCATGGATTTAAGAACCTCCGTAAAATACCACGAGTTTCAAAATTTCGATAAAATAACTGGTCATTTGAAATAACCTTCAACCTCATTTTCCATCATCTCTAACAATCCTCCTAATTTTTCTCTTCACCGTAAACACATTGTTCTCCGGCACAGGCTCAACGGCCACCAACGACATTCCTAGCAAGGAATTACAATTCAACCACACTTATGTCTATTATATCTAAGGAGAAGAAACAATAAATATAACATTATCTTCTTCTTACTCAAATATTGCTTCTTCCATCACCTTACTATCCCAACTTGGGTCACAAGTCATTGTTACCTAATTCATATGTGGACTTCAAAGTCATGTGTGTTCTTGGCTAAAGATTTTGCAAAAACATATTGCAAGGAGAAATTAACTTTATTATTTCTCACTTTCACAAGGAATTAATTATTAGATGCATTTTAAAATAAAGGCCTTAATTTAAAATATTTCAAAATTATGAGAATTGAATATTTATAATTATAAATAAAATTAAAATTGCACATAAAATATTCGTACATCAAAAGCTAAAACAAAACAAGTCAGGTTTTTTGAAGTTTGAGCTCGTAACAAAAAACACTAGAAATTATATAAACCGACTACTATCAATCATAAAAAATATGCAAATAATGTTGAAATACTTGTTAACCAAGATAAGTTGTTGAAATACTTATTATCCAAGATTATTTTGTTGAGTTTTTAAAATAAATTTTTGAAACTTTAGAAAAATTATTTGTAATGTAAAGTTACACTTTTAAAATTTGAAAGAATTTAGTTATAAAATATATTAAAACTATGTAGTTTTTAATTATTTATTTATAAATAGATTTAATTATATTTATTTATTGAATTTTGAGAAATCTGAAGTGTTTTATTGAAGTTCTACAATAAATCTTTGAAATTTAACGAAGGGTAAAAAAACCTCTATTATTTTGCAGAGGTTTTAGAATAAACCTGTGAAATTTAACGAAGGTTAAAAAACCTCCGTTGTTTTGCTAAGGTTTTAAAATAAACCTTTGGAATTTAACGAAGGTTAAAAAAACATATGTTATTTTGTTGAGGTTTTAGAATAAACCTTTGCAATTTAAGTAAGGTTAAAAAAACATATGTTATTTTAATGAGTTTTTAAAATAAACCTTTTAAATTTAACGAAAGTTAAAAAAATCTCCATTTTTTTTGCTAAAATTTTAAAATAAACCTTTAGAATTTTACGAAGGTTAAAAAAATCTCCGATAATTAAATCAATTCCTAGAATTATACTAACATCCGCTAAATAAGTTTCATTAAAATAATTTTTTCTTGCAATAAAAAAGAAATATGTATCACAAAATTTTATATTTCTAAACATAAATATTGATAATTATAATCAAATCTTCGACATAAACAAATCAAAACAGCTGAATATAAAAATAAATTAAATAAAAAAATATGTTACTATTACATAGTTCATAGTTTCAACATTTATTCTTATTAAATTCATTGTCATCATTTCCATTCATTATCTATACTTCCACTGCATCTGAACTTTTCTTCTCCATTTCCATCCACTTCACTGATACAACCAAAGAAATTGAAAGAGAAGATAAAAGTATCTGAAATATTTCTATTCATTGATGTGCAATACATGCATGTACTTGGATTAATCAAATTCTGTCGACATATTGCTTGTTTGATGTGAATATATGTCAAGTAGGTGACACCCTTAACTTATTGCGAAGCCAGAGATATGTTTTCTACCTATTTTTTTTTCGTGGGTCTGATACCTTTTGAGTGTTTCATGGCACTAAACTTATACGTAAAGTTTCAGAGACAATTTCTGCATCACTTTTTCATTGATTATAATTTATTGGCAGCAATTTGCAATACAAAAGTTGGTGACACCTTAGCTTAACCAGAAGCCACCAAATGTTTTTTTAGCTGTTTTCTATTTTGTTTTGGAAGGACACATTTTGAGTTTTTTTAGGAACAAAAGTTTTATATCAGATTTCAGAGACATCTTCTGCGACGCTATTCCATTGATTGATCGGCAGCAATAGATAAATGTAAAAGTCTGAGGCATAGTGGGCGAATAATCTGTCCCCATGCAATTTTTTTAATTAGTCATGTGGCTGATTGATTTTGAAGTCAATAATGTTGTAGCATTTATAATTTGCTAATGAAAATTGATTATGGAGCGGCTTCAAAATATAATTATTACATAAATAATCAGAGAAAAAAAGTTGGTAATAGAACGAAGACCATTCAAACCATTGAGTGTTAAAATATTGATTTATTAGTAACTATAGTACATTATAGATTCATTAATCAGAACGTGCTGCTTCGAAACTATCACAAAGAAACAGCTTGTTGCTTGTTGTTTGCGTGGTGGATTATTTTATTTCAGTTTAATTACCATTAGATCATGTGCTTTCTTTTATTTATTTTTATTATTATTCAATTTTTAATTTAATAACTCGAATAAATAATTTTCTCCATGATGAATGAATTAAGAGAGTGTAATGCGATGCATGAAGGAGATGTCGTAAATTGTGAGTATTATAAAATATATAAAATGTTCTCACATGGTTCAAATCGGTTTTTGACTATGATGGGGTTATTTTTTTTTGTTTTTATTAAATTGGGGTCCGTTTAAAAAAAATTACAAATTTAGACAAGTCGTGCCAATTCGGCACAACTTCATATGCAAAAATCGTTCCAATTAGGCACGACTTCTGCCATGTCATACTGAAGTCGTGCTAACTTGGCACGACTTCTGCCCTGTCATACTGAAGTCGTGCCAACTTGGCACGACTTTTGCCCTGTCATATTGAAGTTGTGCCAACTTGACACGACTTCTGCCATGTCATACAGAAGTCGTGTCAACTTGGCACGACTTCTACCACGTCATAAATTTTTTTTTTTTAATTTTATTGTTTATATATTGAGTAGTAGGTTATGTAATGTTAAAAATTAATTTGATACATAATTTTCTAAGAGTGTTAGTTTTAAGGAACAAAAAATTGGATAATCAAATAATCAAGTTATTGTATTACATTACCGTCAAACATGATCCATGCATGATTATCCAATTTTTTGTTCCTTAAAACTAACACTCTTAGAAAATTATGTATCAAATTAATTTTTAACATTACATAACTTACTACCCAATATATAAACAATAAAATTAAAAAAAAAAAAAATTATGACGTGGCAGGACTCGTGCTAAGTTGGCACGACTTCAGTATGACAGGGCAAAAGTCGTGCCAAGTTGGCACGACTTCAATATGACAGGGCAAAAGTCGTGCCAAGTTGGCACGACTTCAGTATGACATGGCAGAAGTCGTGCCTAATTGGAACGACTTCTGCATATGAAGTCGTCCCAATTAGGCACGACTTGCCTAAATTTGTAATATTTTTTAAAAGGACCCCATTTTGGTAAAAACAAAAAAAAATAACCCCATCATGGTAAAAAAATCGGTTCAAATCATACACTTAAGGTTTATATATCAAGATATTATGAAGTTCTGGATTTTATTATTTGAGCTTTTTGTTTTCTCCTTTGTGCAATAACATTGTTTTTCGTAATTTAATATGGATGATAGAAGTTTGTGATCATATAGTCTTCAACTTTTATAAATACTTGTATCTAACGTCGTTCAAATTAAACATTTCACTTAGTCTTCTCTTTTCCATTACATTTTCTTGTCATGTGTTATTCGTTCTTATTTGTTTGCTAATTCTATGTTCTCTGGTACCGTTATTGGATTCTTTACACTTACGAGCTTGTTTGGAACTTGTATGACATGTTGTGGATAAGTTCTTAAGGGTAATGTTCATCAACACCTCAAGAAACGATCTTGTTCGTCTTCTCAGTCAAATGTTATTAGAGGATATAATATTATATTTAGAACATTTTATTTAAGGGACCATGATTATAAAAATTCAAAAGTGTTTTTACAAGTTCAAATAATTTCTCCAAGATTAGGATATTTCTGTAAGATTAGGATGTTTTATATCACTGAATGTGTTCTCTTCTCTAAAGTAAGATGTTTTTTTCCTTAATTCTTAAACGTTGGATTGATAAAGTATGTTATGTATAAAACACTAGATATTATATTGTTATTTGGTTCGTAAAATTTCAAGGTTAACCTTGACTTAAAGATATATTTAACACTTGATTAATTGATGTTTCCATGAGTCAATTGATAATGTTAATTTTATCATTATATTTAATAATTTTGTATCAACAAAATCAACCCTCCTTCAACTTTTAACTTACTTAGTCCCCCTTTTGATCCTTTTTTGCGAGTAAATGAAGGGTCAAAGTTTGAATTTCCAAAAGATTATCTGCATTGGGCGCAACCTAAATGAAACCCACCATTATGAAGATAGAGAGGAAAATTGACACCAAGGCTGGGCGCCACTAACCTCAAGTTAAGCGCCACCCTCCACTAATGCTCTAGGTTGAGCGTCATTTGGATAGAGAGCTACTTCTGATGGATGTGCCCAACGTAGAAGGAATTGTGTTGTTTAGCAAGGAGCTACTTCTGGTGGTTGCGCATAACGTGTAGTGTCTGACACTACTTTTGCTGACATGACACTCTGTTGATTTCTTCTTGTTTCTTCAAGTGAAGGTGGGTTTTGAAGAAAAATCATGATTTTGAAGACCTTTGAGCTTCTTTAGGGTTTTCTTGGAGTTCTCATTTTTTCTCTTTGGTTATCCATCTTCCTCAATTGTTCATCTTTTTTTTTAGTTCTTCATGACAATGAAGAGTTAGACCAATTTTTTTGAGTTGGATGTAACCAACTAAATTCTCATGTGTATTTGGTATTGTTTTTATTTATATATATCTTTCAATTCAATGTTAACATTCTGTTTCTATGTTTAATGTGTATTGTGGTTTGATTACATATAATTTGATATTTGATTCATTGAATATTGAAAAATATCTTTGGTAACCTAGAACTTAATCAAAACACCTAATGAAACTTATATTTATGAATGGAACTTAACTCATTAAGTGTCTTAAACCTTTGTCGTGAAAACAAGTTTGTTTATTAAGTGTTCAAGGAATTGACTCTTGATAGAGAAACTTAAACTAATTCTAATAAGAAATTAGGTTTGAGTATACTTGTAAACTGACTTTGGCATTAAATTGGAAAAAAAAGTGAGTGATTATATGCATGAGAGTTATGTTTGGTAAAGTTTAACCCTAATAATAACATACTATGTCATTTTTAATTTATTCTGGATTCAAAGTGATTGATAAAATCTTAAAAAAAGTTTTAATTATTTTTCCATAGTTTAATTGCTTGAACATCATAAAAACGTAATAAAGATATTTTTTTAAAATTAATTATCAATTGTAATAAATCACAACTTCATTTTGGTTTTTATTTAAAGAATACAAGTGTCAATTTACTTGGAGTAAGATATTTTGGTAAAGTTTCACATTTCTTTAAAATATATTTCAGTTTTGAATTTAAATTATAATTTTTACTTAATTTGAATTAAAGTTAGTATAACTAAGTTGTTATAATTTAATCATAACTCGCTAAAATGTTGGATTAAGAAGACGTTATACCTAAATTAATTTGTTTCATTTTAGAAAACAATAGTAATTTAATTCAAAAAAGAAATTAAGATCATCAAGTAGAGACAATGTGGTCCCTAATTAATTTATTGAATTAATAAGGCGAGGTATTTCAATTAATCTTTTCTGTATTATAGATTATGATAAATTATTATTTTTAATTATGATAATAAATAGTATTGTCGACTTCTTCTTTTTTCAAGAAAGAAAATAAATTAAGAACCACAATTTTTCATTACTCAAATGTCTCAAATTTAACTTTCAATGACCCCTATAAGTTATGTTAGGTTTTACATTAACTCATAACTTTTAGTTCAACCATTTTATTTCAAAACTCACCATTATATTTAGTTTTTTTTTTTCATAGAGATATTGTCTTTTATGGCAAAAGATTAGCAGCAGACGGAAAACGTGGTAAAAGTAAAGAATTAAAAACTGAATAAAAAAAGTGTAATTTGGTTACGTATTGTAACGATTCGAGATATCAGAATTTTATATTAATAATAATGTGGCTGATTGGAAGAACAAAACAAGATTTCAATCACTCAGATTACCATACGTAAGACCATCACGCGGAGTGATTTAGATAATTAAGTACCCTTGAAGATATAAGAAACGTATCTTATCAACTCATCTATTCAATTGTCCTTTTCAATCATAGTAAAAAAAAACTACAAAACTTCATCATTTCTTTTTATGACCTCTTAATATGATTTCGATTATGGGTTATGAATTTTATTCTGGACTCAAGTCCTTATAATTCAAACATATTTTTTATTAAAAAAAATAAATTTTAAATTTAATTTAATTTTATAAAATCAACTTATATATTTTTTCAGCTGAAATTTCTCAATTTGTGAAAATATATATGTGGATGGTTTCAATAGTCCAATCATAATTAAATAGCAGATGATCTGATAAATCCAATACATTCTTGTTAAGATATATAAGTTAATAAAATTATAATACCATATTAAAAAATAAACTTTAAATTTAATTTAACTTTAAAATCAATTTATAAAATAAAATTTATATTCATTTATAAATTATAAAATGTTTTTATATTTACTGAAAAATTACATAAGGAATGCCTGAAATTTTTATATTTGTATGAGTTAATTTTATACCATTGACCTGCTTCATCAGTAATATTCTTCTATCCCACACATAGATATTTTGTAAAGTATTTGTCCCAACATTTATCTTCATTTTCTATTCAATTTTTATTTTTTTATCAGTTAAGAATAAATAAAATAAAATGAGACACTTCTGTCCCAACCCTTATACAAAACACTCAAAACAAGTTTCTTAACACCCTACCAACACAAGATCCAACAAATAATACACTAACCAACCAAAATAAACCAGTCCAAGATCTATAAGCCCAATAAATACAGTTACATCAACCCACCAAGAGCTCACACTCTCAAAATAAGGACATGCACCGCACAACTAAACAGGATCTTTGTCAGCAGGCGTGTCAAACCAAGTGTCAAAACTCGACACGCCTATCCTACAAGGGGAACAAGTACACCAAAAAGATCACACCCTTAGTACAGGACACAACACTAAACATCAAACAGAGTCTTTGCAGCAAGCTGAAGAACACCAAGAACCCAAGTGTCAATACCACCCCATACATAACTAGAGAAATCCTTCCAGACCTACAAGAATCAGTCATAGCCAGATAGACCTGCGCACACCTCCGACACCTTCCAAGCGCAACACAAGGCCACACACCTCAATCCAACCTTGCCAGTGATGAAACCTACACAAAACACACCACTACTACCAATTCTAGGCAAATTCGTTAGTTAAATAACGCAAAAAATCAGTCTTTCAAATATCTCATACAACAATGAGGTTCCAAACACCAATCTGAGTAGGAGAAAACCGCCAATTTTTCTTTTACTGTGATCCAAGACCAAGTTTTCCTTTGTACCAAACAATGAAATTTAAAAATATTAAATTTGAATAGCTTTGTTTTTAATTTATTTTTCGTTTTCAATGAAAATTAAAAAATTAAACATTTTGAGAGTGTTTCATTAACTAGAGTCTAATTTTTCCCTCCTACATTCTTGGATATGTCAACCACAGAATTTGGCTTTGCTCTTCTTCAGTTCAGACATGGGATATTCTCGAAGAATACCCTCAAATATTTACTATAATTGTTAGAGCATATTAGATTATTCTCTCATCATAATTGCACATTCTTGGCTAACTAATTAAAATAAAAAATTATTCTAATTTTGTAACTGTGCTCTGTATTATACTTTTATTTTAAAAAGTAAATTCAATTATACATATTTTTTTATTTAAAATTAACAAGAGACGAGGATAATAATTACACAATTCTTTTAAAAAATATTCAACAAATATTTGAATATGTATGAACATTGTTCACATGTATAGAATCGGGAAGGAATCTTCAGTTATTGAATAATTTTCAAATCTAGATCTAACAGCATAAGTAAAAAGTAATGAGTGTATTTATAAAAAGTTTTTCAATATTTAAGTCAATGTTTGGTATTTAGAATAAAAAATATTGAAAAACGAAAATATATCTTTGATGAGGTGAAATCACATATTTATAGATTAATTATTGAAAATATAAATTAATTCAATATTTTAATTAGTTTTTTCATGTCAGTTTATTGTTATTTAAGGTCAGAGATTAATTATGTCAGATCTTGATTGTATCTCTCAATTTATGAGATTGACTCATATTTCGACCTATATTTTCAACTCATATCTTATCTTATACTTTGATTATTCCAAGAAGAAAATGATATAAAAATAGGTAAAATCTTTTATTCATTAAACATTAAAATAATGATAATATATATTTTTAATTTAGAAAAAAAAACCATATATTCAAACCCATTCTACCTATACATATTAATACAAAAATTATATTATTTTATGAAAGATTAAATATAATTTTCGTTCTTAATAGTACTTATATTAAGGAAATTATTGAAATAAATTATTATCAGTTTGTTTGTCCGTGATCAATTAATTTTTAGTATAAATTATAATATTAAAATATTTATATTAACTCATCGTTTATGTAAATATTATAATATTATAATACAGTCAATACTAAAATTTTGTTTGTTACTTAAAAACATACTGAGAAATTCTAATAATTTTCTTATTTTAAATATTTGAAAGATCTAAAAGTTTGAATTAGAAAAAAAGTTTATATTATACATATTAACGAAACACATATTTAATTATAAAATATAATAAAGATGACGGTTACTTTATTTTCAATGGTTCGATATTGTTTAAAAAACAATTAAGCTTGGTTATGTAGAAGAAGAGAAAGAAAATAATAATCTTAATTTAACTCTTTCGAGATATATTTCAACCGAACTCATAATTTATATCGTGATAGAAAAAGTAGATGAAGTGTTGCCACCTAGCATTTGCATGTACGCAAATATACTGTATCTATAAAAATTAGAATAGTTTAAACTTATAAAGAAATACCAATTATATATTTGTGTATCTCTTCTTAGGTTGAAAAATCCGTTCATTAGTATAACAGTTGGAAAAAGATTACACAGATTAAGACAATTAAATAATTAATTAATTATATATTTTACTAATTTTTCATTTTCATACTGATTCTTTTTTAATATTTGATAGCAACAGAGATAATCATATAGTTAATAGACATATTAAAAACAAATACTTAAAATTTATTACAGCTGTAAAAGGTCTTGTAGAAAAGATATTTTTTTAAAAGTATATTTAATGTTGTAATTAATTTGATATAAGATTCTACAAACGTCTTTTGAATATTTTAACAGCGTCATGATGCACACCACCACCACACCTTAACATCCGAAGTCGTCTATCAAAAGTCAATTTGTTTCTTCATTTTATTTATTTAGTTTATTTGATGAGAAGGGAAAGGAAAATTGGAGTTGAAATGTAACTATCTCGGGACAGAGAAAAATAATCCCCAAATCCACCCACCTACCCAATTAATAAATTAAAAAATAATAAAATAATATCCCATAAGAAAATATAAATACACATGCTACGATACCATAAAATTCAATCCCTCATTTCCAATTTTGAATTCACGGGAACAGAGGCAGAGAAAGAGAGTGGAGAGATCGCAACGCCACGAACGGCACCGTTTCGGCCACGTGGACGCAACTGGTAAACCCCTCGCCCTACTACTGGCTGCTTCCGGTAACTCTCAAACACGGATCAAAGAGTTGGAAATTTAAAATAATAAAAAAGGAAAAAGAAAAAACGGGGTAGGACGGTACGGTCCGTTGCTTCCACTTACTCCGGGACTCGCTTTCTACCGTTCGTCCCATTCTATAAATAACGCCTTTCGACCTTCACCTCATTTTTTCCTTTCTCTCTCTCTTCTACGCCATTCTTCTAGCACAGTTTGCCGGCGAAGTCGCGGCCAGTCACCGTCGTTTCTGCCGGGCAATATCTCTTCGCGGCGCCGTTCCCTCCTCCCTCAGGTTCTCTCCTCGCTTCACATCTCACCGTCGTTTATTTCCCTTTCCTCCTATCAGATCTGTCTCTTTTTCTGTGCAACCATGATTCTGCTCATTTCTAGCTCACACCTTCCAAATTTATCTCTCGTGCCTGATTTATTTTTTCCGTTCTCTGTCTTTTTTAAATCGTGTAATAATGGTGATTCCTCCGTTTTTATTCCCAGGATCTTGATCTGTTACTTATATTTCTTTAATGCGCCACTTGTCTTTAAGTAATTGTGTTCGGCTTTTCGAAATTGATGATGCAATTGGTGGAGGTGAAGGTGATTTTTCGTGTTGCTGAAATTGTACTGAGATATTTTTTTAAAATTTATATTCTACTTCTCTTCCTATTTCTGGATTTTAATCTTTACGGAGAGTTGAGCATATTATAGTTTTAATGAATTTGATTATTTTGATTGTGACTTGTGATTGTGCTTTTGCGATTCTGATTCCGTCATTCGCTTTGTTTTTTTTTTATATATATATTTGGTTTTTTCTGATTTGGTCGTTAGGAATATGCTTGTTTCGGTTTTTTTGCTTTCGACCTTAGAACATGTTGTTTTTCTGGTTGTAGTAGTATCCGTTTCTGATACAGTCGTTGGGTTATTAGAGAAGTTGAGAAAATGGACGGCCATTTGGGAATGAGGAAAATCAGCTCTCACTGCTCTATATCTGAGATGGATGACTTCGATCTCTCACGTCTGCTTGACAAACCGAGATTGAATATTGAGAGACAGAGATCATTTGATGAGAGGTCACTCAGTGAACTGTCCATTGGTCTTACGAGAGCTGGCTTGGATAACTATGACACTTATTCGCCCGGGGGAAGATCTGGCTTTAACACACCTGCTTCATCTACCCGGAATTCATTTGAGCCCCATCCCATGGTTGCTGATGCCTGGGAATCCCTAAGAAAATCTCTAGTCTATTTCAGAGGCCAACCGGTTGGCACAATTGCAGCTGTTGATCATCAATCAGAAGAAGTTCTAAACTATGACCAGGTGAATTCCTCAAACAATGCTGAAATGTCATTCCGATCTTAGGGGTGTGTAAATATCTTTTTTAAATATGCAGGCCATGGAAACTTACTGTGTACTCTAGAACTGTTATGAATTAAGTAGTCCTTAACACGCTTATTTATTACTTTAATTTGAAAATAGATATACTCTAGTACATTTGCGTGCAATGTACATTTGATTTCAAACTACCAAAGGCCCTTTGACTATTTACATGTTTTCAGGGGCTATTTGAACATGAATCATCAAACAATTTTATGGCTGCGGCAAAATTTATAAGAGATCTTGACGGAAGAGGCCCAAATTTATAAGAGATCAGATCTGGTCTATGATAAAGAAACATGATAACATATGTTTAGACTATATTTATCAAAAAGCTAAAATGGAATGAATCTAATAGCACTGCAACAAACAAAACAGATGCTCTATTGTATTTCCACTGAACTTTTAATTTGAAAATGTCTTGGAAGTCCCCTTCATTCCTCTAAATTTACAGGAATGAATGTTGATGTGGAATGTTTGATTGTGTCAGACAATTCAGTTGTTTAACATACAACCTAGCTCTCTGGAAATTTTGGTAATGACAATGTTTAGATGAATGTTTGTGAGAAATCTAGCTTTGCAATAACCAGAATGACTCACGTGGGATAAATAAAGAACAAATGTAGTCGTTAAAAATTATTAAAAGATAGTTGCATACAGTTTGGGCACATAAGGCATTAGTTCTCAACAGCCTTTCCATGTTCCTATTGGTGTCATTTATTTTTAGCACTTAGACTTATAATTACTTTTTTTAGGCCTTAGTAGTCTAAACATGCAAATCAACTGTTTTTTCCTTCGAATGGTTAATGATTAAGAGAAGAAACTGAGGTTTTGTGTTAGTGGTAGTACCCCCCCTCCCCATAATGCTAAAAGCACCATTAGCTAAATATTTTTACTGTCACACTGATGGGAATCATCTAAGAATGGATATTTATGAATCAAATATTCTGTTTATAGGTTTTTGTTCGAGATTTTGTGCCCAGTGCTCTAGCCTTTTTGATGAATGGTGAACCAGAGATAGTCAAGAACTTCTTGTTGAAGACACTTCATCTTCAGGGGTGGGAAAAAAGAGTAGATCGATTTAAGCTTGGAGAAGGTGTGATGCCAGCTAGTTTCAAAGTCCTTCATGATCCCATTAGGAAAACAGATACTCTTATTGCAGATTTTGGTGAGAGTGCGATTGGAAGAGTTGCTCCAGTTGACTCTGGATTTTGGTGGATCATTTTGCTTCGTGCTTACACAAAGTCTACTGGGGATTTATCTCTGGCTGAATCATCATCTTGTCAAAAGGGAATGAAACTTATATTGACTCTATGCTTGTCAGAGGGGTTTGATACATTCCCAACTCTTCTTTGTGCTGATGGATGCTGCATGGTTGATCGAAGAATGGTAAGACATAATTTTTGGTTGTTTCTCATGATAATTAATGTTGCTTCTGTTATCTGGCTTCTAAAAGAATGGTATTTGTTGCATTCCATTGTTTACAAACAAAGTTTGCCATTTTATGGTGTAAATGCAATTAGATTTGTTGTTACAACACTTGCCCATATTCTGATATGTTAAATGATATGGCAAAAAGATTTTTCGACAGATAGTATCAATTTATTTATTTTTACACTGATCATTTATCACCTTTAAACTGTTTAAATTTTGTCTTTAGTTTACTTTCAAGTCCCTTGAGTTAAGCTTCATTCGTATATGGTTGATGTTAAGAACTTTCACATTGTATTCATTGTTTCTTCCTCCTTTCTTTTTCTTGCAGGGTATTTATGGTTATCCTATAGAGATACAAGCACTTTTCTTTATGGCATTGAGATCTGCTATAGCAATGCTGAAACAGGATGATGCCGAAGGAAAGGAATGTGTAGAGCGTATTGCAAAACGATTGCATGCACTAAGTTATCACATGAGAAGTTACTTTTGGCTTGATTTCCAACAACTAAATGACATTTATCGGTATAAGACTGAAGAGTACTCACATACTGCAGTAAATAAGTTTAATGTTATTCCAGATTCAATCCCAGATTGGGTATTTGACTTTATGCCAACTCGTGGGGGCTACTTCATTGGAAATGTCAGTCCAGCTAGGATGGATTTTCGATGGTTTGCTTTAGGCAATTGTGTTGCAATTTTATCTTCTCTGGCAACTCCAGAGCAATCAGTGGCTATCATGGATCTTATTGAAGCTCGTTGGGATGAGTTAGTTGGAGAAATGCCCTTAAAAATATCTTATCCAGCAATAGAGAGCCACGAGTGGCGAATTGTTACTGGCTGTGATCCCAAAAATACCAGATGGAGTTACCATAATGGAGGATCTTGGCCAGGTTCTTCCTTTCTGCTTATTTATTCAAAATTAATATATATTTAACATGGGGTTTGGTAGCAGTTATACTTCTGACATACATGCCAGTTAGTTGGGTAATCTCACGAGGTGTGCTTAGGCATGACTAAGATTTTTGCAAGTACCATAGGTTTCAAAACTCTATACCCTCATAAGCTTTTTGCAAACTGAAATAAACCTTTTGTGTCGCCATATTCAATTACGTTGATAATACGTCTGTCACTAAAAACAGAAAGGCAGGATGTGTTTTGTTAGAATCTTAGTAACTTTGCAAATGTGTTGGGGTTCGTATATTTGAGCTTTTGAAAAAGAGAGATTTAATGATGCATGAAAGTTGATTTATTTTTGTAGAGATTTCATGAAAAGCAAATTTTCAAAACAATATTCAAAATAGCTTCTGAAAATAATCAGAAATATGTTTTTTATATCCTTTTTCTAAACCGTAAACATTAATTTTTTTTTTCCAAAATAAGTTGTTTTTCATGAAAAAAATGAAACAACGGAGCACTTAATTTTTAATGTGAAAACACATTAAGAATTGGGTAACACTGTCATTTCATAATAGCAGTAATTGACAATGGTTTGTTATTCTCAATTGCACGTCAATTTCTACTCTACCCGAACCATTGTTGACTATTCTTGCAGTATGTCATGTAATTATGAAATAAAATTATAAACGTAATTTTGGTGTCCTTATTTTTTAACTATTCATTTTGCTATGTTTGTGGTTCGACTGCAGTGCTCCTGTGGCTAGTAACAGCTGCTTGCATCAAAACGGGGAGACCGCAAATAGCAAGACGTGCAATTGAGCTTGCAGAGAGTCGTTTACTGAAGGATGGGTGGCCTGAATATTACGATGGTAAACTTGGAAGATATATTGGGAAACAGGCAAGAAAATACCAAACATGGTCAATTGCAGGTTATCTGGTGGCAAAGATGATGCTGGAGGACCCCTCCCACTTGGGGATGATTTCCCTTGAAGAAGACAAACAAATGAAACCGGTTATTAAAAGATCTTCTTCTTGGACGTGCTAAAGACTTCAGGTTATAGATAAATAGTATAAAAAACGAATAGAGAAAAGCTTAGAAGGTGAGATATTGTTGTTTCAATACACGGCACTATTCTTGGTGATTCCCTTCCTCGTAGGCTTGATTAAAAGTTTGGCTTGTGTAAGATGGCTGTTGCTGAGACTGGCATCATGCTCTTCCCAAATAAGTAAAAAGACCCTTCACTTCATGTTTGCTAAGTTCAATGCTACCGTCCCACATGTTGCCTGGGATTATTAGTAAGATGCGAAAAAGTATGAAACATTCTTCATTATATTAATGTGTTTCTCTGATAGTTGTCAATAAGGCTCCTTTCAAAAAGGGCCTAGAACAGGAAGTATTAGTTTTTCTATATGCAACTTTAGGTCTACTTTCTCATTGCTTAGAAATATGGTAAATTAAGATTATTTTTTTACCAAATTTTCGTGAATACGATGTACTTTACATTATATTTTTTTTTGGTTTCATTTGAAGTCAGGAACCTTTGTTTTTTTATTACTGTTTTGCCATTTATGGTGCCGAACAAAATATCTTGCTTTGTAACATTTAACAAGCAGCAAGTTTAATTTATTTTTTAAGGAAGTAGGTTTATTGAATTGGTAGTGTTAGTGTCAATCAATTTAACTAATTAAAAAGCATGGAACTTTAATCTGCAAATTTTATAAAATGGTATAATTAGGTTTTTCTTAATTGATATTTTTAAAAAATGATCGTACTTGTATAAAAGAAATAGCTTGCTAATTTCGTGTATTTTTGTTTTATGCGAACCCTGATTAGTTTTTTACGGTGTTTTTTTTAATAGCATTTTTTTTCTTTAATTTCTTAAATGTTTTTCCTTCCTTCACACCCATAATTGTTATTTGCACCATTATAACTTTTAGAGATGCCGTCTTATTGTTTCTATTTTATTTGAAAGTAGGTTCCCCATTTGTTGAAGAGTGTTGTGATTTTGTTGTGGGTTTTCTCGATCGTGGTTTCAATTACAATATGCCGGCGAGCTTTGATAGTGGTGGTGGTTTAGCTGGAAAATATATGATGGGTACGAATAATGAAGTTCTAATTTGTTTTGATGACTGTTACAACTTTTTTCAGATTATCGATTTTGGAATATAGGTTTCCAAAACACACATTTCAGAATATGTTTACTGTAAAGGTATTCCAAAATACTATCATTGATTCGGAATTACTAATCCAAAAGAACATTTAAACCAATCCGGAAAGCATATTCCCAAACATTTTTTTTAAGTTTTGCAAATCCTTTGCAATCTGGAATGTTGTGGTCCTCTTAACTGCACGTAATGTTTGTAGAAAGTTGAGTCTTTTGTTTTTAGTACGTGGGTCATATCATAATGTTACAGTTACATATAGATTTATACTTGATCAGTTTGTTATGGTAGGTTCCTACTCAAGCTCTTAGAGGTTGATGAATCAATAAGGAACTCATTAATATTGGTATTAACAATGTGTACATTTTCATTTAGTTTAATTCAATCTTACTTAACAAGCACATAAGCACATTTCAGGTGCTCTACATTGTATTTGTTTTTAAGGATAGTATGTAGACAAGGATGAATTTGTTCTGCCGATGATTGTTTGTATTCATTGATTTAAGTTGAAATGCGAGCGTGCAAAAGCAAGGAAATTGAATAAAGCTCTCTTTACGTATGAAAGTAGAAAAGTAAAGAAAGTCACATGGATTGTGCCTTTTATATTCTTACCTTTCACTTTTTAACCAACCCGCGTGAGAGCATAATGTAGATTCCTTTGAGAAAAGTTGCATGGTCATGCATGCAGTGGAGATTCCTGATTCATTTTGACTAACTCGTGTGTGGTTGAGGGGTGTAGGTGAGCCTTTAAGATAATGTTAAATATGATTTAATATTGTAAATTTAAACTACAGTTATATGTTGAACTTGTGAATTGAAGATTTGTGAAAAAGGTGCAATGATCTTGTTGAGAACCATAACATAGTGTGTGATAGTGTTGCTTTCATCATGCACACAAAAACCTTTTCTTGTATTGAGGTAAGATTTGATGATTTCAAACCAATATAATCGATTGTGAGGAGCTGAAAACCTATTTTGTGACAACAATTAGATACATAATTGATTATCACAAGTTTACAGAGGAGTCATAATCATGAACTATTTTTTTAAGGGTAATCAATTATCATGTTGCCATAATCGATTATGAATTATTTTTCCAAGAGTAATCGATTATCATGTTGTCATAATTGATTATGAATTATTTTTTCAAAGACAATTAATTACCATGTTTCCATAATAGTTTATGAGTAGTTCTTTTTAGGGATAATTAATTATGTACATTCAATAATCGTTATGTGGGTGTGTTATGTGGGTGTTTTAAATGGCTAGATGTTGGTATTACTGTAATTGATTATGGACATTTGTATATTGGTTGTTTGATTTTATGAAATTTATTTGTTTTCGTGTTGTGACATTTTCTTTTCTCAATTTCACAATGCTTACAATTTATGGATCTGTTTCGGTTTCGGTTTACTTTGTAGGTTCTCGTGTATTGTGTCATTGTGGTCAACTGTTGCACCTCTTATGATCTTGTTGTGTTCTATTTGTTTGGTTACACATAAACCTTCTTAACAATCCATCAACACCAAATAAGTCGTGATTTTTTTGTGAAATATAGTGTTTATTTCTATAGTGCATGTATAATAGTCGTATGAGATATCTTTTTAAGTATATGTGTTTTGATTACTTAGATGATTTAAATGCACTCACGACTTTGGAGATGAAAAACTTTAAAATCAAATTTAAATTTTTTTAGAATATATTTTGTTGTGGGCCAGTATATTTATAATATGTTTATGTGAATTGAGGTTATGTTTAAAATTATTTATAATATGTGTTTGTGTGGGTTGAAGTTATGTTTAAAATTATTTGTAATATGTAATTGATTTGTATTTTTATTAAATAAATTTTTTATTTAAATTTATATTTTGTAAATGTAAGCCTTAATCTCAACCATAATCCTACCTTAAATCATAAACTTAAACTCAATCTCTAACCTAAATTATAAACTCAAACTCAATTTCTAACCCTAACCCTAACCCTAACCCAAATCATAAACATAAACATTAACCCCAATCATATTCCTGGCCTTAACATAAAATCCAGCATTTAATTCATAACTCCTAACCTTAACCATAAACTTAAATCGCTTACCATAAACCTAAACTTATGGTTGTTTTGATGTAGTAATTAAACTTATATGATTGTTTGTGTTAAAAGATTGTTGACCATGAATAACGATAAACGTTGGTCTATGTATTTTGACGGTGTCAATTTTATCCATGTTTTAAAGTACCAAAATGAAAAATAATAGTTCAATAATTAAGTAATGTTGTATGAGTTTTTGTTATTTATGATTGTGCATTGGTTGTTTATTAGAATTGTTCACGGGTCATAGATGACATCATGTTCGTGTCAAGGTCCCACGAGTATATGCTTTTCATTTTTGTGGAAGAAATATTGGCCAACTCATAACATTTTCGAGTTTGTAATTTTGACATGAAATTCACATATATTCTCGTCAGGTAGGAAGAAACAACCTCTAATTTCAAGATGTTGAAGTATGCATTTGTATGAGAAGATCCATTGATCATTTCCGAAGATGAGTTGAGTGTGTTTTGGAGTACTTATAATCAATAACTATGATTGGATGATAGTTGGAAAACACTACCTTAGATAAGCGAATTTTGTATTCAAACCCCAAGTTATAACGTCATATTGCAAAGTTTCACATCATTTGAAGAGGACGTAGTCAAACCTATATTTTGATAAAGTTGTTTTAGTAGTTTTTCGAAGTCAAACACTAAAATCACTTTCATGGTGTGTTTTCTAAAAATCAAAAATAATAAAACTAATGTAAGAGATACTCCAATTTAAAATTTAAAAGTGATATTTTTCCAATAAATATCTTTTTCAAGAAATTTTTATTTTATAATTAATGGTCTAAAAAACGTTATAGCAACGGTTAAAATAAATGAAAACTCAATTTTTTATACCCGTTCATGCATTTTCTATCTATTGGAGCCTACCCTACTTCAAATCACCATCAAAGCTCATTGCAATGTTGTAGTCTGAACCATGATGAGGAAAAATCAGCCACAAAGTAACAAGACTATTAAGTAAAGAGGATCATAATGTTGGATCAAAATTGTGTTTGGACTTAGAGAATAATAAAGTTGCACTTCACCTTTTCACAAACATTGTACACAAGGTACATCTAATAGAATATTTTGATTTATAAGAAAATAAAAAATACAATAAATAAAATGAAAGAAATAAATGTTTAATTTTTATTTCTCCTATTTAATATTTTCTAGAGTGAAAGTAAATAAAAAACATAAAATGACATTTTCAAGAAAGAAAGAAATATGAAAAGTAAGGATGGTTTGGCTAAGAAATTGTTAAAAAACTAAGAATAATAAGAGTATGTACTCTTCCCATTTACCATAACATTTTTGGAGACCTTTAACTTATTTTCAAATAAGTTCTAAAATGCAAATACATACTTTAAACTATAATTTTGTCTTATTCGATCTTTAAATTATATTTCATTTATAAATAGACAACTTTAACTTTAAATCTTTGTGATAAATATATCAACCAATCCTTAATAAATTTCAATATTTGATATTAAAATCTCTAACTTTAAGCTACTTCCTTATAGTTCTTCTAAATTAAATGGGGTTCATCAATTACTTTTTTCTTTTCACACTGGACAATTATAATAGTATTTTTTATTTCTAATTAAATATTATTTCATCATGAATCCACGACTAATTTTTGAGATATTTTAATATCATTCAGTTTTTGTTCTTTTTAATTCCACCTTTAACCTTTTCTGGAATCAAACCACAGACAAATATACATGTCTGAGACATGGGCAAGTGCCACAAATGTACCAATCATAACCGACAACACTCTTCTGTATCCTATCCAACACTATATATGTTTAATTTTCAACAAACAAATCAAAAATGGAAATAAAAAAATATAAAAATAAATAAATTGAATATTTAATTATTTGGTAGAGTGAAGACAGGTAAAAAAACAGAGAAGAAATATTTTTTAAAACGATATAGTTTTGGCAGAAAATTAGAAAAAATATGCTATTAATTTATGAAAAAAACTATTTTTTTTTATTTCTTTAAAATATTTGTAAAGAATCTTCCAAATTTTTAAGAAATAATAATTATGAATTATATTACAGTAATTTGTATTAATATAATATATTTTACTACGATATAACCAATGTTTATTAATTATTTTGAATACAGTTGATGTGAATTATTTGTTAAAAGCAGCAAGTAGTGAAAAAATGTGAAGACGTTAGAAGTAACATCCCCTTAAAAAATATCCTACACTGGTGCACATGGTTTGGGCCCTGGTCTCCATCTGGGTCCACTTGGGGAGTGGATTGAAGAATCTTGCAACTGGCATAAGTAAGTTGTTGCACTTAGCACTAGAAATGGGCCCAACGAGAGCTAAAAGTCAAACCATGGATCAACTTGTTCAAGTGGGCCTGTATGGAAAAAGTAGCCCAACTTTGTCGCTCACATGCTTCCATGTGACCAACAGGCACTCACTCACCAAATTAAAAAATATTAAAAAAGTAAAACATCACAATGTGTGTACAAAACATACACCAATGAGAATTAGGTCTACATTTTATAAAAAAAACTCATAAAAGTTCTCAAATTCATCGATTTAACAGGTATATTTTTGAGATATCAAATAGTTTTTAAATTAACCTTACATTATATATCATGCTAATACAATTGAATAAATTATATATATATATATATATATATATTATTAGTGCAAAAATATTGTTTAATGACAAATGTATAACGTTTGTTGAGAGTCAAACGTAAAAAAAAAAAAAAAGACATTGATTCTTAAAATAATTAGAACCTTTAATGGTACTAATTGGTTCATGCTTCGTAGTATATAAGTCAAAACTATAAACAAGTTATTTATAAATTTGTAAAATCAACGTTTAAAAATAATGTGATATGGAAATATCTCATAAATCATTGTTCTACTTAATCTTGTTACATATTTAACCTAATTTGAAAAGGATAAGATAAGTTAAGATTAATCTATAATTCAGACAGGCTCTGTGGTTAATAATAATGTTAATATTATAGTAATTGTGTAGGTCTACTAAAAATTGGTCACAGAAAATTTGAATATCTTCTTCTAAAACATTATTGACTGAAAATAATGTAAGTTGAAAAATAGTGAATTAGGGAAATAAGTTTTGGGGCATGGTTGCGTAAGCAGAGGCAGATATTTATGAAGAAAAGAAAAGAGAAAGAAAAAGTACGAGAGAGTAGTAGTGGGTTGAACACGTCTATATAGGGTATCCCCACAACTCCACCCACAAACAAATCTAAACTGTCTCTAACTAAATATTTAGCACTTCAATGTAGCCATCATCGCCTATATTTCAAAGGATAACATCCCTCCAACCCAACCTCACAAAATCAGAATAATTCACAAACAAATAAAGGAAGAAACCAACACTCTCCTTTAAGGTATATATAAAAAAATGATGGGTCACAACAATTCCAAATCACCTTTTATCTTTTCAATGTCTTTACTCATGGATCAAAAATACTTCTTTTTTTAATCTAAGAGGATTCATATCTACATTTCTTTTTAATTTATTGAGATTTTTTTATAAAAGCTTTCATGTTAGTTATGCAACTTGACATCTTAGTTAGGATTTATATGTATATTTTTTTAATTTAATGAGTTTTTTTATAAAAACTTTCATGTTAGGTATGCAACTTGACATCTCAGTTAGGCTGATACCTCAAGTAATCATCTCATGAAAAAAAATATTATTAAAAAAAAGAAAAAAAAATATGGAGGACTAGACCAAAACTCACATGTTAACAAAAATGATACATAGTGTTCTCGAACAAGAGTGGTCCAAAGAACTATTGAGATCAGTCTTCTTCTTCCTCTGTCGGTGGGTCGTGTGGCACTCTAACTTTTTTCCTTGCTAGCTCCTTCTTCTTCACTATTTGTTGCACCTCTCGGTCTTATCGTAGGACAAACTCGGATGGTACCTGCAAATGACACTTCGACGCTCAAGTCAGGAAAGAGATTCGGCGCTCGGTTCTTAGAGCATTATAGATGATGACATACCTGGATCTTGAAATGTGTGTTATTTATATTACATTTGATGGGTTTTTCTTATTGGGTCAGGTTAGGGGGTTGGACCGCGTTTAGGAATGTATTACCTAGTTCTTAACTACGGATTAGCTTGATTAATCCTGCTTGAGCGTAATTGTATTTATGTTATCTGTCGACCCATTGATGTGGGTCACGATCTCGATCAACCTAGTGATGGAGACCGAGACATGACATCGGCCTACGGCCCTTACCGATACACATAGGTAGATTATACCAATAAAATGATTTTTTATAAATATATAAGTGAATGTAAACTTCTAAGGTTGAGTTATGTTTAAAGTTTATTTTTTAAGATGGTAGCAAAGTTATTTAAAGTTTATTCTAATTTTTTTATCTCATAATATTATCTGCTATAAATATATACTCTCACATAAGAGTGAAAGTTCTCGACTTAGAATATAGTATTAGTTTAATCATATTAAACTTAAAATTGTAAAATAAACATTTGAAATTTGTAATTTGTTTTTGAATGGAGGGATATTAAAAATAATGTGGCATATGAAGTTAAAAAAAGGATTTAAAAATTTGTATTGACAGCATGATTGGTGGCATGTTTGAAATGGCATGACTTGTTAGAGTAAAGTTGGAACTGATTGAGATTTGGCAAAGATCCCATCTTAACCTGGTCCACCAAACACGACCATATGTGGTTCACTTAAGAATGTCACAGGAGAGGTTAGCCATGGCTTAACCTATCTCAACATTTTCAAAACGAAAAAGCCTATAAAAAGTTTGTCCAAGTGGCCAACAAAAATAATTCGAATGATAATTTTCACTTCATTAGGTCGAATTCAACAAAATGTGATCATAACTTTTGAAACAGAAGGTGAAAGGTGGTTTTGGTAGCTATCTAAAAACCATACCAGAAGCAGAATAGAGAGTGTAAATGTTGAAAAAGATGTTATAGGTATTCCTATATATATATATATGATAACTTGTATTTTAGACACATCAATTACCAGAAAGTCGGTGGTGGAAATCTGCTCATGTTTGTTCTTTCCAACTATATTATTATTATTACTGAGATGTTTAGATGAAAGGAAAAAGTTGTTATCACTTGAATAAAAAATAGAAAGGAAATAAAAAGGAAAAGTGGAAGAATGCACTAAGTGAAGATCACGGGTTGAGAGTCTTGTGACTCATATCTCATTGAAGATCATCATCTTGCAAACCATTATATAAGCCACTTTCATGCACAATGCACTCACAAGAATCACACACCCTCACTTTTTTCTCTACCAAATCAAACTAATATCACCACACAACTATGCCACCCCACACTTACATTCTCAAACACTTTCTTCTCTTTCTTTTCTTCTTCATCACTTCCACCGCAACGGCAACCGGACCCGCCGGAAGGAAGCTCCTTTTCGACATGCCAAGCGGCGGTGCACCGTCCTCCGGAACCCCCACGGGGGCCACTGGTTCCGGCCATGGTGCAAACTGGGACTACAGCTGGGGATGGGGCTCCGGACCCGCCACCGGCTATGGGTTTGGATCAGGCTCCGGTCGGTCTCCAACTGGTTTTGCTAGAGGTTCTGGATATGGATATGGATCCGGCTCTGGGTCTGGATCCGGGTACGGATATGGATCGGGCAGTGGTGGTGCTCGTGGTGGCGGTTATGGGTCTGGAAGTGGCTCAGGGAACTCTGGTGGTGGTGGCTACGGCGGAGGAAATGGTGGTGGTGATAATAATCGGATGCCATCAACATCTAGGAGCAAAAACAACCATGGGTAAATTGTATTGACATGGAGCTATATATATATATATATACATATATAGCTAGCTATGTATGCCTTGTCGAGATAGTGTGATATTAAACATGATTATATCTATAATCACGTTATATGAAGAAAAAAAAGTATGGTGTGATAGTTTGTGAGAGTAGAATTTGAAGATGCACAAGTTTTTGATAAATAAATTGTTCAAACTCTATATAATCTTTTATTTTGTTATGTTTTGTTGTTTATAATCTGAGAGAGGAATGAACGTACGTGGAAGTGATCACGATGCATGCTACAGAGTTCAATAACTCATAACATAACTTCAGTTCAGAAGGAGGCTTCAAAAAGACTGTGTTTGCAACTTAATTAGTTCAATTTAATTAACCCAACAACACCAATTCATTTTTTTATTTTATTTTTCTTCTGTGAATTTGTTGTCTTTTTCCATGTCTTTCAGGTTTGGTATTGTTGCTGTCATGATAAACTGAACTTAAGCGAGTATTGCTTCACTCACTTTTATAAACAGTAAAAAATGTAAAAATATTTTATCTATTTATTTATCCACTGTGTGAATCTTGTGTTTCGTAATAATGGGACAAAATGAAAACGAAAAAATAGATTAAATAAATAATGAAAGAAAAATAAAGAGAGTTTTTACAAGGACTACAAAATATCTAATTAAAATAAATTTATGACAGCTTTAAAAAAAAACTTTTATGTTAAACTTCAAGTAACAACAATCATTTGTCATCACATAAAAAAATATTATTAAAAAAAATACAAATATATAGGAGGACTAGACCAAAACTCATATGTTAACAAAAACGATACATAGGTAGAATATATCTATTAGTAAAGAATTCTAAGACTAGATAAAAGTCTATTATAGCAATGAAAAGATTCTCTATGAATAAATTCTAAATTAACCAACTTATCAGCATTATGATGCTTTGTTAATTTCTATCTTCTCATTTAAAAAGTTCACCTACTATCTTTGTTAATTTTTGGATTAAATATAATTTTGGTTTATGTATTTTTTGGGAAATTAGTTTTCGTTTATAATTCAAAGTTTTTTTTATATAAAAACTTTCATGTTAGGTATTATGCAACTTAACATCTCAATTAAGCTGACACTTCAAATAATAACAATCATCTTTCACATAAAAAAATATTATTATTGAAAAAATATAAAAATATAGGAGAATAAACCAAAACTCATATGTTAATAAAAACGATACATATATATCTTTTGGATACTAATTAGTTTTTTTTTATAATTCAAATTTTATATCTCTAATTAATAAAAAAGATTAAAATAGGTCTTTACGGTAAGTAATCAATAGTTCTAAAATTTAAATTAGAAAAAAAAATCAATTTCATCTTTATTATATAAACAAAATATATATTTAACTTTTAATTTTTTACATGCACTTGTATAACAAATTTTTTTAAAAGTAATTTTTACAAGAGGAATTATTTTTTTTACAATTATTTATTTTTTTACAAGAAAAGCTTTTCTCTTTTTTACATTCATCTCACAACTCGAAAAGTGATTATTTTATTAAATATAATATTTTATTACAAAAAAGCAAATATAAGGGCAAATGATTCTTCGAAAAGTACCATATATAGTTTGATTAAAATTTCGTTAAAAAAAGTTATAGATTTAGATAAATCCAGTTATAGTGTTAACTATAAATTTGTGAAAGAATGATGTTCTGGTATTAGTTATAGGTCCCTCACGACAAATTTTGTTGACAAGTTGTCCCTTTCCTTCATTCTAGTGCTTTTCAGAAACCAGTGTGTCTGTGACGATGATACATAGGTTTGGCGTTTATACCACAAAAAGACAATTTCATTTGGCCCAAAAACAAAGCATCATTCATCTTATTATCATGCCAATCACTTTCAACATATATATAACTAAGTCAAGAAACTGCAATTTTTAAATGTTAAATCACCATCAATCATTTTTAGCCATATCTTTCCACTAACACCCCACTCAATTATTGCCAAACAAATCTATGTTATCATCCCCATTTTCAATTCTTATGGTTACCAATATACACTTAAATTAAGTATTTTTATCAATAATAAATAAATAAATAAATATATATTTAGTATTTCAGATGTTTTAACTCGTATATAAAATATTAAAAAATTTAAATATATATTTTTTTAAAAATCATATAAAAAAACTAACATTCCTAATAAAAACTTCACAAAATATACATAAATTTAAGGTAGAACATAGTAGAAACTTAATTTCACATTACACAATATAGATTACACAAAATAGATTTAAGATCTGACATCGCTTAATTTTGTTGGATATGAAGTCATGACCAATTGGGTTAGGTCGACTAGACATCATATTTAGTGAGTGAGCTTAATAATTGTGTCACATTTATAATTTATATTTAAAGAGATTATTGTACTTGTAATTGGTGTGCAACAAAACAAAATGAAAACATAATAGTTGTCCGCATAGATGTAGGTTGTAGTTGACGACTGAATTACGTTAAATTATTTTCGTAATTTTTTTTAATTAAATTTGCTGTTAAAGTTCATGTTTTTAGATTAAATAATATAATCTATTTTTTTCAAATTCTAAAAGTATAAAAGAAAAATAGTGAAGATGCAATAGTGAATTGACCTAATTCAATCCAATCTGATCAAATGTCAATTAGAGAAACCTAACTCAAGTTATAGTATAAGATTTTTTATTTATTGTGGTGGACCATAAATTTACTCAAGTACACCCTATTTTTAGGTAGGTTCAGTGAAGATAATTTCGTTTCCTTTAATGAAATAAAATAGTATTTTCATTAATCTTTATTTGAAAGATGCATTATGGATGATTGTGTATTTGTGGAGAAAATGTACTTGTTTAAGTTAAAAATATATGTGATGGTTTAAAGTAATTTATTTCTAAATAATTTTATTTAGGCGACAAATGATATATGTGATTTTTTTTAATTAAAAGTGGTTTTCTCTCTTCTACTCATGTGATCTTTATTGAGAAGCAACTTGAAGTTGTTTCTAAGAAAACATAAAACTGTTTTTTTTAAAGTAAGTTTAACTAAACATGTTAAAAGTCATAATAAATAATTATTTTATTAAAAATACTTTTTTAAATGTTTTAGCTAATAGACGGAAAAATATTTTTGTCAACATCCTTTAAAATATAAGATTAAGTTAGATTGAGATTTCATGATTTTTTTTAAATTATACTTACACCTTTTTTCCTTATTTTAAGAAAATACATGTATAAAATAAGTAGGGACAGTGTAATATTTATAAAACAAGAACAAAGAGACATTTGTGTGTGAAATTTTAAAAGAATTGAAATATCATAATTTAAAAAAATCTCAAATTATTATTATAATTTTTTTCATACGATAATAAATAATGGTTATAAATGATTATTGTTATTTGAAGTGTCTTGTAAAAGATGCATAATAATCATGATTAAGATAAAAAAATTATTTTAAAAAAATTATTATTATTATAATTTACTTGAAAAAAAAATCATTCGGCTATTGAAAATTTTCATTGTTCTGGATATAAACTTGACCTGTGGCTGAAATAAGAGCTGTAAATATATTTTAGCAGTCAAAATTATAGATCAGTCTCTAATACACAATTAATCACCAATTAGTGCTGAAATTTTATCACTTCTTACTCCAGAACCATTTTATAGACAGATAAATATAACTGTAATTTAGTTGCTATATATTGTTAGTTGTACTTTAAAAAACATTATTAAGTTTAAGACACAATTTTAGTTTAATTGAATTATAAAGTAAACTTTAATCTAAAAAATTATTAAATAAAAATAAATTTTAAAGATAATAATAATTAATTGTTATATTAACTAAATTAGACATTATTTTAAAAACTAAAAAATATTAATATTTAAATTAATTTATATTATTAATAAATAATTTTCAAATTATATCTAATTAATTGCTTAGGTTTTAGTTATTAATTATTTATATTCTAAAATTAATATTTAATTAACTATCACCTTTAACTATTAATTATTTATATTTCAAATATTTAAAATCCTAGTATTTAGATATTAATTTAAAAAACTATTTATTAATAATAAAAATTAATTTAGATATTAATAATTTTTTTAATCTTTAAAATAATATATAATTTAGTTATTAATTAATTATTCTTTTAATTTAAAATAAACTTTTATTTAATAGTTTTTTTAGTGAATGAAATGTTAACTCTTACTTGTTTTAGTTTTAATTTTAAAATAAAAAATTGTTTGGAGTAAGCCATCATTGTGATTGAAAGAGACTTTTGAATGGGTGAGGTGAGTGATGATCCAAAACATTGTAAGACAGAAGTCCACTATAAATATCTGCAGTCACTAGAGTCTCTCTCAAGCATGAAGATTATATTGGAGCAGCCATTTATGTTTCTTTGAAGCTAATGGTTACAAATAGTAGTACGAAAGATACTTGTTCTTCCAAATACTGATATCAAATATGATGGCTTCTTAATTATTAAAATAAATAAAATTTTTAAAAAAATATTAAAATGGATAAAATATATTAAGGTGACATGATTTTATAATAATTAAATTTTAAGTAAAATGTAACACGATTTATCAATTTTAATAATTTTTTAAAATTTTAATTATTTTAATAGTTAAGAGATAAAATTTATCATATTAATAAAAAAATTCATAAGACATTGTCCCAAAATATTTTTGAAAAAGAAAAGAAATAGAAAAAATTAAAAATTAACACAAAGGGGAGTTAAAATATGTAAGAAATAAAAAAATGATATTAAAACTCCCTTTTCATCCCTTGCATGTTTCCAATATAATTATAATTTCTAACACATAAATATTTTGTTTTACATGTAATAACTCATTAAAAATAGCATATAACTAAAATGAGTGTTGTTTTATTATTATATGTATATAACTTATATCAACGTCATTAAATTTTCAATTCATCAATTAAGATATAATGTAACTCCCACCACAAGAAAAAAAAAAGTTTTAACTTATTTAATGAAAGTTAATATAACATCACGAATATCAGATGATTTTTTAATCTTTATTAAGTTGCAAAAGTCTATTCTAAAATCCTAGTAAAATAATGGAGATTTGTGTATCCTTCGTTAAGTTTAAAAAATTTATTCTAAAACCTCAGCATAACAAAGGTTTATTTTAAAGATTTACCAAAATAACACATTTTTTTTAATCTTCTTTAAGTTCCAAAGATTTCTAAAACCTCGGCAAAATAACAAAAATTTTCTTAACAGTCATTGACTAGTTTTAGTGTGTATGTTGGGAATTCCCTGTGAAACTTAATACAGAGCAATGATCACTCTTACATGTGAAAATCAATTGTTAACTTATCTTTTTCAATATTTCAAAGTTCCTATTAAACAATCATCTCTTTTACAATGTGACAATGACTCAGCAAGATACATTGCAACAAATCTAATGTTTCAGGAGGATACGAAACAAATAGAAATAGAATGTTTCAGGAGGATACCAAAACTTTAAGTCCTCAATCATTCAAAAATATTTGTTTCAAGTTGGGTCTCATAAATATTTTGTTTTCCAACCTACGAGATATCAAAGTTAATATCCATTTTCTTTTTCTAATTCTTAGTTATCCCTCTTTGTGCATATGTCTAACTTTTGTTTTGTCTATTATGATTCTAGTATTTATTCGCTCTTTATTTTACACTCTCTCTTTAATTTTGTATATATTATGACACTCTATTTTAATCTCAATAAAAAAACAAAAGAAATATTCATTCTCATATTCTTTATATTTTATTTTTCTCTATTGTTCCTCTCTATAGCCAAACTATTTTCCACCTGAATTTCCAAATAATCAATAATTAATCCAACGATATGCATTCAAAAAGATTAACTTTGCATGATACAAATAAGTTCTTGAATCCATAACATTCTTTGAACATTCATCATTTGGATTTTTGGGTTTTACCATATCACATGGACCAACATTAAAAAATAAACAATGTCCAGCATTTGTTATGTTAAGTTCTTAGAATCCATATAAACATTCAAGAACTAAAATGCCAATGAAGTTCTTAGGAACAATTGTTTCACTTCTTTAAATAAAAAATAAAAAAATATATTTATTGTATGTAATATTAAGTTTCGTAACACATAAAAAAAAATTAGTTTTTAATTTAGTTTATATTATTGATAAATAGTTTTTAAATTGGTATCTAATTAGCTACCAAAGTTTTAACTACTAATTATTTAGATTCTAAATTTGGTAGCAAAAAACTTGGTAACTAATTAGATACCAATTTAGAAACTATTTATCAATAATAGAAACTATTCTAGAAATTAACAATTTTTTTAGTCTCTAAAATGATTTCTAATTTAGTCACTATAGCAACTAATTATTTTTTGTCTTTAAAATTGGTTTTTATTTAATGATTTTCTTGTAGTGTAAGGTTTAGATGTAGTGATTCAAATATAATGTTTACATAAATCATTTAAATATGTAAAAATAATGTTTAAAAAACCATAGAGAATGATAAATAAATGCTTCAAAAACATAGAACCAAATAATTTAGAATGATAAAATTTAGCAACTAATATTTAGGTAATGAAATGAACAAAATCAAGGTTGAAATGTTATTAATTAGGGATGGTAAAACGGGTTAGTCTGACCCATTTTAATCCAACCCGTCATTGGTTCGCCAATAACAGGACCGGTTAGTGGACTAGAAGTAATAACCCACTCTATTATAGGATAAGTTGAAGAGTTGTCCTGCCAGTTTTCAATTTTTTTAAATTTTTCTTTTATTTATTTATTTTAGATATATTTATAATCATTGATATCATTTTTTAAACAATAAAAATAAAAAAATAAATTAAATTTTAATATTTTAATGAAAGAAGGTTTAATATTTAGATGATTTTTTTTATAAATGTTAAATATTGATTTAATTCATATCTCAACAATGACCAAATATATTTAAATTAAATTTTTCTTTCGTTCAAATCTTTCGTAAAAATCCTATATACGAATAACATATAATCCTTCTCGTCCCAAACAATTTTCATTTGATAGACTACTATATTTTGTATTTTTCATTTAATTGAAATTCATTAAAAATCACCACTTGTGATTCACATTTGGTTGATCTTAATTTTATTTAAAAAGTCTAACTCCAGATGCTAAATTTAATCAATACATTAAGTAATAATTAAATGAATAAGTCTTTAGTTTGACGATACTGTTTTTGATTTCTTTAACTAAAGTATTATGTTTGACTTTTGTACATAAAAAATTTAATTCAAAAGGAAAATTAAAAGTGATTAGTTAGGTTTTTTAACATAAATTAGTCATTTAAAATAAAAATGACAATAAAATGTAATGCCAAGTTTATGGTATTTTTCTTTGTTCATGTAGGTAATTTAGTCTACTAAATATTTCAATGATTATGTGATGCTTTTTGGTAGAAAATGAGTGTTTTTATTTATTAAATAATTTGTGTAGTACATCATAATAGTTTAAATTTTTTATAACATTCTTATTTTCTATTAGCTTAGCATTTTATAATAATGATAATGTTTTGACACAAGCTAATGATACATGTGGCTATAAACGTGTTATATCTTGTTTTGTTTTGCAAACCCCACATGTATGTGGAATTATATTTGTACATGAACGTAAATGTATATTAGTATAAATGTACGTATGGATGAGTATATTTATTATTGTAACATGACTGACTTAAACTTACTGCAACTGCAGAATTCACGAGCCGAACTAAATTCCCTCGAAAAATCCAAGAGTTGTTCAAAGTACAACAAAAGCGATTTGAATGTGTTTTCCTTGTACCAAATAACTCATCTAAGCAATTTTAACTTTAGTCCATGCTTAAGACCCTCGGAACTTTAATATAAGGCTCTTCATAGTTCGGGACAGAAGCGATCATGGCGTCCCTGTCAAGGACACACTATGTTAGCACCCTTAGTTTTCCAGTTATGTCCACTTGACATATACAGAACACGAAAAACAACCAACTCACCTATGCTGAAATGTTTCAGGAGCATTATCACGCAAATTGTTTTCAGTTTCTACAGATAACACAAAAAGAATTAGCAAATAAAAATGTGAAGTCAAACCAATGAGCAAACGATGCTTTCTGCCAGTCATGTAAAAGAACCAATGAACATAAAAAGTTGTAGACACATTAACTGAAAATCACTTTAACATGTCAATTGATATTGCGCTTTCCTCTTGGTTGTCCATGAAAAGTTATAGAAAAAAGACAACCACCCCAGGCAATTAGCACAATTATTTGAACAGACTGGTATGACCGAGTTGAAGTATAAGAAAGCAATGACTAGAGAGTGGATAATACCGTTCATTTGCCAAAGTATTGATTAGCTTTAGTATAAGGTCACATTCATTCCTGGTCTCATACTTTTAGAGATGTCAACCAGGTCAATGATATTTTTGCCAAGTGTAGACTTAGATTGGTAGGATAACTATTTTTTATACTAATCCATCTTTTGTCTGATTAGAGATTTTAGTTAAGATATCTTGTTGGGTGCATCAATCGTCCTGTGGTGTAAGCCAGATAAGCTGCTACATAATCAAATGACATTTGGACTACTATGCTTTAAAGTAAAAAAAGTTGCATCCTGACTATCAACTATAATTTTTTGTCTAGTGATAGACGCTCGATCCGACAATTGATATCAGAGTCAAGATCACGAGTTTGATTCCCAATGGACAATCGTTGAGAGAAAGATTATTGCAAGTTACTTCAATTATCCCGTGACATGTAGGCCAAGTCACAATAAAAAATATTGATTCCTAGTCGGACAATTGTTAAGGGAGGTATTATTGTAGGGTGTATCTGATACGGGACTCACATCTACAAAGCCCATTAGAAGGGTATCTAGACCCACTTGGTTAAAGGACTACATCTAGAAGGACCTATTTCCTTTTTGTCTTTTGTTAGGATTAAATTCCCTTTTCTATTAGGATTTTCAGTATGCTTTTTCAGTATGATCAGCACAACTGTCTATTAGGACAAATGACTTTTGAAAGGATATTATATATCCCATGAGACTAGGAGAGGGCTGTGTGTGTAATCTTGGCTCTTGCTTTTTCTTTTATCTTAAAGGTTGTTTTTGGTTGCCTCTGTTCCAGCTCTTTATTTTCTTGTTTTTTTGTGTTCTTCGTTCATCTTCATTTCATCACCGTATCAGTATCAATTATCCTGTGGTATAGACTAGGTGAGCCATGTTACAATCGAATCATGACTTAGCCATATCACTTAAGTATACAGAGTTCCATCCTCAAGTCTCTCTCTCTATATATATAGAGAGATTAACAAAAATGGATCAGCAATTAGTTGCTAACATTCAACCTAGACATACCCAGGTTCTCAACCCCAAGAAAAAGACATTTAACCAATGTTGTTAAATGGCAGCACCATGATCTTCATCATGGCAGGGTGGAATTTTGCCAACCACCATATTCATTTTGTGAATGGCGATGCCATAGGCTGCAATGGCATGCTTACATGGCAGAATTTTATCCCTTCACCATCCGCCATTGATAACATTGGATTGAACGCCATATTCAATTTGAGAGTGGGGTTGACGTTTAATGTGCCTCTGAAAACGGAATTGTCATCAAACTAAAAAAACTCTAACAATGCATTCTCAACTGAAAGAATGTAATGCAATCACAATTTGCAACCCTCCCAAATCCACAACACAAAAAGAAGATGAAAGAACTTGCCTTTTGCATTTCCAAAGCAAGTTTCACATTTTTTGGCATCGAGGTATAGTGCAATCAAACAGTACAGAAAATCCAAAGAATATAAAATCATTGATAGATGATGAAAACAATGATAAGTTCACAAAGAACCTGCTCTGATGGAGGGTTCAACGCTTTCAAGATCAACACCCTGTAGCTGTCCAAACCTGCCACACAATACAAGTCAATCCAAATTCAAAAGTTTTGCTCACTGCAAGCACAATCTCCACAAATACAACAAAATCTCCATTTAGAAACAAACTGCCACTCCTCAAAAACCAACTAAAAAGCCTCCAGAATCCAAATTCCAGGTTAGTAGGACACACTATCACATTCTTTTTAACTATCCGTGTTCTTCCATATTATCAATCAAAATTTATTAAGAACAATAAAATTACTAATGAATGTCATTAATATGAAGTGAAACCTATAGAGTTAAATAGTATTACAAGATAGAAGGTTTTGACTTACCAATCTATAACTTGTTGAATTTTGGGAGCAATTTCTTCAACCTGCAATAACATTTGAAATTAAGATAAAAAGTACATTTACAATTAGAAAGGAAATTAAATAACAGAAAACATAGCAAAACCTCGTTTGGGGTAAGTGAAATTTGAGCAGTTTTTGCCAAACGAGGCAAATCCGGAGGCGGAAGAGAGGAACAAGAGGTGGTAGAAGAGAAGCTCTGAAACTTGAACAACTTGCGGCGGTGGACGCTAACCGTTACCGTTGGGAAGAAACTTCTTCGATGCCACACTGCATTTGCAGTTAACGAAGCTCCTCTCACAAACCCTCTGCTACTCATCTTCCTCACACTACAATTTTCCTATTATTCCTTATCCCTAACCACCTAGGTTGTTTAACCAAACTTTTTTATTTTCACTTTAGTCCCTAAAGAAACTCAAAATTCTCCGAATAGTCCTTGTATAAATACACAACTTTTTTTCTTTTTCAGTTTTTATTTTTCATTCGCAAAAGCACGAAGAGAGCGTCGTCGTCATGTCGCGACAGAGATCCAGAAAAGTCGAACTACCTCCCGCTCAAGAGGTAAGCAAAATCTGCGATCCTTCAATTTTGCTTCTGCCTTTTCCAGATTCATCTAAATGGAATCATTTTTTTTTCTTTTCTCATAAGAAATAAGCTGTATGTTTTTCCCTGAACGATGAACCGTTGCATTGGCTGAAAATTAATGGTTATACTTTCTATTCCTTTTATTGTTAAGGTTTTTTTCTTTCTCGGTGAGTTCTGAGGTTTTTATTTTAAAATATGTAAAATTCTGTTGTGAACTCTTAGCAGAGGAGCCTATGCTTCATTACATTTGTTTTGTCAAATATCAAGTCTCTTGCGTTTGGGACGTGCAGAATATTGAAAAATTGGAGAAGGTTGTGAATGAGGGAAATTATTATGGAGCTCAGCAAATGTACAAATCTGTTAGTGCCAGGTTCGTACAGTTTCTCCGTGTTACTTATTCTTCAAGAGAAATGTACACTGTCTACTTTTTATTCTTAATTCAGTCTTCAACGTGACATGCTACTTTAAATCGCAAGTAATTAATTTTTGCGTAGCTATTTCTTTCGTCTACTAGTACATTTTTTACGAAATTAGTTTATGTAGTAAAAGTTACAAGCTAGGGATAGCAGATTAGTAAAATAGTGAGGCATAGTTCATCATTTGGGGTTCCTGAGAAGGAATTTTTAACATTGGTGAAGAGGATACCAATACCATAAATTTGCATAACATACTTTTTTTTTGGGGGTAGCTAGATAGTGTAATCTAAAGCAATGTTTTGTTTTGGTGAATTCTAAGTTTGTTTAGATTTAAGGTCTGTTTAATTTACTAAAATGTAAGGGATAATGCAAGACACATTAAATTGTTTGTGACACGATTGATTTTAAAAGTAGTCGTAGGACGGTGCAGCAAAGGCGATGTGGGACAGAACAAAATTCTAGAAGGTTGTAACTCACTAAACTAAAGATTTTTTTTGTTCCGTGAATTACAAACTTGTTATAATTACAGAAATAAGGACCAAATCTTTTATAATAAAAATATCTACATTATACATATAAATATTATTAAGAACATTTTATTTATTCACATATCATATCTTTATTATTAAAGGATATTAAATCTCTTCTGGTTATTGTATTGAGTCTATTTTTTCAATATAAATAAAGCATACCTGCCCTCTCAAAAACACGATTTTAGCTTAATGTTTCTCTTTCCTATTGTTTAACATGGTATTTAGAGTTTTTCTTTTCAAAACCATGTTGGCTTGGTAGATCCACTATCTCCAAAGTATTCTAGAGTATTCTTTTTGGTGAACCTTTTTCTCAAGTTTGTGTGCACTATTCTAGTCTTGCCTTCAATGATTTTTTCGATGCATCTCCATTGACCACCAATTACTTTGAAGACCATCGTGTTGTGCCAATCTATCCAACCATTCAAATGCCGACGTAAACCATCCATCCATGCACCCTCATGCTCATCTTCTCTCCCCGTTTCAGCTGAAACTCTGATTGGCACATGGCAAATTGTGCGACGATTCCTGGCAGTCGTCGACCAACCTATGCTTAGATCGCCTCCTCTAAGCCCACCTACCCTCATGGTGGTGGTTCCATTAGAGTTCGTTTGGTGATTCAAATTACTTTTCTTTTTTCTTGGAGTATTTTATTATTTTTTTTTCTAGATTTCAAGTTTCAGCAACACATCAACATTTAGAACAAATTGTCCTATCTTTTCCAACCATATTATTAATATTGAGAAGCTGGATGAGTATAACTACTCAACTTGGGCTTCCAAAATCGGGTTATGGTTAAGTGGGTTGGGTTGGGCTACAAATCCCATCTCAGTACAATTGCTGAATCTGTTTCTAGAGAACAATGGATAAAGATTGATGCTCAAATATGTAGTGTTATTAAATTCAATGTTCACACCTCACTCAAACTTATTTTCTGTCCCCATGAGACTGTGCATCAGTTTGGAGTGAGGCCTGTGCCCTTTATACTCAATTTCTCTTGACACTTCTTGCTTCGATGGTACAGAGGACCCTATGTCTGGTAATCTTTGATGACTTCATGTTGCCTTACATGATTTTATTGATTTTCTCCCACCATCTACAAATGCAAAGAATAAATTTAAAATTGATGTGCGTTTTATGACTTTGGGCTTGTATGTCTTGTCACAAGAGTATGACTTATGCATCATTTCCACTCCTTTGTATTCCTCAAACCACATGGAGACAAAAATTTTGTTTGTAGGAAAATACTGCCTTTGCATTACACAGTAATAACTTTGGATGCTTTTGCACAATTCTAAAAATCAAACATTGCCACCGCATTGGATAGACCATTGATAGCAGTTGGAAGCTACATGGGAAACCCTCTTGTCCACCCAATATTACCCAAAAATCTACTGTGATTGCTTCTACACTACCAACTTATCTACCTTGTATGACTCCAACAACATATAAAGACTCTATTAAATGGTGTCAGTCACGTCAATCAACTAGTAACACTGTTTTGGTGGCACACCAGTAATTGACCTACTTGCCTCTCTCAATCTCTTTCTTTTGGTCCTTGGATCATTGACTCTAGTGCAACCGATCATATATGTAGTGATTGTTCTCTTTTCTCCTCTTTTACTAGTGTTGTCAATTTGGCTTTTATAATTGTCGTTGATGATTCACAAAAACAAGCTTGCGGCATTGGTACTACTAAACTCCTCTCATCCATTAGTGTTGATTTTGTTTTTATGTCCTTAACTACCTTTTTAATTTACTGTCCGTCACTCGATTGATCCAATCTCATGATATTCTTTTCACTTTCACAAAAATTAATATTATTTGTTGGACCAACTATCGAGCAAGAAGATTGGTGTTAGATGTGAGTTACATGGCCTTGACTATCTCTCTCCATCACCATCAATGTGTGCATCAACGATCTCTCCAATGATGATTCATGTACAAATAGGACATCTTAGGTTGAAAAAATTGCAAAAGATGGTACCAAATTTAAAACATTTGTCAAGTTTGAATTGTGAGTCATATCAGTTAGGAAAATGTATTCGTCAATCTTTTCTTAATATGTGAGTTTGGTCTCTTATTTATTTAGTTCACTCTAATATTTGGGATCCTTCTTGTACGATTACTTATTGTTTTAAATATTTTGTTACATTTGTTGATGATTATTCTAAATATACTTAGATTTGGTTGATGAAGAATCAATCATAAGTGTTTTCTACATTTCAATTTTTTTAATAAAATTTAAACAAAATTTGGTATATACATACGTATTCTTCCTAGTGACAATGCCCATGAGTATCTTTCTCACTTATTTCAGTAGTTCATGGCATTCGATGATATTCTTCATCAAACTTCGTGTCTTTTTACTTCAAACAAAAATCTTATTGAAGCTACTCAGACACTTCTTTGCAGTCATCTTCCTCATTGATTTTTGGGTGGATGTTGTCCTTACAACTTGTTATCTCATTAAGCAATGTCATCATCTGTCCTTAATGATTGGGTACCCTATCCTTTTCTTTTCCTCCATGTGTTTTTGGTACATATGTTTTGTTCATAACCTAACACTTAGTTGAGATAAACTTTCTACTTTCTTCTTCAAATGTGTCTTTGTGGGATATTGTTGTTTTTTCTTGATCTTAATTGGTATTTTGACATCTCTTTCTTTTAGTTTGTTCCATACTATACACTTGCTCCTTCTAATTATGACATATTTAGTCACTTTCCAACCATTGTCAATCTTTCTTCATTACTACTAGATGACTTTGTCCAACACTTCTTTGAGTATATCAACGTTATTCGCAGCCTATTGAAATTTTTGTACGAAACTCATCTATGACAGATAATGGTGTATAGGGAGGCTGATTCTTTCCTAACACTGTCTCGTATTGATTCTCATTTCCTCTGAAAATGAGTGACCTATTGCTATTCTAAAAGGTACACATTCTACCTATAATTGTTCCTCCCATTACACTAATCCTAAGTCTCCAAGTGAAGCTTTAACTCACCAGAGTGGTGACACACGATGATTGATGAGATGTTTCCTTCAAAGTAATGTTACTTGGGAGTTGGTTCTTCTTCTAGTTGGCAAATCAATTATTGGATGTCAATGGTTATATACTCTTAAAACAATACCTAATGGTAAAATTGATCACTATAAAATTCACTTGGTTGCCTAAGGATACACAAAAATCTATGGTCAAGATTATAATGGTACTTTATCTCCTGTTGCCAAAATGATATTTATTCGACTTCTCTTTTCCATTGCAACTATTCTTCAGCTTGACATCAAGAATGCATTTCTACACTGTGTTCTTAATGAAGAAGTTTATATGGAGCAACCTCCTTGATTTCTTTAATAGGGAGAGTCATTTGATATGGTATGTCATCTACATAGATCTATATATGGCCTCAAGCAATCACTCCATTCATGATTGGGACGTTTTTGGACTGTCATCCATCAATCTGGAATGATCCGAAGTAATGTTAAATATTCTTTGTTTTATCGTCGTTCTCTCCAAAGATTTATCTATCTCATTATATATGTGGATGATATTGTTATCATATGTAGTGTTAAGGAGGGTATTGTCCAACTAAAACAATATTTTGTTCAAAAGTGTTGGACAAAGATATTGGAACTTGAGATATTTCCTAGGTGTAGAAGTTTCACAATTTTAAGGATGGTTTAGTCACATTTGAGAGAAAATATGCTTTGGACATTTTAGAAGAAACAAGGATGTTAAATGCTAAGTTTGTGGACACACCAATCGCTCCGAGTATTAAACTTCTACCTGTCCAAGAAGAACCATATTTTAATCCTTGGATATATAAAAGGTTAGTTGGCGAACTAAATTACTTCATTGTGATCCGTCTTGACATCACCTTTGAAGCGAGCAGAGTAAGTCAATTTTAAAGTCTACTAGTCAAGACCATTGATGTAATATGGATTTTGAAGTATATTAAGAATGCTCCTGACAAATGCCTCATTTACGAAGATAAAGCAAATACTAAAATTGTTGGGTGTTTTGACGTTGACCAGGCAGGTTCACCAATTAATAGGCGTTCCATTTTGAGGCATTGTATTTTGTTGGAAGTAATTTAATATTATGGAAAAGTAAGAAACAAAATATTGCGGTCAAACCAAGTGGAGAAGCATATTACTTCGCAATGACATTTGTGAGCTAATATGACTATAAGAACTCAACAAAGAACTTAAATTTGAAGAAAGTTCATAAATGCATCTTCTATGTGACAACTAGGCAACATTACACATTGTCTAATATTTTCTTGCATGGGAGGATCAAACATATTGAGATAGATTATTATTTCGTATGAGAAAAAAAATGGAGTTTGGAGAAATCACAACTAGATTTGTCAACTCTACAGAAGAGTCGAATGACATGTCCACTAAGTCTCTAATAGGATCAAAGATTGGCCATTTTTTGAAGCAAACTAAGCACAAATGACTTATATGCTCCAATTTGAAGGGGAGTATTATAATTATAGAAATAAGAAGCAAATCCTTTATAATCAAGGATATCTAGATTATACATGTATTATTACGAATATTTTCATTTATTTTTGTATCATATTTTATGTTAGAGAATATCAAATCTCCTCTATTTATTATATTGATTCTGTTTTCTCATATAAATAAAACATTCATATTGCCTCTTTAACACATGTTTTTAGTTCAATGTCTCTCTTTCTTACAGTTTAACAAAAATGAATCCACTCTCTTTTGCATGTAACTTTCTCACTTTCTTACCGATCATATCCTTGTCCCACCTATTCACTCCTACTTACCTGTTTTACAAAGTTGAATTCGAGGGTTAGTGTGCCAGGATGAAGTTGTCAAGAGACACAAATCTTCTACATACAAAACTAAGAAAAATTGGTAGTGAATATTCTACTAAAGTACCAATTAGAAAAACTTACTTGTTGGGCATAATTCAATTAAAAACAAAAAGAGATATAAAGGACATGTAACAGATTTAAGAAAAAGAGGTGGTTAAGGATATTTGAAAGAGAACAGTATGTGAGGTTGCTAAGGGAGTTCTTGGGTTGGGAGGGCATGGTCAATGAGATTTCACTGGAAGATGAAAACCCAAACCAAGATCACATTGGAAGGAGAAAGTCCTCTGAGTTATTAAATTTGTTTTTATGTTCATTGTTCATCAAACAATGTACATGATAGAAAGTTGTGCTGTGAATTAAGTGGTTGTCCTGAATTATTCTCGGTGTTCTACCAAACACACCCTTGAGTTTTATGAGCAAAGAAGGCAAGGTTATTTTCTAGTGTGGAACACATGGGTTTCTTTGTTAAATGCTATTTCATTTTAGTTTTGCATTTTCTGGTTTCTTTTATGGTGCATCCTATGCTCTTGAAGTTGGAACATCTTTTTTGCTTCTCTATTTAAATTAATTTATCTGTAAAATGTACTTTCCTTTTTTTTGGTCAATCTTGTTATGAACCTCTGTATTTTTGGTCAAGCTTCATTATTTTGGTCTGCAACTGCATTTACTAATCATACTCATCAGATAAGTTGTAGATATTAATGTAGCATACACGCTTTGCTGCAGATATGTATCTGCTCAGAGGTACTCTGAAGCATTAGATATCCTACATTCAGGAACGTGCATTCAATTGTCCAATGGGCAGGTTCTACATTTTCTATTTCAATGTCTTTAAAGATACACAATTATCAATTTTATAATCTTTATTCTGATATATAAGTGTAATTTATAGATTTTTCATTGTTACTGTTCTACTATCAGCCTTTTCCTGTGGGTGGGTGGGGGGCTGAAGGAGCTTTGATGGCTTCAATGACCATGTCTCTGAAACACTTTTCTTTTGTTTGCTGTATGGGAGCTGTGCTTTGAATTATTTGACACGATTGGCTACTTTTCCTATCTTGATCATGCATTTTTGTCTATCTGAGACACCTGAAATCATGCTGTCAGATACTTTCTTGTATATGGGCTTGGGCCCATCCCTATGTAATGCTTTGTATGTATATATGTTCCTTAGCTGTGCTAATTGATCTGCAAGAGGATTATATCACATAAATGTAAACCATTTCTCTCTTTACCTGCATTTAAAAAAATTAAATTAAGAGAAAAAAAAGAATCCTTTATATTTTAAATGTAAATTTAAATTTAAAATGTATTTCGGATGTTAATATACATATATGATAAAACATTCAGTAGACCTGACAAACAGCAAAATTTAACAGTTATTTTCTATTTACCAAGGTAACCTGTGGAGCAGAACTAGCTTTATTGTTTGTGGAGATATTAGGAAAAGGGAAAGTTCCTTGTGATGAGGAAGTGCTTGGTTCGTTCTTTATCCTTTCTTATACAGTTTTATTTTTGAGTCATTATTTTTTTGTGGGTTTATTTGTGATGCAATGTACATTATTCTTAATTATTACTTAATTTTATGGGGACTTTTTATTCGGTAATTATCACAGACTTGCTTAAAATCATTCATTCTTATTTGGACTCTTATATATTTAACCATGAAAAAATCTTTCTTATGACTAATTACACTACTTTTAAATTTTAATGGTAGAACGTATCAAGAAAATCTACAAATCATTTCCTCGGGTTCCATTGCCACAACACCTGTGGGATGTTGATGACATGCAGCAGCTTTCTGAAAACATTGGAAGTGCAAAGACACGTGTTGAGGGCTGCTCCTCATTCTTAAAAGCTGCTATCAAGTGAGACTTGACACAAATTACAATTCTCTAGATTATATTTTACATTTAACATTCCCCCTCTCTTTTCTTTGCAAGTTAATGTCACATACTGTTGTGTTTATCTTAAAAAGTTGTAGTTTAATTCATTGTTCAGTTTACAGAAAGGTATTAATGCATTTAGATATCTTATTAATATTTTTATTTGAGAATCTATTTTTATCTTAAGTCTGGGTGACTTTTATCTGTGTTACAATTTACAAGAAGTATTAGAGAAAAGGGTTTGCAATATCCTATTTGAACCTGATGTGTGTGAAGGAACAGGGAAGAGTTGAGAGGGAGTAATGTATTTTGTAAGTAGGGGATATGAGGAAAGTGTTTTGACTTGTTCTGCCTGCGCATGCATTTATGTTTTTTTGTTGGTTTGTTGAATTAACTGATTAGTACAAGGAATTTCTAATGTTAATTGAGGGTGTAAAATGTAAGTGGATTTATGATTGATCCTCATCTATGTTTCTGACATGATTGATCCTCATCTATGTTTCTGACATGATTGATCCTCATCTATGTTTCTGACATGATTGATTCTCATCACATCTCAAATCCAGGTTTAGCTTGTTGATTTAGTTCCCAATATTTTAGCAGAAATGTCAGTTGTGATTAAAAGGGAAAACAAATCTCAGTAATGGAAACAAAGTGTGTATTATTTCTTAAATGAAAATATTACAGAAGAAAAAGCATTTGTATATATCCCAAATCTATTGCTATTAAGACTTTTGCGCTCATAATTATAATGAGTGTGCAGAAACTTCAATTACTTGTGGGGAAAAATTGTTGGGTTGTGTTATTATGTGATGTGATTTCAAGTTGGGTGGACGAGATGAGGGAATGCTTTGAATCTTATTTTTGATGGAAAGGTAAGTGTATGGGGAAGTTTCATGCACATTTTTGTTACCTCCCAATGTTGTGTGGTAAAAAGTCAACAAGAAAATATATTGGACGTATCAGGGACAGTAATGTGTTCGATGAGTGGATATACTAGACAAGTAGGATAAGGAATGAATGCTCTAGAGAGAAAGTTGGGGTAGGGCTCTTAATATAAAAACATTGGTAAAATGTGGCCTTTGGTAGTTTAGGCACGAGTGAATCTTGTAGAAGTTCCAATTAGCAGAGTATATGAAATGAAAGGTAGCCTAATCACTAGAAGCAGGAGACTGAGAAAAACTATTGTTAAAATAAAACCATTTAGAAAGATTTAGTGTTCAATGATTAATCCAATAGCATGATTTATGGTAAAACAGTGGTGTATGTAGCCAATCTCACTTTATGGAAATTTTTTGTTGTAGTTGTTATTGTCTTATTATGTGATTCTGAACGTGACTAAATTTGAAAGCTAGCTTGGCAGCGGTTTGGTGTTTTTATCTGTGAATTGCATTTTTCTTAAGCTCTAGTAATATTGGCTTTTTGGTTATTGTTCTTGATTTGAATGCAAAATTGGTGCCAACATTTTTTATTGTTTTTATCAATTGATGTGGGACATGAAAAAAAGAAAAAGATGGTTAACATCCCAATGTTGGGAAGCATGGACCAAAACCACAGCAAAAAAATTTCTATCATTGGATCCTTCTGAAAGAGCATAAAACTGTGATAATTACATATCAAAGCATGACAATCCCTTGCAAACATGATAGTCCAACAATCATGAGTCAAAAAAGCCCTACAAAGTCTACACAAACCAATTCCTCAACCATCTCATGATCAAGGAAGGGAGAGGAGTGGTGTCAACTGCACAAACAGGATGCACATTAGGGCTTTAATCACTACCTTGGAGCTTCTTAGCATTTTAACCTCGTAGTACTTGGACCTTACACTAAGAGTCTGATCCATGTGAAGCATGACTGTTTCTCATTGTTTAGACTTTCCTTTATTATACGTTATGAGCCCAAACCATAAGAAACATTAAAGTCAGAATTTTTCTCTCTCTTTAATCTGCCTATACTCGTAACCAAGGTTGTCAAATCTGAGAGCTTACATAAATCTGTGGAGCTTTTGTAAACTCCACTAGTAACTCAAACTCATAAGGGTTTACCTAATATAAAAAGTTATATTAAAAAACTAGTGGTGACATATGTGCATTAACATAGTACTCGTAATACAACAATAATTCACTGTATGGACATCATATTAAAAAGAAGTAGCAAATCACAATAATACAGTGTGATAGTACATTAATGCTGAATTAACCTACATAGATGACTAAATCATACATAAATTCACAAATAAGTTCTTAAGATGAAAATAATTCAAAAAGGAGTTAATTTCTTCAAATAATTTGAGTCTAATAAAATTTTGACACTGTTGGGTAAAATTTGGACAAGAGTTATATTTGATTTCAAAGTCATTGTCTCGTTTTTGAGTTGAGAGTTCATGTGAATTTAATGTTTAAAGAGTTACACAACCTTGTATGTAAGGCTGTAGATTCTCATGACACTGACAATAATATTAAATCTTTCTAATATTATAAACAATGAACAATATCTAAGTATACATCACTTGTTACACAATTAAGAAGAAGGATATGACAACCTTTCCATGACATGTCTAAATATCATGGTTGAGTGCAAAACACAAAATGTCATCCTTTTGTAGTTCAATTTATCTATTACTTCATAACCGTAGAATAAATGAGATATACTCATGTAAATACTTAATATTCATATCCAAAACTCATGATATAGGGTCATCTATTTAGTCAAGTACTAGTCCAAATATATTTTATCGGTATCCGTATTAACAATAATGTTTGATTTGAAATATCTAAGAATATTAACATTAGATAAACTATTTCATGGACTTTATTATGTTCCAATGTACATGATAAAAAAAATGCTTCTATCATACAAATGTAAACCATATAGTTTAGGACTTACTAACAACCAAATCGTAAGCATGCTATATTTATGTTGGATTGGTAGAAAGCTAGGTCTTAATTGTGTTGATTGACCCATATAGCCAACCCCACTTGGCGGGATAAGGCTTGGTGTTTGTGGTTGTCAGCCAAGATAGACCTAGATTGTTTTAATTGGGCTAGCCAAACAGAAAGATCGACATTGAAGAAGTGATTAAATCACAAAGTGTCTTGTCAATGAGTAACTTAAGGCACCAAGTAAGAATATCTTATACACTCTATTAACTAAGTACATGTTTAGTAATATATTTGTGGGAGATTGTTGCTTTATTTTGAGAAAAATCTGTCATAGTTGGTAAATAAGTGATTAATTCGTCTAAGGTAAACACATGCACTTAGTGTTTCCAATTACTTAAAAGTATGTGTTAAAGAAAAGTGAAGATAAGAAAAGAGGAGGGGTTGCACATTTTTCAAAATCCTTTCCATCATTTTATTTGAATGAAAACGAGAGGAAAGAAAAAAAATGTGAACCAAATTAGAATTGGCTTTCCAATTTGGAGAGAAAACTACAAAAGTGAAATTAAAAAAAATGAAGTTACTATTATATTCTTCATACCATGTACAAACAAAATTACTATCATTTATATTAAATGTCATTTGTGTCTTTTTATAAATACTCATCTTTTTTATCCTAAAAAGACTAAACAGTCATCTCATTTTCTACCCAATTTTATTCTTCTCACTTTATTTTCTTTCCTTAATTTTTATCTTATTGACCAAGTGAATCATACAGTGTCTTTACAACAATAGATAGCATTTACCAATTGAAAAATATTATTTATTCCTTAAATATTCTTCTATGTAAAGCAAATGCAAGTATTCAAATCCTAAAAATAGCCTCTCAACATGAGGGGTATATATCAAACCTCCCAAATCCCACATGATGGGAGCCTTGTCCACTAGGTCACTCCTCTTCTAGATTATGATTATTTGTTTGTCTGAATAATATATTCTCTCTTTGCTGCTATTGTATTCAGGTGGTCAGCTGAAAATGGAGAAAGTATTAATGGATCTCCAGAGCTGCACATCATGCTAGCTGAATACATATTTTCTGAAAGTCCGGAGGTGGTAAGTTTCACAATCTCTTTTCTTGAATCTTATCTTATCTTTGATTTCTATATAGAAGAGAAACATGAGTGTAGATATATAAAAGCTTTTCTGCATCAACATTTAACAAATTAAAATAAGCATTGATTAGTTGGCTAAATTTAGGTTTTTTTGGGTGCATTGTGTCTATGAGGATACGGAGAATTTGGAAGCCATGTCATTAGTGTTTGGAGAATCAAATTGTTGGTTATTCAGGTGCTATATAAGATTTTTAATTTGAAGGGATTAATGAAAATTATGGCTGGAAACAGTTATGGTTTTAATGGGAAAGGTTTTAGTGATCCTAGCCAAAATTAGGTAGCTGTTAAAATTATAGAAAATTGGGTATGAGATGAGAAAAATAAATTGCCAAGGTTCTCTGGGTTCAGAATTGGTTAAATTGCAAATTATAGCAGGTTATCTCATCTCTTTGAAAACATTTTTGATTTATTTTCATATTGGTTTTGGAAAAGCTTGAGTTAGCTATGTCTTCTAAACCAGTGTTATTGATAGAAACGGTTTGGCACTAATTAGAGATGATGAAATTATTGAATGTCTCCCAACCCAACTACTACGTTTTCTGTGATTTTAGAGGCAAAATTTTGTTTTAAAGAGAAGCTGGAAGTCAGGCTTGGAGACTCCTTGTCTCTCTTGTTTACTCTTGTGGTAGCTGTTTTAAGCTGATACTTTCAAGGGCTGTGTATAGGGCAGGATGTGATTTTTTTTTGAAGTGGACAGCAACACCTTTTTTAATCTTATATCCACCCTTAATTTCCTTGATTCGATCTCAGTTTACATGAGACTCAGGCAATGCTGACTTAAAATTTAGTTTACTCGTAAATTAATTTAGAGTACACTGTCGCATAGATTGTTTGGAGCAAGTGAATTTTGGGGCTGGTATGGAAATGGCTTTATGCTGTGAAGCTTTGCATGCCTTGGAAAGATTTAAATTATCGTGATATTTATGTAGCGAATGAATATCATTTTGCTTTTTACATGCAGGATATGGCTAAAGTTACATATCATTACGTGAAAGGAAATAATCCAAAAAAGTTTGCTACTACTCTCGTCAGTTTTTTGAGCAAGGTCAGCCTCCTAATATTTTCATTCCTTGTTATTTGGCTCAACTTGTTAATATTAGGTGGGAGGCATACCTTGGATCGACTTTTATGATGTTTTTTTTTTTATAAAAAGCTTTCATGTTAGGTTGTGATGTTTATTTATGCTATGACTGTTATATTATTTTTATTCTCAAACTTAAATGGAGGAGATAGCTGATGAATTTACTTTTTTCTTTTGGTATTGTTTTGAGAAGGATCAACTGATGTGTTTTTTCAAATGTTGTAGAGTTATCCTGGTGAAGATGATTTGGCCATTGCTCGGGCAGTTTTAAGGTAAAAGCATTTTAGAATATAATTCTCTCTAGTTACCTGGCAATAATATCAAAATTTCTGTCTATTGAATACCCAGGTGCTTATACCATGGTGAAATTTATGTTTTTCTTATTTCATTATAACTGTAGTGCATATATATTTCTCTGTATACTTATTTTATTGTTTTTGAGTGCATTTAACTTGGCTCCAATATTGTTTGTATATTGCAGAATGTATTATAACTAAGTTTTCATCTACTTTATTGTCAAAACAAACACTTCCTATTCAGATCACAGAATGTAAGTTTAGGATATTGTTTCTTGTTAATAAAAAAATCTGAAAAGAAACCAATAATAGAATCAGTCTCAAGCTGTCCTCCACTCCCTGTTTTGGTATGAAGGAAATTTTCACTTCAGTTGTACTAATCATCATTGATGCATGCATAGTTACTTTACCTTAACCCCATGACCTCTCTACTAATGCCCTTTCAGTGGCATCCTAGGTGACAATTGAAGTGTAAAGACGTGAATCCACTGTTTTCGATGATGTTAATATGCTTATTAAATTTAAAGTCCATGTTTTGTTTGGTTAGTGTCTTTGACCTGTAAATTGTAATTCCATGCTTATTTAAACAAGGTTTCAAACTGATGAATTGCTCATTTCTTCCACAATAGGTATTTATCTTTAGGTAATTTGAGAGACGCGAACATACTAATGGATGAGATAAAGAGCCAAGTTGAATCAGCTGAGGTTCCGTTTCCTAAGACAGAGCTGATGCAATTCATTAATTATCTTTTGCGAACGTAAGTTTTTTATGTTGTTCAACTTAAACCAATAAAGTGATCAATTTCTGTTCTAAATGCAGACATAGAAAAGGGGCATTTTGCATTACTTTTAGTTTAAGGGGACTGGAAGCACTATAATTCCAAGATTATTTAGTATTTTATTTGTTTCTGAATTACATCTATTACAAGATATGAACACTTCACTTTGTTATGTACAATGGATAACAATAAAAGAAATCAAACTAAAATTAAGCACCTTATTCTGCTATAAGGACAGAAGCAGAGATATAATCAATTGGTTACCACGTATAAAAGTGAAGCAAAGTGGTCGCCGTCGTATGTAATATAAGATATTTAGTGAGATACATAGCATAGGAGTCATATTTAGTGAAAGTACTTGATTAATATAAGATGTGTTTAATGGGAAGAAGAGTTTTCTATCATAGTAGTTTCAACTATTTAGCGCTCCATATATGTTGCAAGCCGATGCCCATTTTTCTGTTACGCCAGGTTGGAGAGAGATGCTCTGCCTCTTTTTAATATGTTGAGAGCAAATTTTAGGCCAAGTATTGAAAGGGAACCTGCGTTCAATGAGGTCAGATAACTTACTAAACCAAGTCATGATCTGTTTTCCTCTCTGTTGTTGGTAGCAAATGAATATGTGGCGTATCCTTATTTTCGAATGAAAATTCTAAGAGTTTTTTGTGATTATATGGAGGTTATTTTTGTCTTAGCACGAAACTGAAATTTCAAGCCATGTGCTGCATTTTATGTGACAAACTGTGATTCAGATGCTAGATGATACTGCGGAGAGATTCTTTGGAGTACAGCGAAGGAACCCAATGGGGATGTTTGGAGATATATTCAAGGTGACTGCTGATGTTTTTCTGTACTTCAATATTAACCAACCACCTTGTCACTCATAACTTGAGTTTTATAAGAATCTCAATGAATTAAGTTATGTGTTAATTCCTCATGCAGTTGATGGGAGCTGAGTAATGATAATCAATATGGAGATTCTAGCAGCACACAGATAGAACAGCCACTCCTACAACAGAACATTCAAAAAATTTATAAAATATGTTTTTCACCTCATCGAACAAAATCTGTTATCTCGTGATTTGTAAATGCTAGTTTAACAAAATTTTGTTTAGTAGTGCCCATTTCAAATAAATGTTATGTAAAATTACTTTTATTAGCTTTTCGTTTTCTCGCAAAATAGAGGCTGAAATGATTTGCATAAAACCAAAACTTTTCCTGTTGAGCACCTCTTTCAATTACTACGAAGTGTTTTCCTTTCCACATTTGACTTTATTCTTCCCAACTGTCAAATTCTTATTTGCTCAAATATTTTATGAACTGAATCAATTACGGTATCTAAATTTGTTCGAAACTATCTATAGAAATGTTAAATTATCTATTGAAACTAACCTCACGTCATATAAATATTTTAAATTATTCAATACATTTGTATTTTAAACTAGTAAATTTTTGCATACCATACATTCATAATTTTTTTATTAAACTTTCAAATAAAATAAGTTGAATATTCTAAATAAAAATAAATAATTAAACTAAATGTACTTTATTTACTTAATTTTTAAAATAACACTCAATGAACTTATAGGTCATAATCGTCTTAACAACACATTTTTTTTACAATAACAGCGATAAGGTTTTAAGACTTTGTGCAAACTAACTAAACCCCACCCACAGACCTTAGTTGGTTGTTCCCCTTTTACTCTACTAATAAGCCATTAGATATTTTGTTCAAACATGCAGAAGAGGAATGTGGTATTATTTGTTCACACTGCATGAAAATTTTACAAATATGAAGCAGAACGCTGAACTTCCCAGAAATTATAGAAATGACATTTGTCATTTACTGATAAACAATATACAGAAATAGTTGAAATGTTGGAAACTAGATAAAACTGAAGTTACTCGTCAATTAAAAAGACCACTCCATTGTCCTTCTTAAAGCTGTGTTGGGTATGATCAATCACCTGTTCGAGGAATAAAAGGCCATGTGAGCCACAGCAACATAGACTAAAACATAAACTCTTACAAATGAACTAGGATGCTGTATCGTGGAAAAAGATAGGTGAAAAACTCACGTTTGTATTGCTCAACTCTAGATTGTAAAAGTCCATTGCATCTGCCTTAAATAGAGGACCAGCATGCCATGTTCCCCGGTCAAGCTTAAGAAATTTGGAACCTGCAACCTTGAAAACTTGGACTTCATCAATGTCAGGAGGCACGTATGAATGACCGCAACGGGACTGCACAATCTTCTTGCCTGTGTCATCCTTTATTTCATTTGAATCAACAATGGACGACTTTGCCACTCCAAGATACCAAGCATGACCACCAACAGACCCGAGGCACTGAGTCACGTTTGCATGATGTGTAATACTAGAAAACTTGAGTGGACGATTCTCAATATGCATAATGTAGAACCTACCAAATACACATCAATTTCAATAAGCTTTATACCAATCCAAATAAGAGAGTTTAATAATTATACAAGCTTAATAAAGCTGACAAAATATGCACACAAAAACAGATTTGACGCAGTTTTTGCAAATATACCACCACAATGAAATCCATAGTTCCTATGCCTAACAATTTTGATTGATAGGTTTACTGGGGTAAGCAGATTATGTTGGCTCGTTAGAGCACAAAATACCTCAAATTTATCTATGAATACAAAAAGAAAGAAGAAGAAGGAAATACAATCCTAACAGCAGAGATGATACTGCAACACGAAATAAAACAATGAACTAATCTCATATAAATCTATATTTGGCAAAAGCATAGACTAATCAATAAAATAGTGAATGTAACCAACCAAACCAATTATAACTCCTAGTGTTACTGATATTAAAAACTAGAGTGCAGTTTTTACACTTCAAAATAAGACAAAATAGGCACTTGAAAATTGGTACCCCTTTGCATGTTTGGAGGAAAAGTATTGAAACCAAGGTTGAAGACACCTTGGTTGTTCGGCACTCCATGAAGTGTGAAGCATTGAACTCTACCATTTATAAGGAAACTGTACCTCAATTGAATCCGAGTTACTTAGTACTTCATGATTCTTTGGAGTTACTCAGATAATAAACATTTCCAATTTCTATGTATTCATTTTTTTTTTTCAAGTTAAGACATTCAATTACCTGCAAGTTGCTACTATTGGATGGCATTAGAATTCAATTCCATAACAATACAATTGGAATTGGCAAGAGGCAAAAGTGTGTGAGAAAACCCTAAAAATGGATGGTTGATTGAAAGATGAAACCTGGGAGTTCCGTGGGTAAGGTCGAGTTGAGCATCGTGGAGACCGAATTCTTGGCCGTCCGGCGAAGCCTCGATAACCTGGCCATAGTCTTTGAAGGTTAACGGAGTTGCTTCCATTGCTTTCAGTGTCACCACCCTCGTCGACTCCATTCCAAATTATCCCTATCTCACTCACACGCTACAATTGGGGATTTATTCTTTTATTTTGCCCAAATTTTCTAACTTTTTTATGTGACTCTTTTTTTTTTTAAATAAAATTATTCTTAATATATGGATTGTTCTGACCACCAAATTTATTTATTTTTTAATTAAATGGGGGTTTTTGTCTTTGTTGTTTATGCTGTTGTTCTGCATAAGAAAAACCCTAAACTACTAAACCCACGCGCGGTCTGAGAGAAGAGAAGATGAGGGAGGAAGAAGTGGTGGAAGGCATAACGAAGATTCTGGAAGAGAAGAAGGAGAATGGAGGAGTGGAATCGGAGAAACTAGAAGGTTTCATCCCTCACCTTACTCTCCCCCTCGTCAACTCCATTCTCTCATGCAAGACTCTCCGCTCCCACCCCACCACGCTCCTCTCCTTCTTCAACTGGCTCCAAACCCACGCGCCACCTCCGCTCCGCTCCTCCCCTCACGCGCTTCTCACCCTCCTCCCTCCCCTTCTCTTCCACCGCAAATTCTCCCATGCCAAGTCCCTCCTCGTCTCCTTCATCTCCTCCGACCGTACCCACGCCCTCCACGCGCTCCTTCTCCGCCCCCGCCGCCCCCTCCCCAAACCCCTCCTCGACACCGCCCTCGCCGCTTACGTCCACGCCGGCCAACCCCTCCTCGCCTTCCACCTCTTTCAAAAAATGAAACGATTGCGTCTCACTCCCAACCTCCTCACCTGCAACACCCTCCTCTACTCCCTCGTCCGCTCCCTCTCCTCCCACTCCACCCTTCTGGCCTCCGGCGTCTTCCACGACGCCGTCGCCCTCGGCGTCAAGCCCAACACCAACACCTTCAACATCCTCATCTACGGCCAATGCCACCATAAAAAGTTCGACCACGCCCTTGCCCTTGTTCACCGAATGCCCGAATTCGGGTGTTTCCCTGATAACGTCACCTACAACACCATTTTGGATGCCCTGTGCAAGAAAGGTCAGTTGAATAAAGTGAGGGATGTGCTTACAGAAATGAAGAATGCTGGGTTGGTTGCCAATAGGAATACTTATAATATCCTTGTTCATGGGTATTGCAGGTTGAAGTGGTTGAAGGAGGCTGCTGAGGTTATTGACTTGATGACTAAAGATGGTATGTTGCCGGATGTTTGGACTTATAATACCTTGGTAAGGGGGTTGTGTGATGAGGGGAAGATTGACGAGGCTATTAGGGTTAGAGATGAGATGGTGGTTTTGAAGTTGATGCCGGATGTTGTTACTTATAATACTTTGATTGATGGGTCTTTTAAGTGGTGTGGCAGCGTGGAGGGGTTTAGGTTGATTGAGGAGATGAGATTGAGGGGAGTTGAGATGAATGTGGTGACTCACAATATAGTGGTTAAGTGGTTATGTAAGGAAGGTAAGATTGATGAGGCGAGTGAAACTGTGGTGAGGATGGTGGAGAGTGGGATTTATCCCGATCGTTTTACTTATAATACTATGATTAATGGTTATTGTAAAGCAGGGAAGTTGGGAGAGGCGTTTAAGATGATGGATGAGATGGCAAAGAAGGGTTTAAAGCCGGATGTTTTTACTCTTAACAGTGTGTTACATACTTTGTGTATGGAGAAGAAGCTTGAAGAGGCGTATGAGTTAATTGTGCAGGCTGGGAAGCGGGGTTATATTCTTGATGAGGTGACCTATGGAACTCTGATCATGGGGCACTTTAAGGCTGAGCAAGGAGACAAGGCGTTGAAGCTTTGGGAGGAGATGAAAGGGAGAGGTATTATTCCTAGCGTTGTCACTTACAACACTCTAATCAGAGGATTGTGCCTGTCTAGGAAAATTGATGAAGCAGTGGATAAATTGAATGAGCTTTTGGAGAAAGGTTTGGTCCCTGATGAGGCTACATGTAACATCATTATTCATGGTTACTGCTGGGAGGGAATGGTAGAGAAAGCGTTTCAGTTCCATAACAAAATGGTAGGGAAGTCGTTCAAACCAGATATCTTTACGAGGAACATTCTCCTACGAGGACTCTGCAGAGAGGGCATGCTGGAGAAGGCTTTTAAACTCTTTAACTCATTGGTCTCTAAAGAGGTTTCCGTTGATGTAGTTACATACAACACATTGATATCAGCCGTTTGCAAAGAAGGGAGACTAGAGGAAGCATTTGATCTTATCACTGAAATGGAAGGGAAAAAATTGGAGCCTGACCGGTATACTTATAATCCCATTGTTGATGCGCTTAGTCATGCTGGTAGGACGGAGGAAGCTGAGAAATTCATGTCAAAACTTTTACAGACAGGGCAAGATGTGAAAACTCACGACACTTCCCAAGAGCTTGATGCTTCAGGTGATATTATATACTCAGAGAAAATAAGTGATTTGTGTACTCAGGGGAAGTACAAGGAGGCAATGAAACTATTTCAAGAGTCAGAACAAAAGGGAGTGGGTTTAAATAAATTTACGTATATCAAGTTAATGGATGGGTTTTTGAAGAGGCGAAAAAGCATATCCAAGGTTGCAACCAAATTGAAACAATAAATATGGCTATGTATTTGTTATAGCATTTGGATTTGGGATGCCCATAATGCTGAAGCATGTTGTAGAGGTGCTGTTGTGATGGCATTTAATGATTCCATGTAAGTTTCCGTCTTCTAATTTGATTATTGAGCCAGCATACTATGTCTTTTTGGCCTACCTGTTCATGTATGTCTAATTTTTTTAACGAGACCAGTAGTGGGATCCTATTTTTTGTGGTAAGGAATGAGTATGTGGAAGGCAAAGGAGTTAAATTGTGGACCAAGGTGCAAATATGAGAGGGCAATCAGGGTTGAGTCATATGGGAGGTATATATTTTGTAAGTAAAGGGTGTGAGAGAGGGCTTCTAAGTTGTTCTACCATAAATGGCATTTGTTTTACGCTCAAGTGATGTGAACTTTTTTATTCTTGATCTTTGTGCAGAATTGACGCATGGAATTAATTTTTTTATTATTGTTGAAGAGCCCATATTGACTAAAGATAAAGTCAAATTATAGTATATAGGTGAGTGCAAACTTTATTTTATAAGCTAGTTTTTTAAGATTGAGTTAGTTTAAATTTCACTTTCTTAAGTTTAAATTCATTTAGAACCTATCCTTGTGAAGTTTGTTGGGTCTTGTGTCATCTAGTAACGGGTTCCCCCAATCCTAGTTTCAAGATGTTCAGTCCTCTCGATGTTAGGGCGTGTGTTGAAGAACCCACATCAATTAGAGATAAGACTAAATTATAGTATATTAGGTGAGTACCTCATCTTACCAAACCAATTTTGTAAGGTTGAATTAAGTTTAAATTCCGCTTTCTTAAGAATTATATTTATAAATTGTGCAGCACATATGATAATGAAATAAAAATTTCTAACATCCCAAACCATAAAATATCATTGTTTTCATCAAATCGTTTAATTGGTTCATGTAGTCAACCCAACCTACTGGGATAAGTTTTGGTGGTTGATGTTGTTGTGGGCAATGTTGTTAAACTCGTAACTCGTAAGCGGATCGGAAAGGATATGAAAACTCGTAACCCTAGCATAGTAACTCGACTCAGAAGAGTTACTATTCGAGTTACTACTATACATAACATATTAAAAATAGGTTTATAATTCATGAAATGGTCCAAATACGTAATATAATTAAACATAGATTCATAATTCATAAAATGGTCTAAATACATAATACAATGAAGAGTAGTGTGCAGTCGTGTAGCAGTGGTGGAGGCAGTGGCGTGCGCGAACGGAGGCGCGAGTGGCGGTGAAATGCATGCGCAAGTGGCGGTGCAAACAGAGGCATGAGCAGCGGTGGAGTCGTGAGCTGCACAGGTTCTGAAATTAGGATTCTGGGTTTAAAAATTAGGGTTTTTGGATTTATTCGGTTGGGTTTTAGTTTTTTTTTCTGGGCCAAGTCATGGATCATGGAGACACATAGATCGTCTGATCCAACCCATGAATCGCCGGAACGTTCCGATCCGGAAAGATTCCGATCCACCCCACGATCCGACTCATTTTCTTCTCAAAAGATCTCCAAAGATCGGGGATCTAGATCGCGATCTTGACAACACTGGCTGTGGGAGTTATGTACTGTGAGTCTGTGATAACAAGTCAACCATGAGCATTGGCCATAATCCAGTCCAACATGATAGGACCAAATATATTGAAATTGACAGGCACTTCTTCAAAGATAATCTTGGCAGAGGCCTAGTGGTTACAACTCATGTTCCTACAGGATTTCAAATAGCAGACATTTTCACTAAAGAGTTTCCTCAGGGTATATTCCAGGATCTTGTAGGCAAACTGAGAGTGTTGTAAATAGCAAATTATTAGTATAAAAAATATTCTTAATATCTCCATAGTAATTAGGAAAAATATCTTTAGAATCTTCCTACTTATTTCAGTATATTTTTATTTTCTTTTTTAAAGGTTTTGGTTATTACAAATTGAAATGATGAGAATGTAATTTGTGTTTTTGATATCAATAAAATAATTCTTTAGTTTTCTACTCATATAACACGAAGGTTCGTATCATAAGTTTAATTGTGAGTTTGACATAAGCTACAAAAGAGTTTATAAGGTCATAGCCTACTTGTAAAAGCCAAATAAACTCCACGAGTTCTTCCAAACGCTCCCATAATTGGATCCAATCTATGTAAATAATTAAATGATTTCTAGTAAGATTCACTCAATTTTATATGATTTCACTTTAGTACTTATTTCTAACCATAAGGTGCATGCGGATTACTGTTTTTGTGTGTCTGATTGCGTTATTTGGAATGGTTAAAACACATGGTTTCTTTGAACCTGCATGGTATGTTAAGCAATTTTTTTAATTTTTTCCTTCTTTAGTCACTGACAATTTTGTTGGGCTATAAGTTATAACTTATGTCAATGTATTTAGTCAATTATTTTACCATATTAAATTCACAGCTCTTATTCTTCTGGCTGATTTGTGTCAGCCTGCCTGATCATGTTGGCCCATTGTTTCTAAATTTGATTTCCTCTTTGACTATGTTGGTCTTATCTTTTGGCTTAGTCTTTCTTTGAAACATGAACTTATCTACACCCTCTTTAATTATAATACCACCTCTTACTGTCATTAGGTTAAACATTAGTGTTTGATCGTTATTTGTTTTTTTACTTAATTGAAATAATTATTTATGGTTTTCTAAATTTGTACAGAATCCTATTTGTTCTTTCGCTTTACAGTATTTTGAGCCTTACGTTTTGTTGAATTGTTAAGTTATACCAGGGTCTTCATCTATGCCCATATATATACCTAAATGGAAAGGAAAATAACATGCGGTATTGGAAGAAATATTTAAGACAAATTTTCAGTTTTTTTCATTGTTAACCAATACTCTATATATGGTATTTGCCTGTCTTGTTCATGTCATTTGGGGAATTTAGATGCGATAGTGTAGTTTAAGTTTAAAGGAACTTATGCATGTCTTTCAGAGATATGATTATGCCTTATAATCCGCTGCAGGAGGGAATAGACCTCTAGCTGCATTGGATGATCGGGGAACTCTTAATAGGTCGGTATCAATTCACAATATTACTGATATCAAAAGTATAATTGTAAACGACCATTTTGGTAGTCATTTAGCTATGAAAGTATACATCATTATGTACTTTACGATATTCATTGTTCAAGCATTTTATTATGCATACTGAAAGGTCACTGTGTTTTCTTCTTACGATAGATATGATGCTTCTTTTTTATATTTCTCACCCTGATTGCTATGTTAATGTCTAACTGTCTAAGTAAATTTATATGTGGTTGGTAAATATTTGCAGAAACTATAGACAAGGCTCGGAGGATTCTTTATTTTATATTCTGCCTGCCGTTGATGTTTTGAAAATTTTGCTATATCCTATTTACAAGTTAGCATGCTCATTTTGACATCATGATTTCACAGGTTTTTCCTGCAATATGAAGTGAAACAGGCTTAACTGAGTTTACTTGGGTAAACTTGACTGATTATTGATAAGATGGCAGCTCATGCAACCAATATCCTTATTCACTTGAAGACTACGTTCTGTGTCTGATTCATGATCTGAATATCGAGGTGATCATGATGATGTTAGAAGTTCCAAGATGACATCGGTTTTTACTATGACCAGGATATTAAGTGTATGCAAGAAAGGGGAACCTGAAGTAGTGTAATTATACCTGTATTGCAACAGTTTTGGTTGCTAGTTGCAAAACGCAACAAGTGAGCAATGGGGTCAACAAGAAGCGTCCTCGGTATTTCTTTTTCACCTTTTACACATGTTGGTCGTCTTCCATTTGAATGTAGAAGGACATGCAATTTTATTTGTTTCATGTGCAGTAGATTCTGCAGTACTTCTTTAATGGTCATAGACTGCATCTTTAACAGAGGGTTTGTGTAATATGTACGAGATCATAGGCTTTAATTGCAGTTCGACCATTGTTAAAAGGATATCATTTGATATTGTTATCAAATTTAAGAACGAAATGGGACAGGCTGCTCAATTGCAATCTTGAGTTTTCTCCTTTGTTTGAAACCTTTGAATGTTTTGTCTGATTTTATATTATTTGGTCTGACATGTTTATCAAGCAGACCTGATAATAAGCTGTCTAATGATGGTGGTATTGGAGAGTCACAAGTTCTTTTTATGACTTAGTGCCAAAACTTCATCACGTCTAAACCAATCTTTTACCAAAATTAAACTTGCATTCGGAGTTTAATTTTGACACGCTATCCATGTAAACATTTTTGTACTAACAGTTTTTGAAATAATTGTGATAAGAGTATTTAGTTATATGAAAATTTATAATTAAATAACGGTATAATTTGGGTATACTGTTAGTACAATTATTTTTTTTGCACAGTTATTATTTTTTTTTGCTTATATCACAATTGCATTATGAAACGTGAATGCTCTATTCTACAAATATAACTTGATTTGTGCTAACTACTGCACGTCAAAGATTTGGAGTGAAATACTTTCATGATTTCTAAATCCATAAATTAATGTACCATTACTTTTAGGCTAATTTTTTCTACATCCGAATTTTTCAACCTGCACTGTATTCACTTTTAAATTTTCAAAATTGTTTGTTCCAAAATATAAAAAATATATTCTGAAATACAAAAAATACATTATGAAAAAATAATTCCGAACAACAAAATTTGCAAACGAATTCCAAAAAAGAGTTCTGAAAATCTAAAATTCGAAAATGTATTCCAAAAAATAAATTCTAGAATGTATTTTAATTTGCACTCTCCTCTTAATTAAAAATTGAAAAATATTTTTGTCATTTCACATAAATAAAGTCATGGGCCTCTTAATTAAAAATTGAAAAAATATTTTTGTCATTTCACATAAATAAAGGGCTGCTTCTTCCTGCACCTCCATACCCTTCTTATACCTTCTTGTGCCACCCACATAAATTTTTCTTATTCCAAAAATACCCTTTTCAATATTCCGGATTACATAATCTGGAAGTCTTTTCTATACATAAGATTAGCTTCCAGATTATGTAATCCGGAAGTCTTTTTTTCAGATGTGTTATTAGTTTCCAGATTACATAATCCGGAAGTTTTTTCTAAATATGAAATTGACTTCCGGATTATGTAATCCAGAATTTATCCAGATTACATAATCCATAGGCTTATTATTTCAAATCCAAGGGGGTGAAAAAAAAGGATAAAATGGTATTTTCATATTTAGTATGGGGTGGCACAAGAAGGTATGGAGGTGTAGGAAGAAAGAGTCTAAATAAAGTCATAGGATGCATGAAGCAATTAACCTACTTTATTGGGTATGTCTTGGAATAGCGCAAGTGATTTTCTAAAAAAATATCTTGTCCCATTTTCTTAAGGCTTTTATTTCATGCACTACCATTATTACTAACTTTACCCCATATTAATAAAAAGACTAAAATACTCTCTTTACTGCACATAGTCACCTGTCGCCACTATTGTCATTGCTGCAGCTGCATCATCGTCGCTGCACCTCTATTCTCCACCCTACTCTTTGAGAGAAAGAAGAAAAGAGAACTCGTTTTGGAAAAAACTCATTCTGAAAAGTTTGATCCAAAAGTTATAATTTGTATTATGGAAAGCTTTTTCTGGAAAATTTATTCTGAAAATATTGCTTCAAAAACTCATGTTCCCAAAATTCTATTAAGAAAATCTTATTCCAAAAATCATGAAAGATTTAAAATGTTTGTTTCAGAAAGATTTTGAGAAAAGATAATCTGAAAAAGTCACTTTTATAAGATAAAATTGTTATTTTATAAATTATAGGGCACTGTTAAAAGTTATGCGTGCATATGGACTAACCCAAACTAATAATAAAGAAATTGGGTTAGTTTGAACAATTTCAGCCAAGTAAATATTAGTAGATTTGGAAAAGTTTCTTCACTGAGAACTTTTAAAAAGAAAAAAAATGTTAAAAATAAACTTTTTCATAAATTAAAATTAATTCACACATCAGTTAATATGTAGAAATTCTCTCACATAATTTCTCCAACATTTTTTCAACGTTTGCATTATACATAGTAAACTTCATTTTTTTTTATTTTTTTTTATCTTTTAGAAATTATTCTTTATTAAGCTTGTCCGAATTTACCTTAAAAATATGAAAAAAATTTAAACTAATGTGAATGTACTAGGATATCAAGAACCCATAAGGGGTTTAAGAATTGAAGTGGAGCAATAATGTCTTAAACTCGGTTAAAATTGAATACAAAAGTTATATGCATAATATTATTTTTCGTTACTTTTTAGCTGTTAAACTAAGTTGTCGGTAGGGTTTGGATCCTAAAACAATGTTAGGAGGCTGGTAGAAATTTAGATTCCTTGGGAATTGTTGAGGTAGAAAGAGATGAGGTAAAAGTTGCATAATTATTGATAATCATTATTCTCTTCAGAAAAAAAAAAGTTGCATGTTATTGTGAAATCCAACTACAGAAAGTAAAAGTGGTAACTAGCATGTTAGGTTAGGATTAATTTTGAAAATTTTGTTAAGTTCATTCTAGAAGCTAGCAGAGAAAACTCATTACTTCTCCAAAATGACCAAATCGAATAGCAAATTTACTGTTGAATCCACTATAAGGTGTTTACTCACAATGATCTGTTTCATACTTGGTTATAATTTGTGACTGTGTAGCATAAGATCATATCAAAATGTGCAAGACCAAGTTGAACACAAATCTTCAGTCATGTAGATAAAAAGGGAGATTAGGGACTGATATATGCAGAGGATAAACATAGCTCTAATCAAAATCTTTTGGGAAAGCAGACAATACATTGGAATGAAACAATGATAATAATAAGAAGAAGAAGAAGAAAAAGAAGAAAAAAACAGATGTTGATGAAACAATAGATGAAAAGGGTCTTTATTCTTTTTCTGTTGTTTGTATATAAAGTTGTCCCTCATTTATGGCAAGAACACTTCATTTGGAATCTTAACTCCCTAGCTTTTCCCTTTAGGCCTTTAAGTAGTCAAGTGTTTTTGTATGATGTGACAAAATTAGTTATGAGAGCATCATCCATGAGCCACTTTTTTTGGCTCTTCCTTCATGATAGTCCATTGCCATCCGAAAGCTAAACTTTGCTCTTTCTTCTGCTTATTTAATTCTTTTTTATCTTAATCATTTTCATTACAGAGAAAAGCTGGATTAGTTTGGGCCTTTAATGAGATATGCCAACCTTTACTAGCAAAAAACTGGCGAAATTTTATGTAACCATGCTTTTTTTTAGGCTCAAATTACTGTGATTAGATTCCCATGGAATATAATTTTTGGACCCAGTAATCAGACACAGATCTTGAATCATTTAGCATCTGCAAGCAATCACAAACCCAGAATATTGGGCTTTCTGGCTTGCAAATTTATAAACTTTAACCTCTTTTTATAACCTTCAATGATTTAGGTTCACTTCCTTTGTAAGAAAGGGAAAAAGGTGCTTAATGTCGGTAATCATTTATATACTTGTGGTTGGAATCACTCATTTCTCTCTCTGTGCTCCCTCTCCCGTTTATCATCAGATGAACCATAACACCCTTTTGATTATTTGTACAACACTGTCGTTTTCTTTCTCAATGTGTACGTTTATATTAAAGTTCATGCTCCACTGTTTATCTTATCTCATTAAATTTTCATCATCTAACACGACCACATAAGATGTAGCATGCCACTGAATCAGAAAGATTCATCCAAAAAGAACGTAAAACAATGTGGTATTTGGCTATATTTTTGTACTAGTCAGGTCTGCAACACTTATAAAAAACCATCTGACCAATTAAGGATAAAAATCTTATAGTAAAAAGTAATATACAACAAATCAGATATTTTCATTTTTATAATTATACTCATTAAATATGACCAATTAACAATATTCTCTATTACAAACTCAGTAAAAGTACACGATTAATATAACACTTATTACACATCAAATACCTACCACTTTGCTTGAGTATTGAAATATTTTTGGAGATACATTCCCAACCAAGAACTCAAGTTTGAGATTTAGAAGGGAAAGACAACAGAATAAGAGAAATCAATTATTGGTTACCATCTCAACAATTTTTTTATTGTAATATTTAACAAGTAAAGTTGATAAGCCCCAGCTAAAGTTGATTAGAAGGAGTATAGTTTTTATAAGTAAAAGTAAATTAAGGAAGGCTTTAACTGACATAACACATTAGCTTGGATCTATGTAGCAGACCCATCATGAAGTAGAAAAATACTTTGGTTGTTGGCATAGTAAGCATAATCGCAGAAGTTGCACCACGTTTTTTGAGGCTAAGTATGCAGTGAAATGAATGATTAAGATGGCTTTTTGGTGTGTCTTCTTTAGAATTGTTTAATTAGCTACACAATCAATGACATTATGTTTTAGATTCTGCCTTGTGTCCCACAGAAGCTTTAATGGTAAGATATTTTGATCTGATAATTTATTTCATGTGGACAGGGAGAGATTGTTAATCAGAACAATATGCACTATCTCAAGCAAGAGAATCTAGAGTTTGTCAAACTGGGGACACCAACCTTATTGTTTTAGTTGCCAATACTCTCCCACTTGGAAACCCTTTCTCAGAAAGCTTCTAAATAATTTTAAAGTGAGCATCAGTGTCTCCAATATGCTCTAACATGAAGGCCTACCTCTCAGACCCCATCCAATTTCACTTCCTTTGCTTCCAACAGCACTAATATTCTCTCACCATCATTTTTATTTTTAATAACCATTTTAAGGTACACTGTCTTATTGTTTGACCTAGTGCTCAAGGCATGAGAACCCAATCATTCCTCTACTTTAAGCAAGCTAATCTTTATCAGTACTACTACGGCATTAAAGTCCTGCCACCATGATCATCAAAATACCAAAACAATAATAATCATTCATGCGAGTAGCTAGAAATAATGCTTGATCTCAAATCTCAATTACTGTTATCTAAAGCTGCAATGTTATGGTCACATGCTGCAAGTTAAATCCCTTTATACTTCATCACCCCTTTTACTTCTAAACAATAAAGCTCGAATTTTCTGCTTGGCACAATCGCAGAAACCTCTAGTATGAAAACAGATAAGAGATAATGGCAACATGGGATGTCATCCTCAACTTTGCTGTTGGTTTGTTGAAATGGGGGCAGGACCATGCATATGAGTGCTCTCCAACCATAATTTGACTGACATGCAACAGCATAGTTCCTACCATTCACATATAGATATATATATGTATGTGTGTTTGTGTGTGCTCTCCAACCATATATATCTCTAAACTTTTCTTGCACAAACTAGGAAAAAAATGTGAAACTGAAAATTAAATAATTCTTTTTAGGAGAATCTCATGACCACGAGGGAGCAGGATATGGAAAAAATGTCACTTCTACTAGTGGAAACTGTGTGCTTTGCTTGAGAAACCTACAGCACCACTCTGAATTTTATGTAACTTTTGAGTTTCATTCTATTATCAGTTACAATAAAGTAAACTTGGTTTTCTCTACAAACTCCACAATTTAATACATCCAATTGGTAATGGTCTTTTTAGCAAGCTAATTGTTTTTTTCTGGCATATAAAGCTGTTTCCAATCAGTGATTTTTCCTCTGATTTGGGCATTGTATCTGGACTAATTTGATTCAACTTTACGCCAAGCTCTGCAACCATATCCTTTAACTCAAAAATCTTCAATTTGTTACTACTTAATTTTGGCTTTTCTTGCTTAAAGGTTGTGCTGTGTGTACTATATATTCCTCTCATCCAGAAATAAGCAGAGCTAAGAAAAAGCAAGTAAAAGTAAAACTAGCTGTAAAAAACATAAAATAGAAACCGTGTGTGATTTTGAAGAAGTCAAGAAAGAAGTCCAACTAAGCAACGACGCGTGGACCTTTGCTATGCTAAACCCACAAATATTGGAAGCCAGTTTTCCTGCAATACTGGTACAGTGGTGTGTGCTATGTTAGTCCAAGGAACATGTTCTTTTACAAAGACAAACCATATTGTTTCTTCTAAAGCTGTCTAATTCAGTTATGGTTCCACCAATGGTTGGACAACACTCAAGTCATCGATCACCTGCTAATTAATCACGCGTTTCATCTTAACTTATGCTTCAATTATTTACATTTTCTCATTACTATTATTGAATGTGTTTCGTTCAGCTTGACATTCAGGAATGTTGGTTTCTCTAACTTCATTAATTAATGCTACACAAGTCATCAATGCATGATACACATTATGTTGAAATATAATGCTGACTTGGGTTCTTTCATTCTCATCTGTTCATCTCATTATTCTTAAAAAACTAATCATTTCTAGAACATTTCTGTTTAGTTTTCGATTTTTTTTTCTTAATCCTATGTTTAGGTATTCAAGTAGAATATAGCATGCCTTATTTGACGTTGTGCCTCCACTTTCCCAACGTGGCCCGACTAATCAATAACTATGAAGTTTTTCTGAGTGCTGACAAAATTTAGCATACCCTAATAATTTTCTTAATTTTGCTATTCCCACCTATAAAATCATACACCTGTTACATTTTATACAATGAAGTTTAAATTTCAGAAGATTGGTGATTTTTGGAAGCTTTTTTAGTCACTGGATTTCTCATTTTGCCGTTATGATTTCAGTATATGGAGTGTCGGTTGAAAGAAAGCAAATTTTCCAAAATTTTAAGAAGAAAATGCTTCAAATAATTATGAACTCAATTGACTTACTATGGGTTCTTATATATAATGAAGTTTGTTTGATACTAAGAACATTATTACTTAAGAAAATTATTTGTATGCATAAGAATTTAACATGTTAAAAAGTTTATTTTTTAATAAGTATAGACAACATATATTCAACAAAAAAAAATTCTTTGTTGAATAGTTAGCGAATGAATGTTAACATATGGTTCTAACTAAAAGTTATCTTAAATTTTACCTACCTAGTGTGAGGTAATTTATTTTTAACATATTTTAACAAAAAAAAAAGATATATATATATATATGTGTATGTATATATTATTAAATTATGCATACTAAAATATGACAATAATAAATAATTTTTTTTATTAAATGAAAAGGATAAGGAGCTAACTGAATGCTTCATATTCATAGACGAATAACTTCCATTATTCATTATTCAAAAATTAATTTATATTTTATAGTATTTTCTGAAATAAAAAATTTACTTTGACAAAAAATGAATGATAATATTTTGTTGAACATTATTTACATGGTTTTATAATTTTATATGTTACTTTATATGTTCTTTTAAGAAAATTACATATTAAATATGTTAATGTATAATTTATTGTTCAAAATTAATTATTATGATTAAAATAAAACTGTAGTGAGGTGCCAGATAGCTTCTATAACTTTCTTTCTTTTATTTTTTAAAATAAAAAATAAAACTAAATATTAAGTTGCTGAAGTAACTTTAAGTGAAAATAAAATGCAGATGCTAACAAGTAGCTCTTTCTTTAACTCGCATTTTTATTTTATATTTTTATCATTTGAGTAAAATTTGAAGTGGGCTCTACTAAGAGAGTATGGGCTTTAGTTATTTAATTGGCTTCGTATACTTTTTTTTTCTTATAATAATAAAAATATAAAAAAGTATGTTATTAACATCTTATATGGTATTATGTATAAACGAAATATAAATGACAGGATAAACTTCTTTGTGATCAAAATAAAAGAAACATTACATGTGGTATAAACTAATTTTAATGCATATAGAAATCTATTTATCTTTTATTATTTTTCAAAAAGTGATTATAGAAGTACTTCTCGAAATGTTCTTTCGTTAATAAGTGTCTTAAAGGCTGAACATAAGGAGTACTGGAAGCATTATATTCTACATTTGTAGTAATTTGAAAATATTATATTATTTTTTATGTTTTTAAATATTATGAGTATTTTTATTTTCTCTATCAATATTACGTAATATTTTTATCTTCCACTTCTCCATCTTGTTTATATTTTTTTACAAAGTACACTTTAATCCTAACTCAATCCCATAAAACTGGTTCATGAGGTTGGGTTGAGATTTGCACCCACTTATATATAATGAAAGACTTTAATCTTTAGTTGATGTGGGATTCCAACAATTTTGGTAATATTTGACTTCTCTCTTTTTTTGCAACCAAAATAATTTGTTTTATTTTGAATATAGAGTTCAATTAATAATTACCACACTAAAAATGCTTTAACTTTTTATTTCTTTAATTTAATATTTTTATGAACCTTAATTAGGCAGTGTCCTAGTAACAGGAGACAGATTCTTGTCCCAGTATAGAAATTGATTAGCCTTAATTAATGAATATAGTAATGAAGTTAGTTAGATTGGTAATTGATCCCATCTTCAATGTGCAAAACTTTCTTCCTTTTCATTTCAAATTATTTGAACTTTAGAAGGGCTTAAGGTCCACATCGGGTGGACCTCTTATTTTGTTCATTCTTTTACCCTTAAAAATACCCTAGTTCTTCAAATTCTGCACTCCCAAAACAAACACATTCACCACTCACTACTTCATTAATATATACAAACCTCATAATCACACAGAAATATGGCACATGCATTAACATCATTCTTCAACATTTTATCTAATCATTCCAACTTTTGTGGTCCTTAATTATTTCTTAATTTGGTATTAAAACATGTTTGATTCAATGTCAACAATTTTATCCATGGATGAAGTAATTCTAATTGTAGGAAGCAATTTTTATAAGGCAATAAATTAAACATCCACATCAATGTAGATGTAAACAAAGAGGCATATGAACTAGAAATGAAGCACATAAAAGAGGTCAAATGGCCCAATTGAAGGGCTGTGAAGAGTGGAGGCTACGTTGGGTACAGACTAAATTAAAGCCTTAAAGTATGGTAGGATTTATGATGATGAAGCCTAAAGACAAAAAAATGAGTTTGGAATAAGAGATAAACACTCACTAATCCCAACTACTTCACCACAAACCCATGTTACAAACCATGTATTTTTTTCAACCTGAAGGAAAAAAAGTAACACATTGATGTGGGAACAATAGAAAAGGATAATCTGTTTTTTTTTTTTTCTGGGATCAAAATGTTTAGTTTGAACTTTTGAATAAAAATAAATTGAATCTTCCTGCATTTTATTTCTCAAAGGTTAAATTCTGAGAAATTGAGTGGTAGTGGCCCTACCTTTTGTAGTCTATTATTATGTAGATATGAGGCAATAGGGTGTTAGAGAGATAGGTCATTTTCATTGCAGTGCCACGTAGGCTAGTAGTTAAACGTGGTGGTTGCTAAAGAATATTATGTCTCTTGTGTGGTGGCATGTGTACTGTACACAAATTACTTGCTAAATAGGCATCCTATGTGTTAGGTATTTTTGTCAAGTTCATTCAGCTACATCCACTTTCTAATCAGAGTAATCATTTTATATATATAATATGTAAAGTTGATAGACCAATCCAAATTTTTATTTAGTTTATGTTAGATCAATTCAAATTAAATAAAATCTTTTTTTTTCTTTTTCATCAAACAAATTGAACTTACCTACCTATATTCCTGTTACATGATTTTTTTTGGATGATTTATTGCATAAATTATTCAAGATAGAGTGATATTCAATAATAAATTAATAATGATAAGGAGTAAATGGATTTGATCAATTTTTAAAATTAGTTTGACCTGTTTTTTAAAATCCCTAAAATGTTTTATAAACCCAAAAAAAATTCCTATTTTTTTTTCAAATTTTTGTTTGTTCCACTGACAACTAAATGTTAATTCTCAATTCAAACCACAATGGAATACATATAGAAGGCGCATGCATTGCAGAGGAAGGTGAATCCCATGGAGGGAAGAGAAGGGGGTTTAGGATGAAAATGGGGCTTAGGGGAGAATGAATGGAGGAAAGAGAATGGTGTTGGATTACATGCAGAGTCCACGTGAAACACAATTGTGTTACTCTATATGTCACATCATTATTATTTAACGTCGTTCATGTCAATTTAAACCAGTAGACCAAATTACTATTGACCCTTATGGTAGGGATAAAAAAAAATAATTAAATATTAAATTTATTATCTTATTTCATAATAAAAAAAGTTTGTCATAATATTATTCAGGTAATGTGAGTTTAAAACTGAATATTTGACCTTGAGAATAAATGAGTAAAATTTGAACAAGATTAAATAATTAAGTATAAGATTAAATAATTAAGTATCATTCTTTGATCAAGCTCATTTATCCTAACTCACCAATATAAAAATTATTTAAACTTTTAAACAAAAATAAATACACATGAGATGCATATATGATTATTAATTTATCTTTATATTATTCAATTTATTTATATGATATTTGTTCTCACTTTCTTTATATTTTTTGTTTTTCCTCTTAATAAAAATGATAAAAAAAATACAAACATACATGGATGGCTTATCCATATATCGTACAGTTTTTTGCCTTAATACAAGTCTCACGTCCATCAATCTCTAATAGAATGTAGTTGTCTAAAATAATATTATGACTTTTAAAGGAAAATATTCATCATTTCTAACACTTTTAGATGAAACAATGATAACATCTCTAATGAGTCTTATTATTATCACACTAATGCAAAATTGATGAATCACGACTCCTAATAACGACAGGTCAAGGTTGTTCGTCATAAACAACGATTGGCCTAAAACCATCGTCAAAGGCACAAAATGACAATGCTTTTAAGCTAAATCATCACTAAAAAGTGCAAAAAATGAAATGATGACGACTCTAAATTAAATCAATGTTAAAAAGTGTGGAAAACAACGATGATCATCAAAGACCATTGTAAAAGAAACTAAACAACGAAGGTTCTAAGGGATAATCGTCGTCATATATGATTTTGTGCGCTCCTTTCATCATTCTGTTTTTTTATTTTTTTTCTTCTTCGTTCAAGGTTTGCGCTTTTCCCTTCTATTTTTGTCATTTGTTGCCGCCTACTGGAAGCCCGACATCGTACTCTAACCAATATGACACACAACCAGCCAATGCGTGAAAGCGACATTGTGCAACCTACTCCTTTAAACTGGCAAACAAATTTTGGCGACTAGCGATATGTGGACGTCGATTGGTTGCCCTCACCACCCAAGTGTCTCACTTCAACATCATCATGCAACCAAAGTGTCTCCATCCCACCACCTTTTCGCCTTCCAGGTTAATTTTTTAAAATTTCTGTTTTTTTAGGATAATTAGTATTTATAATTTTTAAATTTCACAGTATTTAGTATATTTTTATAATTATGTTATATATATATATATATATATTGTGTTTGTTAATTTAGTCATACTCTCTTTTGTTGAACATGTTGGTATTGAGTCCTAGGATGTTCTTTCTTGAAAAAAATTGTTTGAAGTTTGTCTTTTAAGCATTATGATGTCCAATTTTTGTTGAACTTGTTCACTAAGAGATCCTTAGTTTTTTGTTTGAGATTTAATACATTAACTTGTGTAGTACTTTTCTAATTTTAAAAATGTTCCTACATCTTTCTAAACTTTATATAAAAACTAGTGGAGGTTGTACTGATAGTAACTATATTGAATCTTAAATTGTCTGATTGGATAGTTTGGGAAAAGTAATCAGTTTTTAATAGTTAATTAATGCATAACTTATAATATACATTTCAAGTATTTTTCTACATAATTTTGGTTAATTGTCTTTTCTGTTGATCTTCAGGTACATATTTGATTGGGAAGACTTCACGTTACCATTTTCATTGTGTATCACCTGAATACTAATGCGAAATGTTGTTGAAATTTTGTGAAAGATAAGGAATAATGATTAATTTTTATGTACTATTCAACTATTATAAAATGGAATCTTCTCAAATAGAATAGTTCATACGTTTAATTAAAAAAGTGATATTTACATGCATCATACAAAATAGAGTTCCAATAATGTACATATAAAATGTAAATATGGATTGGAGTTGGATTAATTCACCACGTATAAGTGATGCATATGAGAGAGGTGTGGAAAAATTTATACAATTTACACAACTTAATGCTCATAGTAATCACATCAGAGAAGAATAAGGTGTCCTTGTGTGAATTGTTTGAATGGGAGGAGATTGAATGTTTCCAAAATTAGAGAACATTTGTTGTGTGATGAATCTTTGAAAAATTATACAACATGGACATGACATAGTGAATTGTTACACTTGCCAAGTGTGGACCTAACAAAAAAGTTTGTTTATTCAATAATGAATGACATATTAAAGGACATGATCCATGGTGTTAGAGCATAATCATTTACTTATGGACTAATGAAAATTATTTTCAAATGTTACAGTTTTTCAATGACCCGCAACCATTAGACTCAAAAGTAATGGAGTATGTCAGAACAACATAGTCAACATATATGTGTGAACATATATATAACACCTTAGGGTAGATAATAGAGGAGAATGAAAATTTGTTTCTATTGAACTTTTTGTTGCTTTCAAATTTTGTTTAAATTTAGGATGTTTCTATAGGAAACTTTTTGGATAATTAAGCATAATGTATAATTTTTGAATTCAATTAATGTATTTAGAACAACATAATTCGTAAAAACTTTTTGCAACAACAACGATTTAGATGTCGTTGATGAGCTTATCTTACAATGACATCTATAATTACGATAATTTCAAAATCATTTTTAGTAGTCCTTGTTAATCGTTGTTAAAAATACTTTCTACAGTATTGTCACGTTCATAATCCATGTCACAACTACTCATGATAACTCATTGTTCACTATGCCACTTGATTAGTCCCTTTTAGAGAATATATAATTGAATTGTAATCTTAATAACAATATATATATATATAGACACGTATAATTATGAAAGAGACATTTTGTATTAAAAAAACAAATATACATGAAATAAAAATGTATTACAAATATTATGCTACATTTTGTTTATGAAATAATTTTTGCAAATTTTCATCTCATATACATAGAGTAATGTCAAACCGATATAGTGGAGAGTGTTCTATATAATTATGTCTAATAAAAACTCATCAATTGCGACTTCAACTTATAAAATGAAGCATACTTGTCATTTGTCCAAACAAAAATTATTAGACGAAGTATTTGTTTGTCCAAGTAAAAGTTTATTAGAAGAAAGGTACAAATGAAGACACTTGTGTCACAAAACTATAAGTTTATGTTTGTTTGATCAGATGAAATTATCATAACAACATGTCTTTGTCTATTAAGCTAAGAGGAACACTTGCGTCTAACGATATCTTATGCTTATATAAAATTATATTTTTCACTTTGTTATTAAACATGTATTTAAAATTAAATTATAGGATTTTTTCAACTTTGATCTAATACATATAAAATAATTTTGATTTACAAATTATATTATTAATTTTATAAACATGAAAAATAAATTTAGAATAATTATACTTCTTAATTTATCAAATTGTAATTAAATTACTAACTATGTTATATTAGAAAAAGATGTTACAAACTAAACTATGATGATTAAAAATAAATAATGATAAATGATCTTTTATTTCCCATATTACAAATATGGGAGACATTTTTGGATGGGCATATGTGAGAGACTGTAGAAACATGTAACTACTTTACCCATATCTCTTTTAATCATAATGATATTCTTCAAAACCAATTGAATAAACTAAAATATTTCTTTAAATTTAAATTTCAAAATATTATTATGTTTAACTTAAACTAAATACATAAATATTTATAACTTAAAAAAGCATCCATCAGAGAGTTGTTAAAAGATTAAAGCAAAAATTTGACATGCAAAAAATTCCTTTTTGAATGAAAATAGAATATTAGAGACAATTATTAGGCTCAAAGTTAGACACTTTATTTGAATATATGCTTAATGAATTTATAGAATGTTAATTGATGCGAATGTATTGATGAGATATGAATATCTTGTATAAATTACAAAAATATATGTATGTAATTTTAATATTTATATTTGTATGATTTTAAAATACTAACTTATGATATTTGTATATGACATGAGGAGACGATATTATAGGTATAGGAGGATAAATTCATGAATAAGAAAATAAATATTTTTTGTTTTATTTAATTTTTTTTAAAGATGTATATATTATAATTCCTTGTAAGGAAGAAAGTTTATTTTGAAAAGAATTAAAAATATAATATAATATAAATATTATATATATTTATTTATTTTATGATGATCACTCTTAGTGGGATGCTACAAACATGGTTAATTTTAAAATAGTAGTATGAAGAGAAATTTATATGTTTATTAAATATTAAATATAAAAGTAGTACTTTAAATACAGATTAATTTTAAAAGTATTAATAAATTATTAAACCGTGAAATATATGTGGATTTCAAACCAAAATTTAGATAGCTTAAATTGGAAAACCTAATATTATTACAAAAATCATAATTAACAAAATGTCGGGTAAGAAACTACAAATAAGATGTTTAAGAATTTCAGAAAATGTGAAATAACTCTATGCTTGGTACCAACAAGGTATATATTACATTAAGATCAAAGAGGACAAGAGAAGAAAGATTACACTGGGAATGACAAAATTGTGATAAGTCAAATAAAGTTTCTCTAATTTAATTCTTTGACACATTTAATAAGGAGTTTCCAATTTCCTTTTATTCCCCTTAGCTTTTTTACTCATTGAAATTTTTGAAATTTTAGTAAACTTTTAAGGTGTGTTTGGATTGGAGAGAGGATTTGAAGGAGTGGATTTGGAGTGATTTGAGAGAAGAGTGTAAAGAAAGTGAGGTTGTTTGGATTAGGGTATTATAGAGTGGATTTGTGAGAAAAGTTGATTGAAGTTTGTGAGTGATATGAGGGTTGTAAAGAGATTTTTAATTTTTTAAAATGTGTAAAATGTAAGTTTACAAATTTACCATTTCTTTAAAAAATATTTAAATAATAAAATATGAGATATTTTTGTATAAATTTTAGTTAATTAAAATTTTATAAATATATATAAAAAATATTTTCATAAAATCAAATCAAATAAAAATAAAAATTAATTTTTATTACTGTTAATATTATTATTTAATAAATTTATTTTAATTATTATTAAATATGTAAATTGTTTATAAATTATTATTATTATTTAATAAATTTATTTTATTTACTAGTATTATTTATAATTTTATTACTTTTTTATATATTATTCCTATTTTAAATTTTAAATCTATTACTATTATTTCATAGTATTTATATTTATATTACTAATTATTTTTTTTACTATTACTATATAAATATATTTATATTATTATTATATAAATTTATTTATCTTTAAAAATTTGTTATATTTTAAAAGTTAAAAAATAATTCACTGATAAACCATGAAAATACAGCTTTCATGTGGCTTTTGTTATGGATAAAAAGGAAAATTCGTCATGCTTACGTATTTTTCTTTGGTTTTCTTTACATATATGAGTAGAAACTATTTTATAGATACCGTGCAATTCCACGTATCTAAATCAGCGTAAATTGATAGATACAAACATGAGCTTTAGAGAACAAACTTGGGTAAACTCCATTAATAAAGGAAATTTATATATACTACAAAAAAATTATTAAATAAAAATTAATTTTAAAAATAAAAATTAATTAATTGTTATAATAATTAAATTAGAAACTATTTTAGATACTAAAAAAATTATTAATTTTTAAATTAGTTTCTATTATTGATAAATAGTTTCTAAATTAGTATCTAATTAGTTACTAAGGTTTTTGCTATCAATTTAAAATATAAATAATTGGTAGTTAAAACTTTGGTGTCTAATTAGATACCAGTTTAAAAATTATTTATCAATAATAGAAACTAATTTAAAAACCAATAATTTTTTTAATCTCTAAAATAATCTCTCTATTTTAATTACTATAATAATTAATTATTTTTATTTTTAAAATTAATTTTTATTTAATAATTTTGTTGTTGTGATATGTTATATAGTTTTTAATTCGTGTTTGAAATTTTTTACAGCAACCATTTAAAAAAGCATTGGATTAATTTTATGGAGATGATATATATATATATATATATATATATATTATTGAGATAACATAATAGATCGATCATCTGATAAATTAGTTGTTATAAAATTTGGTGTTTTTTATAATTTTATTTTTTTATGAATTAAGAAAAGAAGGTATATTTAAAATTATTATTTGTCCTCAATTTTTAAGTGATATATAAGAATCTCTTTTTATTTATTGCAGAGAATAACGTGTTTCACAGTTAAATTTATTTAAAAGATATAGTTTGAAATTTTTTTATTTTCTTTCAGGGTGTATCGGTAAATTCAATAGCCTCAGAAGATTGAGTTGACCTTGTATTTTTAGAGGAAACTACCTTATACACGGTCAAGAAAAGGAAAAGAAAAGAAAAAAAGGTAAAGAAAAGAAAAGAAAGTTACATTAATCGCATCACATGTGATGACTTGTAAGACAATGTACATTGTCTCAAGACATGCCTCTATCAGCAACATTACAGTTCTTTTGCTACATTACTATTTAACACTTCACAAACAAAATTTCTACGGGCTTCAATATTATACATTTTCTTATTTTCTACCGAAAACTAACGTAATTCTTCTGTACAAAAATATATATTTTTAATAGAATTTTGTTAGGTTTATACTAAAATGTTTCAAAATATATTTTAAATAAATATATGATTAGTTATTGAATGATTGATACTTAATCAACATTATATATATATATATATATTTGAATTACGTGGATGTACCTAATCTGATTTAATTTAATATCAATTATAATTATATATGTAAATATACAAATATCTGAATTATTCAAATATACCTAATTTAATGTTGTGATTTAATATTATTATACTAATACTTCTCTACATACCTCAAAGACAAATGTTTAGTACATTTTTATAATTTTAACCAATTTTACTTTCCTCCTCTCAATAAAATTACTATAAGGAATAAATCTTTTTCTATTGACAAAAATAAATAAAGAAATATGACCAACTTAAAGAGATAATCAAACTCTTATCCACAACACCTCCTAGAAATCCCCGTAATACACAAGATTACTACAATAAAGGATAAACATTTTTCCAAAATAATATAATATAAGAATATATTTGTGGAGAATAAAAATGTAATAGAAAAATATTAAGAGGTGAATTTTAAAGTTAAATTGACTTTATAACTTATAAGTTTAATAAATTTTTGGTAGAACAAGTTTTAAATAAATTTTAAGTCTCCCTAACTTGTTAAGAAGAAGTGAATTTTAAATATAATTTAATTTTTTAAAATTTATTTATAAGATAATATTTACACACTTATATTATAATATTTTTAATTAATATGAAATGTACAAGAGAAGAAAGAGAAGAAAAATCCGAGCTGAATAAAATTATGAATTAGATTGGTGATCCAAAAATGATTGATTATTTTGTAGCAGTTTAATAGAATATACATATAAAAGGATGAAATAATTTGTGCAGGCATGAAATGTTGAAACGTGTCGTTCCTTTCTAACTGTAATACAGGAGAAGTAGCTAGTTGTTTCCCTCTCCCAGTATCCACAGAATTGGGTACCTTATTTTGCAAGCATCTTCCCCAAAACAGTGGATGCAGCTATTATATCTGTATGGCAACAGTGGCATGCAAGAACAGATTCTAAGCACATCAAATTGGATCCCTTAAGAAGGGGACCAAAACAACTGTTATTCCATCACTATTTTCAACCGCCAAAAGTCCCACACTGTTGCACTAAGTGAGGACCAAACCACACATTTTGAACTATATCAGCATGAACCACGATTCAAAGCTACTCAGCCATTATCCATTTACAAGTTTAGGGGTTGGGGGAGATGAACGTTTGAATCATATTTATGCACGTTTTTTATTGACTTTCAACCCATGACTACTGACCAATTTTCTACCTCTGACAGCAACCATAGTTTTAGTAATATCAAAACATCCTTCGATATCTACATAGGTTTTCTTAAATTATAACTGTATAAAGGATTTTGAACTTAATACGCGCGTTTTCTCGGCCAAACATTTTAAAATGTTGAAATAATGCAGAGTTTCTCTTCATTTAAAGCAAGAAGCGAAATTGAAACATGCTCCTACTGTCATCTTGACTTAAACCACTCTTACATTACGATAAAATGGAAAAACTATGATCCATATTCGTTGATGCATATGAAACTGGTGTTAAGAGGTTTCCTTTTAAAGCTGGTTCATTGCATGCGTGAAGAAGAATTTGTGTTGCTGGATTTATGACGGTGTAGTAATATTTATCACGCAACTGCACGTGGTGTTGGATTGGTGTGAGGTGGTGGCACAGAAGATAGGACACGTGTGCGCACACATGGTATGCGTTTGAATTAAGACACCGCAAAATATGGCATGCCATCTATGAGCTATACCAAGGTTGAATTCATGCTATTGTCTCTATCAAACAAAAACATGGTTTTGTGTATAAAAGGAATCGTTTACAAATCAATGTACTTTTAAACCCAAGAGATAGATAAACCCAAAATGCCTCAATTAGTGTTCATATATTAAAACTAATACAGTTTATAAAATCTAGTATTTGCAAAGAAGTATATTTATAATAATATACACATAAATAGATTAGACTTTAAGTCTTGGATTAGTATAGAATTCTCTCTTGAACATGCAATATTGTATACTCATGTGTAAATTACAATCACAACGCGTAAACTATTAAAAAATAACATATATATATATATAATTGCAAAAAAATAATATATTTTAAAATTCATCATAAATTCAAGACTCTGTGTAGTTCATTTCAAATATTTTACATCAATATCTAGACCCAAAACTTACACTGTTTACAAGATAACAACCACAATATAGATGAATTTTCAATTTCAAAATGGCAACCATCTCCCCTATAATAATTGTGTCATTGGAAGTTAAAATTGTGATATTGATTTTAATATATATTAATTATTGGATTAATCATTTATTATTAGGTGGTTAAAAGTTATAATTAATAATTAGAGCATAATTTTTTATTTAAAATTGTCGTCTAAACATTATTAATTCTGATTTGATCTACTTAATTTTTATCACTGAATAATTGTGTCACCTGCAACAAAAAAAAAATCAAGTAGAAATACTTTATATTACATTGCCTTCAAAATTTAAGAATGATTTGCTAGAGAAAAATGGGTTTTTGGAGCCAGTCATATTCTCACAAGAGAGAAAGAAAGAGGGCAATGCAAATTATTCTAACAATAACATTAAAAAAAACTTACTTATTTTTAAGATATTAAAAAATATTCCATTTTTTAATGTTTATAAAAAATTCTTAATCATTATATTAGAAAGTTGAAAGTCAGAAAGAGAAGCAGGCCATCTACAACTCTTAATGTAACTTAATTACTTTATATATGCATAATTTTTAGCATTTGAGATTAATTAAGATTTTGATAAAATAATACAATGAGAGTAATTAAATTTAAATAATGATATATTAACATCTCTACTCAAATAATACTTCATTAATTTAAATTGTTATTATTCTTAGAAGGTCGGATCCTACGAATTAACTTCTTCGGTCTAAGTCTTTCAATCTTTTCGGTCTCCAGGTATAATGGTCTTCTGCTTGTTCCAGTCCTCTGAGTCAGATGGAATGGATACCTACGAAGACACTCTGACGATCAAGTCAGTCTGAGTACAATATGCAGGTGAGTAGAGAGTGAAAAATTATCTTTGACGCTAGGTCTCCTCTGATCTTTATACCTTTTGGATGGACCTCAACTGTCATGGGTCTGCTCGTGGGTTTAAAAGAGGGTCAAATAATGTCTTAATCATGTTTTACCACTAAATTTGCTTAATTACGGTTAATTGTGGATTTATGAGTTGTGTTTTGATTAAGAGAGTCACTCGACCTTCTCGGTCATTCGATCATGTCAACCTACTCGGCTAATCGGCAGTACACTTGCTCTCCAGGCTCAAGACAAACGATTACCATTCGCCATGTTGGCCTACTCGGCTAGTCGGCAGTACACTTGCCTCCAGGCTCGAGTGGAGCGATTACCATTCAGCCATGTCAGCCTTCTCGGCTAGTCAACAGTACACTAGTATTTGTAAGAGAAAAATGTATTTATCTTTGGCTAGATGCTCATCCCGGGTTATATGTCCCCAGGTCCTAGTAGAGGAACTCTATGCAGGGTCTTATATTGCCAATAAACCAGGTAGTCGCGACTCTGTGTGACTGGCGCTTCCGCAAGACTGTTATGTCGTGTGATTGTTCATGTGCCCTCGAAGTCGAGTAAGGAAGCTCATTGGTGCGTTTGAGGCACGTGGATGTAACATGTTGTCAGGAGACGCAGAGTTGTGTGATCTGGATCGTTGATGACGAGTTGATCCAACAGTGCAAATTAAGAGTGACAGTTCGAACCATTGGAAAAATTTGTGTGCTGAGACCGAGAGGGTGGACAAAGAGCTCATCATGAAGGCGGATGAAGACATCTGATGGCTTAAGAAAATCCTTTCGGATATGACCCTCTTGAACTACTGGTTCGAGGAGAAGATTGAGAAGTTGGTGCAAGACTTGGAGGTTGCTGAAGACAACGTATTAGATCAACATGAGCTCGGCTTCCAAATGGCTCTTCAGCAAGCGACTTTATTATATTCCTTTGAATGAGGGAAAGTTCGATGTCGGAAAAGACTTCTCTCGAGGCCAACTTATGCCCCTTGAGGATATACCGAATGCCCGAGAAGTCGTGTCAACTCCTCTAGGGACTCCTGGAGTAGATAGGATAAACGTCGACCATTAGGCTTTCTTCGTTACTCTTTTTTACTAGGCATGTGTTTAACCTATTGTAAAACGTGTATCCTACTTTATGTAAATTGGCAGTTTGTCAGCCTTTGATTAGATTAACTTAACGTCTCATGAAATTGTTTCCTTTTCACTTTACTTGCTTTCACTTGCTTGGGATTTCTTCCTTTAACACGCTCTCGACAGGGATTTACTTTGTTGGATTCTACCTTGGCCGAGAGGTTTCTTTAATGCGTTCTAGGAAGGGATTCCCTTGGGTGAATTCTTTCTTGGCCGATAGGTTTTTTTAATGCCGTCTTGGCAGGGATTCACTTGGATGAATTCATCCTTGACCGAGAGGTTTCTTTAACGCGCTCTCTGCATGGATTCACTTAGGTGAATTCTTCCTTGGTCGAGAGGTTTCTTTAACGCACTCTCGGCTGAGATTCACTTGGGTGAATTCTTCCTTGGTCGAGGGGTTTCTCTAACGCACTCCCGACAAGGATTCACTTTGGTGAATTCTTCCAGGGTCAAGAGGTTTTTCTGACGCACTCTCGACAGGGATTCACTTGGGTGAATTCTACCTTGGCCAAGAGGTTTCTTTAACGCCCTCTCGCCAGGGATTCACATGGGTGAATTCTACCTTAGCCGAGAGGTTTCTTTAACACGCTCTCGGCAAGTATTCATTTTGGTGAATTCTTCCTTGGTCGAGAGGTTTCTTAAGGCGCTCTTGACAGGGATTCACTAGGATAAATTCTACCTTGGCCAAGAGGTTTCTTTAACGCCCTCTCGACAAGGATTCAATTGGGTGAATTGTACCTTGGCCGAAAGGTTTCTTTAACGCACTCTCGATAGGGATTCACTTGGGTGAATTCTTTCTTGAGCGAGAGGTTTCTTTAATGCACTCTCGGCAGGGATTCACTTGGATGAATTCTTCCTTGGCCGAGAGGTTTCTTTAATAGGCTCTCGGCAGGGATTTACTTCGGTGAATTCTACCTTGGTCGAGAGGTTTCTTTAACGTGCTCTCGACAGGGATTCACTTGGGTGAATTCTACCTTAGCCGAGAGAGGATTCATTAACGCGCTCTCGGCAGGGATTCACATGGGTTAATTCTACCTTGGCCGAGATGTTTCTCTAACGTTGTCTCGGCAGAGATTCACTTGGGTGAATTATACCTTGGCTGAGAGGTTTCTTTAACGCACTCTCGACAGGGATTCACTTGGGTAAATTCTTCCTTGGTCGAGAGGTTTTTTTAACGTGCTCTCGGCAGAGATTCACTTGGGTGAATTCTTCTTTGGTCGAGAGGTTTTTTTAACGCGATCTCGGCAGGGATTCACTTGGGTGAATTCTTCCGTGGCCGAGAGGTTTTTTTAACACGCTCTCGGCAAGGATTCACTTTGGTGAATTCTTCCTTGGCTGAGAGGTTTCTTTAATGCGCTCTCGGCAGAGATTCACTTAGGTGAATTCTTCCTGGACCGAGAGGTTTCTTTAACGCGTTCTCGGCAGGTATTCACTTGGGTGAATTCTACCTTGGCCAAGATGTTTCTTTAACGCCCTCTCGGTAGGGATTCACTTGGGTGAATTCTACCTTAGCCGAGAGGTTTCTTTAACGCGCTCTCAGCAGGTATTCATTTAGGTGAATTCTTCCTTGGCCGAGAGGTTTCTTTAATTCCCTTTCAACAGGGATTCATTTGGGTGAGTTCTACCTTGGTCGGTCTCTACCCCTCTTTACGTATTCTTGTCGTTGCCTATCATGTTCCTTGTAGTTTCCATGTGGATACTTTAAAGGGTTTCTTCCCGACCCCACAGTGGACGCCAAAATGTTCTTAGAAGACCGGGATGCTACGAAGTAACTTTTTTAGTCTAAGTCTTCCATTCTTCTCGGCCTCCAAGTATGATGGTCTTTTGCTCATTTCAGTCCTCCGAGTCGGATGGGGGGTACCTGGGAAGGCACTCCGACGATCAAGTGAGTCTGAGTACAATATGCAAGTGAGTAGAGAGTGAAGAATTACCTTTGACGTTGGGTGTACTATGGTATTTATACCTTTTGGATGAGCCTCAACTGTCATGGGTCGGTTTGTGGGTTAAAAAGAGGACTCAATCATGTCTTAATCATGTTTTATCACTAAATTGACTTAATTACGGTTAACTATGAATTTATGGGATGTATTTGGATTAAGAGAGTCAGTCGGCCTTCTTGGCTATTCGATCATGTCGGCCTACACAACTAATCGACTGTATGCTTATCCCCCAGGCTCAAGCAGAGCGATTACCATTTGGTCATGTTGGCCTACTCGGCTAGTCGACAATACACTTGCCCCGAGACTCTAGTGGAGCGATTACCATTCGATCATGTCGGCCTACTCGGCTAGTCAACAATACACTTACCACCAGGTTCGAGTGAAACGATTACCATTCGGCCATGTCAGCTTACTCAACTAGTTAGTCTACAGTAATACAATTAACTAATAAATAATTGTTTTAGTTGTAAAAATATTATGTTTCATAAGTTTAGTTCGTGTAGTAATCCATAATCTTTGCAATATAAATTAGTGAATAGTGGATTAAAATTTAGTTCACCAACAAACCAATATTATTCCACTTGTACTAAATCTAGTACACCTTATACTTAAATAGTAATTGCAAAACGTGGTATTATAATATGTAAATATTTAATATATATATATATATATATCATTTATTGGGTAAAATCTTTGTTAACATGAATACTAAAATGTTTTTAGCAAATATTCACTTTTTTCATGTAGAGTTTCAATCATGTTAAAAGTTTATCTCCTCTATAGGTCAGTTTATTTCAATAAATGCCAATCAAAGCTTGGTTAATCTGGAACACATTATCTTAGTCTACATTAAATATTAATATCCATTATTTTATTTTTTTATTATGTCAAAATTTATTTAGTATAATTATTAATTATTATAACTATCCATAAATATATAATTTAATTTTTTTTTAAAGGTTTCATGTTACAAATCAATATAATTTTATATTTAAAATGTATAATTTTTAATATAAATATATAATCTCATATTTGTAAAAGAAATTAATTATACATTAATTAAAATTATATACAAGTTATTATTATTATTATTACTTTATGAAATTAAAGTAAGTTTAAACCACTTTGTAATAATTTATATTATGAAGTTTTTGGCACATTAAATTTATCTTTTAGATTAAAATTTCTTATGTTTTAGTTATTGTGTTTTTTATCAGACGTAAATGAGGAAAGGGTTATTTATAAACTAGAAAGGTGTAATGTAACTATATGAGAGAAATTGAAAATTGAGTGAATAAAGTGAGGTTCTCCTAAATAAAGAATCTTTAATCTGGATTTACTAAAATAATTATTAAATAAAAATAATTTTAAAAACTAAAAATAATTCTTTTTATATTAATTAAATTAGAGACCATTTTAGATATTAAAATTTTTATTGATTTTTAAATTAGTTTTTATTTATATTTGTATATAATTAGCTATCAATGTTTTAACTGGTAGGCAAAACTTTGGTAGCTAATTAGATACTAATTTAGAAATTATTTATCAATAATAAAAATTAATTTAGAAATTAATAATTTTTTTAGTCTTGATTTTTAATTTAGTCATCATAGTAACTAATTATTTTTAGTCTCTAAAATTAATTTGTATTGTATAGTGTTTAGTATTTTTTTTATTTGTTTTTCCACCTCTTTCTTTTTTTTCTACAATTACAAAATTGTTTAAGAAGTATTTTTTTCATATATCATGGGGAAATTGGTCGACAAAACTTTATATTAATATTGTCAATGTGAAATCAGATTACAAATTATACTGTAGGATCATGCGCAAGTTGAAAGTCGTTTGAACTCGACAAATTAAAAAAAAAATATTCTACAAAAAATGTTTCTATTTTGACACTTATTTCAACCTTTCATAATAATAATAATATTCAATTAATAAGGTTAAAAGTCTATTTACCGGTTGGAATTGAACGAGAGTTCTCAGTATTCGATTTTAGCCTATCAACATGTTTAAAATACATTGTGATCAAGAGGATGATTATAAAGATTAATTATTTGTATCGAGAATTATGTAAAACACTCTTAATCATGATCCTTAAGTTAATCTCGATCTAACAATAACATGAGTCATTATAAACATAAGGCACAACCTCCAAGAAAAAAGTAATCATCATTTACGTATTTATTACATCAAATACCAAATACTCTCTTGAATGTCAACACACCTTTTGCAAGTAACTTTCTGACCGAGAGCGAATGAAGGAAAAAGAACTTGATTGAAGAAGAGGAACAAGAGTAGAGGAAGGAAGAGTTAACTCAACTAATCTAAAAAGTAAAAGAAGAAACATATATTATGACCAACCAAATCAAATGAGTGAATTATTTCATCGATAGAAGTTCTCTTAACCTCTTCTAAATGATAAAATATACCTTCAATACAATCATCAAATCACATTTCATAACCAGAATAAAAACCAGAATAAAAAATTTATTTATTTATGGGCTAACTTAAAAAGCTTTCTTTTTGCATGGAAAAATGAATTATTATATTTTGCACTAAAAGCTTAGGTTATTTATATACAACCTGCATATACCAATGATCACCTCATTAATTCATTAAAATTGAATGCCAACGTTTTACAATCGTTATTAAATATGCTTTGCAACTCGTCGTCATCACATAGGAAAAGTATTCATCATTTTCACCACTTTGTCAGTTCAGTTGTCACTATATGTAACAATTACTATTGCTTTGCTATTATAATTATCACCATCTCATAATTATTACCGTCATTGTTTTACATATTCTTCAAATAATTATAATCATAACATCTAACTATAAATCATTGCTTATAATCTATTCAAATTCTCTAACTATTGCAGACCTCAGTTTCTAAAGAATCTTTTACATTTTAATTTCAATTGCTACATATATGACTTTATTGTAATTATACAAATTTGTAAGTCTTGTGGCATCTTATTTAATTTTTAAATTTCGTGATATTATCACTTATTTTGATTGTTTTGATGAATTGGTCAAAAGTGACACATCTTCAAAGCTAAACAAAAAACCAGCTCTTGAACAGATCAGAAGTTTGTTGAATATATCATATATATTCTTCTTTGTGATATTAGTATACGGGTGATGACGACTAATTACTTATTAAAAATTATCTTATCTCCTCATTAACACTATCTCATTTTTAATATATACCCAGCAAAAAAAAAAAGTCATATTCTCATTTATTTTAATTTCTACCTAACGATTCTTAATTTCACGTTACAAACATTTTTCTCAGTCCTAAAAAAATTCCTTATTTTCACATTTCTGCGTCAAAAGAAAACAACGGATAGCATAAATTTCTGACATTTCTTAAATATTATTTTAAATATTTGCGTTTGATAGCAAAACGATTTTGTTAAAAAAATGTTTAACACTGGGCACCCAAAAACTGACACCAGAGATAAATTCGTTGACCACTGCTTGACCGTGCAATGATTAACAGCGAAAAACCCTTTTTACATACTGTTATATATTCTTTCACACCAAACAATAATCATGTTTAAAAAGGAGATGAAATTAAGAAGATTATTATTTAATTAAATGTAACATCTAATCTCACTTTAGTTAACACATGTTTTGATGATGAAAGCCCTTTTTTTGTGAAGTAAGCAATTTTATACGGGTTTTATGGGAAATACTTCGTCATGTTTGGCTCTTGAATACGTAGATGAAGTCACCCTGTTTGTCCCCTTCCCCTTTGGTCTATATATATAGCCAGAGACAGCCTCAGTTTTTATCCTATGCAACAAACCAAAGTAATCTCATTCAATATTAAGAATCCTGTTTCCTCTGTTTTCTTTTCCTCTGCCTCACAACACCATGGACTACAAACTCAATACCACAACACCTTCTCCACCAATCCCAATCCCAATCCATGTTCCCTCTATGCTCTCAAACTCTCCTCCATCTTCATCTTCTTCACCTCCCTCACACTCTCCCACACCTTTCCCTTCACCCTCTCCCTCTCCCTCTGCTGCTCCCCCCTCTCCGCCGCCGCCGGTGGTCGTTAGCCCCTGTGCTGCCTGCAAGATCCTCCGCCGCAGGTGCGTCGAGAAGTGTGTCCTGGCTCCATATTTCCCTCCCACTGATCCCCTCAAATTCACCATTGCTCATAGAGTCTTTGGAGCCAGCAACATCATCAAGTTCTTGCAGGTATCACCATGCATTCACCAATCCTTGTTACTGCCTTTAATTTTCCCTCTTTCTTGCTTTGTGTTTGGCAAGTCCACTCTTCATGGCATGCCATTTTCTTGGAAGACAACAAAAAATTAGTTAAATTGTCTCTGGTCATTTCAGAGAAACAAAATCATGGGTTTTGGTCAAAAGTGGGAGGAAAAGCTAGCTAGGGGCGTACCTAATTGATGGCCATGATGGGTTTTTGTTTTCCCTCTTCTTTCAACTCTAGCAACCACTGCTTTCTTTTCATCTTTTGAATGCCCAAGTCAAACAACATTTTCTAACTTTGTTTTTCTATCCTCCTTTGGTGCTCCCCATTGTGACCAACAAGGTTTTGCTAAATCGGTCTGAGATCAATTTTAGTTTGCTCTCATATATCATAAGACTGCATTTGTTAGCAACATTTCACAATGTCAAAGTCTGTTACAAAACTAAAGTTTATAATCTTGGTGCCCACTGTATAGGATCAATGGTCAAAATTTAGCAGCAATTGTTTTGAATTTTGTCCAATTGTAATGAGCAAGAGCTGAATTTGTGCTAACCACAAGGAACATGCATTGATTTTCAGGAGCTACCAGAGTCCCAGAGAGCAGATGCTGTGAGCAGCATGGTTTATGAGGCAAATGCTAGGATCAGAGACCCAGTTTATGGGTGTGCAGGTGCAATATGCCAACTTCAGAAGCAAGTGAGTGAGCTTCAAGCACAGTTGGCGAAAGCACAAGCTGAGCTAGTGAACATGCAGTGCCAACAAGCGAATTTGGTGGCTCTAATTTGCATGGAAATGAGTCAATCGCAGGAGCAGCACGTGGTGCAGCCTCAACCTCTGGTTGACATGAGCTGCTTCATAGAGGACAACACTTTCGGAACTGCTTGGGAGCCTCTTTGGACATGAAGCTAATGAATGTTATGTATCTTAGATATTTGCATTAGAGAGAAAAGAGAGATTAATTTGTTCTATAGTAACTGCTAAAGTTTTCAATCTCCCAAGTGGAGGAAGAGATAATGAAAATTATACTCAGGGAATCCATTTTCAATAAAGTCATTAATTAGTTATATGGTAGATATGCGTCATCGTGTTTGCTACCTCATTAGTCATTTCATAAGCCAAACCTTTGACAATGGACAAAAATTAAATAAAAGAAGAAGAAAAATATAATTGGTTGCGGTCCTCTCTAATATAATGACTCAAGAAACAAAAGTGCAATAGAAGAAGAAAATTAGTACGGGATAGCTGTTTTAGTCTGAGTCAGCATAGTCTTTCAAGCACCTTTGCAACTGTTTTTTTGGACCTCTTCATTTTTTCTTTTTCCTTTTCTTAATTCAAAAATAAAATGAGCTTTTCGTGTCACACCAACCGTGGACAATGTGAAAGTGCCTTTTCTACCTATCTAATAACGTCCAATCTACACTCTTTCTCCTTATTTATTTATTTATTTATTATAATATATATTATAAAAGGACAAATTAACTTCCATTGCCACTGTTAATTAAAAATAGAAATTCTAATTCTAATTAGAGTATAATACTAATAGAATTTAAGGATTATGCATAATAAATTCGGTTTTATAAAAATGAATTAGAATTAAATTACATCAATACACGAAATGTACTACTACATTGTCTTAGAGATCTCACATTAATATAAGTGGAAAATACCCACCTAGTAAAACAAATTATAATACTTATCCAAACTAATATTTTTTAATTAATTACATATTATGTTAAAACTTTAATTTTGATACCCAAGACACCTTAATTATTAAAGCAATGACAATATTTTAAGGTATTTTGTTTTAAGTTAATATTTTAGGTTTAAGTATATGAAGTAACACGTTGGTCTAAATAATCCAATTAATTAATGAATTAGATGTTCAATGATGTATGAAAATAATACGTGCATATATGTTGAAGATTTATAAGATTAAAGGATCAAGCATTTTTGGTTCAATGGTGTCTCCTTAACCAATGTTAGGCTTAGTATGTAACTTTTTTATGCGTTTCGCTTTAAACTTATCATGTTTATTTGGTTTTTCTTGTATTAGGGTACTCTTTGTATCTTTTTATTAATTTTATGATTTTTTACTGATTAAAAAAAGATAATAGGTGCATAATGGCAAATAAAACATCTAAAGTGTTCAATATAAAGTCTGGACTCAACTCTTTCTTATATTAATTTAAGTTTCAAAATCTTTATATCTTTAACATCTTCTTTTGAATTTGAAGCATAGGTAAATTTTACACAACAATGCTGAATTAAATGAAAAATTGTTTATTTTTCGTTATATGAGTGTTGAATACTAATTTGAACATTTTCAATAGTTAATCTTATTAAGATTTTCAAAGTATAACAATATGTTTATTTTGTAATGTTAACTTAGCCTCACCAATATTGAATGTTGGGGATGATCAATGTAATTTTCCTTTTGTAAAAGCAAGATGCAAAAATTCACCAAATTATTATAATGCATTTGTTTAGTAAATGACTCAGAGTGATATTATTTGGTATGGTAGAATTTTAATGAAATGCTTACAAAATTGAGTAATTAGTGGTTTGGGAAAAAAATCTGTGAGAATGAAAAACGATTTATTGCGGGACACGTAGCGTAAAATTTCGTATTACTTTAATTTTTCTGTTATTTATCTTCTGTATTTTCTCTTTGCTATTTTTATTACTTTTATATTTTTTACTACAAAATATAAAAGTAACAGGAGAGAGAGTGAACAGTAATTTTTTTAAAAAAATTTGGAGAGCTTAAAAATGATTTGGTAGATGGAACATTTCAATGATTCCGTTAAGTTAAAACCGCGTTATTTTTAATCTTTTATTTTCATCCTAAACCTTTCATGATTTTTCTCGTTGCCCAAAAAAACGCGTTTGGAATCTCATTGCGTCGTTGTATCTCACCTTCTGTCATCTCACGTGCAATACTCATTCATCCATCACTTCTCAAAAATCAAATACTTACACTCCGTTTGGACTGAGAACAGATTTGTGAGGATAGGAGAGAGAGATTTGTAGAGGATGTTTGAAAGAGAGTAATTTAATAGTTGGGAAGAAATTTATAAATTTTTTAAAATATATAAAATGTAAGTTTACTTATTTATTTTTATTATTAAAAAATATTTAAATAATGAGTTATGATATATATATATATTTTTAGGGTTGAAGTACTATTAAATATTTTCTTTTTAAATTTCAATTACACAACTCCAACCACTTAAGATCTAACTTGAAAAAACAAGAGAAAATATAAATACAATTTTTTTAAAATTAAAAAAAAACAACAAAAAAGAAACACACAAAAACACAGTAAGAGAATAGATTCTATATGCATTCAAATGCAAGGAGCATCGATTCTCCATGGCAGCAAAGAGAGCAAAATCGATTGTGGGTGTTTTACAAAGCCATAAGAATCGATTGTCTTGAGTTATGCTTGAACCAAAATTGATTTCAAGGTTAAAGTTAACTAGGTATTTGTGTAAAATTGTTATATCTACATGGATGTCACCTCTCATCTTTACAAATCTGAGAGGAATGAAAAATTTTCCATCTCGCTCGTTCGTTTGTACACTCGCCTCTGAAAACCTTGATGCAAACAGAAAAAGGCGTCTTCTCGTCCATCCACACATCAGGTGCATGACTAGAAACAAACACTTCGTTAAGGTCAATTTTGATAAGTTTTTTAATAAAAAAATTAAAATTCATTTTTTGTAATTCAATTAATTTATAAAAAATTATATAGGTTTTAAAATTATAACAATTTTCTATAAAGTTTATGAAGAAATTGAGTCATGTATTATAATCTCTTGTTTACATTTTACGCCAAAAAGGAATATATTGTTTTGACACCCATGTGCCAATTGAGGGTACTCCCATCTCATCACATTTCCACCAAACAAAGTGATATTGAAATTGAAAGCTCCATATAGTCAAACCCTAAAAATATTCATGCACATTTCACCATTATCACTTATTTTCTATTTACTACCTAGGTACATTCATTGTATTCATTACTGTTCTAAATAAAATAAATAAATTGAAAACTAATTTAAGAAGTGAAGAAAGTATGTTGAAGAAAGAATAACACGAAGAAAGATAAGAAAAGTAGGTTAGAGGAATCCACTTTTATTATATAATTGAAGGGATAATGAAATGAAAGATATAAAGTCAATTATTGATTATATAAATTCTCCATGTAAAGAAAAAAAAAGTGTATATATATATATAGAAAATTAAAATGACGTATCAACGTGTCATATACGAACATAGTGAGATCTAAATTGCTATTAGGTCATCTCCACAACATCTTTTTTACTTCTGTACTAATTAAGATTTCAGATACACGAGAATGAAGAGAGACTTTTTTATAAGCATTGGTTACTTAACTAGCCATGGTGCTTGTATTTATATAAGAATAAAAATTATTTATTTATTTATAGTTTAAAATATAAAATAAATGCTGTATAATATTTTTTTTATTAAATGTTATAAAATTTTCCATTGAAAATGGCCTTCTCTAGATGTCTAGGACGGAGTCAAGTAATGGGGATGAGTTTCTTACTTTTAATTCAAATTCTTTTAAATTGACCATAAACCCAATAAACTAGGTCAAATGTTAATATTCTCATTAATTAATTGAAGTCATATGTCATCTTTAGGAATTTCATGATTTTTATTATTCCTAAACTTAAAAAAAAAATGCTAGGAGCTAGGAAAGGAAATAATCAACTTTATTTCTGTCCCGTTATATAAAAAAAAATAATTAAGTTTATTTACATAAATATTATAAATCGAATTTATTTAGTAAACTTATTTATTGACTAATACAATTAAGAGTGTATATTAACACTCCAATATAGCATATTACATTAATAATATGATATACCAAATATAGAGGGAACACCTTTTTAGTGGGTATGTCGTACTTGCTTTCTTTTTTCCAAATTTGATTTTTTTATAAAATATTTTCTTAAAAATAATGAAAAGTTAGTTTGAAAAAAACATTAAGCAATATATAAGATGCTTTTTTAACTTAAATATATTTTTAGTTTTTTAAATATAAAATTAATACATTTTAATTAGATCCAAAAAATAAAAAATCATTAAATAGTAACTAAATTTGGAGACAAAAAATAATTAATTATTATATTAATTAAATTAAATACTAATTTAAAGACTAAAAATTGTTTGATATATAATGTGGCACTAAAAAAAATCATGAAATAGAAACCAATTTGTAGAAACCAAAATAATTAGTTGCAATAGTAACTAAATTAGAGACCATTTTAGAAACTAAAAAGAAATTTGGTTTCTAAATTAGTTTCTATTATTTTCTATTACTGTTAAATAGTTTCTAAATTGGTATCTAATTAGCAACCAAGGTTTTTGCTACCAAATTTAAAAACTAAATAATTGGTAGTTAAAACCTTAGTTGATAATTAGATACCAATTTAAAAACTATTTAACAATAATAGAAAATAGTAGAAACTAATTTAAAAACCAATTTTTTTTTTAGTTTCTAAAAATGGTCTCTATTTTAGTTCCTATTGTAACTAATTATTTTTGTCTCTAAAAATTGGTTTCTATTTCATGATTTTCTTGTATTGTGGTTTTTATTATTAATAAAATATTATAAAATGGTTTCTAAATTGGTATCTAAATTAGCTACCAAAGTTTTAGCTATTAATATTTTAGATTCTAAATTAGTCTTTAAAAGACTAATAGAGATTAATTTATAACATAAGTAATTAGTGGTTAAAACCTTGGTAGTTAATAATTATATACTAATTTAGAAACTGTTTTATAAATTTGTATTAATAATAGAAATAATGGTAGATACCAATAATTTTTTAGTTTATAAAATGGTCTCTAATCTAGTCGATATAGTGATGAATTATTTTGGTCTCTAAAATTAGTTTTTATTTAATGATTTTCTTACAGTGTAGGTGAAACATTTGTCTTAACTAATCTGGAAAAATTAGGTTTATGATTTTTCACATTTTTCGTGAAGAAAATGCATGAGCCAACAAGCCTCCTAACTTAGGGTTTATTGATAGAGAACAACTTCATTGGTATAATAGGCTTCCATACCACTTTTGTTAGATTTTTTTATATTTGAGTTTTAGTCTAGTTTCCTCATATTTGTTTGTATTTTTTTTAATAATATTATTTTTCACGTGATAACAAATGATTGTTGTTACTGAAGTTATGAGATGTGAAGTTTCATAATGATATCTAATACGAGAATTTTCATAATTTTTTTTTTACATATTTTAATTTTTTGTTAAAGGGGCATGTATTTAAATAAATTGTTGTGTAAGTAAGTTGTAATATGTTAATATAAATGAAATATTAAATGGCAATGAAAGAGAAAAGTAAAAGCATTATTGTTTTGAAATAATGAAACTGAGAAGAGATATTTATCGGAGGAGAGACTAAGACCAAAGAAACCAGACAGACCGCTACCCCTACTCCGGTGACCTCCTTCTGGAGAAACGCTGTTACCTAAATTGTTTTCTTCCAAAACTTACTATAACTCCAAATTTTAGATCATATAATTCAAAGTCAAGATATAGACATTAATTAGTTCAACTACAGTGTATGTATGCTATTCATATTGGTATTCTACCCTAATTACGCTGTTTCTTATACTTTTCAAAAACTGGACTCAACCAGTCATCGCACTCCTACGCCACCACAACTTAATTTTGTTAGTTCTTTCCTTTTCTTCTTATTGTAGTTTCACTTACTTCCACTTCCCATGGCTCATTCAAGTACTTTTTCTATCCACTAATTGTTTCCTTTCACTACGTTCGACTTTGTTCCTATATCATATTTGTTTTACAACATTTTAAGGGTTTTTTAATCCAATTAGGATAATCTTATAAGTTGATTATTAAAATAGATAACATTCTAAAAGATTATCAAAATAAATAATCAGATTTTAATTAATATTAAAGTCGTTAAATCTAATTACATTAAAATTGTGTTATTTTATCACGATTTCAGTTTAAATATGTTGAAATTGAATCACTCTCACATAATTTTAATAAAAATATTTTAACATATTGGGTCAATTTTGTATAATTTATCCATTTCAATAATTTTTTAAAATTTTATTAATTTTGATAATTAATCTATAAAATTATCCCATTTTTATATAAAAAAAAGTCATTAAAATAAGATTATTTTTCAACATATTAAAATTAAGTTGTTTTAAAACATATTATTTAAATCACATTTCAGAAAATCAATAAAATTGAATCACTGTTCTGCATACTCGGAAGTTTTTTTTTGAAAAAAGTAAATAATTACAATATTATAAGAAAAACTATTCAAAACTCGTATTTTACTATATAATTTTATGTATAATGTATCATTTGTCACCATGTCGTCATTTTAGAAGTTAGAAAAATATAAATACGCTGATATGTAAATCACAAACACAATATATATATATATATATATATATATATATTAATAATTATCTTGATGACACATTAAATAACTTTTGTAGAAACTTTTATACTCTGTTAAACTCTACTAAAACTACTATCACAATGGATAATTGAATCCCACGTCTAGTTTTATTCACTTTTTAGCTTCACTTTTGTCATTAAACTTTTTAATAATGATTTATTGATAAGAATGGTATGTTTTCATTTCTTTTTATTGTTATTTAAAGTCATGCATCATACCATTTTTATGCATAAAGAATGTGTGTCCCTATGGATGATGAATGGGTTATGTGCAAAACTTGTGGCAATGAGAATGCGTGAGAATGAAAGAGTTTGTCGTGGGTTGTCATGTTAGTGTGTTGCAGTGCATGAACATGAAGAAGAGTGGATCATACTTAAAGAAGAGTGCATGAAAAGAGAAATATGCTTTATGGGTTAAAGATAGAGTCATCAAATAATCTTCTTTTCAATAACTTCCTATTTTTTCTATATCAATCTATAATTCTTAGTTATTGAGGTTGATTATATTAATCTTAACAAATAAATATTACCCTTTGTTTTACTTATCAAACAAATAAAAATGATAAAAAAAATCTATTTAAACTTGTGTTAGGCTTAATTGTCATTACTTTGGCTGAATTAATTTTAATTACACATTTACAATTAAATGATCACGATGAGTTCACAATTTTTTTACATGTACAGGAATTAAATACATATACACGATGTTCAAATAATTGAATTAAATCATTATCTTAATTTTATATATTATTGGCAATAATATATATCTGTACATATAGTATTTCTTATAAGATTAATTAATTTTTTAGAGCCTTACCTATTCGTGTCAATAATTTTTCTATAAAAAGGTAAAAAATAATTAATTTTCATTCTATCATTTAATATAAATTTTTATGTGATAAAATATTAAATTTTATAATAACTACTTAAAATTTTTTCTACAACTCATATCGATACTGTAAACGTTTTTACCTAAAATGTATACACCAAAATTAAATTATTATTCTTATGGAGCAATGAAACGTATAAAGTAAAAAAGATATTGCTATTTTAAAGTGGATTAAATTTATGAAATATTTATGTAAATAACAGTGAGTAATTCGAATCTTGAATTTCATATATTTTTTTAATTTAAAATATAAAATCAAATATATTATATTCTTAATCTTTATATTTTTTTCCAACACTCATGATAGTGTTACCCGGACAAGATAAATTTACACGTAAAAATTTAATCTTATCTTCCTAAAAAAGAACCAAAGCTTTTTCTTCTATTTTCGTCATTATGAATGACTTGCATAAAAAAAACAACTCTATGTTTATATATATATATAATTATAGTAATTCTCAAATCTGTTAAAAAAGTATGATATATTGTTATTTTAAAACTTGAAACTATAAGAGTTTTATTCTTAAAAATATGGAATTGAAAGAAAACATTATATATAAATTATCATTAATCTCTATTTAACGATATCAAAATATTAGATGTATCAGCATAATATATATATATATATATATATATATATTTATTTATTTATTTATTTATTTATTGTAAAATTGAAATCAAAGTCTCAAGTATAGTCAACATGGTCGCTCCGAGCATACATTTCCTAAGTAGAATTAATGAACCAAGATGATATGTTTTTCTAGACATTCCATATCTCGAATAATCGTACATTAACATGCGTTTATGAAGATAATTGCAGTTAATGATGATTAATTAGGTTCCTGTCCCAACTGCATGGTATAGAATAAAGTATATATTCATATATTTCAGTGGATGAACTAATCAGAATACATATATATATATATAGCATATTGTGAGACCCCACTAGTATTGTTAATTAAACCTATATTATTAGTGTCGTACGATGATCATTTACGTAATCTATCTTGGTAATCTCTATTTTGTTGTTATAACTATTTCACATCTTCTTGTCCAAGTCCATACATTTACATACTAATTTGAGTATTTGTTGGTCCTGTGCTTCCCCCTTATCACGGCAGCATGAACCCCCATCGTCAAATCTACATTTATAGAAACTAAAAACATGAATTGACCACTCATCTTAGCAAAACTTGACCTGCAACAATGCTTATGCCGTTAATTAGCAGCCTTCATCATGACCTTCTCCTCTTACTTTCTTTCTCCATCTTTATCTCTAATTAACATCTATGCAAATTTGTGCGTGTGAAACACTTGAATTTGGGAGAAAGTTTAGTGTATTATTATTTATTTATTATTAAAACCGTTGGAGATCTCACATCGACTAGAGAGGAGGACAATTCATTATATATAAGTGGGTGCAAACCTCATCCTCATGAGCCAGTTTTATGGGATTGAGTTAGGCTTAAAGTCCACTTCGTAATATGGTATCAGAGTCATTTCAAGCATATCCTAGCGAGTGTTTGTGTTGGGCCTATCGTGCCACCCGCTAGATGAGGACAATTTATTGTATATAAGTGGGTGCAAACCTCACCCTCATGAGCTGGTTTTATGGGGTTGAGTTAGGCTTAAAGTCCACTTCGTAATAAAGACGTGAATGGTAAGTCGGGTGATTTGATAAATCCAACAATAACGATAGGTGACCTCATAAATCTAATAATAACTTTGATTTTATACTCATAAACTATGAGGCCCAGACACTTTTTTTAAATGGTGTATCCGTGTCGGACACACGTATCTGTGTCGACACTTATCGGTGAAGTGTTCAATTAAAAAAGTATTTGTTGGATTTTTTAAAATTCTAGCACGGTTCTAACACAATTTTAAAAGGTATAAATACAATAATTTTCTTAAAAACTCAAATTTATTGTATAAATTTTTATTATGATTATAAAAATAAGGAACAAATTCTTTTGAACCAGTCATGAAAAATATCTTCCAGCTCCCAAAAGAATCTGAAACATACATTTACACATAAATATTTATTTTCAATTTATACAATTCAAAATTATATAATATATAAATTTGTGTCCTTGTGTTCTACATTTTAGAGATTATACGTATCTCTGTGTCCGTATCCGTGTCATGTCAGTGTACGTATCCGTATCTGTACTACATAAATGAACTTTAAATTTAACTCAACTTCATAAAATCAGTTAACTTATAAGACGAGATTTACACCCACTTTTATGAAATGTATTAATCTTTTGATCGATGGAATCTCTAAAATTTATATATTAACTTTGGGATATATTAATATTGAGTTAAGGTGACATGGTATGACCAATGGTCTCAAGGCTCATGATTTCAGTTATATTATCTTTGTGTTAGTTATATCTCCACTACTTCTCATTGGTTATGTATATTTAGGAGCACTACTTGTCGTTGTCTACCCCGTCAAGAAAAGTATGACTAGTACCGTTGTTCAAGTTGGTAACTTACACATGGAGTCAAGAGTACATTAAAAGAATTAATAATTAATGTTATGTGAGTGGAGAATAAAAGTTAATGATATCCACGTAACATTTAATTGAATCTTCTTAATTTTTTTATTATAAATCCAATATTATGAATTTTTTATAACATCCCATTAGTTAAAACTGTAAATGAATAGTTTAGGAGTCCATGGCATAAGGCGACAAAAGCTCATAACTCGAAATAACCTTCTCAACGAACTCATATTTTGAATGAGCAATGTAGGGGTTATTGACTTTTTAAGGTGGGTGTGAGAAGACAGAGATAATAATTAAACCTTGTTGTTGTATTTGTTTTGTTATTGGTCGGAAGTAGGGCCTTGTAAAAGCAATAAAGAGAAAAAGAAGCAAAGGCAGAACTAGGCCCAATTGAGGGATACAAGAATGTAGAAGGAAAAGACACCCAAAATGCACATGCTTGCTTAAGTTGCTTTACAAAGAAAATCTAAAGGCAAATTCTTCCTTCACTTCAATATCTTCCCACTCACAACCATATTAATTATGAAAATTTAATTTTAATTTATTTTAAAAATTTAAATAACTTTAAATGAAACACAATCTCAAATATTTTCTAATGTAAAGATTTTATTTTTTTTAGTTTTGTACTATTTTTGTTTCTCGCTTTTTTTTTCCTTTCTGAGTTTGGATGTTTTCAAAAAAAATTGAAAAAAATAATAAAAAAAACACAATTAATACCAATAAAAATACCATAAAACTTACTTCAATTATTAACGTTTATCATCAGTTATTATAAACAAGATCACCACTTAAAAATAAAAAATAAGACTATATTTTTCACCATACTAAAAATTATTATTAAAATTTAAAGAATATAAAAGTACATATATAATATATGGAGGTAGAGAGAGAATTTGTCAAGAAACCACTCTCGCACGCCATTTGTCTGGATATGTTTTATTGCTTTATCATTGGTTTGGGCCTTTCAACACTTAGTCTGCTCCTACCTTCTTTTCACACCCTTCTTCGCTAATTTTACATTTTTATCCTTATCTTACATTACTGTCATGAATGTTTCACCTAGTTTGTGAACACTCACTGATTTTACTGCATGACAAATTAGGATTGAAAGTTCAATAGTAAATAAGGTTTAAAAATAATTTAATCAAAATAATTAGTTATTAAAAGGTTAAATTTAATACACCAGGAAAAAAGGGGAAAAAAAGGATAAGAAGTTCAGCTGCAACGCGGATTGATGCAACAAAGTGAAATCGAGGTTGAGTAGGTCATAAGACAGTAGAATAGGGGTTAATTTAGTCATTTTAAAAAGTTAAAAAAGAGGGAATGAACTTAGTAGTAAGTGGGTGAGAATAAGAGGACTGACAAGTTTATTTGGATGACATAATGGGCCGGCCCGATAGAACCCGGCCCATACGAGGAAGCCAGGTAATGAATGATAGGAGAAGGGTGTGAAAGGGAGCACAGAGCACAATAGCGAACAGAGGAATTGGAATCGCGTTTTTGGGAGAAGAGAACATCGCAGGGGAAAAATGAGCGGAACGGTGAAGAAAGTTACCGATGTGGCGTTCAAGGTGGGAAGGAACATTGATTGGGATGGAATGGCGAAGCTTCTCGTCTCCGACGAGGCTCGCAGGGAGTTCTCGAATCTCCGTCGCGCTTTCGACGAGGTTAACTCCCAACTCGAAACAAAGTTCAGTCAGGTGGCCTCTCTCTCCGATCTCTCTCTCTTTCGTTCTCTTTACATTATGCACTGGATTTAGGATGGGAATTTCCGTATTAATTCTTAAGATGTTAGATCGATTGGATAATTAGGGCTCATAATTGATTTGCAGCGTTTCTGTTTCATTTCTCTTTCTGTTTGTAATATAAACGCTTTTTAATCAGATAAGCAAATCCAGATACACATATACTGTGTCTTCCAAATAGTTGTAGAAATGGTTTTTGGATTATTTTTATAAACATTAAGGTCCCTGTTATGTGAATGTTTTGTCGAGCGCCTCTGCGTCATGTTTTGAACGAGTGTTATGCGATTCGAAGTGATCATGTGATTAATTAGTTAGATTCTTATTATAATTGTTGTTTTTTTGTTTTTTAAGTTATTATTTTCAGGCATTGCTAAGTTGTTTTTTTACATTCTGCAGGAACCTGAGCCCATCGACTGGGATTATTACAGGAAAGGCATTGGCACTCGTTTGGTGGACATGTACAAGGAGCATTACGAGAGTATGTTTATGAATTCCATAGCCAATGCTATTAATCTGTATATATTTAGATTTCTTAACGATACCAGTACCGGGTACTGTGCTTGACTAACTCTTTGTGGCGATGATAAATCATTTTGTAAATTTAGTTTTTTTGTCATGCACTTACTCTCCTCTACGAGCAAACACTCTAGAGTCTTGGTCAACCCCCATGAAACAGTTTTTACTTCTCCATTTCCTCCTTTGTGATATGTGCAAACCACTTTCGATCATGGGTTGAAAAAGTGTTCCTTGTTCTACTGATTTACATTTTGATTTGCAAGTCAGTGCATATTTTAAAAAATATTCTACTCACTACTCTTCTTACTCATCTTATTCAGTCTCTCTCTCTCTGTGTTTTTCAATTTATTTCTTAGTTGTAAAAGGAATGATTGTATAAGCTCATTATTTGATCAAATTTTCACGAGTAATATTGGATAGAAATTAGGAGAAATACAAATAGGTAGTTGAGTAGTCATCCTCCGCACTTCCATAACATTGTTTTGTTTACCAATTTCTTCATGTTGTAATATACTTCCCCTTGCGTGTTAAAACCTATATTCTAATGATACATAGAATCTAGTGTTCATAGTTTAGTATACAGATTATGGAACTGTTTATTTGTTTGTTAATTGATTGAATCCCAATTTTTAAGAGGAAAAGCGTAAGAAAAAATCTGGTACCCAGCTGTCACAATATTTTACTTTTGGAAAATAGATGCAGTTTGATTTTTATATGAAATCTCAGATCAATTTCTAATTCTAGTAGCCACAATTCAAAACACGCATAAGCCTTGCCCTGTAGATTCCTTATATTGTAGAATGAGTCATGCATTTGATTTTTTTTAATTGAAATATTACTGAATTTCTCTATATACAAGGAGTCTATCAGGTGAGAGTGTTTGAGAGATGAATGTACTTGTTCTAGAGTCCATTTCGACTAAAGATAAGATCAAATTATAATATATAGGTCCATCAAAATCACTCAGAGTCTATTCTAATCAAGCTTGTTAGACGGATCGGGTTCCTCCTTAGTCCCACGTTTGAGATGTCTGGTCCTTGGTATCAAGTGGTATATTGAAGAGCTTACGCCGAATAGATAAAATCAAATCATAGAATATAAGTTGGTGCAAACATTATCTTATAAATTGATTGATTCTGGTGCAAACATCATTTTATAAACCGATTTTGTGAGGTTGAGTTAGGTTTAAATTTTCCTTTATTAAGAGTAATCATGGCTATTCTACCTTGCATTTTATGGTCTAAATCAATTTGATATGCCCCCATATATGCGTGAGTACAACCAATATGTCATTTTATAAATTTACTGTTTTTCCTACCATCAATTCAACATTTAATGTTGTGTGATGCCCTATTTGCAGGCATTGAGGTCCCCAAGTTTGTTGACACAGTAACCCCTCAGTATAAGGCTAAATTTGACTCCCTGGTAAGAACTTAGTCAAATCGATGGTTATTATTTTGTTTAAAGCTCTTACGTCCCACAAAACTCTTTTACTCGTACATTACAATTAAAATTATAATTGTCCTAATTTTTTATGTTTGCATTGTTTGGCTGCAGTTGATTGAGCTTAAAGAAGCAGAAGAGAAATCTTTGCTGGAGTCTGAACGTTTGGAGAAGGAAGTTGCTGAAGTACAAGAGTTGAAGGTAATAGATATCGCCTCATAGATTTTACAGTTTTATACTATTTAAAAAAAATCTCACTCTTTTTTTTCACAGAAAAAGCTTAGTACCATGACGGCAGATGAGTACTTCGAAAAGCATCCTGAGCTTAAGAAGAAGTTTGATGATGAGATCAGGAATGATAACTGGGGCTATTGATTATCAATTAGCAAAACGTCAGAAGTTGATGTTTTCCTTGCTGGTTTAATAAAAACAACTTCATTGATTTCTTTGTAACTCGGTTCTCTTTTTCTGTTAAAAGTTTTTATATACAGTGTCGAATTTTTTGTGGTACTGTAGTTAATCACTTAATATTTCACCTCAAAGTGCAGCTGGGGTTGTCCAAAGAAACTGATGTCTTGTATCCGTTCGGAGACAATGTCAAGAAAATGCGGTTTTGCTATTGTCTTAATAAATTATGTCTGGCCGTTGAAGTAATATTCTGATTTTTGTTAAAAGTTTGATGGCTGCATCAAATCAAGCAAGACACTACAACTAGCTGTTCTATAGACTGACAGATTCGGTCGGGTTAAAATGTTATACGGGGTTTGTAATAAAATGGCATAGTTTGGTAATGGTGACAAGTCGATAATCTTACCTAATGACTAGCAGAATATAGTTTGTTCTCTTATGATTTAAAACGATACTGATCATTGATTGTGAAAAAAAGAGAGAAAACATTCGCCCCAAATTAAATTTTAAAAGTAACTCTAGGTCTTTATGATTACAAATTAGATGTTGTTAAAATTAGTTTATATTTTTTTTTTCCGGTTTTTAAATGCTGGGTATCTCAATGCGGGCTCACCCGTTCTATATAGGCCTGTTCTATGTTTGATTCGCAAAATACATGTTCTCAAAATACATGTTCTATGTTTGATTCCCAAAATACATTTTAGGTTGGGTTGGTTTGTGTAATAAATGTGGGTTAATTTTTTTTATCCTGCTCTTTTTGCGGGTCTATGAGTCCGTCCTCCATGTACAGTTTTTATTATAGAAATTGTTAGTAAAAAATTGAGGACATGGTAGTATATTCTTCCTCCATAACTATTTCAGAATATCTCTATGTTTTAAATGTATTCAAATACGGGGGAAAGAAATGATGGTTCAATTAGTTGAATCGTTCAGAGTGATGGTTCAACTAGTTCAATCGTTTAGTCCAATTTAAGTTTGTTTTTCTTATCAAAATCTTATGCAGACCAATTCGTCCCACCCGCTGTTACTCTACGCAGACTGTAGATTATGCAGGACAGACTTAAACAGATTAGCAAGTTGAATTACTGAGTCTGTCACACACTTTTTGTTAGAGGGCTGCGGGTTAGCCACACGATCCGTTTCGCATTGTCATTCTTAGCCAAAAGATAATGTTGAGTTTGTTTTTTTTTTAAGTTTCACCTTTTTATAATAATATCAAACTAATGTTATTATATCCTAATTTTCTTTTCACATGTTTATCTTTAAAACATTTGAAGTGCTTAATAAGTTCTGAATTTTATTTTAGAAGAAAATTCACGACACTTATTTCTACAACAAAACAAGTTTCTAAATAATAGCGTTGGAAAAAATACAACACTATTTGAATTGGTTAAAGTGAGTCTCACGTAACACAAAAAATTAATATTTAACAAAATTTAAAAACATAAAATTATTTTTAAATGTCAGAACATCATTGAATACTCATTGAATACAAAGGTGAAATATAAAGATAGAGAGAGTTATCATGAATGTTACGTTTCCTTTCTCTCTGGTAATATCACATATCAAATATGCTAAATTTTATAATAATTGTTCATCAAATAAGTGTTACCGATAACAACATAAGATTAAAACAATTATATAATATTACACAATTAATTAAAATAAAATAATTATTATTGATGACACAGGTGTTTAGAGTAAAAATATATATTCAACCAAAAGTAAAATGATAATGTGGATTGACCCGTTCCGCATAGACTCGTCCTAAATTGGGCTTGTAAAATACGGGTTGGATTGGTCCATCCCACATAAGAGTCAGTTGTGTACAGTGTTTATTTTAGAAGTTTAATAAAAATGCTTGTTATTGAAAAATTTAATATAAAGAAATTTAATCAAAATATTTTCCATTTTTTGCATTTGAAAAATTGAGGTATATTAGTATATTCCTCATCCCTCGCTACATATTGTTTTCTTCCTTCATTTCAAACTCACAAAAAGGAAGGGATGTTAATACATTTCTCATCCATTCCAATCAAAAAACAAAAATATTATTGATTTTTTTCTCTTTCTATATTTTGACATAAGTAATCCACAATTAATTTATTCTCAATTGTACTACCAAGTCCTCTGTTCTAAATTAAAATTAAAATTAATGGTTTAATCAATAAATTCATCGTACAAAGTAGATGGTCCTCATATAAAATAAAATATAATCCTACTCCTAAATAAACCAGGAGAAAGAAATGATGGTTCTTCAGTCAAATTTGAAAAAAAACGGTCTATTTCTCTTTTTATATTTTGAATGTATTCAAAAATAGGTGTTTGACATAACTACTCCACAATTAATTTATTGTTAACTATTGTACTACCAAAATCTTCTGCATCATATTCCAATAAAATTTTGTTTTAGGGGTGGGTTAGCGGATCAGCCCACTCCATCCCAATATTGATCCGCGCAGGCTGCGAGTTATACAAAGCAGGTTTAAACGGATCAGCGGGTTAAATTAGTGAGTCTTTCTGCCCCACATTGTCATCCTATGTCAAATATTTAAAGAAAAAATCTTAAAATTTAAGTTTTTTTTTATAAAAAAATTGTATTAATATTTTTCCAGCTCTCAAAAGATACTGTACTTTCTAATATGTAATAAAAAAAGCTCCACGTTCTTGACAGAACACGGGAGAATAAAATTCACAAAAAGAATAGGAAGAAAAATTCAGAGAAAAGAATAAAAAACAAACACAGTACATAAAAAAGAAACAAAAACAATTGTGCAATTTTGATTCTATAACATCAATTCATTAAACATACAAGGGAGGTGAATGGTAGTTTAAAATTTAGTTTTAGTATCATTTGAAAATTCTTAAAAAAATAGTAAAGGTAATTTGTTTTAAAAGAAAAAAAATTTTAAACAAAGCAATGATAAATGAGTATTAATTATTTTTAACATTTTATATCTCCTTTTTTATCTTATCACATTATCTATAATATTTATATATTTTTGTTTCTAACTCATTAGTATTTTGGTAGAAAAGATAGAATTAATATAGGGTGTCCGCCAAGAGAGAAGGACAACATAAATAATTTTAAAAAAATATATAGAATTTACTGTTTTTATTTTGACTATATTTCTTATTTATTCCCCGTTTATCCGAAGCATATTTGGACGAGTTTCCCTATAAGAACATTCTTATAGAGAAAAAAAAATAAGAAAAACAAAAACTTTAATTTGTCCATAAACTAGAAATATTAATTTTATGAAGAAAAAAAACTGGTTAGTCGTTAATTATTTCATGAATTAATTTGCAAGACTAAATGACTCTTTCTTCTTACACCTCCCATACCTTTTCTGCTACCCATACTAAATGTGAAAATACTGTTTTATCCTTTTTTTTTCACCCCATACATAATCTGGAAGGAAGTGTTCTTTAGATTTATAAAATCTGAATTTTTTTTTTATTTGAAATAAGCCTATAACCCATACATAATCCGGAAGTGTTCTTTAGATTTATAAAATCTGAAACTTTTTTTTTATTGGAACACTTCAGATTTATAAAATCTGAATTTTTTTTTTATTTGAAATAAACCTATAAATTATGTAATCCAGATCCAAAAAACATAAGCTGAATTTAGGGTTTAGGATCAATCACACATGAAAAAAAAATTTCCGGATTACATAATCCATAAGCTAATCTTATGTATAGAAAAGACTTTCAAATTATGTAATCCAAAAACTAATCATAAAAGGATTCCGGATTACATAATCCGAAAACTAATTTTGGATCTAGAAAAAGACTTCTGAATTATGTTATCCAGAATATTAAAAAAGGGTATTTTTTTAATACAAAAACTTATGGGGGTGGTAGAAGAAGGTATGGAGGTGCAGGAAGAAGGAGCCGACTAAATCAGAACAATTTTGTAGAGATAAGGGCCCAATATACGTTTGGACTTGTACTATAAAGCACACAACTTTCGGACTTCTTTCCTTTCCAGAGACTAAATTGGGTTATAAATATTTTCTCTTTCAAAAATAAAACTTGGGTATCTATACAAAATTTAAACAAAATTCATCAGTAATGTCTAAGTTTGAAATTCTTAGACTTTGCTTAACAGTTACTTGCATGAAGAACTAATCTCATAACCATGTCTAATAAAAAACAACTTTTTATTGTATAATCAGTCATGTGAGCTTAGGGTATGCACCAATTAAGCTCCAGTCTCAACGGCCAAATACAAGATTTTAGCCAAATCAAATATAAAATTGTGGTGACAACTGATCCAACTAAACAATAAAAAAATGAGAGCTGAAGAAAGATACAAAGAACTAATATCTGTACAATAGATGAAGAAATAAAATTGAACCTTTTTAGTTTGCAAATATACGAAGAATATACCTTTTGATTCTGCTGCTACAAAGGGAATCTTACAAAAGTAGAAAATGAACAAAGGAAACAAAATGTGTATTTGAGAGCGGCATCAATGACCTTATTCCATTGATTGCTGCAGTAAACTCAAAAATTCCACCAGACATTTGGTTGCTGAAACACAAAATCTCAGGTAACTCTCAAGATGTTACTCTGAACTGCCTGCCTTGCCCTCCTCATTTTTATTCATAGCCTTCTTTGCCAACTCATAACCTGCAAAGTTCATAGCACCTAAAGGTGCAATCCAAAAGAACCTGGGAACTGCTCCTTTGAACAAGCCAAGGGGTCCTTCATGTTTTAGTATAGAGAAGGCTATCAAGGTCATTGACACAGACCGGCCCTGCGCAGTCATCATTCTAGTTTTCATGACATCAAAGGGTGTTGTGACAACAGCTGCCAAACCACCAGATAGAGCTCCAACAGCAATTGTTTCCAGGGCACTAAGTTCCCGCTCTAGTAGACGTTCAACAACCTAAAATCAAATGCCAACAGCACCACACTCAGTAACCATTGTGTGGAAACAAAGGTGGATTCACTGGTGGCCAAGCAAATATAATATGGAAAGCCTACATGCAATTTACTTTTGAAAATACTATTGACGAACACAAGAACATTGACCAAGCATGCTGAATCATGGAAGTTACAAACCTTTTTAGATTCAGCATAAAGCCCCATTCCAGCGACATAAAATGGAACCTCACGGCACAGGGTAGCTCCGGTTCCACGAAAGAAGCCCCTAAGACCATCCTGCTCCCAAGTTGCAACGAAAGCCTGACCCACATTGTCAAAAAGACCAGCCTGTAACCTTTGCTTCAACACCTCACAGGGGATCCGCACAGCTGTTCCTAAAACTGTGCTACAGAATGATGCTACAGATTGTACCTGCAAAAGGGTTCGTACATGAAACATTTGAATTTAGTTAAGTGACAACAAACAGCCTACTTAACAACATAATGAACTTATTATCAACCCCCTAATATAAAATTTCACTTCTAAAGGCCAATTAAAGTGCACAGGACAAACCTTTTAAAGTACTAAAAAGAATTAAATAGAATTTGAAAAACATTGATCTATTAGGCGTGAACATCTCAGTTTAAAGCATTTGCCTCACTAACGACCCTTTTAATTAGACAATTAGCTTATTACAGAGTGACAGATTTTTCATGCTATATTTTATGGTAAGTTGGAAAGCAAGAAAATTTACCACATAACCATTTTAATTCACAAAGCAACAGCTTTTAAAGTACTAAAAAGAATTTGAAAAACATTGATCTATTAGGCATGAACATCTCAGTTTAAAGCATTTGCCTCACTAACGACCCTTTTTCATGCTTTATTTTATGGTAAGTTGGAAAGCAAGAAAAATTTACCACAGAACCATTTTAATTCACAAAGCAACAGCTTTAACTAATACAAGGAAGACATATTCAGCAGTAGCCCAGGCTATAAATAACATCATATAAGCTTTACAAATTACCTGGAGTTCTGGCAGTGTTGGAGCAAAATTTATCAACACCAATTTACTTGCTTCAAATATCCCAGTTCGCAAGCCATGGCTGCAAATTATCAAAGGTGGCATAAGCTTGGGAAAAAAATTACTCTTTGTTGTTAAAGGAAGGCCTTAATGAAGCATGAAACAACAATTTCTTTTCAGCTTATTTGTTTTAAAATAAAGGAAAATGAGAGGGAAGCATTGAAAAGAGATCAAATAAACAACCTTGAAAACTGTCCAAGAATTGCAGGGATTGAACCCCGGTATAAACCTCGCCTTCCAATCTCTGGCAGCTTAGAAATAATTTCGGCAAAGGACATGCTTGATGCTTGTACTCGAGTCTAATATACCAAACAAGACAACGATGAGACCTCTAAAAGGAGCCAAAACAATCAAATGGCTACGAGAGCAATATGGAATTGTTCATCAAAGTTCAAGAACATGCCTTAATTGTATCAACTGGATGCAGTAAGGCACAAGACAGGGCACAGGAAAGGCCACCTGCCAATGCAGATCTTAGAACACTTCCGGCACGAATTTCAACAGCTGGTGGGACAGCAACTACAGTTGCAGCTTCAAACCAAATACTCCTGGAAGTACGACCAAAAATAGTCATTAATATAGAGGATCAATTTTAATCATTGACTACTGGTAGTAGTTGAACATTGACCTAACACAGTCCTCCTATTTTACAAAATCCTGGGAGTGGGCATGAGACCATAGGCCTGACAATCAACAATGAATAACACAATGTTATTTGACCAGGTTAAAAGCCAAAGTTTCAGAAATACTTGACCAGGTTATTTTCCATGGTTTTGTTACCTCGGTTGCTTATAGTTCCCCTTTTTATTAAATTCTATTTTGAAAAATATCTTATTTTCCATTTTTCTCTATGTATTTATTTTTTCTATCATTAGAAAATATCCTCGTAAGCCAGGCATTTTAACAGTATAGTAATGGCACTTATCCACCCTCCTCCTACCTCCAGAAATATATAAAGAATTAGTGATGGACTTTATGTCTAATGCTTAGAATGGGGAAATATAAAAAAAAAAAAATCAATTAATTGATCATATTTCACTCACCTTGGATCCTCTTGAAGACGATCAGAGGGAAGCAGAAGCATGAAATTGCGGAAATGTCCATATGAAATAGATTCTTCTGTATCTGCCTTCAGAAATCGCATCATAGCAACAGCATTGTCTTCATTTGCAGGGAGTCCTGCGTTCTTTAGTGATTCCAATATTTCACTCTTCTTCAGTGTCCCTGACTTGCTTAGACAAAGAGTAGTATATGCACGAAGAATTGTTGGCTCCTTCTGTTCCATTAATGATAAGAACTGCTTCAAACCAAAAGACCTGGAAAACAGGTGACTTCTGGCACGGCTCATAAATTCTTTAGCATATCTTCGTGGCAGCTTTCGTTTTCTCATTGCTACTTCTAGATCTTCGATAGTTACTTGGCCATCACCATCTCTATCCAACTCCTCAAAGAACCTCCTCCCTATACGATAATGAAAGTAAAAAGTCAATTTTTTTCATTCCAGAAAATACCACAAAGAAATCAGCATACACAATAAATAAATAAAGTACCCAGTCTCTACATAGTCTAGTATCTGGTGATGTAACTACCCTATCTTCTCTATCTGTTAACCAACATAGTCTAGCACTGAGTCAAGGCCTGATACTATATGTAACGGTTTTTTAATTGGGACCATTAGCTTCCTCTATAGAAAAAAACTCATAACAATATATACTAATTGAAAAATAAATTAATAACAAAATAGATCTCAAGTTCTCTTTTTCTATGCCTAAGATCCTTTCTAACAATGAACAACAAATAAACAGGAAATCTTAACTAAATATTTCAAGCAAAGATGTCAGAAACAGATTAGCTGCATATCGTACAAAAAGGCTAAAATATCACAACTGATTGGATTCAGAGCCCTGTACCCATTTGTAATAAAGTTATTTATTGCATGAAATATATTCGTTGATTGTATAGTCGTACTTGATTTCTTATTGCAATTTTGATCATACAGAGATTTATTGCCGCAATTCCCAAACACTAGTCCAGAATAAAAAATGTTCCTGCTTGGTTGTGGTTTTAGCTTTTTGTTTTATAAAGTTGTTTTGTAATATAATGTTTAAAAACTGTTAAGGGGGTAAAACAAGGAATGAAAATGCTGATGATAAAATTTTTTAAACATTTTTTAAAATGTTCGCAAGGTCTTCTCTACTGACATTCACAGTATTGCTTGTCTCGTCTATGAATTTTAAGCCAACATTTCATCTATAGCATTCACATATTTCATTCCTATGGTTCCTAATCAGCCTAGTTAATCTTCACTCCTTCACATTTAAATCAAATCTATAAAAAACAAATTGATCTCAGATAATCAAAGCCCTGCATTTGAAAGCCATAAGCAGATTTATTAAACTAACTCACATTACTGTTTACTCAAATTATATTATACCCCTCAATGATATTACATCCCTACCATACCTCGGAAGAGATAGTATAAGCTAATTGGCTATACTTTACATGAATCAGAGAATTCATATCAGTTCCTTTAACAGTTAAAAATATACCTAACCTATACTCTCATCTTTGCTGAAACGGATTTCTCATATATTCTTCCCCTGTCTATGCATACCAGCATGTTCTATCCTATTCCTAAGTACCTGTATATGCTAATAAATGACTCCAAACGACTCCATGTTTTAACAATCGATAACTGCAATTATTAAGAAGATTTTGCTGGTATCTTATGCAAGCAAATTTGGAAAATAAAAAAAATCCACATCCCATGTAATATGACACACCTTCAGACTCTGTGTATCTAAAAAAATCTTGCACCGAGATTAGTTTCTTCTTATCAGGATGGTCTTTAGCAGTTTTTCCCAGTTGTGGTAGCAGTTCAGCCAATTCTGCCAATGAAACTGTGGAAAGTGTGGACTTTAGACGCTCCACATTTGAGAGAGGAATACTGAATATGTTGTTGGCAACCTTCTGTGGCGAATTTCCTCCGCTTTCATCCTTGTTTTCATTATTACCACTACCATTACCATTATTACTATTATTATTGCTTTTATCTCCCTCCCCGTTTGTCGAAGGGCTTTCTTCTCCACCTACGGTTGATGGCACACCACCCACTTTTGCAAACCTCAAATTCCCCAAGAAACCATTGACATATACTTTGTGCTCCTCCAAGAAACCTGTAAGAGCATTCACATTACCAAAATGAGGAAAAGAAGGTTGGGGCAGACAAGTTTTCGCAGAGTCAAGGTCATCTTTATTTTCTTGCACCCCATGATCAAGACTCTGAATAGTCTGAGATAACTGATCCAAGATAAAACCTATAACGCACTCAAGTGAAACATGCTTTCCATCATTCCTCTTAACACCCTTCTCCCAAACTACTCTACCAAACTGAACCCCCTTGGATTCATCCTGCTTCACCTCACATGATGAAACAGTGGGCTTCATGGAAGAACACAGCGTATCTTCATCGCACACTTTGTGGCATTTCTTCTTTCCAGATTTGAAAGGAAGTGGCAGAGACTGAAGGAACCCATTAACCAACAAAGACCAAGTCACAGCAAACTGCAAACAATTGGTGCAAGAAGGCCCATCTTCTTTACCAACTTGAGCTCTATTACTACCACCACCATTCCCTGAATTCTGTGAAAACATGCCCCAGAAAGCCTTCAAAGGAACCTTCATTGACAACCCCTTCTTCTTCTTCACATCGCAGATCTGAAATTCACTACCTTCCCTCAGTGGGGCAATCAAACAAACACCATTGACCTTGTTCTTTGGCCCTGCCAAACAATGCTCAAGATCCTTCGCCGCCTTCCGAAAACCCACTTCCAGTGGCGACAGCGATTCCTTAACAACCTGAACGGAATTGAAAAAAGACTCAACTGGGTCGCTCCCTGACACCATTTCTAATCAACCCTTTGAAAAAGTCGCAGCCTTTTTCTACCCCCTTATCAGAAAGAAAAACTCGAAAGTGCAAAAAATTAACAAAAACGAATCAAAATCAACAGAGAAATATCAAACTGTTACGAAAACGGGATTAAAACGGATAACCCAACCGAGCATATAGATTGAAAAGAATCCACTCTTAAGACGGGACCAGTAAACATTGCACATTTCGGTTCAAGATTAGACCCATTTTCATACAGAAAAGTAAGATGATGCGGTGAAGAAAGGAAAGAGTGAAAAGAATTGAAGGGTAGAATTTGGATAAGATTGACAAGAGACAAAGACCATCAAGCGGTGGTTTAGGACATAGTTTGCGCAAGAAACTGATATGGGTGGCAGAGGAAGAAGAGCATTAAGTTGCAAGAAGCACAATGAGAATCAAAGAACAGAAACTGAGAAGCTTTATTTACCTTTTTTTTGTTTTTTGTTTTTAAAAAAAATAAACATTTAATGCAAGAAAAATAGAAATAAATAAATGCATAATTTATGTGCACTTCTTGTTTATAAACAAGTCCTTTATTATTGTTATTATTATTATTATTTTCTGCAATGAAATCCATTCAGAATTATAAAATTTTGGAGTCTTCTTTTTTTATTTAATAAATATTATTTATAACTTTCAATAAATAGAAGAAAGTGTGTTTTCTTATATACATGGTATTCCTTATATTATTGTGGAGGTTTATGCAAAATGGGTTAGTAACATTTATTTTTTGTTGTTTGTGTATACAACACTCCATCAGCACTACTCTACTATAAATATTGTAGTTAAAATATTAAAAAAAAATCATATGAATAAAAGGGAATGTCTTATGGGCATGTATGACCTAATTAAATATTTATCCTTTCTTGAAAAAAAAAACAAGGAAACATCTCTGTTAAGGTTGTACTAACACCTGGGCTGAAAATTCAAAGGTTTTTTTTATTGTGTGTTTGGATAATGAATAATGAATGCTGATGAATGGATAATAGGTGACGCAAGGCCATGTAGGAGTGAGAATTAGGGACACCAATGAAGGGTTGTTACCCTTCTTGTGATTGACGATGGCATTGTGAGATATAACTTGTGTTTATGAAAAGAAATTTGAAGTGAAATGGTTCATCTCAAAGCTTGTTTTTTCATGGCAGAGTGAACAGTAATTGCAGGTGTTGAAAAAGTGGAAAACAACAAAGCAAAAGACACATACACACATACACAACAAAATTAAGCACAACTATTATATTTATTATTATTATTATAAATGATACGTTGTTGTGTTGAGAAAGTTTTTTAATGGTCAGGTTCATGCCAAGTGGTTTTGTCTTTGCCAATAGCCATCATCACACACTCAAGTTTTTATTGGACAATTGGAACATTTTTTAGGCTTTATCTCTTCTGCAGTTAACCACACATTATAACCCACCACAGTTTCTTTCAATGGTTGCATATACATGCCAATTTTCAAAATTCTAACAATTTAAAACACAAATAATGAAACTAATTGGGTTCAATGAAACTTCTTTTCCTTAAAATTTATTCTTTTGTGGCTCAAGATGGTTAGCAATCATCCTTTTTTTTCGTGGCTTGTGTATTGAAATATTATATTTATTTAGCCGAATATTGTTTATATAAATTGTTCATAAAACATTGAACCATTTCGAGAAAATCAAATCATCAACAATCATATAATTTTTTAAAAAATATGGGTGGAATTGAATCAATTTTTTTCTAAACATATTAATTAATCGTAGTTGAACTTGACAAGAGAAATGATATATTTTTGGTAATATTGAGCTTATATTTGTTTTACTTTTTAAGTGAATTTTAATTAAATATTTTTACTTTACTTAATTTTAAATATTAATTTAATATAAGAAAGTATTTTAACTTCAAATGCGTTGAAATGGGATTATTATAGTCAATTATTCTATCTATAAATATCTATTTTGAAACTTGAAATTTCATCACAATTTATTTTTAAAAAAGATTGAATAATTAGAAAAGAAAAGTATCTATAAATTATAATTGACATTGAGAAATGAAAGACTATAACAAAAATTAAAAGTAGTGAAAATGACTGATGGCATGGTGATGGAGAATATATGAAAATGCAATTTTGTTGAGAGAATTAATATTCTGAAAAGTTATGTCAAAAGGACCTTTAACCTAAAACCTGTAACCGCCATCACCGTTGGTTAGAAGTCCTGAAACCGCCATTACCAATCCAATGGGTTCAGACATCTTCTAACCACACACCCATTGTCAACGTGTAGTCTTCACACTATCTCATTATTTCACCATTAATTTCAATTCAAAATTTTAAATTTAGTTCATTCTTTACTTTTTCAGCTTAATAAAAATGTTATTATAAAAAAAAGTTCTATATTATCATTTTAGTGAGTTGTATGGTATTATTTTTTGTCAATTCAAAATAAATTCTCTTCTCAAAACATAACATGGAATGGAGAGTAGATATAGCATGATCCATCACAGCCAGAAGCATGGTCTAGAAAACAATTTCCCTTGAATAATTGAATAATTGATGAGTACTTTACAAAGGGGATAAATAATGTAGAACATGTTTACATAAAAAAGTATATATTGCGATAAAACTAGTGTGTGTGTGTGTATATATGTATATTGCCCCCAAAAGCAATAATCCTGTTACATATATAACATCAGAAATAGCACTACTACAGTGAGTTAAAGTAAAAGAAAAAGTTATCTGCATTGGTTATGCAGACAACTGTGGGGATCAAATGAATACTTGATCAGTCAAATTTGATTGCATTTCCTCCCATTGCACCAACAGCGTGGCTTGTGAAGAAAAGGTTGATATGATATGATATGATATGAAAGATATTGGTGCCAGCTTTTGTAATTTGACCATGTGATTAATCTTGGTTCATGTTTCTATTCTAAGTACACCAATGGCATGCATGATGCATCTCTACCTTCTCACTCTCATTTTCTCCTCAGGGATGGGAGCATTAGCAGCACTCTTGTTGGAAGACACAATTCCCGGCCTGGTTGAAACAGAATACCTGCTTGAACCAGATGGAGAAGCAGGGAAAGAGAGTCTCTTCTTCAGAGGAGCAGGAGCTGTTTTTTCGGGGGTTCCATTTCTTTGTGCAGCAAATGATGCACTTCTCCCTTTGGATGATGGCTTCGCCTTTGCAACCTTGGTGGGTGCTGTTGTGTGAGTTGGGAAAGCAGGTGAAGAGCAGTTGTGTGAATGGATCTCGTCATCATCTCCCATTGGTGACACTCCAATGCTGTGCCTGCGATGGGCTTTGCTGAACATGGATTTTGAATCACCATCACCACCCCATGAACCACCTGCCTTTGGCTTTGCTCCATTGGCTAGTGGGGCCCTTGAGGCTCTTCTTGGAGGGGAATCGTTGCTGCGAGGACGAGTTGGGTTTTGGTTTGCTGGGGAGGTTCTGACATCATTGTTCTGGTCACGGAGAGAATATAATTTTGTGATTTCACCAATTGACATGGTGGTTGTTGCACCACTCTTGGCAGATGCATGACCAATGTGGTAGGTAGTGTTTTGACCCTCCCATGGCCTAGTAGCCATCCATCGCTCTAGCCAGTTCCACCCCCAGTGGGGATTGTTTGGATCCATAAATGTAGCATTTGTTGCAGATTTTGAAGAGTTCCTCCATGTTTGCTGTTGGAGAGAGAGAAAGTGGTTATCCATAGGAGGAAATAGTTTATATTCTACTAGTCTAAACATACATTTTTAGCCTATTTTCTGGTTTTCATTTTGAACAAAATTCTACATTGATTTAATTGACCTGGTAACACAACTTGAACCAATTGACTAGTGTAGGGAAATCAAAATGGACTCCTTCGTGCATGGGGTTAGATAGTAGAATCTATAAGGCAGTCTCTTCTTACCTGATGTGTAGATGCATAAGCCATAGCCTTCTCTCTTCTCATAGCTGCTATTTGCCTGTTCAACAACTTTGCCTCAACTTCCTCCTTTGATTTCGAGCTATCATCCCATTTTTCTCCAATTTGCTGAAAAAGTATTTGCCTCTTTAGAACAAAAATTTAAGGGGTGGTAACCCATTAGCATGACAATAATTTGTTAAAAGTTTTGAAGGGGGTAATGAACAAAAAAGGGGAAACACTTAACAATTTGTCATAAGATAAATCAGAACACATACAAGAAGAAACACACACATTCACTAGTAATAAAACAGAAGCATTATTGCATAAGCCACATTCTCTGAGACAAAGATACATCTCAAGTGTATTTGCATAACTCATTGATGTCCTCCCTATAACATAACATACAAATTATTACTTACATTATTAGCTTGCATCCTGTCGAATTCCCTTTCACGTTTCTGCTGCAGTTGCCGGTTAAGAGCCTGATTCTCCTCAGACATTCTGACCTTCCTTGCACGAACCTGAGACTGCAACCGTGAAAGAGTTTGCATGCATTGCAAGGTAGTAGCTGCTTGCCTTTGAACAGATTGCCCCTGCACCAATGTTCTCAACCTCGCCAAACCTCTCAAGCCTCGCAAGGATCTTCTTGCCTGAAACCCACATAACATAGAACATTATTACACGTAAAAGTCTCTCACAGTTCAATGTTCTAGCAGCACAGATACAAATTCTCCCCATAACAAAGCAAACTGAATGATTTTTTAAATGACACGAACCTTCCATGTTATTGGTTATTTCATTTGTGTAAGCAATGTTTGTTCCAAATAAATAGGATTGATAAAATTCCATACCAAATATCCACGGTAGGCTGTTTGAATTGTGGTAGCAGCCTTTTCTTGATTAGCTTTTCCATTTTGACGAGGCGTGTTTGAGAGACGAGAAACATCTGCAGCAGCAGCAACAGCAGCTCCTGCAGCCACAGCCGTGGCCAAAACCAAAGAAAAGGCTTGGTTGTTCTGTTCATTCTCTGGCACACTTCTTGGTGTGGTTTCTTTTCTAGGTGGAAGTGAGGGAACAATAGCAATTGGTGCTCCTTCTAGATCATCGGGGTGATAAGCCCCAAAACATCCTAACTTTGACTTATGATGATGATGTGGTTGTTGTTGTTGATGATGAGGAGGATGTTTCTGTTTTTTATGAGCAAACAAAATTGTTTTGCATGAGAATGTTATCCAATTTCATGTCAGAGGTAATGTAACAGGGGCTATCCACATACCTGTTCCTTTTTCGAATCAGAAAAGAAAACTTTTTTCACTGAAGAAAACCACCCTTTCCTCCCCATGTGCAATTCCTTTATCTGGCAGAGAAATGGATTTTGAATTAATAACATAAAATGATCAAACTTCATTCAAAACACGAAAAAAATATAGGAAAAAAAGTTGTGAAGAAGTAAGTAAATTCAATGTTTCAATTTAATACATGTTGAATTCAGACTGAATTGTAAAAGAAGATAGAACTTCATTCTGAAAGCAAATTTTAACTGATGTATTATATAAAAGTCTTTCCAACCCAATTAATGAAAAGGACAAGAAACCGAAACATAATAGAAAAAAAAAACTGTTTTTCCTAACATAAAGCAATGAGTTTCTTTGGATTCATTTGTGCAATGGAATGATCAAACGAGGATGAAGCCAAAAGCATCATTCAATAAGCCATCAGAAGTTCAAAATCAAAGTCAAAAGCACCATTTGTGAACACCCGGTTTCATTGGAAACTAACAGAACAGAGAAATGAAACATACAAAATGGAGATTGGGGAGAACCCAGATAGCACAATTGAAAAACCATCAAAGCCATAACATAGAATGATTCAAAAAGGTACAAGAATAAGGATCGGAAGGGACAAAAATCACTATTAAGATGACAAAACCTAAATGTTCCACATTCCAAACACCTTAGCATAAGAATCACAAATCTCTCTGCAGATTAAGGTACATACATGCCCTGTGAAGAGGACGAAGGGACAAAAAGGAGGAAAAGGAGAAAACTTCAACGATGAATTGATCAATTACAGCAAGGATTGGGTGTCAGGATAAGTGGGGCCCTACACGGAATGAGAAATTCCTAATTTTAACGTTCATAATTATAAATAACAGCGTACCCAAACAAAAAAAACAACCAAAATCTATCTAACAAATAACGAACTCTCGCTGTCTTTTTTTTTTCAGTTTTTCACGGGCTTGGATTTTTGGTCTTACTTTTCCAAAGAGAAACATCAAGAAAATTCAACTCACATTCATTTTATATCTTCCTATTTTCCTGAATAATAAACAGTTACTTTTATGACCTATTAACCAATATCAGTAATCTGGTGGTCATATATTAAAATAATGAAAAAGATTTATTTTTTTCCTATGTGGTGAAAATGGTCAAATTTCTAGATTAAAGTGTACATATAAATTTCAAAAGAAACAGATTTTTATCGAAAATTATTCAAACATGGAACTAAATGAAAAGAAACAGTTGAAGAGTTTTGGATTTGGAGCCAAGTGTTCTCCAACCATATTAGTTCGTTTGGTCCACCTTTCATAGAGTATATTCCCAGTATCCTTGGACTGAGTTAAATGTTATTACTATATTACAGATACTGAGTTAAATATTATTATTATATTACAGATTAACCATGATACATTTATAATTTTTTTTCTTTTACATCTAATCTATAATTATTTTAATTATTTATCACATCATTTAATTATAAATTTATTTTTTATTATATATATTATTTTAAATTGTATACATGTATCTGGATTGTGTATAATTTTTCATTAACTCAATGCAATTTTTTTTCTTTATTTTATTACAACAATTATTTCCATGACATATTTTAAAAAATACGTTATGTTTTTAGTATTCAACTATCCACCGTTATAAAACAAATTTGAGCCATATATTTAAAAATAAAATAATCCCTATGTCTATCGTGTATATACATATCTTTCTTCTTTTATTTCTTTTCCATTGACTAATTTTTAAACATTTTATTTTTATATAACAGTCATTTTCAAAGTTCAAAATAATATTAATTATTTTTTATCATTTACTCCATTTTAATTAGTTTATATGTGTATTTCTTGATATATAGAAGTTAAAGGATTAAAATTAAATATTTAACAAATATTTATTATTATTACTATCGGGAACATAGGTACTTAGATGCCTATGTATCCGCATTTTTTTATTTTTATAATTTATATATAATTATATTTAATATTAAAATTAAATAAACGATATTATTCACTCACTTATATTATCAGTATAAATCTATAATTTATTTTAATAAATATGAATACAGGTAAGAAGATATATATATGGTAAATTTATTATTATTCAATTTAGTTTTATTTTAATTAAATATCAATTTTAATCAAATTAAATAAATTTTTATAATGCAAATTGTCACGAATAAAAATAAAACATAGTATGGAGCACTAATAATAAATATGGAGCTCATAACTGAAATGTCAAGTTGTATAATAATTTCTAATATGAAAGTTTTTATTTTAAAAAAAAACAAATATGAAATTGTAATTCCATGTTTTTTTGCATAACATATATATATATATATCCGTATTTTCTAATTTTATCATTCACTTATATGTATCTAAATTTTTAATATATATATTAATAAGGAAAATATTTAAATAAATATTTTTTTTGTGATAAATTTTTTATAAAACAATTATTTACGTCATAAAATTATTATCCAAAAGGTTAACAATACAACACACATAATGGCTAAAAAAATTGTTTTCGATGTATCACATATTTTTCATAAACATGTAAATAGGAACAAAATTACACACTTTTCCAATTTATTTATCAAAAGAGACAATTTTAAAATATATTAAAAAAATATTTGTTTTCAACTAAACCATTGAAAGAAAAAACTACTTATGCTTAATATTTTTAAAAAACAACACTAAAAATATAATAAAATTAAAAAAAAAACATAACATAACATTTTATAAGATTATTAGAGTATTTAAATGCAGTGTAATTAACTTAATATAGTATTATCTTTTATTTTGAATATGGAAAGCAATATTTTATATTCAATATTTTAGTAAAGGATGATTATAGTTTCAACACATTTTTGTTAGGATTCTCATTTTCACAATTAATAATATTATTATTTTATTAATAATTAAATGTAATATTTTATTATTTATGAGAGTTGTAAAAGTAAAAGTGAAAAAAAAAATAGATGCAAACAATTATCAGTGTATAGTATTTATTCTTATACATTTAGCACAAACATCATTCACCCTCTCCTTCAACATTACATTTTTAATTTTATTACTTTCATTCTCATTAGTAACATGAACCAAAGTTTCGGAATGAAGTTCCCTTGAATCAAAAGTCTGGTCTTCTCACCTCCTCCATTGTTTCCAATAGATAGATGCACACTCATCATCATCATCACGTGAATACAAAATAATATGAACGCACATTTCTCACTTCCCCATTATTTACTGTTTTTCTCCTATGCTTTTTTTTAAAATATATCCTTATAAACTGATTTTTATTAATTAAATTTATTTTCGAAATCATTTTAAATTACAAAATTTGTCAACATAATTCAAATAGATTTATAAGACTGTGGTTAAAAATCATGGTAATTGTAAAAAAAATAACTATATGGTTTAAAAAAACCTTTGGGTTTCACTTATCTCTTTTCCTTCTTATTATCTTTAATATTTTGTTTCCATTTGAATTGGAAGATGTTTTTGTGTACCATTCTCTCATATCACCGAGAGCTTCTGTTTTCCGTTGTGATTTTTGTCTCACAGCATGCTATTCATCATCAATTTAGGTCATCCATCGTACTCAATTTTCTAAGTAATTTTCCTTTTTCACAAAGCCTAGAAACTTGGTTTAAAATGAATAACACTTGAAGTTGTAATTATAATTTAAAATCAATGAAAAATAACTTAAATTATAGTCTTTCAGAATAACTTTTTGTATATACAAATGTGGAACTGATTTTGGTTTTGAGTACTTTTAAATATAAAAAAAAAACAAATTAAACTTACATACAATTACATCCGAATATATCTGTATATATAAATTTATCATAATTACATAAAAATATATATGTAATTTAGATACTAATTTTGAATTTGTATGTTATAGTTATCTATAACAGTTATACAAATTTATTGTGATATATACGTATTTGGGTTGTATGTATAATATCAACTTGTAGTCATGTAAAGATTTAAGATGATATAAAAATTGAAATGTTTAATGATAGTTAGAAAATTATAAAACAAATTGAATTTTTAAAATTTTATAGGATTAGTTGAATTACATAAAGTTATATAGTTTAAAATTTTATTAAAAATATGATTTTTTTTATTGATCTAAGTTTATTCTGGTAATTTTGCACTTGGTCTAAGATAGACATATCATCTTAACATCATGTTTTGATTGAATTTCTTGAATGTTTCTTTTAAATAGAAGTTGACCATGCTTTTTTACCGCATTCTTGATATTATTTTATTATTGATGTATGTTAGTACTACTTCCCAACACATGCTAATTTATCAACATCAATGTTTGTGGTTATTTTTTTCTTAGTGTGTGCAAGCTTTTTTTTCTACTTATTTAAATTCAAAATTTTACAGAAGTTAAAAATATTTTGTAGATGCCAATTTTTATAAAAAAAAATACATTTCTATAAAAATCAAGTACATAATTTAACTTATAAGAAAAATCAACTTTAAATGTTTGTAAATAAATTTATTTCAAAATTGCTTAATAACCTAGGCGTTGTTTGTTCAAATAGAAACTGGAGATTATCCAAATGAAAAAAACAAATTAAAAATTATAGTCAGATGCAAATTGAGTCCATCAAAACCTGTGAAATTCACTGTTGAAGATTAATGTTGGTTGCTTTTCTTTAGAAATGAAGAATTCTTTAAAAACTGTACTGTAAAATGTTTTAGTTTTATCTTTAACAAACTAATATTTTTTTTATAACGGAAAAAGTAATAAACAAAAAACATTTTTAATTGATGTAAACATATTTTCTATATAATCTACTAATCTCTCTTCACTTTTTTTTTCATCCAAAAAAAAAAAACTTTAACATTGCATTCTGACTGAGAGTTAAAAAAAAAATTGTTTTTTAATTTAAAATATTATTATATTATTATAAAGAGTTGTGAAACCTTGCATTATCGATTTGCGCGTGTTTTGACTTTTGAGTTAATGGTGTGAGACCAAAAGGAAAAATCATAAAAGTCTTCATGAAAAAAAAAAAAGACAAAGAATCTTCCTTCTTTTTTTCTTTCGGTGATGGCTAAAATCAAGGTTACCCACTAACACAATTAAATATCTTATTATTTTATTTCAAAACTTTTATTTATATTTATTATTTTTTATCTTTATAAAATATTTTACTAGAAATAATTATTGTACCGTGTTAATTGGACGGTGTCATGAGTTCACCTATAAAATAAATTTTCAACTTAAGTTGGATTTCAATAAATGTGACAGTTAACAATCCAACTCATACCATTGATTAACCTTATTATAAAGTTTAAGGTATAAGTTAGTTATGAAGAAAATTATGAAAATAAATTCAATAAAAGAGACCGTTAAACTCACTAATATAAATTATTCCATTCTTGTTTACTTTAAACAAGAATGTTAGTCATTATTATGTAACTTGATATCTCATTTATGCTGACACCTCAAATAATAACAATTAACTGTTATTATATATGAAAAAAATATTATTAAAAAAAAATACAAAAATATCTTTAAAAATCATATCATGCTATTGTTTAAGAAGTTATATGACAGTAAAAAAATATCTAGAAAAATTTATGAACTGCATCTTTGAGTTTAATTCATATGCACAAATATTCTTACACAAATAACACCATAAATAAAACTATATTTTGCCACACATTTCTATTTATATAATGAGAAAAAAATAAAATCTCATTAAATATATAATAATGGTATATGAATTAAACTCAAGAAGCAAGTGCATTTTGTAGAGGCGGGTGTGTGATGTTGAAAATTCACACCAAAGCAGCCTTTACGACGTCGTTTGCAAGCTTACTACTGCGACAACCTAAGACCATGGTGATTGACTTCAAAATCTTCCACATCCCCTTGCATCCTCTCTTCTTCCCCTTCACGGCGTCTTCTTCAGCCGCCGGAAACATCGCCGCCGGTCCCCTCCGGCTCTGTCTGTTTCTGATATCTTTCAGCTCCATCTCAGTAGTGCTAGACAACTTGGACATCCCAAACATAAACAAAAACCACCGAGACTTGGTGGTGCACCTCACCAGCGATACCTTCCCATCCGACGTGTAGTCACATGCAAAGCTCTTTGAACCGTTCGAACCGCGTTTTGCAATACCCTTTTGCACGTTCCTTCGTGCAGTGCTGTTGCATTCATCAACACGCGGAGGAATATCCTTGAAGGGAATGAGTTTGCCGCAGAAGATTATGTTCTCTGCGGCTGCACTGTTACTTGAAGAGGTGAATTCTTCACTGAAGAACTCGAACAGATTATCATCATCACCATCATCACCATCATCACCAAATCTTTTTCCATCTTCACCACCCCATGTATCTGACATATAGCCACTGTAAATAGGAAGGTCACAAAGAGAGAGGGTTTCTTCTTCCTCTTCATATGGGTCTACCTGCAGTAGGTTGCTTTCTTCATTCCCTACTTCTTGATCCGAGTGAAACTCTTTAACCGCCATCGATATTCTGTGTGAGAAAGAAACAAAAGGGAATATATGAACACAGAGAGAGTGAAGAATATTTTTGTTTGCTGCTTATAAGTGTCTTGATCTGTTCAATCTTCTGAATATATATGGAATAGTTTTAGAGAGGAGAGAGAGAAGCTAAAGGTAATGATGCAGACATAAAGTCGATATCATCTAGATGAAAAGAAATAAAAAAACAAAAATAAAAGGTACTCGAATTTAACAGATCATTGATTAACCATCTAGAAGAGCAGGCTAAAAAGAAGGTGCTATAATATTAATTATTATTATTATTATTATTCAGAGTGCTTCTAGATGAAACTGTACATATGCATGGAGATATAACAATTCTCGAAACCAGAACTTTGTTATTAGTTTAATGGAGGCTGCTTTAAGTTGTGTCCACATGTCTGAGTTAAGTTTGTGTTTGGCTACTTGTGTGTGGAAGTCAATACCAAGGTCCCAGATGCACTTAATTTATGTGTGTTTGGCACTGTTCATGTTTGTGGAGCCGGCATGTTCAGCAAACCAGTTTATACACTCTTCTGCCTTTTTTGCTTACACTCCATCTTGTGCATTGAAATAGACTTGTTTTTTTGTTGTTTTCTGGGGACAAACACTGCTTTTGATTTCATCTATGACTAATTGCTATCTATATGTGACTACCTATATGTATTTTTATATACATATGGCCTTAATATTTGCGATTTTAAACTTAAGCAAAACATGCCAGAGAATTGGGAGTGCTGTTTGCTTTTCCAGTGCAATAATTAATAACTTAGTTTGAAACTTGTGAGACATGTTGGGATATTTAACTCATAAACAAATTTGAGAGTACCCTTGTGTTTGGGTTTTCTATCTTAGTTTATTGTTAATTACTTGATAATCTAGTGGATTATAGTTAAATGAGCATTATTGTGTAGCAAAGAAAAGCCTGAAACATTTAATGATGCATTCATCTTCATTGGGTATGAGCGAATTTGGTTAAGAAGATGTAATTAATTCAGACAGGAAAAAAACACACACACACACATATATATATATATATATATATATATATATATATATATATATATACACACCCTTCTAGAAGTCATTTTTTTTTATTTCTTTTCAAACCGTGTCCAATTAATTTATCAGAACGTTCCTAAGTCAAAGGACTTGTTGATTATGAACAGTGATGATTTTTAAATATGTATATAAAAGTTAGTTACGTTTTGACTTTTTATGGTGAAATTATATTTTCATGAAAATTTCTTCTCAGCTTTTATGCTAAATATTAAAGGAAACTTCACCTGGTACGTGTATTTATTACAAAACATTGGTTCTCTTTCACACACTAAAATTTAAATCTCTCTCTTGAAAAATTATAGAGCAGAGAAAAGAAAGTATCAGAAAAAAAACCAATTTTTAGAGAAAAAAATAATTAGTTGTTATAGTGATTAAATTAAAGACTATTTTAGAAACTAAAAAGAATTGATTTCCAAATTAGTTTCTATTATTTTTAAATGATTTCTTTATTGATATCTAATTAACAACCAAATTTTTTTACCAAATTTAGAAACTAAATAATTGGTAGTTAAAACTTTTATATCTAATTAGATATCAATTAGAAACCATTTAACAATAATAGAAACTAATTTAGAAACATTTTTTTTAGTTTCTAAAATAGTCTCTAATTTAGTTATTTTAACAACTAATTATTTTTAGTATCTAAAATTGATTTCTATTTTATGTTTTTTTCTTGTAGTGTATATATGTACACTCTAGTTAACTAGTTAAATAATAAATAATTATGTATTGTAAATTTACAGACTTTTACAGTAATTATTTTAAAACTTATACTAATGTTTTTATTATCAGTTTAGTTATTAGCAAACATCCACTAAAATCTTTATAAAATGACTAACAAGTATTTAGTGTTGTTATATAGAATTTTCATAAAAGTTGTACGAATCTGTAAAAACTTTTGTAACATACAAAAAAAATATATTTTAAGTAGTGTATCAATAATAAAAACATAAATGATAAACATATTAAATTTTAAATTCTAATAAAAATTAGTTTAAATAATAATAAAATGATATTTTAATAATGTTATTGTAAGTTTCTTGTTATACTCAATGTTGAATAAAAACTTAAGTATTTGTTACAAATTATAGGAAATTAAAATTATCATTTGATTGGATAATTAATAAAATAGAAAATTAAAAATTTAGTCTTATTTATAATTTTGTAAGACAGTGCGTGATGAGAAAGACATACGTAATTGGCTGAATGAAGTAAGATCTCTTATAACAAAATAGACTTTTAATTTTGTAGTGAATCCTACAATTTTTAGAAAAAAATCACAATTTTAAGAGTACTTGATTGGTTATACACTAATGCATAAATTCGAATTTTAACTCAACCGACACCATAAAATACAAAGTTGACGGTGTATGAAGTTGCATGTATTTAAAAATATGAAAATTAATAGAGCATATTTGAATATATATTTTTTATAATGTTTATAAAAAATTAAATAAAAATAACTTTTGTATATACTAGTAAAGAGTTACCATATTCATAGTAAAGAGTTACAATATTCATAAAAGATTCACAACACACACATAAAATGATTATAATATGAACATATATACAATGTATGTTAGGATGTATATATTATACAAGTACATACATATCATGATCATGATAAATAATATACACATATCTTTTATCACATATGCATGTCATCAATCGTCACATCTCGAACAAACTTTTATCTCTTGAACAACTAGTCATATCAACTCCAAATGAAAGGCTTGAACGTCGTCTCGTTACTTGAGTGATCTTTTTCATGGCAAAAATATTTGATGTGATTTTTTTTGTTTAAAAGTTCACTCATCACTTAAGCTATGTTACTTGTTGTATAATAGAAATAAGTTTCATAAACACCATATATTATCTCTTTAATGCTTATACTTCTAAAATCATATGTACCCTCTTACTTCTTATGATTTGGGTCATATCACTTGTTTTAAATGAAAGAGGATTTTTTTTGACATTTCTTTTGCTCAAACCTCAAACCACAAAGTTTATATCTACTACAATATATAAATTACACTTAACAATTTACATACAAAAAATTACACAATATTGTTACTTTTAAAATTATATTTTAAACTTCCAACTCGTATACACATGCTTCTATAGTCACATTTATTCAATATGCACGTCCATAAAAATACATTTTCACATCCTTATTTCAATATCCAAATTAAAGTAAATACTAAAATGAATTCTCCCTATATGGAAGTAACATCCTTACTAGCAAAATTAATTGCCAAAATTTTAGAGAAATGAAGAAAGAATAATTGAATTCATATTAGTAGACTAAACACTTACCTGATAAAAAAAATCTTATTAACTATCTTCATCTACTAACTATTACCTTCTTAAATTCTAGAGAAAATTTAGAGATAATGGAATTTTTAGAGATATAATTTCTAATAAAATAACAAATTCATGTTTATTAAATATTTATAATTTGTTTATTTTTTGATCTATTTTAAATTTATCTAAAAAAACTTAACATTCTATAAATTTGTCTTTTTTATTCTTTTAAAAACATAAAATTATACTAACCTTTTTTTTTATCTCTTTTATCAACTCCTCATTTGGTGAAATATTAACCAAATTTATCAATATTATATGTATTTTAGGAGATAATCATGATGAAATACGAATTTTAAAACTGGATGTATAGTTTTTATAACATCTAAATGTACATGTTTTACCATTATTTCAACTAATAAAATCATATGTTAATTTAGTTTAATCACATTATTTGAAATTGATGACTTTTTATTTTCTCATTATTTATTATAAACATTTTTTTAATTCATGTGGAACTTGTGAAATTGACCCTATCCAACCCACTATTTCATTCCGCCCGTCTATGACTAACGGAAACGTGTCCAAATTTTTGTCATACTAAAATAATATAATTTTGAAAAATAGATAATATTGTATGAATAATTATGTGAAAAAAGAGAAATATTTAATATTATTAAAAAAAAAGTCTACTTCTTGATCATTTGACATTACTTTTGGTTGGAAAACTTATTCAATTAAGTAAAGGAGATTTTACATTTACCAATTTATATTAATATCAAATAATAATAAAATCATTTTTAATCAATAAAAAATAGAATAGTCTAATATAAAAATGTATTCTTTTACGGTGTACACAAAAGGATTTTTTTTTCACGCGTTTTTATTTCGCTTTCCTATGGTTGTTCCCAATGAATTCATGGTTTAAAAGGTAAAAAATGAAATAATTATACTGTTGATCCACCTCCTTGATACACAATTGTTGTCATGGCATCAACAGTTAACTAATTCTTCAAGTTCTTCCTTTTTCATGTGTGCGCGCTCGTTCGGTCGGTGGAATATCTGCGATTGCACCCTGACGTTTAAATTAGTGCTAGTGTTTAGTCTAGTCTCTCAGGATATCATAGTACCTTTTCTCCCTTTCAGAAGTCCCTTTAATAGATTGACTTGGGTTTTGGTTCGTGTGGATCAGGTAACCGGTTGTCAAAGACATGCGTAGTTGTTTTTGGGTCATGTGTAGTGACTTCTTGATATTAAGGAAGTGTTTCTCAAAGTGTAATTGACCCACTCAACTTTAGTTGTAACTAGTTTCTTGCTACATATTTATTACATTGTATTAACTTAATGCGTCGGGCCGACCGGTACATTATATGTTTTTAACCAGAAAAAAAATAAGTTAATATTTTAATTTTCTTAAATTTTTTTTTTCAACTTACCATTAAATAAATATAAAGTTAAGGAGGGTAGCGTAGCGGGACAGTGTAACATAGTGTTTCCCTAAGGAATTAGAAAGCTACGTAGGACTAAGAAATAAGATTTGAGATAAAGTTTTGGGATATTTAATTGTAATATTTACTTTAACAATGGGTAATTATGTTCTGTTGCGAACTTATAAATTTAATCAGTACTATTTTTTTCAGCAGTTTCTTTATCATTAACTTATATTATTTTAAAATTCAATACTCACTTTAAATTATTTAGTTAAGATTGTTAAAATATTTAATATAAATTTTAGTTAAATAATACCACATTTATAAGTATTAAATCATACTTACTGAAAAATTGAAATATGTATATTTTGTACAAAGAAGAAATGTTGTTAACTTCTCTGAACTATATCATTGTATAAAATTATTTCTGACTTTACCAAATTAACTTTTTCTTATCAAAGAATTTGTCTTATATAAAATGAATTCTTTATTTTCAATGTTAGTTTCATATTTCTCTTAAACTTACCAAGTTTTACATATATCACTATAAAAAAATTTAAAAAAAAAACTAATTTTATATATTAAAATAATTAGTTATTATTTGATTAAATTAGTATAAACTAAAAAAATTATTAATATTTAAAGTAGTTTTTATTTTAATAAAAATGTGTAAAATTAGTATTTAACCATTAACTACTAAAATTTTAGCTACTTATTTTTAAATTTTAAAATAATTTTAATTAGTCTTTTAAAAACTAATTTATATATTAGTAGCTAAAACTTGTAGTCAATTTAGATATTAATCTATAAACCATTTTATAACTTTATATTAAAAAAAACAAATCATTAATATATCAATAATTTTTTAATTTCTAAAATAATATATAATTTATTCTTGTAGTGTATGGATAAATTTTAATTTATTTAGTAATTTTTGACAAGCAATTCAATATATAATTTATTAAATAAAAAATCATATAAAACATATCTTATATAAATGTCATGTTTACTTTCTAACTTGGTTAGATATCCCTTTTAATTTTCCATTAACAAAAATAAATTTAATATAAAAGCGTTATATAGTGTTACTTGAATATAACAAGTAAACAAACTTTACAAATTTAAAACTATTTATAGTAAATATAATACCTATATTTTAAAATAATATTAAATTATCTTGCCATTATTTTAATATAGGTGTAACTATTGTAAAAGATCTAGTTTTGCAAAAGAATTGTCTTTAGGATTTCTTTTGTTTTCTGATGTGGAGTTTAAGTTTATTATTTTTTTCTATTGCATCTTAAATTGAACACTAAATTAAATACTTCAAAATAAGAACCCATCTTTCATGAGAATCAAATGAAAGCATATTTGACAGTGTGTGATGTATAAACAAAAATGATGTCATAAAAAAATATAAACCTATTAAAAAATCAGATTCAAAGGTTGCTTCAAATATAAAACCAATTAAAAGATTGCATTTTTCATAACTAAGTTTCTCCTTCTTCCTGTTTCGATTTTTTTTTAAGTGTTAGTTTATGTCTTTTTTTTATCAACAAGAAAAAATAAATAAATATGAATCATTTTAGGAGTGACTTAACTGTTATATATAACCATAACCCAACATGTCTTCAAATCCCTTCTAACCAACATAGTCCTTATAAATTTAAAATAACAAACACCCTAGTCAAAGGAAAAAACCTTGCAAAAACTCACTTAATTGAAAACATACCAGCCACATGATCAATGCACCACTCAGAATAAGTAAAACAAGCATAATCAAATTTAGATGTTACCCAATACCAAACCTTTAATTGAGCCAATGTGAACATTTCTGAATGGTCGATCACTCCACCTTAAAAAATATGTTTATTCCTATGCTTCCAAATTTCATTTACTACTGCAATCCAAACGCTACTCCAAACAATGTTAACCTGGCAGAAGCATTTAACAAATTAAACTGCAAGAAGTGAGAAACTGGATCAACATGATCAACCGACGTAATCCCCATCCATGTAAAACGCTCTTTCCAGACAAGTCAAGCAATCATGCATTCCAAAAATAGATGATTTATCGACTCCACTTCCATCCTGCAAAAACTACAGAGGTTGCTATCAACCGAAACCCCACACCTTTCCAAGTTAACTTTTGTAGCAACCAAATTAATTAACACCCTTCAAGCAGTAAACTAGGCAGAAGGCAAAGCATAAGTCTTCCAAAGGAAGACAAACAAACTATCTCCCTCGTAGGGGCCTCTTAATTTAGCAGAAAACCCACTATCATTACCTACCTTCCAAACCCGACTATCTTCAATACTTAAGACCGGGGCCTTTCCATGCACCTCTTGTAACAACTGGACTTCCTGACTATTTTCCCAATCAAACAGACCTCTCCTCCAGACTAACTTCCACTCCTAACTATCGTTAACCCACTTCCCGCAAGACTCTAAATTACCTTCTTTATTACCATATAAAGAATACAGTCTTGGAAATTTACTTTTCAAATATTCGTTGCCCACCCAAACATCTTTCCAGAACAAGACATATTTCCCGTTTCCCAATCTCCACTCACAACAATTCTCAAAGGTTCTACCCCATTCCTTCATTCCCCAAATCCCCTTCAAATCTCTCCTCCAATTGGAATCCTTAGCATTACTCCTTTGTTCTTGCAAGATTCTCCAACCTCCATATTTAGAATCGATAATTTCCATCCACAAACCACCCTTCTCAATCTCCAGACGCCAAATCCACTTTCCCAACAGAGTCACATTGAAAAGTGAAAAAATATTTTATTCAATCTGCTCTTTCATCTATAGCAATGATACATATATACAACCACAGCAGTAGAACCGTACAGATTCTTTCCTAACCTAACATTCTGTAATTAAGTCTACTTATAGACCCATTAATACTGATTATATTCCTGTAATTAAGTCTAATTATAGACCCATTAATAGTGATTATATCCCATTTATTCTTTGTAGCACACATTGATTATGTTCGTTAATACCCCCTTAAGTTGGAGCATGTAAGTCTTGAATGCCCAACTTGACCAAGATGACCCTAAACTTTTTAGCACCGAGAGCTTTGGCGAAAAGGTCAGCTAGTTGTGTATGTGTGGGCACATAGGATGGAAGAAGGCACTTGTGAATGATTTCATCTCGAACAAGGTGGTAGTCGACTTCAATGTGTTTGGTGCGTTCGTGGAAGACCGGGTTTTTAGCAATGTGAAGTGCTGCTTGACTATCACAATAAAGACGAATTGGGTCAAGATGAGGAACATGTAGAGAAGCGAGAATGTCTATAATCCACTTTAATTCTCGGGTGGTCTTAGCCATTGATCGATATTCAGCCTCAGCAGAGGAGGCAGAAACCGTTTGTTGTTTCTGGGTTTTCCAAGAGATTGGGGAAGTGCCGAGTTGAATAAACCATCCGGTGAGAGATTTCCGTGTTAGTGGACATTTTGCCCAATCAGAATCACACCACCCAAAGAGTTGTAAGTTGTTCTCTCGATGTAGGAGTATTCCTTGTCCAGGATGCCCCTTTAAATATCGAACAACACGAAGAGCAACTTGCCAATGCTCGGAGCGTGGATTTTGCATAAATTGAGATAAAACTTGGACACTGTAGGCAAGGTCAGGTCGAGTGAAACACAAATAAATTAACCTCCCAACAAGTCTACAATAAGTAACCGGGTCAGAAAGAAAAGAACCAGTAGCAAAGCTCAATTTGTGATTTTCTTCACATGGTGTAGTGGCGGGCTTCGCACCCAACAATCCGACTTCAGTAATGATATCTAAGGCATATTTCCTCTGACAAAGGAAGATTCCGTTGGGGGAGCGAGCAACTTCAACCCCCAGGAAGTACTTGAGGCGGCCTAAATCTTTCATATAAAAGCATTGATTTAAGTAGCCTTTAAAACATTGGATGGTAGTACCATTATTCCCTGCAATCACAAGATCATCAATGTAGACTAGCACAAGCAACTGTATGTCATTATTATTGAGAGTAAACAGGGAATGATCCTTCGGGGATTGTTGGAAGCCGTAACGAGTTAGAGAAGAAGATAGTTTAGCAAACCAACACCTGGGGGCCTGTCGGAGGCCATAGAGAGACTTTTGAAGCTTGCACACTGCCCCTGGTTGAGATTCTTGGAAGCCAGGAGGGAGTTTCATATAAACCTCATCATCAAGATCACCATGGAGAAACACATTGTGAACGTCCATCTGATGAAGCTCCCAATCTTTTGCGGCTGCTACTGCTAGAGTTGTGCGAATGGTTACCGTCTTTGCGACAGGAGAAAACGTCTCGTTGTAATCCAAACCCTCCACTTGATGATTGCCAAGAATTACCAATCGAGCCTTGAATCTTTCAATTGTTCCATCCGAGTTGTATTTGATTTTGTAGATCCATTTACACCCAAGTGCCTTCTTTCCAGGAGGGAGAGCGGTGAGTTTTCAGGTGTCATTGAGTTCGTGAGCATGAATCTCCTGTGCCATAGCGTCACGCCACCGGGGTTCTCGGACCGCTTGAGAAAAGAACAAGGGTTCCTGCTCGGTGTGCAAAGAGGCAAGAAAACTTTGATGATGTTTAGAAAATGAATCACAATTCACAAAATCATGTATAGGATACGAAACACCTGAGGATTCTGTTGAAGGAGGTGACGGAACAGAGGGGCTCGACGGTATCGTGGTGGCTGCGACAAAATCGTGTAACCGTACGGAAGGCAGCTTCGCGCGATGCCCTCGCCCAAGGGGAACCGCGACCGTCAACGGTGGTGAAGAAACCGACGGTGCCGTCTCCGTCGGACGCGACGGTGAATCTGTGGGTAGCGTCGAGGCTTCTATGCACGGATCGGAGTTGTTGATCGTGTGGTTGAAGTCATCTGTGAGGGTAGCATCCCCCTTGGCTGGGATGGGAGATGCAATGGGTTGGTTGACGATGCATTCATCTAGGTTTGAGGAGGCAGCTTCATGAAGAAGATGTGGGTCCGTTCCAGAGTCTAAAGGGTCGGCAATAATTGGGTTTTGCAATGGTTGTGCAGTGTCCATCTTTTGGGCTTCAAAATATGGGAATTTATTTTCGACAAAATGTACATCACGAGAGACAAAGAAAATTTCTGTTTCCAAATCAAATAATTTCCATCATTTTTGGCCAAATGGATACCCGACAAACACACATTTTCGGCTATGACTATCAAATTTATCCCGCTGTCTATTTTGATTATGAGCATAACATAATGAACCAAATACTCGTAAGTGCGCGTAACTGGGTACACATCCATGGATCACTTCATAAGGGGTTTTTTTTCTTTTAGAATGGAGGATGGCGTGAGATTGATTAAGTAGCCTGCAGTCAAAACCCATTCCCCCCAAAATTTAATGGGAAGATTGCCTTGAAACAGTAATGACCGAGCAACATTCAGAATATGCCGATACTTGCGTTCGACGCGTCCATTTTGTTGCGGGGTCCCGACGCAGGAAGTTTGTTGAATGAAATATTGTTTTAGACACATGAATTCGGTTCCATTGTCAGAGCGAACCATTTTAACACAATTGTTGTATTGCCTCTCAATGAGTGTGAATTTTTTTTTCAAAGTCACTGATACCTCTGTTTTTTCTTTTAACAAATAGATCCAAACTGCCCGTGAACAATCATCCACAATTGTCAAAAAATATGAAGCACCACAGGATGAAGGAGTTTTATAAGGATCCCATAAGTCACAGTGAATTAAATAAAAAATATTCAAAGCTTGATGCGCACTTAAGAAAAACTTATCTCTCGTTTGTTTCGATTTTTCACAGATTTCACAAACTTCACAAACTTTATTCAACTCATCACGAGTACATTTCCCACTTATATCAGGAAGCATTTGCACAATCTTAAATGACAGATGTCCTAATCTTTGATGCCAAAGTGCTAGTTGATTTTCCATCTTGACATGACATGCTTGAGTCTTCCGTACCCCACGATACCAATAAAGCCCATCTTTTCGTTCACCTGCTCCAATCAGCGTCCTCGAAGTGCGATCCTGTATAATACACAATTTATCAGTGAATGTTACAACACAATTTTCTTCATCCGTCAATTGAGGTACTGAAAGTAAATTGCATTTTAATTTGGGAACATAAAGGACATTTTTCAATTCAAGTTCTTCTTCAAGAGTCACCGTTCCTTGTTTGCAAGCTAGAACACGTTCACCATCGGGTAACCCCACGGGGCACCCTTGTATAGTTTCCTTTTCACTCAAATTTTCCAGTGATCCGGTCATATGGTTTGATGCCCCACTGTCAATAATCCACAAATCCCAAATGCTCTTACCAGTCATTTTCTCTTATTCATTTGATTTTTGTTTGCTGATCATATCAACCAGTACCTTCCATTGTTCATTGGTCAGACCTGCCATCTCAAGTTTCTTGTCGTCATTGTTGGCTTGACTATTGCTTCCACTAGCGTGTGCCACATTTGCACGTGCCGGGTTACCTTTGTTTCGCATCCCTTGACGTCCCCTGCCGTTCCATTTGCCTTCACTTTTTGGTCTGTCACCCCACCATTCGGGATATCCAATCAATTGGAAGCATCCCTTCATGTCGTGACCATTTTTACCGCAATGACTGCACGTCATTGATTTTTCTACCACATCTCCACGCCCTTTTTCTTTGTAGTTGGCCTGCATCGCGAGACCCACGACCAACCCCCTTTCTTCCGTTGATTTGGCCATCATTCTCACTTTTTCTTCTTGTACCAACATTGCATATACGCGGTTCAGTGACGACAATGGGTTTGAGGCCAGAATGTTTGATCTTACTGTCTCGTAGCTTGCGTCATCCAACCCCATAAGGAGTTGATGAACCTTCTCCTCCTCCCTTCGTTTTTCCAACTGAGCACCAATCCCGCACTTGCATCCACCACACGTACAAGATGGAATTTTGTCACTGTTAGCAAGCTCATCACAAAGGACCTTCAATTTTCCAAAGTAAGTTGCCACCACCATTCCCTCCTGCTTGCATCTTGACAAGTCCGACCTTAGTTGCTGAATTCTAGGTCCATTCACAGCCGAGAATCTTTCTTTAATGTCTTCCCAAAAGTTATGTGCAGTCTCAGCATATGCTACTGTGGATCGTAAGCTTGGTTCAATGGTGTTTAGAATCCAAGAGATGATCATGGACTGCACGGTCCACCAATCTTCAAGGTCAGGTGCCTCATCCTCTGGTTGGATATGTGTTCCATCAATGAAGCCCCATTTTCTCCGAGCACGAAGCGAGATCTTTACTGCTCTTGCCCATTCGTCGTAATTTTCGCCGCGCAATTGGACTTGCGTGATTATGTTTCCGGGATTGTCACTCGCGTTGAGATCATATGGCAAGTAGGTCTTCTTAGCACCTCCTCCTTCGTGCTCTGCTTTGTTGGCATTATTCTTTTCTGGTGCAGCTGCCATGGTTGTGCACCGTTGCCTTTGCTTTGTGTTTGTCTGGTATTAGAGTTTTGTGCTCTGATACCATGAAAAAATATTTTATTCAATATGCTCTTTCATCTATAGCAATGATACATATATACAACCATAGCAGTAGAACCGTACATATTCTTTCCTAACCTAACATCCTGTAATTAAGTCTAATTATAGACCCATTAATAGTGATTATATTCCTATAATTAAGTCTAATTATAGACCCATTAATAGTGATTATATTCCTGTAATTAAGTCTAATTATAGACCCATTAATAGTGATTATATTCCATTTATTCTCTGTAGTACACATTGATTATGTTTGTTAATAAAAAGCTTTAAGTTCAAAATACCAAGACCGTCAACTTCTCTAGGCTCGTAAGCCTTTTTCCAAGAAACTCACACTATTTTCCTTCCTTTTGAATCCTAACCCCACAAAACTTTCTCTGGATTTTTTCAATCTCCTTTAGCACAACAGAAGACAACTTATACATAGATATATAGAAAAGCGAGATAGAAGAAAGAACCGACTTAATGAGACAAACTCTCATGGCCAACGAAAGAAATCTACCTTTCCATCTTCCCAACCTACTCTTAACTCTTTCTATCACTCCGTCCCAAAATGAGACTCTCTTGTGGCTCCCCCCCCCACACACAAGCAACCCTAAATATTTGAAAGGAGTTTTCATCACTTTGCAATTAAGGATTGGAGCAAACTGCTGAATCACAGTGTGGTCAACCCCCACCTATCCAATTCTACTCTTTGAAAAATTGACCTTCAAACCAGAGGCTAATTCAAAATAGTGCAGAATGAATTTCAAATTGCAAACAAATTTAAAGTTAGCTTCACAAAGTCATCCACATTGAAGCATGTTTACCTTAACCTTTTGTACCCAACCTCTAGACTCTCCACCAGATTCTTCTCTACAGTTTTCCTTCCAACACCTGCTAATCCTTCTGCCACAATAAGAAACAGAAAAGGCGCAAGAGGGTCACCTTGACGTAAACCGCTCTTTGAGTAAAACTCTGAAGTAGAACTCCCATTTACAAACACCGACACAAAGGAAAACTCCAAACAAGATTTAATCCATCTGATCCATTTTTTTGCAGAAGCCTAACCTTCCAAGCATGTAGTATAAAAACTCCCAACTTACAAAGTCATATGCCTTTTCGTAATCAACTTTAAAGTAGACACAACTCTTTTTCCTCCACTTCACCTCCTCTAAAACCTCATTGGTCACGAGAACACTATCCAATAAGCCCCTTCCCTCCAAGAAAGCAGATTGCCTAGTATCAATAAACTTACTTATAACCTTCTTCAGCCTAAGAGACAAAACCTTTGAAACGATTTTGTATAAACAACCTACTAGAGAGATAGGTCTGAAGTCACTTAGCTGCTGCGGGTTGTCAATCTTGGGAACCAAACAGATGAAAGACGCATTTGACCCCCTGGACCAACTGCCTCTATCTGCAAACTCGTTCACAATCTTCAAAACATCCTCTTTTAAAATCTCTCAACAGAACTTTAAAAAGTCAAAGTTAAAACCGTCGGGACCAGGACTCTTCGAGCTTTCACAACTCCATACTGCAAATTTAACTTCTTCTTTAGATATATCTTCGACCAACGTTCTATTCTCCTCCCCAAAAACTGAGTTAAACTGAACATTATCCAACCTGACAGGAACCCCATCAACTCCATCAAACCGAGATTTAAACAAACTCCTAACCTTATCCTCTACCACCTCTTTATCATCACACCATAGCCCGTCCATGAAAACTTCATTTAAACCATTCCTCGCCCTCCTCCACTTGACAACCGAATGGAAAAATCCTGTATTAAGGTCTCCATGTTCCACCCACTGATGTCTGGCTTCTTGCTTAAAGGGAAGCCGACTATGTTCTACCAGCAGCAACCACCTCTCCTCTCTTCCTTGCTCATCGAGATCACTTTCATCGTCTCTTTCATCCAACTCTTGTAATTTCTTGAACATTTTGTCCCCTGCAAGGTTCACAAAACCAAAAACCTTCCTATTCCAGATTTTTAAGTCAACCTTCAACTTCTTCAATTTTTCTTTAAAAACAAACATACCTCCCCCTGCACCTCGTAGTTATGCCACTTACTCTTTACAAAATCTTTAAACCTACTATCACTTTGCCACGCATCCAAGCTTCTAAACGGTTTCGGAACCCAATCCACTATCGAGTCCTTAAACACTAAGGCACAATGATAAAAAACAGTTCTACTTAAGACGAATTGTTTACAAGCCAGCCACACATCCAGCCATTCCCTGGTCACCAAGACCCTGTCTATTATGCTTTTAATTGACCTGTTCCGCTTGTACACCAAAAACCTTCCTATTCCAGATTTTTAAGTCAACCTTCAACTTCTTCAATTTTTCTTTAAAAACAAACATACCTCCCCCTGCACCTCGTAGCTATGCCACTTACTCTTTACAAAATCTTTAAACCTACTATCACTTTGCCACGCATCCAAGCTTCTAAACGGTTTCGGAACCCAATCCACTATCGAGTCCTTAAACACTAAGGCACAATGATCAGAAACAGTTCTACTTAAGACGAATGGTTTACAATCCAGCCACACATCCACCCATTCCCTGGACACCAAGATCCTGTCTATTATGCTTTTAACTGACCTGTTCCACTATCGAGTCCTTAAACACTAAGGCACAATGATCAGAAACAATTCTACTTAAGACGAATTGTTTACAATCCAGCCACACATCCAACCATTCCCTGGACACCAAGACCCTGTCTATTATGCTTTTAACTGATCTGTTCTGCTTGTACCAAGTAAACTTTCTACCTACCATCGGTACATCTAAAAGTTTGGACTTTTCAGTAAAATCATTAAACCCTATGATATCTCTGCTGTAGTCAAACACTGAGAATAGACTCCTTCTCTCTTCCTGTCTTCGAATTAAAGTCTTCAAGTACATCCCACACCCTATTGTTCTAACACCGTCTGAACTCACTAATTTCTTCCCAAATGATCTTTTTTTCCCTCAACGAACTAGGACTGTAGACATTAACTATCATAATCTGAACCCCTCCACCGCCCTTCCACACCCCTTCAACAGCAGAAAAACGGTTGCCTCTAAAAGAGTTGACGAGTTGAAACCGACTATTTCTCCACATAGTAATGATCCCTCTTGCGTTATTACTAGCACCAACCTCAATCCAACCAATATCATTAGATCCCCACAACAGGAAACCATTCTCCTTACTAATCTTAGAACATTTAGTCTCTTGTAAGCAAATCATGTTGACCTGTTCTTTGCTAATAAAGTCTCTAATACATTTTTGTTTAATACTCCCTCCTAATCCCCTTGTGTTCAAACTAACAATCTTCATCATCTGAAACACTATTTTCCCTCCTAACAACCTTCTGCTTGCCACTGTCTCGATTTTCCAAAGACTTTAACTTGCTGATAACAATTTCCTCCTCTCCATTAAAGGAAAACCCAAGTTCCTTTCCTATGCTCCAAATTCTAATAGCTTCTAAGTTTTCATTTTTCAACCAATTAAGCCTATAGCCATTTTTATCAACACTGTTGGCGCTTCGACTAAGAGGGACAATGGTCTCACGGCTAGCTTTAGCATTCAATTTCGAAAACAGGGTTCGAGAAACCTTCCCTATTACCAATTTTTCGTCAGCTTGTGAACCTGTTCCTCCAAAGCTGACCAAGGGAGCACGGTTAAACGTGCAGCTTGCGTGTCTACCATCCACCTCATGGACACCATCGCTGTTTGACAAATCAAGACCGAATTGATGCTCCCACTTAAACTCCTCCGACCATCCACCACCGCACCACTCTTATGCAAAACCACTGCATCTTACTTCCCATTCTGCAGAAACCACTCTATCTTCCCTCCCATTAACCAGCCTCGTACCCTCGCAAACACTCTCATCGCCGCTCCACCCTGAACTACCATCACCAGCAGTGGCAACGACACCCAGCGCGGAGGGCGACATGGATATAAGTTCGCAACCTGTTGCCGCAGTCAAGTCCACGAATAAGACTCCGCCACTGGTTATTGCCGCTCCAAAAACGCCTTTGGAAGACGACGAGAACCCACCGCTTTGATGAGCAGACCAGTCGCCGCAGACCATCGCTTGCCGCGTCGCCTCTTCACCTGCGACCTCCCTTGAGAAGACGCACATGGCAGCCGCCGCCGCCCCTGGTGATGTCCCAACCCTATTCGCGTCTCTTTCTTGTGCCAGAATAGGCCCAACACAAATTAGGTCATGAGACCACTCCTGAGCAATTAATGCGTCTTTAAGACCCAAATGCCTTTTTGCACAACAACCTGATTAGGCCCCACTACTTTTATTGTTGTCCTCTAACTTTTTAAATAAAATTGTTGAATTACTAGAGTAGGAAAAATCTGCCCCCAGGCTGAACAATTTTACCCCACAATTATTAGAGTTGCATGCGACTCCTACTCCACCTAAACTAGGCTGATTTTTACCGCAATGATTATTTTTGCATGCGCCACCTTCACCACCTAATAGACTACCCTTCACCTTCGCAGGAAACTGAACCGTTTTTTCTTTGCCTTCCTTTGGTTCAAACCCTCCACCAAGCTCCGAGCAGAAAGAGTTAACAGACCCAACTCCTCCAAATTCGACCAAGCTTGCCGGAATCCTCCTCACGAACCACTCCCTAATGATGATCATAGTAACAAAACCTCAATCTCTTCTTCAAAAGAGACGGTGCATAAAGTACCATTAATTTGCACTTGCTTCACCACCTTTGCATCTCTTCCTACCGGGATTCTAACGTGCAGTCGAGCGAACTCAACAACCTCCCTTGTTATCGTGGCGTTGTCAACCTCAACTAACGAACCGACAAGAGACCTAATAAATTCGAAACACTGGCTACTCCACAACGCCAACGGGATACCTCTACAGCGCACTGGCCACTCCACAACGCCAACGAGATATCTCTACAGCGAACCCAAACAAATTTTTCACCTACCACAAAGCTATCGTCCCAAGGGACAAGAGACTCGAATATCCCATCTAACCATTCTTTATTTTTGACAACTAACTTCTCTAAGAATCCCACTTCATCACAGGATAACAACACAAACTTCTCCCCTAGAGACCTCAACTTCACAGAATTAACTCCACTCAAAATAAAACTTTCCTTAATAGACTGCACATTTTTTAACTCAATAAGTCTCCCTACAAAGCAATCCTCTAGCCACTTTGTAGAATCCACCACGACTTGAAAGCAGACCGTGCTGGCGTCCAAGACCTTCTTAGAAGCAGACTCGTGACCGTCCCTAACCACTTGAGCAAAGGATCTTTGTTGAGCCTTCTGCCTCCAAGCCTTCCTTACATGTTCATGTTTCCTTACTTCATCCAACTCGGGTCTGTGTGGTTCCTTCCTGCTAAACTTAGGTATATTTACCCGCAGCTTCCAAAGACCTATCCAATTAGCGTCTAGTTTCCTTTATAAAACGTGAGCATCCAACACCCCTTGAAATCTCACGAACCCAAAGCGTCGTTTACCAGAATCTAACCTTCTTGATATGAATACGTCGATAACCCTTCCCCACCTCTAAAAAATCTTCCACATGTCCCTCTCCATGTACTCATGAGGAAAGTTTGTGAAGAATAACTTCACTTCTGCCATTCTTTTGGCAACGTCTCTCTCTTACAACCCTAAACCCCAAATATTCAGCATAGAACAGAATGCTGAGCATCTGTTAGTTTATGTCTATGTAATAGGTTGTTTTCTTTTTATAATAAGTTTTTAATATGTATTTTTTTTTCTATCTCCTTCTTCTTTTCTTCTTTTTTGTTGCACATTTTTTTGCTCTGTTTTTTATAGCTTATGATTGCAAAAAAGATAAGTTCAATAAAACCATAATGGATGACAAATTATCCATGCAAAATTAGATAGAAAATTAGCAACAATTTTAACGCGTGTTTGGGTTTAACGAACTTGTTTTGAAAAGTTAATACTCCAAATTTGTTAGTGTGTTGACATTAATTGTTTTAATAACTATTTTGTGATGAAAAATGTGGAAGGAAGACTTCTCTACGGTGTTACTTGCCACCCAAGGCTAGATATTGTTTATGACTTTTTTCTAAAAAAAGAATGGTCTTCTATTATGTACATAACTTGCTACCCAAGGCCAGATATTGTTTATAAACAAACCCCTCTTAAACAACCACTTAATATCTCTGCTACACCTACACTCTTTCTCTTTGAGGCTAACCACTGTTCAGTGCAGTTTCTTTAACCAAGGTTTTTATCTCAATTGTGTCTTATGTATGAATAATTAACATATTACTGATTCGTAAACTTAGTGTATAAAATTGACTATGATGGTGTGTAACCAGTTATCTTTTGTCTTTTGACTTATGACTTATGATTTATGATGGTGTGTAACTTGATGTGACTTATGACTTATATGTGCCTGCTACAAACTCGGATCGTGAGAAACAATTGTTTAGATTGTATGCAATAGAAATGATGAATGTTGATTTTAGGTTGGAGAAGTAATGGGTAAAGAGAAGGTTCACATTAGCATAGTGGTGATTGGCCATGTGGACTCAGGGAAGTCAACTACCACTGGTCACCTCATCTACAAGCTGGGAGGTATTGACAAGCGTGTGATAGAGAGATTCGAGAAGGAGGCTGCTGAGATGAACAAGAGGTCTTTCAAGTATGCTTGGGTTCTTGACAAGCTGAAGGCTGAGCGTGAAAGAGGAATCACCATTGACATTGCTCTCTGGAAGTTTGAGACCACCAAGTACTACTGCACAGTCATTGATGCCCCCGGACACAGGGATTTCATCAAAAATATGATCACTGGGACATCCCAAGCTGACTGTGCTGTTCTTATTATTGATTCCACCACTGGTGGTTTTGAAGCTGGTATTTCTAAGGATGGACAGACCCGTGAACATGCTCTCCTTGCTTTCACTCTCGGTGTGAGGCAGATGATTTGCTGCTGTAACAAGGTATATATATAGTAAACTTCTACACCTTCATTGTTGAGAATTCTTTTCTTCAGAATCCCTACTTAATTAATTTAGTGAGAGACTATGACCAATGAATATTGATAACTGATTCATTGAATAGATTCAGTGATGATCATAAAAGTCTTGAAATTATAACTCTTTTTTCAAAATGCGGTGAACTTTAATTGTTCACTATTTCTTTAGGTAATAAACCTTCCTCTCATTCTCTATATAAAAGAAACTTGTGAGGAAGAAAAAAGTAAACAAAAGAGAAGAGATAGAGAGTAAACGAGAGAATAGATAACCATGGTGAGATTAAAAATCCTAATGAAATGCTGGAGACACTTGTATATTCCATCATTTTTGGATGAAATGAAGTGTTACCGTCTTAAAGTGAGAAAAACAAATATTGTAATGATACTTTTATAATAAAGACATTTTTTAATTAGGTCTCGTGACTTTTACTTTTCAAAAAGTTTTTAAGATTAAAATTTATCGGTGTCATTATTTTATTTTACTCTATTTTCTATTATCTGTTTGCAACTTTTTTTCAGATTAAAATTTATCAGTGTCATTATTTTATTTTACTCTATTTTCTATTATCCGTTTGCAACTTGTGTAAGTGTACATTTTATATAAACTAAGAAGAATTAGTTTTGATTTTCACGATCTGATGATCTGATGTATGCAAACACTTGCACACGTACTTATTGTTAACCTATGATTTTATGTACTCTATTGAGTAGATGGATGCCACTACACCTAACTACTCCAAGGCGAGATATGATGAAATTGTGAAGGAAGTGTCTTCTTACATGAAGAAGGTTGGTTACAACCCTGAGAAGATCCCTTTTGTTCCCATATCTGGTTTTGAGGGAGATAACATGATTGAGAGGTCTACCAACCTTGACTGGTACAAGGGTCCTACCCTTCTTGAGGCGCTTGATCAGATCAATGAGCCCAAGAGGCCATCAGATAAGCCTCTTCGATTACCCCTTCAGGATGTGTACAAGATTGGAGGAATTGGAACTGTACCTGTTGGACGTGTGGAAACTGGTGTCTTGAAACCTGGAATGCTTGTTACTTTTGCACCAACTGGACTCACAACTGAAGTTAAGTCTGTGGAGATGCACCACGAAGCTCTCACTGAGGCTCTTCCTGGTGACAATGTGGGATTCAACGTGAAGAATGTTGCTGTCAAGGATCTGAAACGTGGTTTCGTTGCGTCAAACTCCAAGGACGACCCTGCCAAGGAGGCTGCCAACTTCACGTCGCAGGTTATCATCATGAATCACCCTGGACAGATTGGAAAGGGTTATGCACCAGTTCTTGATTGCCACACCTCCCACATTGCCGTGAAGTTTGCCGAACTTGTGACCAAGATTGACAGACGGTCTGGTAAAGAGCTTGAGAAGGAGCCCAAGTTCCTGAAGAACGGAGATGCTGGTTTTGTGAAGATGATTCCCTCTAAGCCCATGGTGGTTGAAACCTTCTCCGAATATCCTCCACTTGGTCGTTTTGCTGTTAGAGACATGCGTCAAACTGTGGCTGTGGGAGTCATCAAGAGCGTGGAGAAGAAGGACCCTGCTGGAGCTAAGGTCACCAAGGCTGCACAGAAGAAGGGCAAGTGAATCGTGCAGGATGGTCTATTAAGAAATCCCTATTACATGACTATGATGAATGTTGTCTTGTTTGCAGTAGTACTTTTTTTCATGTTCTTGTTTATCAGTTTATGTCTCAGTGTCAGGTTTTTTTGTTATATAAATAAAGTTTGTTTTATATTATATTATAATAAAATAATCATTTATTTAAGTGTGAAAATGAATGTAAAAGATGTGTTGCATGAACTAATTAGGATGAATGAGGTGTTGAAGGATAAAAGAGTGTTCATCTGTAAACCATGTTCATCTTTGAAAGAAAACATTCTTATCTGCATAAACAATATGATATAACACGATTCCATTGTTAAAAATAAGATGACTATAATAGTTAAAAGATTTCATTTAGTGTTTTTTTTTTCTTTTTACACATTATTCATCTTTTAAACTCATGAATAAACAATTGTTTGAATGAGAAGAGTGTGACTCTAGATACTAATAATGACTATGACTACCACTCATGCAGTTAAAAAAGGAAATATAGCCAATTTTTTTTTCAAAGTATTAATAAAGCTAATGCATACAAAGTAATTTGCAAGTACATATCATTTTCTTTTAAACAATAATTATTTGTAGTAGTTAATAATTTATCAAATTATTAATTTGCTGTGATTCAAGATGGTGCCACGTGAACACCATATAAATCAATTAACAATTTTTACAAGATCTTTAATACATATGTTTTAGTAAGTGATAAATTCAGATCCACATTTTATAAAAAAATAATGAAAATATAATATGATGAGAGCCTTAAAATTAAAAAAAAATAGGATCTTGTATAATATCTTAAATTTCAAAGAAAAAAATAAAATTTATAATTTCTTGTGTATCCAAAGATTTAAATGTGTCATTTTGAAATTTTAATATATTTAAAGCATAGACAGTGAAAAAAGAGAGTGGCTTAGTAGTTATACCTAGGTAGCAAATTTATTGAAGAAGAAGGAAAAGCGAAATTTGGTGTGAGAAAGAGAAGAGCAGGTGGATTGAAAGTGTTCGCTGGAGCTCCACTACCACACCCACACCCACTGTTGGATCCTTCCTCAGCTCCTCAGACAATACATTTTCTCCCTTCGTTTTTTTCCACTTCCATTTTCTGCCTCCTGCTAGGTACTCCCTTCGATTTCCCCTTTCCCTATTCCATTTCTTCTTTTAAAGTTTTCATTTTTACTCTAATTCTTAATCACCCACATAATTCATTCTTCCACATGAGCTATTTGCCCTACATGCGCCCACTTTCTTCAATCTTCAATTTGTTGGTTCAAACGACGATGAGCGTGTTTTGTTCGGTGTCGTAGCGGAAAATGTTTTCGTTATTTCAGAAAAAAAATGACGTGGGTGAAGTTATTCCTCTCCTCATTTTTAAATATGTTTTTCGGCAACTTTTTTGGGTTAGTTTTGTGTCGTGGGTCTGTTAAGGGCGTTTCTTTGTTTGATATATATATTAAGGGATTCGATTTGAGATTCATGCAATATTGTTTTTTACTTGTTAGAATTTTATTGAAGATTTAGTTTAGGTGGTTCTGACAGACAATGTCTTTGCTTGTTATAATTATAATAAGAATACAAAAGAATTCTGCAATGTGATTGTAGATGCTAGTAGAATTTTAAAAACTATTGCGACTGTGATTTACCTGTCCTCCCAGTATTTTTGTAAACAATTTAACATTTAATTGTAGTTAAATAATTCTAAGGGTGCTTGAGGTGTAGGTGAAATGCAGAATCCAGATGCAAATCAGCTTCCTGAAGTTGATTCGTTGCCAGATGGGTTTGTTGAGAGTACTACCGAGCCTCTTGCTCCTGCAACTCCAACTCCTGAACAAGAGAAGCCTCTGAATAGTTACAAGGATGATGGTTCATCCGACCTTATTCATTCTAATGAACTATCAAATGACATGGGAGCAAAAGAATTTCAAACCAATGATGGTAAGCAAGATCAGTGATCAATTTTTTTTTTCATGTTCCACTATCTAATGCACTCAGTTTTGATGCCTTAGACTGCTCGGTGGAGATTTCCTCTAGTAGCTGTGCGCAGCAAAATGAAGGTGTACAGAGTACACCTCCTGTTGCTGTTTCTGTTTCTAAGTCTCCACCATCCAGATGCTGTGAGGTAAAGGAGACACATCAAGGAGAATGTCAAAGTTCAGATGGATGTAATTATACTAAGCCTTTTTGCGTCCCTTTTTGTAGATTTTCTAACTAGTAGCTACATGCTAATATTTGTTTAGTTTCATGGAATTACATGAGTAACGGATTGATCTTGACTAAAGTAAAGACAGGTTTCTTTTTTGGACTCCTTACTATTGAGTATAACTCTTTCATTCGCTTATAGATACTATCTGTACATGTCCTGTGCAAAATTTTCTTCTTTGCATATGTATTTTCCTTTAAATGGAACTAACAGTCCCTGGTTGCCTAATGATTTCTAAAATGCCTCTGTATTCGATGGTGCAACTTGCCATCATGTATACACAAATTTCAAAACTGGAGGCTTCCTTATTGGCCTTTGTGTGTGTATGCTGAATGTGACTGGAAAACCTTGTAATCCTTCTTTGTCTTTAGTTTTCTAGTTCAAACTTTGAACAGTCTCCATATTATGTGGAACTGGGTATTCTCTTTGTTATGGCCTCCAAAGTTTATATTGACCATATTAAAATTGAGAACAGACGGGGCATAACTTGATTGTAAAAGCTAGATCATAGGAGGATTGCCCATATCATTTTAAGTAGGACTTTGATCATATTCCTACCCATCGTGGGATGTAACACTTCCCTTATACTCAAGATTGGACACCTGAAGTGTGAAATTTGCAGTATTGGACACTTCTGATTTTGGGTGACTGTAATATTAGGATTGGGATAGAACCTAATACCATAATATATTAGAATTAAGAGCAGATGAGGTTTACGTCATCTTAAAATCTGTCTCAGGGGGTTGGGGTCAACTTGCCCTACTTATTATTATAAGGATTATTTTGATCATATACTATATTTTAGATCTCTATGTTGAATTACTGTTGTCTTCTAGTTTTTTCTTTGAGTATTTGACATGGTGTTTGTGTTGTTGCTAATTGCTTTTGCAGCAACTGGTGTACCTTTGGAGACAAAAGCATTGCCTGTAAAGAATGTGTGTTCATCAGAGACTGTTGATTCTTCAAAAAACAAAAAATCAGTCAGTCAATTATCTCTGTTAATTTCTATATACGCTAATGAATTATTGCATATCTTTTCTGCCATATATTTCTCAGTCTGTGTGTGTTTCCTCTGGCTCATAAATTTTGCTATTTATTTTGAACAGTTGATTAAAAATGTCCTTGACTGTTCAACTGACATAACTTATTTGACCCACAACTAGCCTTTTGGGCATTGGGTCTGGTAGGAATTAGCTTGGACTGGCAAGGTTTACTGAAAATAAGCAGAGCAATACTGTTTGCTTTATGATAAAAAAATTGAACATTTTTTAAATTGTTAGGGTCTGACTTTACAAGTATAATGTACTTTCTCCCCCTTAAAGAATGGTAATGAGGCTGTGCAGATTAATTCTGGAGTTGTTAGGTTAGGTTATCTTTGTGAGAATGGTATAGACAAGTTTGTGGAGGATTTGGAAGAATGTTTTAAACAAGTGTTAGGTTATCCTTGTTAGGTCAACACATTATAGCTTAGACTTCATAAACAATATCCATTGTAATTTCTGAATGATAGGACATTTTGTAATGCTTTAGCTCTTTAGTTTGTTTATAGCAGTGTATTTGTAAAGGAGGTAAGTTAATATACTCTGATTGTACATATAGATCGGACTAGTTGCTAGATTAGGTTCTATTGAATTGAATAGAGAATTTGGATGGAGCATCACAATTGTTCCACATCAAACAATTTAGGTCACGTTGAGTTCAGTGAGTACATCAAAATCAGACAAAAACATCCGTTGTGGTACTGCTAGTTTTGCGCAATCACTGGTTGAATACAGAGTCTAATATACTTTTGATGTATACATTATGCTTGGTCAATATCCAGAAAGCTTTGTAGAAAACCCTCTTTTTTCTCATTATAAAATGAGCAGAGTCATTAATGTGATTACCTCATTCGTTTCAGTGTCTCAGTAAGTATAAAGGATTGTTTTGCATATTGTATTTGAATTAAAAATGTGATAGAATGAACTATATTTATCTCCTTTTTATCAACATGAGCCAATTTGTCTTCTTTCTTTTGTCATGTCACAATGAGTATATGAAACTACATCTAGGAGAGACTGAATAGTTGAGCTTCTTAATTTGTCAGGAAACTGGTGAAAAGCGAAAAAGTGCAAAGCGTACTCTTAAATCAGAGAAGGAGCTTTTAGAATTTACACTCAATTATCAACAAGTGTTAGCAGAAAGAGATGCAGGTATGTTGCAATGAATATGACCACTGCTGTTTTATAAAGTTTTGGATGGAAAGCATCTGTGAAAATTCTAATCAAATTTTTGGAGTTCTTATTTATGCCAGTGTAAAGTAATACCTTGGCATTTAGGGAATATTCACTCTATTAATCAATTAGCTCTGTAATTGAGCAATCAAATAATATCTTCTATTGGTATTGTGTTTTTCTCTATTGGCTTTCCTTTTATTTTACGTGCACCATTTCTCTTGTACTAGTAAGTGTACTCCTCAAGTTGTTTCACTAAAATGACCATTTAAACATACAAGTTTTCCTTTTGATGGTGTGGGTTAGGTTGCTGGAGGTTTGGGTAGACTTTTGAGTTGTTTTGACACTTTTTATTGAAATAGTATCAATTAAAACACTATATCTAAGACTCTTTTTGGAATCTTTAAATGGCAGCATCTAATCTGTAGCCACATTGATGCTAGTACTTGTTCATCAACATTTGCCTTTCTTTTTGCAGCTCTTGCGATCCGAGATAAGCTTGAGTCATTGTGTAGAGAATTACAACGTCAAAATAAAATGCTGATGGTATTTTTCTATTGGACTGTTACCTCTTAAACTGATTTTATAATATATAACTACTCCTAGATGTGGAAGTTATATACCTCAATTTTGTTTCTTTCTTATATGCAATTGAGGTCTGCTGATTTTTGCAAATGTTGCTGGGAAGTTAAACTCCCTGATTGGAACTAGTTTTTCAATAAAAGAAGTTCTATCTATTCGAGACGGTAGTGAAAAATTTAGTCTGGAGGATAGCAAATTCCTTTGTATACAGAAAGAGTTGAGAATTTTAGATTTTGGAAAATCATTGTGTTGTCTTGCTCCCCAGTGATGTATATTTATATATGCAAAGTTTGAATAATTGAAAGTACAACTCTGAGAAATCAACAATAAAGGCTACAGCCTGACATACTTGATATAACAAAAGCAACTCTATAAAAGCTATATAATAGAAGATACTCATTATTCAACACTCCTCCCCTTTGTTAGAAGTGCTTAACTTATGTGAAGGGGTTGATTTGTTGCAATAGGTTAACTCATCTTTTATATTACCTATCTGACACTTATCTGCAGATCATCAAATCTTTTTTAGAATTTTACTGATGCAAGATCCCATATAAATGAGTGGATCAGCTAAGAGATAATTAAGATCTCTTAGACATTTTTTCATATTTCCATCCTTAAGTCCCCTCAAGCTAGGGCATATAAATTCTATGCATCAGGCTTTGAATTTATAAACTAAATTCGAGGTCCTCTAAAGTATTTAGCAGTGTTATCACTTATCGGCCATGGCGTCGCCATGGCGGATTTCGGTGGCGGTTTTCCTGACCACCGCCACAACAAGGCGGTGGCGAATCGGATTTTGCATGGTGGCCCATGGCGGCCACTATGGCCATGTCGGAGTGCTAACGGATATCGGAAATATCCAAAATATCGGAAAAATATGGTGGCAGCGGCGGCGGCGACGGCGGCTCCGCACGCTGTGACGACACGGAGAAGGGTTGCGGCTGCTGAAGAAGGGCTGCGGAAGACCTAAACCTAGTTTTAGGAAACAGAAATTTGGGCCAAAGGCCCATTTCAGCTTTAACGTAATAAAAACCCTAAAATTTAAATACTGAGTGTAGTGGGTAGGTGGTGTGCAGCTGGGAAACCCTAATTTAAACATGCCAGCTTAATTAACTTTAGGCTTATGGGCCTATTTTAGGCCCATGTAAAACATATATAACTATTCTCAACAGCATATCATTTTATCTATGCCACCCTAAACCCTAATTATTCAAATAAAATTTGAATGTGCTGCAGGTGCATCAACTATTAAACCTAATTAAGAGTTCAAAACCTACTTAAATCAAGTTTGGGCCTTTGGCCCATTCCAACATGAGCTGTTAAACCTAATTAAGAGTTCAAAACCTACTTAAAATTAGTTTTTTTGGCCCTAATTTTGGCCATTTAAAACATTATACTTGTTGCAATCCATAATATATTTTTTTTATCTCCGCCACAACACCTTCCGCCATAACCCGTTATGCTTTCCGTTATAACTTTATAAAGGATTTATGGGGTCTCCGTTATGATCCGTTATCCGATATCGATAACACTGGTATTTAGTCAAAATATCTGCAAGTTGATCACCAAAGTTGATAAATTCAGTTCTTATCTCCTTGGATAACAACTTTTCTTGAATAAAATGACAATCAATTTCAATGTGTTTAGTTTTTTCATGAAACACTGGATTGGAGACTATATGAAGGGCTTCCGGATTATCACAATATTATTTCATCGGTTCGACTTCACCAAATTTCAAGTCTTGTAAAACTTGTTTCATCCACACAAGTTTTCATGTAGGTAAAGCCATAGTTTGGGCACTTCATGGGCAACAACATTTTGTTTCTTATCCTCTAAGAAATAAGATTTTCTCCAATGGATACATAATACTCTATAGGACAACTTGCCCAATTAGCATCACAATACCTAAAAACTTGACTATTTCTGTTATTCTCATACAACAACCTTAGGGTGTTCAAAACCGAACTGATAAAAGAAACCGAAAACTAATCCAAATAATCGATACCCAGAAAAAACCTGAATTTTTTTGGATTGTTTTGGGTTTTTTTTTCTAAGAACCGAGTGGTTAGGTTTGTGGTTTGAATTTTCAGCCGACCCAAACCAAACCGAACCACAATATACCTTCAATATATATTTTTATTATAATAATAATAGTAAGTTATACATTTCAACCTAAATCTCCTTGCAAAGTTACATGGTTCGCATCACACATTTGATTTGTGAGTTTCTTTATTTCTTTTCAGTGTTGATGTTCTCAATTCCCCATGAGGGTGGCACCATCAACTCCACAATTTTGCTTGAACTTTTGTTGTAGTTTTATGTTCCTTAAGTTGATATTAAAATTTTGCTTCATATTCTTTGGTATTAGACTACAAGAATAGATGATTTTAGCTTTTAATGATATTAAATATTCAATCTTATGATTTTATTAGTTTTTTTTGCAAAGAAATACAAAGAAAACTCCTTAGAACAACCTAAGTAAAACGATACATAGGGAGTTTATACCTATTGTGGAAAGAACCTAAAGAAATGCTAGATGACATACAGTTATACCAAACATACTCAAGCCTATTACTCAAGATGTCTGGAAGAAAAAGCAAGGTAGAATCACTCTCCAGCCACAAACGCATGTAACCAGTCTCTTTCGCATGCTCCATAGCAATGATATCTCCCATAAACTCTACAAAGAGGGAAGATTGGATCCCAAGGAAAGAAGTAAAACCACCAACAAACTTCCCATACTCTCTCTAAAGATACCAACACAAGCAGTTGCTAGGGGAACCTCTAGTAGGACTATCAATGTTGACTTTAATTCAGCCAACAAGAGGAAAACTCCATAAAACTTGGGTAGGCTTGGAGACTTTTCCAGGCCTAGTACTGATACCAAAGAACTTCAAGATAGAGTCAGATATATCATTATACATATATTTATTTGAAGATTTATGTAACATTCTAATGTAGCTCTTAATAGAATCAATGGCGAAATGAGTATTGATCTCTTGCTGAAACCTGGAATAATTTCTCCTCATCCAAACTGAAAAACAAAATAGCAGCAAGTCTAATATGTTTCACAAGAGGGCTCCCGACATACTTAATAAAAGATATAAGGTCTGTAGAAGAAGAAAAAGGCATCCTAAGGAAAACTTGTTGGAGCCAAGTCCAAACATACACACCATTAGAGCATTCAAAAAAGAGATGAGAAATAAACTCCTCATTAGATTTACATAAAGAGCACAAGGAGCATAAAACCACCTATCTATGCTGAGTGTGAAGATCAATAGGCAACCTATTGTGAAGGAGTTTCCATGAAACCAAGGATTTAGCTGGGGAATGGAAGAGGACCAAATAATATTACCCCAATCACAGATGTTTCCAGAAGGGGAGAAAAAAAGGCGAGCAAACTTCTGATTCAAAATGCCAGAATCCTCAGCCATCCAATTAGGAACATCCTTAACCTAAGAAATAATAATATTCTTCAATCTCGAAAACTAAGGTATATCAAACAAAGGCGAGGGAAGAGACCAAGAACTCCCATTCCAAGCCTCAGAGACTTTAGAAGAAAGCTCTAACCTATCAAAATAAGGAACACCTATAATCAAGGATAAACATCTAGGAGAGCACCAGAGGTCATTCTAGAAATTAACATTATTCCTTGGGCCCACGGTCCAAGAAGTATTTTCAAGGACCAAATCATATAAATCTTTAATACTTGGCCATATGGAGAAGGTCTAAAAATAACAATCTTCTAATTAGTAACCTGGAAACCACTATTTGTTTTAGGAGAACAAACCTTAACTCAATTCACAATGACATAACCTTGCTTTAAAGTATCTCTACTCCAAGTGAAGTTTCTGACCCACTGATCAATTTGTTTAAGCAAACTAAGAGGCCATTTTCAGACATGGAAGCTATAGGAGAGAAATCTAGTAATAACAGTATTAACCAACTGAATTCTACCCATCATACTCAAAGCTTTACCTTTCCAAGAGGCAAAATTTTGACTCTATCTGCAAGCGGCAAAAAGAATCGGGTTTTAGGAGCACCCACAAAAATATGGACACCAAGATAAACAAAAGGTTAGGCCCATGATGTTGTTAAACTCGAGGATCGGAAATGAGATAAAAATCATAACTTGACTCGTAACAATTACTACACAACTAAAAATAGATTCATAATTCATAAAATATTAATATATAAAATAATTAATAAATTCAGAAATGTTTAATACACTTAATTATCCAAGGAAATCCTTTTCTTGCACCCTCACTGCTTGCTCCCATTATAAAACAAGGCTACCAGGAAGCAGTAGAAGGGAAAAGAAGAATGTAACAAAGAAGAGTGAGTGACCAGCGGCGACGACCTGGCGAGTAGAGGATCGAGAAGCTCTGTCGATCTCCGATTCTGATCCGCCGTCCGAGTCACCTCGGCTTGGCCTCCAAACTCGCTGAATCGTGCGAGTATGCTACTGTAGTCGTGATTTTAACAACACTCTACACTTAAGAATAGACTTAACTCTTCTAACAAAGCTAACATAATCACCTGCAACGAAAAAAATGTTTTTAGCATAGTTAATGTATTGACTCGAAGATGTACCATAAGAATGTAAGAACATCATAAGATCAGTTACAGTCCTATAGTCAGCCCTGCAGAAAAGAAGAATATCATCGGCATAAAGAACATGAGAAAGAAACTCAATCTTTTGGACCGGCCATGGGAAGCATCTTTTTGCAGGATATAAGGTGAGAGATCCCTTTACTCAGGACTTCTTCAACAAGACAAAAAAGCAAAAGGGAGAGAGGGTCTCCATGACGGACACCTCTACCACAAGGAAAAAACCTAGCCATATTACCATTTATTTATTCTAATAGATAGCATAACTGAAGAAAGAATAACCTGGATCCATTTAGAGAAGGTTTCATGCAAACCAAACTGCTTTAGAACCAATTGCAAGAAATCCTAGTTAAGCGTATCAAAGGCTTTATGAATATCAATCTTAAAAGCAATGCTCCCCCCTTTACTTTCTTAGACAACATATTTATAGCTTCAGAGGTAACACAAATGCTGTCCTAAATATGTTTGTCTTGCACAAACTATACTGATTGGAAGAGATGATCTTAAAAGCAATAACAGCCAACCTGTCAGCCAGAATTTTGGAAATGATTTTAAAGTGAAAATTGGCCACAACAATAGATCTGAAATTCTGAATAAAATCAACTCCAGGAATTTTAGGAATCAGGGAAACAACATTACAATTCATTCCTGGCCAAATCCAACTGTATATGAAGAATTACTTGACAGTGTTACAAACATCAGTGCCAATAATATCCCAGCAAGCATGATAAAAAGAACCACCAAAACCATCTGGCCCAGAGAACTGTTAACATTAATGTTAAACATCACATGCTTAATTTCCTCAAAATCAGGACATTTAATCAGCATAAAATTTTATTCTCCCAATACCAAAGAAGGAATATATTAGTAATTGACCTGTTCTGCTCATCATAAGAGGAATTAGCAGTGTTAGAATAAAAAGTTTTGTAAAAGGAGAGATCTCTAGGGATTGACATTTAGTGTGTCCTTCCTCTTTGGGGCAGTTCATGTTGATTTGTCATTAAGGTTTTTGTAACAATGTTAAAGCTCTATTTCATGGCATTATGAAGTGAATTTAGTACTTTCATTTACCTGATTGACGTGGAGCAGAATGGTTGCATCTTTCAGAATGTCTCTTTTCCTCTGAACTTTATGGTCCTCAGTATTGTTGTTCATGCTGCTTCATGACTGTTACACGTATTTGCTATTTCTGCAATGTGGAGAGACTAGGCAGTCTTGTTGCATGCTTGAGTAGTTCATTATTTGAAACCCTGCCCTAGTTGTACCTACCCCTTCTTCTTCATAATAATATATAATTTTCTATCCTGGAAAAAAGTCATCTCATTAGAAAATGGCTACATGTGATTTTTTTCTCCGGTTTATTATATTTTATTTTTTAATCTGTTTCTAATTATCATCATGAAATACTATGGCTGGGTTCTGATTCATCTTACTTTAAAATCTACATCATGATGCTTTTTAACAAAATGATCAAGATTTTTCTATCATTTTCAGGAAGAATGCAAGCGTGTATCAACTGAGGGGCAAAACTTAAGGCTGGATTTGTCAGCCAAGTTTCAAGATGCAATCAAGGTTTGAACATTGTCTTGTTTAGAAATAAGAATGTATGATATTATGATCAGTGTGCAGTGGGTATCCTTTCATTATTGAAATTTTATTGGTGGAATGTGGTTTTAAGTGATTATGAAAACTGTCATGTTATTTCTAATTAATTGTATTGTATTAGTACTCAACAAAATAGGCTGAAACTTGGTTGGAATAAAATCTTTTATTTTGAAGGAGGATTTCATGTTTCTAGATTTGCCATGTAATATGGTTCTTTTCTTGCTATCTCTTTGGTGCTGTGTGGGTGATTTCCTTAGATCAGTATCTCTTGAAAGATATGCAGAGGCGGTTGCACATGGATATAAAACATTAGCTGTCTTTTCTTTGTATAGTACTTAGTTATGGAGGATACCTTATCTGCCCCTTTTTGGTACCCTTTGTTCATGTTTATTATAATCTCTTTGACTTAATTATGGCTAAGTTATATGGAAAAGCAAGTGATACTGTGGGCACTTATCCGTAAATCTAAATGTCTGCATTAAGGTTGGAAATTGATGAATTTTATCTCAGAATACAAGAAGAAATATCTCTTCTAGCTGGTCCATGGTTATAGCATTGTCTATCAAATCTTTCTTAAATGAACTTAAAATCGCCATAAATTACTGTATCTGTTATGTTTTTCCTTCTATAATCAGTTGACTTATGCTTCAGGTTGGTAGAATATATGTTTCAGTGTTTATTATAACCTCAGAAAATTATGCTTGTTTTCTTCTAAGATGATTTTGGTGATTGCATCATATGCTTCAATTTTCCTGCTTTTCATTCCATTAAGGTTAGTTTCCCTCTGCTACAGGATGTTAGCAATAAACTTGAAGAACGAAAAGATGAATGCCTTTCTCAGCTTAAAGAGAATGACATGTAAGACCCTGACAAGTTGTGAAAGTAAAATTTATAGTTTTCCATAATGTATCAGAAAATATATATGTTTCAGCTATACATATAACACATATGTTGATGCTTCAGTATTTTATTTTGCCATATGGTATTATTTTCTGGGCCTATAGGTTATCAATTTCTCTGCAATGCTTGTCTAGAATGCCAATCCTATTATTTTGGTTATTAATTTGTTCGGGTTGCATTATTTTTCCCATCTGTGCTATTGCTTTCCTTCTTGCTATTTTTCAATAAACTTTGTGTTGACTTCATATGTTTTATTGCCTGCTACCTCTTGCATAAGGTAATCTTTAAGACAATTTATTGACTGCCTTTTCCTTACTAAGCTAAATCTTCATTTCCATTTGTGTTTGGTTTGATGTTTTTGGTTCATCACTATAGATGGTAATGTCACTGTAGACTTTTTCTTTGGTACTCTTAAATGCTATTTTCACAACATAATTTTGTTGGCCACCAATGAGAATATAAACATGTACTCTTAGTGTCTTTTTGAAAGAAAAACTTGGATATCAAACTCTGTAATTTAGGGCCAAACTGCTAACTAGTAAGTTGTTATTACATAATTACATTTGTGTTTGCAACCCGTGGGAAATCTAAAAAAAGGCTACCTGCAAATTTCTTGCTAATATCTTGGAACCTGAAATATTGTTATACATTGTGTCAACGGTATCAAACTTTTATGTATTAAAGCAATTTATGTTCATATAATACTCTACAGTAATTATATATTGCTTTTGTCTACACCTGCTTCATCTGACCTCCCCTGTCCCGTAGTTGCCCATGTTCTTGATTTATCAATTATTGGGTTTTGCTGTGCTGGGTAACAATAATTTGATTAGATTGCTTTAGTGTTAGAAGCACTCAGCAGTACCTATTATTTATAATAATTTCAGATTGATTTACATTAATGGGGAATTAAAATATTTAGCTCCCAAAACTCCCAAGAATAGCTACTATACATTTGATCTGCAATGTTTGTTTATAGAAGGATCCTCTAAGGTCAAAAATCAAATTACACTGAAGTAACTCTTCCTAAATATTACCCCATCATTAATATATAAAAAGTGAATTTTACTAACCTTTAAATTATATTTTCATATCATGACTATCCATTTCAAATTTGTAAAATTAAACAGCAATAACAAGATTATCAAATGAATCATAATTTAGCATATTTTGAATAGTATACATTACATTGATTTATATATAAACGATACAACAAATAATTTTATATTAATATATAATTCTGTATCTATGATCTATGTGAAAGGAACTTTTAGTCTAAACTAAAAATATGTAACTCCCATAGTAGCCATTAGACATTTGCTCTGTTTAAAACAATAAGCAATGCGGGCAATGTTTATAGATGGATTCTCTAATGGTAGAGATCAAATATTGCATTAATGTAACTTTTAGTAAATATTACACTTTCAATAACTTTATATAAAAATAATTTTTCCTATCCAACCTTTAAATTATATTTTCACATCATCATGATTACCATTTCATTTTTTGTTAAAAAAGAACAACAATAACAATGTGATAAAGTGATTCATATTTTATTATATTTTAAATAGTATACATTGTGTCGATTTTTATCTATATAAAGGAGATATTAAATAATTGTAGTAATATAAATTTTGTATCTATAATCTTTGCAAAAGGAATTTTCAATCTAATGGTGAATCTTGAAAAAACATTATCCGATAGAAAATATTAATCGGTGTTAAATTTGGTAATAATTGTATCGGGTGTGATTTGATCCCTCTCCGTCCTCTAATTGTTTGTGATGAACACAAAATAAGTTGCTTTAAATTTCAATACAGGTTAAGAAACAAGCTAAAGCAGCTTGCTGAACAATATGACCTCTCTGAGCAACAATATGCACAGAAGGTGATGGTTTTTCTTTTCTTGTGGTTGACATTGATGATATAGTTGTGTTTATAAACTCTTGGAACTTATTCACTTTAATGTTGTATTTCTTCAACAGTTGAAGCAAAAGTCTTTGGAACTACAGCTTTCTGATTTAAAAATGAAGCAACACGAAGAAAAATTGATTCAGGAACAATCACAGATAAAATTATATGCAGAACAAGTATCTCAGTTATTAGCAACTGAAAAGAGTTTACGATTGCAGCTGACAACTGATGGAGAAAAATTCCAACAATTTCAGGTTTTATTTTTATTCTCATTTTTTTATTTGTCATAATTTAAATGTATAGCCTCTTTTGCTACAACGTGCTCATTGTTTGCATTAAGGTCCTGGTTTGCTAAATATTTGTAATTTGTAACAATTTGTGGTTGGATTCATAAATGTCTTGCTCTAATCGTGACTTTGGTTTCACATCCTTTCTTTATTTTTATGACAATTGACACAAATGAAGATCGTATATTTGTAGTTATTTGTGCTTGGTTTTGTTTTCCCAGATATTAATAATTTTTAAAAACTTACACAAACTCTGTATCTTCTGATTCTCTTTCAGTCAACTGGTGCAAGACAAAGATCATTCTTGTTTCCGCACATGCTATTTTCTGGTCTTTATTTGACTGACTTGACCCTCCTTTCAACTGTTTGCTTTTAGGCATGTCATTGATAACTTTGTTTCCTGAGTACATCTGGGCTGTTTGGATAACAAGCTTAAAAGATCATTTAGCTGAAAAGCTGATTTAACTTGTTATAAACTAATTTTAGCTTACAGGATAAGCTTAATTTATTTTCTTCTTTTGTAAGTGCTTATAAAAATGTTTAACTAAACTGTAAAACTTGGCTTCTCTTTTTGGTTTCTTTTTCTGGCTTTGGCTTTGCTTCTTGCTCAAGGCCTCTTTTAGAATGTCCTGAGGCCGATCTCCCCATTCATACACTATTCTGATCACACGTGCTTGACACATGCATTGAATTTCAGGAAGCCTTGTCAAAGAGCAATGAGATTTTTGAAACATTCAAACAAGAGATTGAGAAGGTAAACATAATTTCTCTTGCATATTTTACTTGTTCAAGACTAGTAATTTTTTCTTAATCATATATCGGATGACTGTAATTCTAAAGTCCTATCTTTTCCTTTATTGTGGTTAACAACCAGATGGCAAAATCAATCAAGGAACTCAAGAAGGAGAATCAATTCTTGAAGAGTAAATCTGAGAAGTCTGATGTTATACTTATAGAGTTAGTTGATGAGGTATATGGTTTATGTTTCCTGTTCTTGAGCATTTACCATTTTAACATGTTATAAGAATTAAGAAAGAGAGACAAAGATAAAGAGATTAATTGGCCTCAATTGTGTTATACACACTAACATATGCATGTACCCGGAGAAATTATAAGATACCCAAGATGCTCATGTACCCTAGCATGTTTCAAACATCTATTACATGCCATTTTCTGTAGCACTCTCCTTTAAGCGGATGCATAGATATGAATCATGCTCTGTTTGTTAACGCACAATTTTTTAGTTCCCTGCTAAGGCTTCACTGAGTGAATTTGTAATCCACCTCTAAGCCCTTTGTTTTTCACAGGATGAAAGCTTCCAACATTTCATGTATTGAAATGTTAGAAAAATTGCTGCACAAAATGTTTCTTGGTTAAGCTTTTTTTTTTTATAATGCTGTATATATTTTATTTATATTTCATTAAGCTTCGGACACTGATTTTTTTGGCATTTTCATTGCTCATAGTATTAATGTTTTTTCATAAAATAACTTATCTACAACATCTATGAAATTTACGAAATTATTGTCTGAGCAGCGTGAGCGCTTGAAGAAACAATTGGAGAAAACAAAAAATCAGAAAGAAAAACTTGAATCATTATGCCGGTCTCTGCAAGCAGAAAGGAAACAAAGTTCTTCAGAGAACAAGAGCAATATTTCAGTTCAAACATGAAGAAGAGCTGGTTCCTACTTCCTGACATCTATAGATAGATAATAACTTCTGGAAGGAAATGTATTTTCTAATACTACGTTTGACAGTGAGATGGCTTTGGTTTGACAGGGAATTTGCTTGCAGTTACATGAATGTGATTTTTTTTGCTATGTTATTATTTCTTATGCATTTCAAGATTTGAAAAAGGGTGAAATGTCTTTGTTGATCTTGTCATTCATTCTTGCTTTTATGGTGCACTTACTCCTATGCTCAACATTTGTCTCTCAACTGATACTGTTTCTTAAATGAAAACTTCTGCTAAAACCCAAAATAATTATATTTACCGCAATTGTTTAGCTAATACTGATAAGAGTTAATTCCATTGTTTCTTATTTAATTTTGGGATAGATCGGTGAATACTTTTCTTTTTGGATTACAATATTTTAAATATACATTTAGCTTGTTTTTTATTTGTGATATATTATTCAATCACAATATGAATCATATCGGGATTTAATGTTTTTTTTTTCAAAATATTAAGTGATTATAAAAGTATTCATCTAATTTTATTCAATCACATTTTGTTTATCAATTATTAATTATAAATATTTCATTATGTTCATTAGCTTTTTATTTGATTTCATGTATATTTATAAACTAACATTTTGTAGGCAGATTTTACCCAAACTTTCTTTCTTTTATAAGATAAGATTTTGGAATATGAACATATCTAAACGTAATTAGACTTCTAATTATAACAAAATTTATACTATATGAAAGTTTGTAATTAAATAAATAAACTTGTCAATGGATATTTTATTTGTTGAGTTGTCAAGTGAGACAAATCCACGGCCAAATCTGCCCACCTACTAAAATAGTAAAATTTGGCAATGGATCAAAGTTTTGCCTGATGATTGAATGACATTATTTTTTAACCTCATAATTTTCAGTCCTTCAATAAATATATTTTTTTTTCTCTTTTTCCTTGTGGTTTATAAAAATGACTTCTGATTATGCATCGCAATTTTTTTTTCATAAAAAAAAAACTTATATAATTTAAAATTCAATCTTTTATTTTTGGATAATTTTAAAACTTTTTTTATTTTCGAAATTGTGTAATTCAAAAGCTTTATTTAATTCTAGATTATGAAATTTGAAAATTATTATTTTTTGTATGATTTTTTTTTAAATTGTACATTTGGGACTTTCTTCTAGATTAAACAATCGAAAAGTTTTTTTTATGACAAAATATTATAAAACTTTTGAACTATGCAATATGAAATACTTTCTTATTTTAATCTCTATGACAAAACCCAAACAAAGGGGTTGGTGACAGCAAGGGGGGTGACAACGGCAAGGGGACTGTTTGGTCTTTTTATCACTCCTATGGAGGTACATATGGAAAATATGGAGTGTGCAGAAAGAAATGGCCTGACTGAATCCGTGATGGACACGATAGTCCACTAACGTCTTTTTACTAAGCACAATCCCCGCATCTCTCTCCGCACCCCATTTTAGACCCAGCCCAACCCAATTGTCCAGCCCCACCCATCTCATCTCGACTCAGATTCCGTTTCCCAATTCTCTCCCACTCAACTCACACGGAACCATAACCTCACCGCCACCCACCGGCACGCACCCTCTCCGCGACCAAATTTCTAGCTCTGCGTCACCGGTGTACTTTTTGAACTTAGGTTTGTTGGTTGTAAGAGAGTATATAACTGGCGAATGGCGTGCGGGAGACAGTGGTAGCAGAGAATCCAGCAATGGGTACCGACAAGTCAAACCGGGTCGGGTTAGTTATATCCACCACATCCTCGATTCGGGTTTTTCTCTCCGGTGCGTCGAAAGACTCTACTCTTTCCGATGAACTTCGCCAAACATCCTCCGACCTGCTCCTCCAATCGGAGGTGCCCTACGCCCCACTTCGCGCTGTTTGGATGGCTTCTGATCCATCATCCAGACCAGACTTGACCCGACTCTTTTCGGGCACTCGTTTCGTCTTCTGCAGCCCTAAGCCCAGAGAGAAGGTTAGTTTTCTATCCCTACTCTCTGTTTCAAGTTCCCAATTTCCAATTCCATTAGATCATGATTACCTCATGTTTCTTTGGCTCCAAAATTTGTTGGTCGATTCAATTTTATGTTTACTATTGTTATTGGTGTGAAGAGTGAAGAATTGAAAGCGAGGCTGAAAAAGCTGGAAGATTTAGCGGAGCGGAAAGCGTATCAAGAACTTGTGAAGGATATTGCACCGCCTAGGGATGATGATCCGGAACCATTCTCTTCTTACAAGGATCAATTGGGGTTTGGTAAATTCTTCTTCACTTCTGTCCCCTACAAGAACTATGCCGAGCTCTAGTTTACCATATACATATACGAAATGAGTTTTAATTACAATGCGCTAATTACTATCGATGTTTAGATATTGACTTTCATCATAATTACACTGCACTAATCACTCTTGATGTCAAGATATTGATTTTTATCATAACAAATTTACAAATTATATCTAGAGCGGTTTCTAATTTGTTAACAATGTAAAAAACTTAGCATTTAAAATGTATCAAATCAAAAATTAAAAATGTATCAAATCAAAAATTAAACTAACAAGCTCTGATGCTTAATTTGCTCATTTAGTTTGAACACCTTTGGCTAGATTCGGTAGGTTGTTTTGCTTTACAGTCTCATTTCGCAGTACCAGGTTTTGTTGCAGAACCAAGTAATATCAAACACTATAATGCAGATTGGCTTCGGAATTTCTTATAATTTTTACTAGTAATTAGTTGTTGTTTTTTTTCATTAAGGATTCAAAAGTGATTTGTATTGCTGCAAAAATGTAATTTGAGTGCAGTCTAATGTTGTGTTTAATTGTTTGTTTTATGTACATCGATGGTAACATATTTACATTTTTATGTTTCTAAATTGAACTGGACAGTGACTGTGTAAAACGTAATGTTTGTATGAAAGTAGTAAAGAAAAACGCATAGGTAAGTAAAAAGGAGATATTACATTTTATTGACTTTCATCTTTTGTTACACATTGAATATCCGATACTTCATGCATAGATATGGCCTCTAGCCTTTCTTTTCCAATGCTTGTTAGTGTTAACTACATGTGAAGAAATATTCTTCTGGCATTGATACTGAGATCTTCTCTGTCTGTTTTCCTGTCTTCAGTGGAATTGATTTCTGTTTGGGATAGGCTATTATTGATGGTATGGTACTGATGGATTAATGATTACGTTAGTTATCTGTGGCCAATAACATATTACAGACTACAGCACTTATTATATACATAGTCACAAGATATTCATATTTGAGTTTGTTAAATATAGGGGAGAGACATTAAGCTGAAACAGTGTGTTTTTTAGACAACATGGATGCTTTATTTATATTGGGAAAAAGGAATAAATACAATTAATAGAGGAGATTTAATATCCTCTAATAAAAAATGATACCGAAATAAATATAAACATTGCTATTAGTACATATATAATTTATATTTTCTTGATTATATTGGATCTGCTCCTTATTTGTATGATTATAACAGAATTTAATTTCAAGCTTTTGTCAGTATAAAGAAATTTATATTGTCATCCAATTAGAAATTACACTGAATATGATTTCTTTTGTCATTTCAAAAGCGATTTTTTTTATAATTGCATAACAAATGTTAAAAACCTAGAGTTTTGATGGTTGAAAACTGAAAAGCTGTGCAGATATAAGATTATAGTCAAACTTTTGAGTATCATTTAAATTAGCAACTTCAATTATGCTTTAGTTAGTTCATTTTTATGTTTACCTTTCCCAAGGTAACTTGTAATCCTTATGAAAACATATACTGACTTTGCCGCTGGTGACGGTCAGTCAATAAATCAAGACCTGCAATTTTCTTATGCTGGAAGACTTTCTTTGGTGATTATTGGAGTAGTGATGTTAATTAAAAGTTAGCCCTTTAGTTCCCTTCTCTTACAAAGAAATAAGTTCAGTTTAGATGACAGAAATCTTTAGTCTGTTTTTCTCCTCTATTTTCTAGGGATGTCATTTGCCACATTTGGTATCTCTTATGTTATGTCACATATTTATATAATGTTTGTTCTCTGAAGTAGAGCTCTATTTGATATTTTTTTCTTTAACTTTTCCAGGTTTGCATGTTGTGGTTACCATGTTTACTGGCTATCTTATTGGATATGCTGCATTTAGAGCCTTGTTTAATCACAGTCCTGCCATGGTACTGTCTAAAATATGTTTTTCATTATTATTCATTTATCCTTGATTAGTTTTTTAGTTTTGAGCTCTCATCTCCTCTTCATTTCATTTCTTTTCTTCCTTCCTTCCTGTCTTGTCTCTATTTCCAGAATGCTGCTGGAGGAATTCTGGGGTTGGTTGGTGCCATGTTTGTTGAAACTTTCCTTTTCATTATTAGAAGTTCAAATGCAGATACCAACAAAACAAAAAAAATCAGATCAAGATCATCCTTTTCAACACCCAGTTCTAAGAAAAATCAGTAGAAATTATCAGGTTGGTTATTTCTCTGTTCTAAAAAAATATCATTGTTCTGAGTTACAGATATTTTAGAAGTGTGTGCTACTTGATAAGTCATGGCAAGCCCTTTGTCTTTTATGCAAACAACGTGAATATTGTTGCCTAGCCATAGTGTCTCAGAACTATGTTAGATTAGATGTCTTTATATCAGATATTGAATAAACACTTCGATGCTTGTAATTGTAATTTTATATTTTTATACTTTTATTTTTTTAAACTTCATATAATACTATTTTGAATACCATAGTAATTAAATGTTTTGTATTTAATCATGTTTATAATGACTTGTGCTTATTTTTAAAACATGAATATTCTCTTGTGTTTTTATTTTATTTTATTTTATATTAATATTAGATTAATTTCATGAAATATATTCTGACTGTGTTGAGTTCTATAACTTTTAAAATTTGCCATATTGCTGTATCCATGACCTTGCACTCCAAAGGTTTCGGACCTATCTGGATCCTCATAAGTACTATGTTAATATTATGCTCAGATCTCAATCTGGACTGACATGAGCACCTTGCCATCCCTCTGCATCTCTGAAGCAAGAAGTTGGAATTCTTTGTGGTTGTGAAAATTGTGCATGGATTTTTTTTTTTCTCATCATCATCTACTTTTATTATTATTGGAATATAATCAGGAAAGAGGTACAGATATGCATCCCTATGGTTTTTTTTAATGTACAATGAGAACAACAAGGAGGGTATCATTCTGCACCGCATATAATTTGAAATTTCACTTTTACCTTATGAAATTTGTATTCTGGAATGTACAGGGAATATATTTTCTTTTATGTATTTCATATTGTACATTTTAAATACATCATTTTTTAATTATTTTTTGTAAGTTGCCTAATACAAAATTAATTTTTTAATTATAACAATATTTATATAAAATAAGCACACAATACGTTTGTCACAAACTATCATAATATAGAATTTTATTTTATTTTTTGTAAATCGCCTAGTACAAAATTATTTTTTTAATTATAACAATATTCATATAAAATAAGCGCATAATACTTTTGTCACAATCTAGCATAATATCTCATTAAGAATTAAAAGTTATTGTACAATATATTTTTTTTAATTTTAAAATACAAAAGCCTGTTCCATTCGACATTTGGTGTAAACAATCCTTTCATTTATGATGTCAGGGCTAATTAGAATGCATTATGTTGTTGGAGTACACATCTCTATAGTCAATCATGTATTGTATGATATCGGAGATCCTCCTCAATATCATGCATTCATTGAAATGATATTAGTTATTTAAATTATTAAATAAAATAACAAAGTCATTAGTTATTTAAATTATTAAATAAAATAACAAAGTCATTAGTTATTTAAATTATTAAATAAAATAACAAAGTCATGAAACAAGAATAAGGTTGTTCCTTATATGATGTTAGTCATGTCTTGTCATCGTCCAGATTATGTGGACAATGATGCGGCAATACATATTCTATCGATTCCTAGAAAGTATATACATGTGACACTGATTTGAATTAGGATATGTATTTGATTGTGCATGCTGATGATGTCAAACTAGTAACAAGGTGTTTGACAAAGTGCAAACATCGATCATCAATAACAATGACTACACCTCCTTCAAATGGTGGAGGAGACTTTCTATTCAAATTGTTGCAATACAATTTCTAGCAAATGGTAATGTGAGTACATTTGAGTTGAATATATCCTAAAAATATGAATATCATCTCAAATGACTTATTAGAACGATGATTGTCATAAGAAGTCTAAATCATCTTAATATGGATGACAAGATGTGTTTATATAATATTGAATCACATAATGTGATACTTGAGGGAGAAGCTCCTAATAAGTGAGATTCATATCTCTACTTATTTAAAAAGTAATTATATATCCATGTTCATTTAAAGCAAAATATTATTTATATAAAATAAATCTAAATTATTTATTTATATATATTATTTATTTGTAAAAATGTGACATAACCTCTTAACTATTTTTTTTTTTCAAAACAAATACCCTTAACTAACATGTGAAACAAATTGAAAAAAAATAAAAAATAATGTATTGTAGAATACTCTTGTGTTCCAGAATTCAAATCTCAAGGTAAAATTTTAACTTTAATTTATATGGGGTGTACTTTCACGAGTACATAATAGAATGGCCTAATGGGTGTTTCATTAAGAAGTCTTAATAAGAAATATCCTATCATTGTCTACTTTTTTTTATTCTGGGAATCCTTACTTTCTTATATTAGTATTTAACCATGTAAATAAATTATAAAATACTCACATGTGGCATTCACCATACAGCATAATGAGGAATATAATTTATATATTGAGTATAAAAATATTAAAAAAAACAATTTTAACTGACTTTTTATTACTGTTATTACATGCTAAAATGGTTAAATATACCATATTGAACATTGCACTTATATTTCAATATGATTGTCACTTTGACATGAATTTGATAAAAATAACTAGGTTATTTGACAAATGTGTCTCCAAAAATTAAAAAATGTTGTTACGAAAGTGGACTTTAAGCCTAACTCAATCCCATAAAACCGGTTCAATGGGGTAAGGTTTGCACCCACTTATATATTATGAAAGGCTCTCATCTCTAGTCGATGTGGGATCTCCAACACACCCCTCACGCCGAGAGTGATAGATAGAAGCTCGTGCGTGAGACTATATATTTTGGGTTAGTTTATTAAATAAGTTAAATTATAAATAATTAATTTAAAAACAAAATATTTAGATAAAATAATAATTACAAATATGGTTTAAACATTTTACTGCTCGTGTTTGTCTTAAAAAATGAGTTAAACAATGCATAAAACCTAAGAAAACTCATACAATTATGTAGCTTATTATATTATATATAAATGTCATATGATAATATAGTAGAAGAAATAAAATAATAGTAACTGAGATATGGATGATAATATTGTCTTAAAAATAAATTCCTAGATTCAGTTGTGAATTAAAAAGAAATTCTTAAAGT